>NC_052525.2:14000000-14625000 GCF_016746395.2 Drosophila simulans | reverse complement strand
TCTCCTAATGCGATGATGGGTATCAATTAAAGATTACAAGTATTTAAGACTTTTAAGTTAGAAAGTTTTGAATTGAAAAAACCTATTCTAAATTTTTTAATAGCTGTATATCGATTAACAATCATTTTCTCCTCGCTATCAATGCTTGAAGTACACACACGTTGTAGAAAATGATTTCCCAACCTCATCCCTGCTGAATAATTACTTAAAATGGATGTTTTTCAACTGGGGTCGAAGTGTTTTGGCAATGTCCCGAAAAGAATGATGAATTGTTTGCTAGTAGGCTAACTAAAATCGGAATTCCATTTACCAAGCCCAATCGCAATTCAAATCCGATCCCTTGGGTTCCACATCCTTCCCAGGGGTATTATGCACCAACACTCAACAATTTGCTATTTACCCATAATGGCCACTGAACCCTCAGCACGATTCAACCGACGATGACTGACTATGGCTCTCATTCCCTTTGTTTGCGTTTTTTGTCGCTTTTATTGTGAGTGAAAATCATGAATTTTCCCCGGAAAAGCAGCAGCAAACCGGAAGACAGAAGACGACGACGAGTAAACCGCTTTGTGCAGTCTGTGTGTGGAAAAGGGACCAAAAAGAAGAGGGGGAGCTGGAGAATTTCTGGCTAATGAACACGACACTGACATCGAAGCGAAATGGGGGATGGTTAAAAAAGGGTGTTTAGTGCATTTTGCAATTATGAAATTCTAGCGGCGGCAGTGGGTTTCGCTGGCTGTCTGTAGCTGGCTGCCTGCTATCCGGCAGCAAATTTAGAACAAGCGTAAAATTTGCAATTAAATGCCTGGCAAAAAACCACCGTCCCCATCCGACCACGCCCACTAATAAAGGGACAGCCATGGCAGGGCAACAAACATGGATATATATGTATGGCTATGTATGTACGTAGTTGCATAAATGAGGTCAGTTCCTCGTGCTCCAGCTCTTGGCTTTCTCGTTTTTTCACATTTTTGGGCTTGTTGTGACATTTTTTGGTGCATTAAAGCAACAATACTGACAAAAACACAGCAGAACAACAGCAACAACAACAACACTGTCTAGCAGTCAGGTGAATGGGAATGGGCAAAAGTGCTCTGCTCTCCGCACATTGCGTATACGCCACGCTGGTCACGATGCAATAATGCCCAGCGTTGGCATTAAAAACAAACTGCAAATGAATACAAAACAAGGGTACGTGAAAAACGAATGATGACCGTATTATTGATACCCCATAGGGAAAACTGAAGAAATCCCTTCTTACTTGCCTTAGATAAAGCAAAATGCTATTAGATCTTCAATTAGTTTGATCATGGGCCTAATTGAAATTATGTAAAGCAAGTTAGTTTTCATTTTGCTATTTATATTGCTTAAATTTTTATTGGCATTGGTTTCTAACACAAATGCCATAAGCAGCCAACTAGTCGTATACGCAACACTTATCCCGCGGCAATGCGTTATGGTGCATTGATTAGATATTGTACCTGATTGGATTTTGATGAGTTACATCTGCTACACAGCTGCAGCTTAAATCCAAGCGACAACTAGTCGTATACGTAACGTTTACCCTGTAGCCATCAAGCAGTTATAAAAACGCAGTAACAACACAAAAAACACACACACCAAACTAAAAAAAAAAGAAATAGCAAGAAGAGGAGGAGGAGGAGAGGCGACAAAAGGAACAACAAGAGGGGCAAACAAACAGCGACAAGAAAATGACAGAAGGTTTCGATTATACAACAAGGGAAGGGGCTGTGTGAACAGGGTAATATAGCTTGTTGTTTGAGCGGATTGGTAGGGGGTATATATGGCGTATATATGGGCAACATAGGGGTACTAGGGATATTTGGGGTGGGGGTGAGGTTGTGCTGGACTCCGAGCAGACACATGTATGCTTTGGCTTCAATGTGCAGCTGAGGGCGTGGCCAGTGCAGTGACACTGCGCCCGTTCCGTTGACCCGCATCCACAAACAAGGACGAGGACGTGGACGCGGATGCGGATGTGGAAGTGGATGTGGATGAGGAGTGCAAAAAGGATTCACAGTCGCCGGGACATGGCAAATGATAAATGACAAAGGACATACGCACTCGCCTTTATTTCTTTCCCCTTCCTCCCAGTTTTTGTTCGGTTCGAAGAAGGGCAGCTGCTGTTTCTTGTTCCTGTCCCTCAAGTTGGTTAAGTAATATGTGGGATGCACTGCAGGATCAGCTGGTCTTTCGATTTGAAGGTGTTTGATTAATCGCCGAAGTGAGCTTTAATCAAAAGTTTATATGTAAATGATTTATTCAAATACACTTCCAGTTGTTTCCACTACTCAGCTTGCAATTGTTATAACTCTATTTAATTTAATGCTCTTAACATACTTTTGTGAATTTTCTATTGCATTTCTTCATTATTTAGTTATATGTACATTTTTCAAGTGAATCTATGCTTCACTGATTAAATAGCACTTTAACAGCTTTAAGTAGTTTCTTCGAAATTATCAGCTAACCAATTCATTAAATTGTTGCATTTATTCTACGGTTAAGAATCCTGTGGAAAGCTTTCCCTCGTTTCATGTTCTATTGTTAGTAAGAGCAGTTTTCTTGAGTTATATTGCCACAATGTTTTCATATCTCGTTGAATTCTTCAATTTACAGCACTCTTACGCCTCATTGGACAGAACAATCAGACAATTGTCAAAATTATGTGTATTTGCATATGTTCACTGGACGATAGAGGATGTGTTCTCAAGTTTCCACTCGAGCGAGCCATTTTAATTAGCCAAATCAACACGACGGGGGTAAAAGTAGAAATTGAGATGGAAATTTCCATTTGACAGAAGTGGACACTTGGCATCGTCCGATGGCTTTAAGGACGGCACTTAAAGCCCGTTTATGGCCCCCAAAGGAACATATACGCTGCATTATATCTCTTTCTATATATATACATATTCGAATAGCCTGCATCCGGCGTGTTCAATTTGCGGCTACATGAAAAAGGCAATGGCACTGGCAATGACTACCAGTTTCGACGACCCTTCTCCCCTTCCGGTCGTCCTGTTCTCCTGCCCCCACCTCTTCAATGCTTCCGTTTCCGGTTCTCCTCAATTTGATTTTTGGCCATTTTGGCCGGGGGGAAACGTGGCCGGCGATGAAATTAGCACCGCCCCGCCCCGCCCACTTTGCATATTATCCAGGATGGGATTTTCGGTGACCGGACCGTGAGCAATTCAATTAAATCGTTCGTCGTTTTAAAAACCAAATAAAAATCAAAATAAAAATCAAAATTAAATTCATGCCAGCAGTTTTCGAACATGGGACACGGACCTGGTCAGCAGTCCAGTTCTCGGCCATTCAATTGGCATTTCAATTTGATTGCCGGCCATGGCCGAAACGGCCGAGAGCAGACTTTTTAATGTGCAAATCGTTTGAATTGTTTGAATCAATTAAATTGCTGGCCACGCATCGGCGACCTATTTTGATTTATTTTTGGGTATTTTCGCAGTATTCCCTAGATCGCAGAAGTCGACGGTGCTTTTGATAAAAACAAATTGATTCAATAGCTAAACAAATCGAAGCGTATAAAATCGAGATGTATCTCGACGTGGAGATGCATAAATCCTGCAAATTCATTAGGCAAGTCTTTTAACTTTACACAAATGGCCCAGCCGATGGATATATGTATGGTTGTTGTCCCGTTTTTCGCTTGTAACAAATTAAATTCAATTATACTCGCTGGGCACTGACCCATAAATCCAGCAAAAATTGTTGCAGCCATGGATGGACATCCATCCATCAATCACTCAGTCCATCAATCAGCGCAACGTGCCAAAAATCAATCTGTCGCACTAATTTCATCAGTTTAAGCCAAATGCATTTATTTCTGCCTTGTGTCAGTAGTTGATCTGTAGGCAGAAAAAAAAACGACAAATGGGGCTGCATGCAATCTGCTTAATTAGTCAATTGCTTTATTCTGGGAAAGCAAAAATAGCATGCATAGGGATAAAACCATTGTGGAATGTTGTCCTAGCTTTTGCATGCAAATATAATCTTTAAATTTAAATCCGAAATATTTTAAATATTTCATTTGATTTTCTTGCTTTCATTGTTGCACATTTAGTTCATTGCAGTTGTATTAAATATGTATTTTTAATTTATTGAATTACAATATTCAAATTCGCTTGGTGGCAGCTTCTGTTTATTTATATTCCATACTCCGTCCATTCCCCTTTTTCCATTCCTTTGCCTATAGGTAACCAACATTCGATTTAGAAATATTTCAATCGCACTGGAGTTCCTCTTGCCCTGCAACCTATTTGTCCATTGTGCACTTGTTTGATTAATGATCTGTGTCCTGGCTTAAATTGCATCGACCCTCTTGACTTTTCCTCTCCGTTTTCCCCCCTTTTCCAGCCATTCCGGCGGGGTAATGACGGCGGGTGTTACGAGGGATAAATGACTCTAGTTTGAGCCCAGCCGGTACAAATGTCAATTTCATTTTGGGCCGCCCTGCGGCCAGAATAAATTGTATCCAGTCGATGGCACTGATTGCAGGTTTGATCCGGGCGTGGGGAACGGTGTGGCAAAAGAACAGGAACGGCAATGGGAACGGGTGCGGCTGAGGGAATGGGAATGGGAATGGGAAAGTGAACGGGGAAACCAAAGCAAATTGCATAATGCCAACCGAAATGTGAAATTATGGCGATAGCACCCCCAAAATCTAACTAAACCCTTACCTCTTTTAGGGCCAAAACGAACGAACCGAATATGTGGCGACGTAGCTAGCTGCCAGTACCTCTTTTGTGTGTGTGTGGGTTAATTTGATTTTAATTATGAACGAGGACGGGACCAGCAGTCCCCATTTGCCCGTTTGCGGTTAATCAACTGTCCATGGCATAAATATTTTGATTGCCGCAAATGCGCCAATGGCCGCAAAGGCAAAAACCAACCGACCAACTCCTTATGCCTTTGACAGGCCCGAAAATGAGACGCCATCGCCGGCGTTGCCGCAGAAATGACAATTAAAAATAATTTGAAATGCAGACGGATGCTGGGAGTTGGTGGCCACCAGCCAGGAGCCAGAAGCTAGAAAACCCGGGGCCATAGACATGCCCATAGACATAGACGCAGATATAGATGGAGATGAAGCCTCGAGAGCAGCAGCAGCAGCGCATTTCATTAAAATTTCAAGTCGACTCAACTTTCGAGCACACACAGGAGGACAGCACTTGACAACAAGAGCACCCAGCACCACTGGCAGCTGCCCTCCATCCGCAGCACTCCACCGCCATTTGCTCCTTCTTCTCCACATCCACGTCCACATCCTTCAGATTCCCCCTCGCTCAACGGAAGCGCCATTTAAAATTAGTAAAAAAGTTAAAGCCCGAACGGAACGAGCAGACAACATGAGCTGCCCCGCAATTAAGTGGAAACGAAGCCGAGGGAAAAGATAGGACCTTTGCTAACGACTACAAGATACCCCGGAAAATATGTGTCAAAAGAAGTAGTCTACAAGGCAACTACGTGTATGCCTTATGAAGTGCTCTAAATTCTCTTAGTACACTTAAATATTAATCGAATACGTTGATAAAATAATAGTGTATATTTCATGTTGAGTCTGGCTGGTTTGTAGGATAGCTATAATATTTTATAATTTAACTTTAAATAATAGGTTTATGTTCTAAATGCCATTTTATGACGGTTACTCATCCGAAGAGATTAAAGCCCATGCGAATTGTTGTTCAAAACAGCATTTCACGCACAAGTTAACTTCTTATCCTTATTAATAGTCTGTTATACCCATCCTAAATCTCCCCAGGGATCTCCAGGGTAGCATTCCATGCTCATGCCGGTTGTATATATGTAGGTACAAGGATCCATAGGTGATTGTAGCTGTTTGCCTCAGCTGAAATTCAAAACGTCCAGCCCAAGTGCCGGCTGCAATTCGGGCTGCCACGCCCCTTTGAAGAACCCCTCCTGGACGCCCTGTTTCCGGGCCCACCTCACTTCCGCTCCATTGCTCCGTGCGCTCCCATTCGCAGCTCGTCCTCTGCCCACATTGCAGTCAAATACTCGTAGTTTGGCATCCTTACGCCCTCGACTGACGGGGCTTTATGGGTCTTTAACCGAACCAAATCGCCTGAGTGGCTCTGCTCCGTTCGATTTTATGGCAGCCCGCAAATCGATGGAGTCTGGTCTGAAACACACGGGAAATGGAAAATTAAAAATTCCAAAATGCCAATGGCCCCCGCCCAATGAAAATGCATTCGCTTGACTTTGCTTTCTGTGTGTATTTCTCGTTTGGTTTCGGTTCGCCATTGTTCTTAATGTTGAATTTCATTTGAATTTATTTCGGGTGAGTCCCCGTTTTTCTTCTTGTTTTTCTCTTAGCAGGGCCTGAAACTCGCCTAGTTGCCAGCTATCGTTAATCGGTAATCGCTTATCGTTTATCGCTTGCTTTTGAGCGTTCCATTGCCATTCGTTTCGTTTCGTTCTGTTTCGCTTCGTTCCATTTGGCTTGCTACTTGCTTAAACTCACACGCACATACACACATATCAGTTTAAGTTCGATTTTAATAATAACTTAAGGTTAAATAACAATCACATTTACTTATTTCTTTTGTTTTCGTTCGACCCGCCAAAAAAAATGTCTGCACGCTTTTCCTAACTTTTATATTTGATTTACGATTAGTGTTTCGTTTTTGGGCTATTCATTTTGTAATATTCATAATATTTTCTCATTGGCATCCCCGCTCGCTCGACCATCGGGCTTAATTGTCAATAAAACAATTGGAACAAACGTAAACAACAAAAGTGGTTAAGTCGTTAGCCAGGGATTATGTTCCACCTATAAACGACCCCATCACTATATATCCGGGGCATAGATAATTCCTACTACTTACACTAAAACGCGCCACTTGCAGTGCACGGATTTTGGGTTTTACTTTATTATTCCGTTCGGCTTAACATCTAAGAATTTATTTCAAAGAGTTAAGTTTTCTTCTATATGCTGTATATATGTGTGTATACCATTAATGTGGAGCAATAATATCGGAAATGTTCACGATCTGCGTTTATCTAGTTTGCTATCTCTCGTCTTATTTCTATCGTTAGCCATTTAGTTCTCATTTGCTTAGAGTTGAAGTCCTCGATTCGCCTAATTTCTGCATACACACACACGAAAAAAATATACATACACATATGTTATATAGACTAGGACTATGACTAGATTATCGTTTAAAAGGTTACATATATTATGCTGTAATCACCGTATTGGCATTGTATAAATTGTTCGTTTCTCTTTGTAAATTATGTTGGCTTGCTACAAAAGTTCGGCACATTTGATTTTGTCATGTGAATTGTGTTATTTGCGAAATCTGAATATCGAAATATCAACGATATTTGGGTGTGCCTATGTCCGGAATATGTAACTTTCCACTTGCTTCACCGAATACTGTATTCAAATATATGCAAAAGTTGGAATTTTGTAGGACTTTCTAATGTTGACCCTGAATATTCAGCTAAAATGACTTTGTTTTCATCGGAAATCCGTTTTCAATATAATCCCTCTAGACAACAATTGATGTTTTTGAAACCAACTCGGACTTCCTTTCGGATTTCTGCTAATTAAAACTCTTTATATGTACCTACACCTCAATGGGAATCCGGACACAGGACACACTTTGATCTTATTGGCCATCCAATCGAACCCAAATAAATTTACTACAATCATGCCATTTATGCGGTTGCTGCTGGTTTGACATTCACCGTTTACCATTTACCATTTTTGGCATTGTTGTGTGTGTAAATAATTAGCCTAATTAATTATGCATCGTTACATATCGGTAGTTACTCTCTTTTTGGCGCACCTAGCTCTGTTCTGTTTGCCTATGTATCGCATTTCTTTTATCATATACTCATATGTAGTTCGTATGCAGATTTTATCGTATTTGTATTTGTATTTGCTTTTCCATTTGTATACTATTTTTTTTCTTGTTATTTTTGTATTTTTTGTTAGCTTTATTGTAGATTTATAGACATTGAAATACTCGTTAGCCGCACCGACCCCCCGAAATGGAGAGGGAAGTGGGTCGAATGGGTGGTTGTGGGTGGATGGTAGGTGGGGGGAGAGGCCGCCAGCCGCAAATAGACAAACAATTAATTATGATTTATATTTATATTTATATTAATCGCATTTAATTGTTATTATTCGTTATATTCGAAAATCAACAAACAGTAAGTGGAAAAAGTTTCTCTCTATTTAGTGTATATTTAAATTTAAGTTTTTGGTTGAGAACGTTTTTGCCACATTTCATGTTTTCCCTATTTGGGGTTTCAGTACTCCTAGTAATCCTTACAAGCTAGCCTTCTCCTCGTGGAATAGTTAATATCGCCACCCGGGCTGATCTCTTCGAGATCCGATGAAAAAAAAAAACATATATACTTATTTGCCCATCTCACCTGGCCTTTCTTAACTGCCGTTCACATCGACCACGGCCAGGGCATGGATGCCATTGGTGAGTCCATTGCTAGCGTACTGCGTCGAAGTCTGCGATGGTGGTGGAGTGGCGGGCGGCGAGGCGGGTGGTGTCAGGGTGGAGGGCTCCTCGGCCCCACCACCAACTAGTCCGCCGCCGGTGATCACCACCGACACCTTGCCAGTCCCATTCTCATTGCTGACATTGATGGCAGCAGGCCTCCCGCTCGCAGGCGGAGTGCTGGGGACATCTTGGAGTGGCGGTGGTGGTGGTGGCAGGCTGTCCAACTGGTTGGACTCCATGAGCGCGTAGTCGCCCAGCTCCTTGATCTCCTCCGTGGATGGTGGCGCCGGCAGGCTCATCAGACTGTCATAGTTGCTCTCGGCCTCCGGTTCGTTTTGGATTTCCACTGTCTCCTCTGGTTTCAGGGATTCATCTGGTAACTTTGCGTTCATATCAGTGGGATCTGGGCTTGACTCGGTTTGGACTTCAACTTGGTTGTCTGGTTTCTCCTCCTGCTCCTGCACCTCATTCTCAATCGGAACTTGATCTTCCTTTGGTGGAGACACTTCAACTGTTGGCGGAGGCAATTCTTCTTTTGGTGGAACCTCTTCCTCATTGCGTGAAACCACTTCCTCCTCTATAGGTTGATCCGCTGTCAACTTTTCCGGAACAACTGGCTCTTCTTGTTTTACATCTACCGCCTCTATCGGAGTGGCCTTCACCTCATATTCAGGTGGAGTATCTACCTCTTTCTGGGGAGGATTGGCTACCTCCTTTTCCGAAATAACCTCTTTCACCGCCTCTGCTTGCCTAGCAACTTCTTCATCTAACTTTTTAGTTCCTTGGCTTGAATCGATTTCGGTTTGTTCAGTACTGGTGGATAGCTGTGACTTCTGTTCCAGATCCTGGCCTGAATTTTGATTTGGACTTATCAAAATGGGCTTTGCTGTGGGTGAACTGGTGGCATAGCCCGGCTGCTCGATAACATATAGCTCCTGGTTGCCGTACGAGTAACGCTTGTTGGAGTCACTGGAGGAAGTCGAGCTGAGATCCGATTGCGAGAGTCCAGTGCGTGCCAAGTTAGAGGGAGTTTCGACTGCCTGCTGACTCAGATCCTCGGCGACGTGCTCCTCTGCCTCCTCGATGAGATGCAGTGGGGCAGGATGGCTAGTGGCGAAGTCCTGGGGCGGTGCATGAATCTGCACCTGTTCGTGGCTGGGCAGAGTCTTTTCAAGCAAATGGCCCCCGTTGGGCGCTAGTTTGTTGTCAAAGGGCAGTTCGGTGGCGTCCAAGGTCACGCCGGAATGATCGCCGGTCAGCTGCTTGGAGTCGATGCCTCGGGCCACCTCCACCACGAAGACACCATCCTTGTCTGTATGCATTTTTGTCTCTCGGGCGTTTCGTGAAATGTCCTGCGAAGAGGGAGATAAATTTTCATTGAAATCGATGGGCAGGTAAAACCCAAAAACCCAGAATATTAGCTAGAAGGTGCAGGATTTTCACACAAAACAACCACGCACGCACACAACACAACGGCTACAACATCAAGGACACGAGATTGATATAGGAGTAGAGGTGAGGAAAAGTGGAGAAAGTGGTCGAAGGACGAGGAGAAAAGAGGGAAAACGGAGCACGGGTGAAGCGACAGAGCGGACAAATCGGTTGGCTGCCATGCGGAAAGTGTCGAAAATTGCATTTGCATATGCTTGTGGCACATATACGCCCCAAGGATACACCGCTAACATACACACACTAGCACAGGCGCTCTTAAGTTGACAAATAGACGACACCGGGCCGTTATTCGGACTCGAATCTGGCCCCTGTTCGTTGTCTCATGGCCCGCAGGAGCCCATTGATGCGCCAGGACAACCAGGACCACCCAAGGACATTCAAGGCCAGTTCAAATGAACAAGTGGGAAAGTGCTTCCCCAAAGTGTCAGAGGGCGAGAGTGCGGTAAATAAAGTACTCACTTTAAACACAAAAGGTTCAGAAACAGAGACAGCAAAGTGCCCACCTCAAGGTAACTCAAGAAACTAACGAAGCTTAAAATGTACGAAACAATGCTCCTTTGCAAAGGATAAATAAAATTATATAAATATTAATAGCATACGAAATAATAGTAGTTGCTACCCAAATCGAATCAATCATAAACTAAATAGATCTGTGCCTTTTCAAGCAAGTTTACTTTGCAGCTAGAAAGTGTATTTATCTTAGGAGAAGACTTTTCAAACACACAGAACAAAAAGGATTTGTTGGATGCAATCGAATCAAAATTGTAGGATGTCGGTGGTGTGCAGGCCAAGTCAGAGATTGGATTGGATAGGCAGGCACCAAGAGCAGTACAGCAAACTAACTACGACAACAACCAGGCGCAGGCACAGGCACAGGCACATCCTGTTCCGAGTGGAGGAGGAGAGTTCGAGCAGAGACAGAGAAACAGAAACGAGACAGAGGAGGACACATCCAGAATCCAGGCCAGAGGTGGCGGCGGCGTTAAAGAGGACGACGGGCCGATCGTATGACTAACGAACTTACGTGCCGCTCCTCGGTGACAACAATCAGATGATTATCTTTGAGCGTCATCTTGGTGACGGAGCCACAGGGAGCAAAGCCGCCACCGCCAATGCCACCACTTGAGCCGCCAATAGAGGAGGCATTACCATTACCAACACCAAACGCCTCCAGACCCACCTGGACCACCTCGCCCACCTTGCTCACGCTGCCTCCTTCGAATCGAAACTCGAGGCACTCCAGGCCAGGCGTCAGTAAATGGCCTTGACTGACGCCGCTCGGGGGCTTCGTAGTGGGCGGTGGGTGGTGCGGTGGCACTGGGCGTGGTCGTGGTTGCGGGATGGTTGAAGCGGTGGCCGAGCCAGATGATGAGAATGACGACGATTTAGACTGCAAGAGGCGAATAGAGAAAGGGAAGGAGAGAGAGCAGGCACTGTACTTAACTGGAATGCAATTCTCGCGCGCACTCCGTCTCTTTCACACACTCTGTGCCCGCACACCATCACAAAACCAAGAAAATTTTATTACCAGCCAGGGGAATTTATTCCTATACCAAGTCGACTTGCGCTCCATTAAAACGTTAACCCCAACCTTCCACTGCAGCTACTTCACAATAGTCTTAACCATTTTTTAAATGAATACTTTACGATTAAATGTTTCTAGCAGTATTCTACGTTACTAATTGAAAATGGAATTTCGATGGGCATTTGTTAACAACATCCTGTTGGGCTGTGTTATTTTCTCTTAAATTGTTAAAAATATTACCCTTACTGACAACCGCAGTATCATCTTTAATTTTGGCCTTTCTGCTCTCAATTTCAGCGGGAACGCAATAAAATTTCCCGCGGAAATTTCCGCCATTGTTTAATTTTCTCGAGAGCCCGAGAGCGCAACTTCAGCAGACGAGTGCATTCAAAAAGGGTTTGGGGGGGAAACTGCGGGTTAAAGACACCCTGCGATGGCACTTGCGTTTGAATTTCAATTTCCATGCGGCGCATGAGGCGGGGATTTCTGGGTGGGGGTGGGTGTTCGACAGGTGGTGTATGTGGGAGGGTCTTTGGCTTATTCAGCTATTCGCTATGAACTCACCTCGTGCTTGGAGTCCTGGCCCTGTTCGCTGTCATCGCCGTGGGCGCCACCCGTGCCCGCTCCTGAGTTCTTGCTCAGCACATACCTGTGAAAAAAGTAGTGGAAGGGATGAGAGAACGCGAGGTGGTTACTGATGGAATGTCTTTTGGGCCAAAAACGGCAAAGTTGTTAAGCAGTCGACGGCTTGCCTCAGCTTTTTGGAGCCGAGAGTTTCAAAATCCAATGCATTTCTAATGATGCCGCGAATGAAATTAACATTTTGTTGCCTACTTTGCGGCTGCCTGCAATCACCTAGGCGATACTTTGACTTAATCAGGGCAAACAAGGGCTTCGGGGGAATGCTAACCATCCCGACAAATCTGATTACATTGGAAATTTAAAAATTCCAAATTACCTGGCCTATATTTGCCAGCAAAGTAGTAAGTAGTTAAGGTTGAATCGTGTCTAAGAAAAGCGTAATATAAGAAGTTTTAAGCTCTGGAATAATCTGCGAATGCTTGACGCCCAAAAATTCCAGCGAAAGCTCCATAGATATTAGCACTCGGCTGGGAAAGTTTCGTGAGTGAGTGAATATCCTGGCGATGCCCCAAGAGTATCCCATTGTTGTGCCCCCACCTGCAAAGTGAGGTCCTTTCTAGCCTTCGTAATGCTATTGGCACTCAACAAATTTCAAGTTGCGAAGCCGCCGAAACGAGCCGCACGCACAACTAATTTCTCGTCTCGAGAGTTTATTGTGCAATTTCCTTCCAGACACCCGATGTACCCACAGTGTCAGTCCGGCCCGCCAGTTGGGAATAAGGCAAATAAATTGTGTGTTTCCTTTTTATTTTGACGCTGGCTTTTCACGGCACTTTTTTTTCCTTTTATTTTCTTTATATTTTTGCTGGCGGTTGGAAACGAGGGTGAGCAACAACAAACTGGCAACGTTTGTGGTTTGCCATTTGCCGCTTTATACGTTTTTCCTGCGGCAGCCGAAAAGCGGGAAAATTCGGGCAAAAGCTGGGATCACCTTCCCCAGAAGCAGCTGCCTTGTTAGCTTCTGGCATCTACATCATCCGAGAATGAGGATGTGTTGTGTGCGCGCGTGTGTGTGTGTGTGTGTGTGTGTGTGCGTGCGGCGACTTCCGTTTCCGGCCTCGCCGATTCTCAATTCCGCCGTGTTGATTTGTTGCGCCTTCAGTTTTCTCCGGGCTCCCCATCAACCTGACACTCCCAGATGCCCGTTCCCCGGTTTCATTTTGTTTGGCATTTAGTGTGGGTACACAGACAGAAATGCTATGCACCTTTAAGGTCGACGAAACTTACAATTTCACTCTCATATTAGTTTTTAATCTTTTGATATTATAGTGTAATAATATGTATAATAATCATAATAAGCAACTTTACTATAATTTTGAGAATATTTTTTACTGCAAATTGTAGTTCTTTGCTTTATTTGGTTGGATTGCAAATAAATTGTGCACTAATAAAAAATGTACACAAGGATTACTATTATAGCATATTTAGCTGTATATGTAGGAATTTCTACATATAAATCCGCATCTCGAGAAACAGCAGCTTCACCAACAGCTTTTAACCCAATTCGTGGCGTGGCCAAGATTTATGTACGGGCCAAACTGCGGGCGATAAAGGATGTGCGTCCCTGGCATTGCTCCCAAATTTGCCAACCAACCAGGCAACCGATTCACCCACCGAAAGCACCTCCCACCACCAGCACCACTCCGTCAGAGATTTGTCAATGTTTTGTTGCTACTTCTGCTGTCTGTCGCTGGCAATGCGAATGAGAAATAAAACGCCACGAATGAAGCTGATAAATGCGATTTGCCACGCCTTGCCTGCAGCGAAACGCTGCGGGGGGAGGCGGTGGGTAGTGGGCGGATGGGTGAAGGCGGTGGATGCCAAGGGGTCAGGTGGTTGCCCCGGCAAATTGCTTTAGATTGAGTGCATTCTTTTGCCATGCGTGGGTCGTCGCTCTAAAGTAGGCAACACATCTCGCCCAGGGAATCCTTGAAATGAAGGTTTTGCGCTTGGGATCGGATTGGGGTTGGCTGCCACTCACGGCTCAGCCCCACCCACATCTGCTGTCTTTCTATTTAAAGGTGGCTTTAGTCCCAGCTCATCCTGCTCCAAGCAACCCGCAACCCGTATTCCGTATCCACCATTCCGCATCCTTCTGATCCCTTTTGCTCCCCATTCGCTGTCACTGCTTCCTCGCAATTTCTTGCAATTATTTTTGATTTGTGTGGGACATCGCCGTCTAAGCTGATTAAGCGCCACACGAGGCGTAACCAATTAGCTCAGCCAAATGGCTAAGGAGTCCCGGATAAAAGAACATACTGTCTGTGTACAGTTGGCCCCAGGAATGACAGTTCATTTTGTGTGGCAGGACGTTGTGGTGGGGGCTAAGCGGGCGATGGACTCTTCTTAAATTTAAGAGGGTTCGATAACTTAAGATACCTACTTTTCGATTTATGGCTCTCCTACGGCTTTATGTTGTTTACCCAAGTATATAATTATATTTATTGTGGGGATATTTTTTGGACCTTATATACTTATCTACCAGAATATATAACACCCTATATTTTGCCCATATCGATAATATGTATATGCATATGTATATTTTACTTACTTTATAGCGCAGTACATAGATACCAAAAGAGCTGAGGGTAGGATGACAATGATGAGGCCCATGGAAACAGCAAAAAGATTAAAGAATCCTTCAAGAAAAGATAAAAATGCATATTTAGATATATCTATTACCTTATATACCTCTAAGTCCTTCAACTCACCATCGTAGTCAGCCAGAGGATCTTCCGAGAGAGCAGTGGCATTTCCAGAACGGCTACTTCCACTTGCGAGCAGAGGAGCCATTGCCGATGCAGACCCCGATCCCGATCCTGAACCGGATCCCGATCCAGACCCACTGTCATATCGCTGGAGGAGCGTGGCATTGACCATTTCCGCAACAGGGAGCTGTTCGCGGTGCAAATGGTTGGCGGACTGGCGATGCGGCTGATGGCTCAGGCCCACCTGTTGCTGGCGGTGCGCGGGGCTGTCGAAGGGATAGGAACCCTCAACGCCATCAAAGCCACCGCCGGCTCCATCGTCAATTAGATCCCCACCGTACTGGATGGAACTCTCGACGACATCCGGTTCGCTGTCGATGCTGTTGCTCTGGATGTCGTTCTCGTAGATGCCAATTCCGTTCTGACCCATTCCCAGCTCGCCGGGCATGTAGTCGATCTCCTTGAGCTCGATCTGCGGTGGAAGTTCCCCGATGACGGGCACCCCAATGGCCAAATCCGGCAGCACTGCCGGCTGGATAACGATGTCCTGCTGCTGCTGTTGTCCCGGTGGCAACGTGCTGCTCCAACCCTGCGGCTGTTGCTCCACCTCGATGACCGACTCACCCACATAGGTCACGTCTAGCGGTGGTGCTCCATCGCCACTGCTCGACGAGGAGCTGCGGAAGATCTTCAATCCATCCGCATTGTGGTGCAGTGGCGATAGTATGATGTCCTCATCTGCCTGCTGTGCCTGCTGTGATTGCAACTGTTGCTGCTGTGAATCCATCACATAGCTGGCGGGGAAGAACTGGTTCTCCAGCTGGAACTTGCGCTGCTGCTCACCCACTGGCACCATCGTCGGCAGCGATTCACCCACCTTGACTTCTGTGTTCGAAATGTAAAAGATCGTGTCCGAATCTCGATCGATGCTGGGCTTTCGCGGTGGTGGTGGCGGTGGTGGAGGCGGCGGGCGTGGCACTGCACCACCACCGCCATCCTTCAGATCGGCCATGAAAAGCTCGTCAGCATCCTGAACGGACTGCGGTGGGCGAACGGGCGGTGGTGGTGCAGCCGCCGCATCCGAGTTGCGGAAGGTGAAGATCGGATTGATGTGCTCCCCGCTCGCTGAGGAGGATGAGCCGCCCGACTCCGAGCTGCTATTGTCCGCACCACTGTCGATGATCTCAACTACCAAAATCTCATCGCCGGACTTGCCCGGCTTATCGGCCGACAACGAGGGCTGCCGATAGGAGAACTCCAGATCCTCGCTTTCGCTGCCAAATGCCTCAGACACATTGATGTGGATTTCGATGGCCGCCGGCTCTGGCTTTCCCATCGCTGCACCACCAGAACCAGCGACACCACCCGATGCCGGCTGGGTGGACACATCCGCGCGATCGATGACATACTGGGTGAACCGCTCCTGCGGCAACTGCATCTCATGCGGCGGCTTGGTGGTGCCAATTTCCACATGTGTCTGCGGTGGTGCATAGAAGCCTTCGTTGTCGCGGAAATTCGTCGAAGCCACTATGGAGTCCACCGTGGAATCGTACACCTCGATCTGAATGTCCGAGATCTTGGACTCGGTGCGTGGTGGTGCAGCCACCTCGGCACCACCAGCGACATTATTTTCATTGCTATTGCTTGTGGGCAGACGGGTGGTGCTGGTCTGCACATCGGGCACTTGGAAAACGGTGGTGGACAGCACCGATGCAGCTCCCAGCTGTGGTGGTGCGTGGGTGGTGCTGGGCTCGGGAATCTGCTCGAGAAGCGCCGTGGGCGCCAGAATCTCCACCAAACGGCCATTTCGCAGCTGGCTCTCAATCGAAGCGACGTGCTGGTGGCTCGCCGGCTGTGGTTTCTTCAGCGGATGCACCACACCGATGGTTCTCTCGCCCATAAATATCGGTCCCAAGTAGCCATGGTGCGGTGGCGCTAGCGTAGATGGGGTCGGTGGTGTCCTGGTTGATTTTATACCTGCGCTGTCAGTGGTCATGGGTGGTGCCGTGGAAAATATCGCTTCCAGAAAGGCAAGGTTAGAGGATCGCAGCGGCGGGAATGTGAACGGGAGCGGTGGTGCGCTGGTGGTGCTGCTGCTCAAAATTGTGGTGGTTGTGGTGCTGCTGCTGGTTGTGGGTATTCTTTCCATTTCCGTTTCAATGGTGGTGGTGGCCACCGTTGTGGTGGGAAAGTGCTGCTCCAGCAGCTGCTTTTTCTTGGTCAGCTTGCGGCCATCGTGACCACTGTCCAACGGTGGTGCCACAGTGTGCTCCAAGTCTAATAGCCGCACCACTTGCAAATCTTCTGTATTAGTTTCCTTGCTTGCTGGTGCTGCTGCCACTGTTGTTTTGGTTTTCTCTATGACAGAACTTCTTAGTGTTTCATTGATCGCAGTTGGTTTCTCAGTGGTGCTGCTGATGTCAGTGATTCTGTTTTTCCCAGTGGTGCTACTTTCAGTGGTGCTTGTGATTGCAGATGCTTTTGTTTCGGCGCTTGGCACCTCTTCGGCCACCTCTGGTTTATCTGTGGCTCTTGCCATCTCGGTGGTGCTGGTGGTGGTAGTGCTTGTGGCGGTGGTGCTGGGCTTTGGTGGTGCCTGAGTGATGGCCACTGTGGCATGTTTCCCATCTCTGGTGGTGCTTGCCTCCATCAGCGTTGGCGTATTGCCCTGCACTCCGATTTCCAAGTGGTGGTAATGGTGGTGCGACTGTTTCTGCCCCACCACCGGCGCTGACGCAGCACCACCCACTGTGGGCGCCGCCCAGGCAGCACCGCAGAATGCAGTGGTGGCCAGCAGGAGCGCCAACCAGAGGGCGCCACGCCCACGAACGCCCAGTGAGAGCGACATGTTGCTGCCGGGCATGTTGCAGCTGGCTATATTGCTGCAGTTGCTGCTGTTGCTGCCTCCTTATTGACTACGCTTCTGGGAAATGGAGATTTTACTTCTGTGCTCGCTGCACGTGTTTTGTTATGCAAATTTAGTTTGGATTCAGTTTGGCTGGAGAAAAATCTTTTCGCTGTTGCTGCTGCTACTGCTGCTGCTGTTGCTGGTGCTATGTTGCTGCGGTTGCCTTTGGCACTTAATTTCCCCCTTCGCTCAGCTTGTTGTTGGCACTTGGCATTGTGTTGTGGCTCTTGAAACTGCAACTCGGCAACGTCGTCATCATCGTAATCGTCGTCTGCATCATCAGCATCGTCATCATCATCATCATCATCTGCATCATCATCGGCGGTGCCGTGGAATGTTGCTGCTGCAGTTGCTGCAGGTTTCATTCATGTTGCTGCTGCTGCAGTCGCTGCTGCTATTGTTATCGCCGCTGCACTTGTGGATGCGGCCATTTTCTGCGGCTGCAGCGCCGCTTCAACCGCTGCTCACCGTTGGCGGCGTCCTTGCGGTCTTTGTTGTTGGCTTAAAAATATATGCACTGCCCGAAAAAATGTGGCCGTGGGTGGTAAAGCCGACCTTTATTTTTTCCTTTTATTCCTTCGCTTTGAAGCACTTAACGGGCTAGGGCTGCTGCAATAATCCCTTATTTGATCCCGGTTGTTGCAGCAACTATCTCCTTGTTGCAGGCTCCTTCGATTTCCTGCTGGTTTATTTCGCCGTCACTCCAATGGCATCCTGAATGGAAATGAAATTTGAAATAACGAAATCGGCAGAAGCAACAATTTAACTTATTGTTGTTGCCGCTGCATTGCATCGCATTGCATTGCTCAATGGAAAATCCAATGAAACTAATGCAACTAAGCAACAGCAATACGGCAACAAAAAAAAGGAAAGAAAAATGTGAAAAGTGTTTGCCAGGTTGCAATGTCTGAAACAATAAGGACGGCTGGAATAATGACGGGAAAATAAAGGAGAGAAAACTAGAATATAAATCCAGCGGTTAAGAGTCAAGCGACCTTGGATGTTTTTCTTATATAATTGATATTATAACAACTAATAATATTGCTATATATAAGCCCAATTCCTCTACTTCCAAGAAAATTCAAACTGAGCCCATTAGCGACCAGTTGAGTACTTTATCATCAATCAAGCTCCTTTGATTTCGCCATCTCCCCAGATATATTACCCACAACTCATGGCATACTTCTCGGTGCCGGATCTAAGAAAAACCATCGCATAACTGTTGCTGCCGCCTTAATTTAATTTAGTTAACTGGCCAAGGAATATGCAGCAGGAAGTTTAACCCACAGAGAGTTCAAATTTAAGGTACGGACTGCTAGACACGGCCATCGTGTCCCTTTGAACCCTAACCCATCAAGGGGTGGTACGACCAGACCAGACCATGCAAATTAAATATAAAGCCTACAAAATGATTCGATTTCACAGCCCTGGCCCTGATCCCAGGCTGCGAAAAAAGGTTGAATCTACACTAATATAAATGGGAGCATAGAAATGGGCTAAAAACCGCAGGCGGATGGGGTAGGAAAAAGCTTTCAATTCGCTCATCATCATGGTCATCGTAACAAGTTGCTTATCATCGCCGCACCACCACCGCCGACCTTTGACCCTTCATTTCGCAACTATTGTGGAACATCAAAGGGCACAAAAAAGGGAAAAGTTTGCGGCTGTGGAAAAACAAATGGGCGCAAAGGAGGCGCCACACAAAAGCGGAAGCGTAATAAAGGCGTTGATAATGGCAGCCGTAATGATATGGAAGGAATATCTATAAATACAAAAAAAAAAACAAATACCCCATTTCATTCGGGCCACAAAAACTGAAGCCTAAATAAATACGCAAAAATACACGCAAGCCCGCCACGTTAACGGTATGAATTCAAGTAGAATTTAAAATATAAACTTCTGTAAACTTGTGGCACGCACTTCATTTTAAAAGCAAATAAAGAAACCCACAAAATAGTGAATAAACAAAAAATGTGTGTAAACATTTATGAGTGCTGTTTAGTTTGGTTGGTATTTGTAAAATATAAAATATATACATAGAAAGTAAATGCACTCAAACTCCTTAATTTTTTATGATAAACGCGAAACCAAATTCGTAAATACAAAATTCGGAAAGCTATGAAGTCACTTAGTCCAAGGCCAATTTACTTTAATGGTGAACCCATTCACGTATTTATTATTTAAATGTAGGCATTGCAAGACAAGGATCTCCGTTTAATACCGCCTTTTAAATAAACAAAATATAAGAAGGCTTTGGGGGTTCTTAATTTGACGCCATGCGTATTTGTTGATATAGGTTTCAGACTCACCGCCGGCAAAGTTATAGCTCCCGATTCCACTCGCCCCGCAAGGTAATCCAAGGGTCCTTGCAGAGCCCAAAAAACCACACAAATTTCCACACTCTCTTTGAATTTTTATGATAAAGTCACTTGAAACTGTTTATTTTTTATTTCAGCTTTTCTATATATAGTTGTTAAATAGTTCAATCACTGTGGACACTGCAAAAAATTGAGCAAAAAAACTAGAAACGAGAATACACCGCGAGAAACCGCCAGAGAATTCGATGCTGTTATGACAGCGGCAACAACAATGCTAAAACGCGGAAAAACACGCAAAAACGCGCAGGAAACGCGCCAAATTGCAGGATGCTTTACTGGGAATTCACATAGGATTTTCGTGAGGATTGCTATAAGGAGTGGGTGTTGGGTGGGCTAGGAGGGCCTGATGTGGGGTCGGGAGACTAGATAATAGACTCACAACTCCTTTCTAGAATTTAACCCGCTGATGAAGCTGATTCTTTGGCGGCCGTTGATTTTATTTCTTCTATTGCTGCTGCATCCTATTGCTCCGAAAACCGCACGCAAACTGCGCAAATTTCGAAGCATCATCTGCCTTAAAGGACACTCGACGGCACTTCGGATGAAATCCTGCCGATTTCCCCCGAACGCACTGCGAACTTCGGATGGCGAAAGTATTGGTTAACGCAGCGAAAAACGTGCGGAGAGTTTGGAGACTTTTGAGCTCCAGCTGGCGGTTCGTGTCACGGCTAAGAGCGGGGATGTCAAGTAATAACCAAGTTTATGTTTTCTTTACAAAATGAATGCGCTTTTGTTGAAAAAATAACACGAAACTTATTAGGTGTCGGCTTAAATAATAAAGTGTACAATAATTAGTTTTATATGGTTCTAATACACCTCTTAGTCTACACTGGAAAGCTTTGTACTCGCAAGCTTTTATTTAAGACGAAGCTTTGATTTATTGTGCCTTAAATTATCATTTATGAATGAAAACCTATTAGTTTCTTGTTTAATTTATAGTATTGTTTGGCGGTTTTTGGCCCGCTGTCTCTTGGATCTTTCTTCTGGAGTGGATTGGCATGCACACTTCTTTTGTCTACGCTGCGGAATTCGAGGCGAGTCCCCGCGGGCGACACTCCCAAATGTCTTGGTCTTTGGACTCGAATCCAAATCCAAGTCCGAGTTGGACTGCGTCTCCGTTTGATGGGCGGTTAAATACTGGACGTCGCCAGACACAAGTCTAATGCCAAGCACCGTTCGATTCCGGATTTCGGTTCGACTTGGACTTGGACAGATGTCAATTCCCGAAACCCCTTGCCTGAATAACACGCTCCTTCTGGACACTGAAAAATAATCTAGGCATCTTTTCGTATGGAATGAAAAAAATTTTATACCATATTAATGTATTATCATTGCACCATCTTTATAATTAAATATTTATTTGCCTACTAAAGTAATATTATTATATTATATGAAGAAGTAATATTATTAATAGGCGTTTTAAAAGTCGAATAAAACTTAAGTGATCTAATAGGTAATCTTATAATTCGATTTCGAAGTTATGTGTTCAACAAATGTATAACAATTATAAGCTTTATATTAAGAATGAATAGAGTGTTTTATTTGCAGTGCAGATGTCTGTATCTGTATCTTATGTTGCCCGTGGGTGAGATTGCTTTAGCAATTTGCCTGGCAAGAGCATTTGCATTTTGAAAAATTAACAATGCGCATACCTGTAGCACCACCACCACCACCAACAGCACCACCCACACAGGTGATAGAAAACTTAATTGAATTCCCCTTTGGGTGCCTGCCCATCGAGCACATTCAATTGCTGACCTCAAAGAGATTCATTTGACAGTTTGTTTGTCTTGCGCTTTTTGTTTTTTTTTTTTTTTATATTTTTTTGTGCCCCTTTTTTGGCGGAACGCTTTCTTCTCCGCCAGCCGTTACACGTTCGAATCACTCCGAGGCCGGCCGCATTTATCGAGCGTAATGAGCACGCAGCCCCGAGTCCCCCAACATACCCCCCAAATCACTACAAACCGCCCCTGGATCGGCGCAGATCGAGCCCCATTAACACACAAATCCAAAGCGTTTCAATTGCCCGCCGGTGTCGAAGTTGAAGTTTAAGTTTAAATTTAAGTGCAATTCCGATGGATATTGCGTACGGCTTCTGGCCTTTGGCCTCTAGATCATACCCTTTAACGAGTGGGTACTGTGGTGTTGGTAACTGATTGATAATTGATTCAGATGCACCAAATAAACCACATTCTTCAGATGGAAATAAGCAAGACTATGGCTTATAACAAAAAACAAAAGCTGTTTTCTAAATCCATTTGTTTTTGAATCAATGAAACACACAATGAGTTGATAGCTTTTTGTCACATCCTAGAGTATTTGCAGAGCCTACCATATGGTTACGTTGTTTGCATTTCGGGGTTAATGTTATTGTTTATGCGGCATCAATCAATGACACGACCGCCAAATGCACAGCAAACGGCCAGCGATTTTATCGGTTCAACCTGGCCCGCTCGCAGTCGCATCTTAACGGCTCATTTTAATTTGAGCGGTGCGCACTTGACGCCACCAGACATTCGACTTTAGACGTTAGACTTGAGACTTTAGACGGCCTGCCTATGGAAATGCAATCCCGCAATTGGCCGCCCATGGCCATGAATGCAACTCCAATAGCAAATGCAACTGCAACAGCAACAGCAACAGCAACAGCGACGACATGTTGACAACCGGCGTCGATTTATATGCGCCGCTTTTCCAACGCTCAGCTCGCAATTTCCATTTCCCAACGTGCCCCGCATGCCGAACCGAAGCACAGCAATCCGATTGTGAATCCGAATCCGTTGCTAAATTTGCCCGTCAATCGCGATTTGCTTGCCAATTGAAACCGGACTGGTAAATGCAACTTAAGCTCCTGCAGCGCATTTCAGTTTAATCCGCAAAAAAAGGACTTCGAAATCCAACAGGATTGTATGTTGTTGAAGTTTATAAATCGGCTTTAATATTTGTTCTGAAGATTGAAACGCATTCTAACAGGTAAACCAAAGGTCAGCCTAGGTTCAATCATCAATTAGAATATAGTTCTTATCATATTAGTTATTAACACAGTGCAATCCTTTGTATAAATCAGATTTCTTTGTTTATTTACACGGTATTTTCCGTCTTCTCCCGGTAATAAATCAGTCCATTGGTCACCCCACATCCAATTTGGACGGACAATCGCATCTCGTTTATTTTGAAGATCGGACTTACGCAACCCAGATACTTATCGCAGGGGTCTCATCTGAATTGTTAAATATCCCACAGCCGCCCAGAGTTTATGATCGTTTTATGTATGAGAAATATTTCCAAGCTTTGTTTTTTTTTCTTTTTGGGTGCGGATTGATAACCAAACTTTCGCATTTTTCGGATGCAAGTTTTCAGGGGCGGCTGGATGATGGTGTTAACCTAGGGGCGTGGCAGATTGAATCATCAATGGCCGCGAAAGCATTTCACTTTCGCTTCTTGTCATCGTTCGTTCGTTCGCTCGTTCGGTCAATTTCTTTGGGTTTCTTGTATTTTTTCCCCCATTTTTGGCATCCGTATCCGTTCCCCCCTGCGACAAAAATTTCACTTTCTTTTGAGTCATCCTCGGTGGACCTGCGGCTTCTTTATGACTCCATTTTACGTGGGTGACAACGCGATTGCAACATCGCCGGGGAGACAATGCCCCAACTTTGTTCGCATTTCATCATCATCTGGCAACAATTAATGGGCATTATTGTCCGGGGCAGCAAGTTTATTTATTTGTTACAGTAGAAATTGTTAAGCAAATATTTTGCCTGGCTGCGAAAGCACCGAAAAATAAGAAGAAAAAAACCTGTCGAGAAATTCGAGAAAATTGTTGTGTGTGCTTGTATTTGCACAGTTGTTGTTGCAGTTGCTGGTTAGCCGATGTTTTCGTTTTCATTACTTCAAAGGGTCAGGGGTGCAGCGTGGCTAGAGGGGGGATATCATATCACCACCATGAGTCAAAGGCAGCCAACTTTCTTTCATCCGCTCCTCGATTCTGGCAAAGGCCCCTCGGTTTCTCAAAGTCTCGCAGTCACGTTCCTTAGCCTGCCCTGAATTGCTCAGAGTTCATTTGCCGCAATTTTTGTGGCCATTTTCAAGAGCTCTTTTCTTTTTATTTATATTTCGGCTTGTATTTTCGAGCCATGTTGGGCCGGACGCCTTTATCAACGAGTGTCCGCCAGCCTGTGCCCAGAAATCATAATTCGCTAATAAATTTCCATTTCCATGTCGCGTCGTTTCGGGCGGTCGTCTTGGCAGGTTGAGCGTTTGCGCCAAGTGAAAGTTACCCCGAATCCTCCTCGAAAATTCCCCCGCCGAGTGACCTCTTTAAACGCGCCCAGAAAGGTAGGCATTCCAGCAAAAATACTTGTGCGTAATTTTAAAAACAAATGTGGAGGTAAACAAGTCGATGGCAAGCTGAATGAATCATATTTATTTAGATTTCAAACATATTATAATGAAATATATTGAGATACTTTTAAACCCATATAGTGCGGCACTGTTAATAAAATATTATTAAAGAATTACTACAAAAAAATAAACTTGTTTTTTGTGTTGTAATTAAAATTACAAAATAAATTTCTTTTGCTGCTACTTTAAAAGATTCGCGCAAGCGAAGTCAAAAGACTTAGGCCACAAACTCGAAAAGTTTTTGAAGCAGAATACCAAACTGACTAATCTAATTACACTTCCGCTCAGCGGACTTTAGTTTACAACAAATTTCACTCTCGTTTTCTGCTTAGAAAAGACTCCGACTCATAAACTTGTTTTGTGGCATGGCGAGGAGCGGAAGAAAAGAGAGATGCCCGTAAGTATAATTTCACTTTTATTAAGTAATTTCAGCGTGTGTATGGCTGAAAACCGCAAAGAGTGACACTTGTCAATGGCAGATACCGAGATAGTCATGCAGATACTTGGATACTCGGATACTTGGATACTAAATGTAGAGGAAAGCACGCGGCAAATGAAACCATTAAGAAAGTAATCGGGTAAATGAATAAATGTGAGGGCTTTGCGGCAGTCATCTCTCTTTTATTTTCTCGTGTATCTTCCAGATGCGTGTGTGCTGATAGCACAAAACTGCCACCGAGAACCAAACTTTCTGGGCTGCACATTTGGCACAGAGTCACTTTAGAAATGGATGGAAATGAGGATGGAGTTTGAGGCGTTCAATCAAAGCGATGAGAGTTTCTGCTGCTGAGAAGAACTGCGGATATTTCACTGCCATTAAAACGCGGCCAATGATAAAAATCAGTCGAGAGCGGCATAAATGAGCCAATTTCAGGCTACACTAGATTTCTGTGTCTCATTTGGCTGGGCTGTCGGCAGAACTTACCTTTCGAATCAACCCCAATCTTCGGGGCGGTCGCTTCAAAGTCAACTCTTGATTTTCCAACACTTTCTCTTGCCTCTAATTAAAGTTATGCCCTCTGATTTGGATGTGTACCATATCTTAGTAATTAAAACATTAAATATTATCTTCAATTTTAAAATTTACATTTAAAGCTCTGCTCTATGATTCGCATATTTATCTCATTAATAAAATTATAAAATATGAAAAAAATTATATCTACTGTCTTTCATAAATTTCAAAATGCCAATTGATTTTATTTAACTTTTTTGCTTGAGCCTTCAGATTCAATATTTATACATCAGCAGCTGATTTAAAAACTGATATTTTACCAACACCAAACAATTGACAACTTCTGGTGGCATAAGTCATGGGGTGTCATGGCAAAATTTGTGTTTTCCATTTTGCTGCCAACTTGACTATTTTTCTCACGCATTTGTCACGCGGTTTTTCTTCGTCTATTTTCCCCCCATTTCCCCCCCATGTTAATGAGTGGGTCATCAACGCTGACAGTTTTGGCCAGGCTGTAAATTATATTACCTGCATTTCGCACACGCTCTTGCACAATTTTCATTTGTTTTCCCCAGCATTTTCGTTGATACTTAAATTTTGTAACAAAATTGGGTAATTTCAGCAATTGAGAAATCTATAACATATCCTTTAGGCATTTGGACAACTTTACTTTTCCCAGGCCCCCGGGTAGCTTTCCCCCAAATAGTTGGCCGAAAGGGCAAACCAACTTCGTTTGTTGCCTTTCATCATTCGCTTTTATTGATTTTTGGAACGATAAGCATTGCAGTTGCAATGGCTTTTGGCTGCTGTCATTGTTGTTTGGGTTTTCCCGTTCCCAGACATGTTTTTCTTTTTATGTATATATATTTCTTTTTTTTGGCCAATTGACACATCCCGATTGTCAGCTGACTGACCTTGTGGCAGCTTTCACGTTGCTGCTACCGCTATTGCTGCTGCTGCACATTGCTAGTTGATAGCTGCTGTTGGCATGTTGCAGGTTGCAGGTTGCTGCGTTGCGATGCGGAAATGTTTGGCTGCCGCCGAATCCAAGCCCCGATTTTGGCCGCACTGGCTGCACTTTCAGGCCAATCGTCACACGTCTCGATTCGCTGACAACCTGCAATCCTCGCAGCAGCAGCAGCTAATCATAACACCAGTCAATTTAGCAACCAGCGACAAGTGCTTTTTTCGCAGCGATTCTGGCGGTTGTGCAGTAACTTTCTCCCGACCTCGTTTAGTTCCCCGATTCCAATTCCAATTCCTAAAATAAATTATTGACACAGAAATTGCTGTGGCTTGTTTTCGATTTTGTTTTTGTCTTAAGACTACAGAAGGAAAAAAACAAATGCCATACTTTTTAACAAACAAAAACTAGATCCAAACTGTAGCTACTGTTTAAATTATTACTTATTATTGCTAGTAAATAATGTCGCAAGCATTATAGGCATAGAGATCAACTTTATAACATAATTCAGTTATATGGAATTAATTACTATTGTTCACACATGAACACGAATATATTTAAAGACTTACAATTTTGGGCTCCGTTCATATCTTATGTAAATGAATCGAGAGCGATAAATTATATTTAGGATTTTGTTATCTAAGGCGACATGGGTGCATTGCTCAAAAACATGTGCACACTACATGAGTCAGTCACTTGAGATCGTTCCCCGCCTCCTAAAATAGTCCCTTAGCGGGAGACCACAGATAAGGTCCTCGCCGCTCAAGATAGGCAGATGTGCCCGAGCGTGGGACCTCGATAAGGCGGGGACTATTTACTTAGGCCTCTGCGTAGGCCATTTACTTTAAGATGCGATTCTCATGTCACCTATTTAAACCGAAGATATTTCCAAATAAAACCAGTTTCTTACAAAAACTCAACGAGTAAAGTCTTCTTATTTGGGATTTTACATTTGGTCCTTCGAGCCTTTAATCGACTCTGCAGTTTCCCCCTACCAAAGGTAAGGAACTCAGAGAAAGGCCAGCTCCTTTAAGCATCTTACAGCTAAAGGTAGCAAAAATAAGTGACTCTTGTTTCCCCCTACCAAAGGTAAGGAACAGAGTATAAATATAAAAAGCAAAAAGATACAAAAGAATCTTTTATGTTTTAAAACAAGCACCTTATAGTCTATAGCTAAAGGTTGCTTTGTGTACCATTATAAATTGTGGTAAGGCGTGCTTGAGGCCATACATCAGCAATTGTGAAATTAAAAAGTGCATAACAACAGTGCCTTATAAATGCTCTAATAGCATTAAATCAGCTCATAAATAGAGTGCAGTGTATATGCCAAAAGAGCATAAATGCCGAAATAAATGGCTAAAAAACAAAAAATCTGACTGGACTACAAAAATAATAAAACGTGCCAAAAAAAAAAAAAAAAAAAAAATCATCTTTAAACATCAAAGGAGCCTCTACCAGCAGCAGAAGCAGCAACAACAGCAGCAGCAGAAGCAGCAACAGCAGTAGCAACAGCAGCAACAACAGCAGCAACAGCAGCAGCAACAACAACGACATCAGCTAAGTCAAAACAAGAATTTTCTGTTTATCCAAACACACATATATATATAAATACATATAAAATACATATACACGTACTATATATATTAAGAAATTACAAAAAATTTTCAAAATGATGTCAGAAAAGACTATTCAATTCCTTAAGAAGCAGTCCGAAATTATTTTGGAAATTAGAAAGTTGGAAGTAAAACCAACATTAACAGATGTAGAAATTCTAAAATTAAATGAGCTTCAAAAATGTTTCATTGCTAATCATAGCAATTTGTTAAAGATCGGCGTTGTCGATCATGAATATTTTAACGCGAAGCAGTATGATTTAATAATGATGGTGTTAGAAAAAATTAAAAATAAAAATGAAAAAATTAAGGGCGAGTCGGTAGAAAACACTTTCCCTAAATCAAACACTGTCCCTAAATCAAACCCTCCCCCTACATTAAACCTTGAAATGTGTGGTCACCCTGAAAAAGAGGGTATAGCACAAAACAACGCTCTAAAAGTAGAGCAGGCATTTCGAAATAATGTTGGCCAATTTCGAGTATATCTAGAAGATACGTCTAAACTAATAGACAGTAGTCCAGATTTCCTTAAAATAAGGAAAAATAAAATTGAATTTTTATGGCATAAAATAGATAACCTGATTGAACAGGTGAATAGTCATTTTGAGAGCTCGCTATTCGAAGAAGAAATTAGCGAACTTGAATTTGACAAACAAAATATTCTTACAGCCATTAATAGTCGACTCAGTGGCACAATAAATAAAGCTGAAATGTCGACGGTTGTTAAGGCGGAGGAGTTACCAACCCTGCCTAAAATACAGATTCCCACTTTCTTTGGTGATTCCAAAGAATGGGATCTTTTTAATGAACTCTTTACAGAGCTCATACATGTGAGAGAGGATCTCAGTCCTTCTCTCAAATTTAATTATCTAAAGTCAGCATTAAAAGGAGAAGCCAGAAATGTGGTTACTCATTTACTGCTCGGCTCTGGAGAAAATTATGAAGCCACTTGGGAGTTTTTGACCAAGCGATATGAGAATAAAAGAAACATATTCTCAGATCATATGAATAGGCTTATGGATATGCCAAATTTAAATTTAGAATCCAATAAGCAAATAAAGACATTTATTGACACGATTAACGAGTCAATTTATATTATAAAATTAAAGGCACAATTACCAGAAGATGTGGATGCAATTTTCGCTCACATAATTCTTCGGAAATTCAATAAAGAATCACTCAATTTATATGAAAGCCATGTTAAAAAGACAAAAGAAATACAGGCACTTTCTGATGTCATGGACTTTTTAGAGCAAAGGCTCAATTCTATATCATCATTCTCACAGGAAGTAAAACCTGTAAAGAAAATGATTAATAATAACAAGAATAAAAATTATAGTGACAATTGTGCATATTGCAAACTACCAGGGCATTATTTAATTCAATGCCATAAATTTAAAATAATGAATCCAGCAGAACGGTCTGACTGGGTAAGAAAAAATGGGATTTGCCTAAGATGTCTGAGGCATCCGTTTGGTAAAAAATGTATAAGCGAGCAGCTTTGTTCGACTTGTCGTAAACCTCACCACACGTTACTTCACTTTGCAGGTCATAATCCAGAAAAAGTGAATACGTGTAGAACAACAGGTCAAGCCTTGTTGGCCACGGCCTTGATTCAAGTAAAGTCGAGGTATGGAGGCTTTGAACAATTAAGAGCATTGATTGATAGTGGCTCTCAAAGCACAATTATTTCAGAAGAGTCTGCACAGATTCTAAAATTGAAAAAATTTCGGTCTCATACTGAAATAAGTGGAGTATCTTCCATAGGAACGTGCATCTCCAAGCACAAAGCGGTTATTTCGATAAGAAATTCTCCGAAAAATTTAGAAATTGAAGCAATTATTCTCCCAAAACTTATGAAGGCACTTCCAGTCAACACGATTAATGTTGATCAGAAAAAATGGAAGAACTTTAAATTAGCCGACCCCGATTTTAATAAACCGGGTCGCATTGATCTAATCATTGGAGCAGACGTATATACTCACATTCTGCAAAATGGAGTTATAAAAATAGACGGTCTCCTTGGGCAAAAAACTGATTTCGGGTGGATAGTTTCTGGATGTAAAAAATCCAAAGGAAAAGAAACCATTGTAGCCACAACAATAGAAATAAAAGAGTTAGATCGCTACTGGGAAGTGGAAGAAGAAGAAAAAGATGATATCGAGTCTGAAATCTGTGAAAATAAATTTATCAAAACGACAAAAAAAGATTCAGATGGGCGATACATTGTGTCAATTCCATTCAAGGAGGATGTCACCTTAGGAGATTCAAAGAAACAAGCGATAGCTCGTTACATGAATCTGGAGAAAAAACTAAAAAGAAATGAAAAACTTAAGGTTGACTACACTAAATTCATGAATGAATACATGGATTTAGGACACATGATTGAAGTGAGTGATGAAGGCAAATATTTTTTACCGCACCAGGCAGTGATTAGAGATTCAAGCCTTACGACCAAATTGAGAGTAGTTTTTGATGCTTCAGCAAAAACTACGAATAACAAAAGTTTGAACGACATAATGTGGGTTGGGCCACGAGTTCAAAAAGATATTTTTGACATTATTATTAAATGGAGAAAATGGGAATTTGTTGTTTCGGCAGACATTGAAAAGATGTACCGACAAATTAAAATAGATAATAATGATCAAAAATATCAATATATTTTATGGAGAAATTCTCCAAAAGAAAAAATTAAAACATATAAATTAACCACAGTCACTTACGGAACTGCATCTGCACCATATTTGGCTACCAGGGTTCTGGTAGATATTGCAGATAAATGTAAAAACCAAGTTATTAGTGCAATAATTAGGAATGATTTCTATATGGATGACCTAATGACTGGAGCTGATTCGGTAGAAGAAGCTAATAAATTAATAACATTAATTCTCCATGAATTGCAGAAAGTTGGATTCAACTTAAGGAAATGGATTTCCAACAATTCCAAAATATTAACCACTGTGGAGGACACAGGGGACAATAAGGTTCTCAATATTATCGAAAATGAATGTGTTAAAACTTTAGGACTAAAATGGGAACCTCAAAATGATTTATTTAAGTTCAGCGTAAATTGTAATGATGAATCAAAAAATATAAATAAGCGCGTTGTGTTATCAACGCTAGCAAAAATATTTGATCCGTTAGGATGGTTGGCACCAGTCACGGTTTCAGGAAAACTTTTTATTCAAAAACTTTGGATAAATAAAAGTGAATGGGATCAGGAATTATCCATAGAAGATAAAAATTATTGGGAAAAATATAAAGAAAATTTATTATTGTTAGAGAATATTCGAATCCCAAGATGGATTAATTCAAACAGTTCTTCAGTCATTCAGATTCACGGATTTGCGGACGCCTCCGAAAAAGCATATGCTGCAGTAGTCTATGCTAAAGTAGGACCTCATGTTAATATAATAGCTAGCAAAAGTAGAGTCAACCCTATAAAAAATAGGAAGACAATTCCCAAACTCGAGCTGTGTGCAGCTCACCTGCTTAGTGAATTAATCCAAAGACTAAAAGGATCAATTGACAATATAATGGAGATCTATGCTTGGAGTGATTCCACGATTACCTTAGCATGGATTAACAGTGGTCAAAGTAAGATCAAATTTATAAAAAGAAGAACGGATGACATTCGGAAATTAAAAAATACTGAATGGAATCATGTTAAGTCAGAGGATAATCCAGCAGATTTAGCATCCAGGGGAGTGGATTCTAACCAGTTGATCAACTGTGATTTTTGGTGGAAAGGTCCGAAATGGCTAGCAGACCCAAAAGAACTTTGGCCTCGGCAGCAGTCTGTAGAAGAACCTGTCTTAATAAATACGGTATTAAATGACAAAATAGATGATCCTATTTACGAATTAATAGAAAGGTATTCCAGTATAGAAAAACTTATACGTATAATAGCATACATAAATAGATTCGTGCAGATGAAAACAAGAAATAAAGCCTATTCATCAATTATTTCAGTAAAGGAGATAAGAATAGCGGAAACAGTTGTTATTAAGAAACAACAAGAATACCAGTTTAGGCAAGAGATAAAGTGCCTTAAAATCAAAAAGGAAATCAAGACAAATAATAAAATATTGTCATTGAATCCATTTTTGGACAAGGATGGGGTTCTAAGAGTTGGAGGAAGATTGCAAAATTCCAATGCAGAATTTAATGTTAAACATCCAATCATTTTAGAAAAATGCCACCTAACAAGCTTATTAATAAAAAATGCTCATAAGGAAACATTGCATGGAGGGATAAACCTAATGCGAAACTATATCCAAAGAAAGTATTGGATTTTCGGGTTGAAAAATTCGTTGAAAAAGTATTTAAGAGAATGTGTAACGTGTGCAAGGTATAAACAAAATACAGCTCAGCAAATAATGGGTAACTTGCCAAAATATAGAGTGACGATGACATTCCCGTTTCTTAATACTGGAATAGATTACGCAGGTCCTTATTATGTTAAATGTTCAAAAAATCGTGGCCAAAAAACATTTAAAGGATACGTTGCTGTATTCGTTTGCATGGCCACCAAAGCCATACACTTAGAAATGGTAAGCGATCTAACTTCAGACGCATTTTTAGCAGCACTCAGAAGATTTATTGCTAGACGGGGAAAATGTTCCAATATCTATTCAGACAACGGAACAAATTTTGTAGGAGCTGCAAGAAAATTAGATCAAGAGTTATTTAATGCAATACAAGAAAATATAACGATTGCAGCGCAGCTTGAAAAGGACAGGATTGATTGGCATTTTATTCCCCCGGCAGGACCTCACTTCGGAGGTATTTGGGAAGCTGGAGTTAAGTCAATGAAATACCATTTAAAGCGTATAATCGGCGACACTATTTTGACTTACGAAGAAATGTCAACTCTTTTATGTCAAATAGAAGCATGCTTAAATTCAAGGCCATTATACACTATAGTTAGTGAGAAGGACCAACAAGAAGTTTTAACACCAGGTCATTTTTTAATTGGAAGACCACCTTTAGAAATAGTCGAACCAATGGAAGATGAAAAAATCGGAAATTTGGATAGGTGGAGACTTATCCAAAAAATGAAGAAAGATTTCTGGGTTAAGTGGAAAAGTGAATATTTGCATACGCTCCAGCAAAGGAATAAATGGAAAAAGGAAATTCCTAATATAGAAGAAGGGCAAATAGTTTTATTAAAGGATGAGAATTGTCATCCTGCAAGATGGCCTTTAGGAAAGGTGGAAAAGGTGCATAAGGGGAATGATGATAAGGTCCGAGTGGCTAAAGTAAGGATGCAGGAAGGATATATCACTAGACCCATTACTAAAATTTGTCCCTTGGAAGGAATAAAGTCTGTTGACAAAAATGAGGCTGACCAAGAGCCAAAAAGACGAACTAGAGCGACATCGGGAATGTCCAAGATCGGATAATAATGGTGCATACAACGTCCGAATATTTAATTTATAATTTTGAGATAGATTCCTATCACATAATGACGGAAGCCACATTAAATCAATGTCAGAAATGGCAATTAAATAAGAGAATATGCAAAGGAAGTTGGCCCTGGAATTCAGCGAATGATAATGCATGTGAGATTCAGCCTCTAAAGCCAGATAAAGCGGCGAACTGCATCTATAAAACAGTAGTCGACTCTAAAAGTTACTGGGTAGAGTTAGAAAAGAAGAGTAGTTGGTTGTTTAAGGTTCCTGCGAATTCAAAAGTCCGTCTGCAATGTACTGGCTCTCAAATTGAATTGTTTGATTTGCCTCAGCAAGGAGTTTTAAGCATTGCGCCATATTGTACGGCAAGAACCGACGATAAAATTCTAGTTGCCCACCATAACATTCAGTCCGAAAGTGAAGAATTATTATCAACACCTTATATAGGAGAAGTTAGTGAAGTGCCGAAGATTATTTGGGATCCGCTGAAACTATCAATATTAAATCATACTGAGGAATTTGAACGATTGAATAATGAAATTAAATTTATGAAAGAGAACCATCAAAAATTGAAAGATTTACATTTCCATCATATTTCCGGACATGCTGGATTAATTATTGCTTTAATACTAATGATAGTATTAATAATATATTTCATACGGAAATGTGCTGTGCAACAAAGAATGCAAGCAATAACCTTTGCAGGTCCGTTGCCAGTACTATAAATATCAATAGTAAATAAACAATAAAATAATATAACAAATAAAAATATACAGTCCACTATATCGTTGTTTAATAGAAAATGTACTTCTACATAGAAAAAGCAAAATGTTTAAAATAAGTTAATTGAGTACAAATTGTTGAATTAAAAATAATATAAACCATAATTGTAATCCAATAAAATTAAAAGCCAGAAAAACTAGGCCCATTGAAATCTTAGTTGCAAAATAAATGAACATATATCAAATAAATACAGTCCACTGCTGTTATAAATGCAACTAATATACTAATGTACATCTCAGCTTTGCTGGCCCTTTGGCAGAATGTTCACACATGAACACGAATATATTTAAAGACTTACAATTTTGGGCTCCGTTCATATCTTATGTAAATGAATCGAGAGCGATAAATTATATTTAGGATTTTGTTATCTAAGGCGACATGGGTGCATTGCTCAAAAACATGTGCACACTACATGAGTCAGTCACTTGAGATCGTTCCCCGCCTCCTAAAATAGTCCCTTAGCGGGAGACCACAGATAAGGTCCTCGCCGCTCAAGATAGGCAGATGTGCCCGAGCGTGGGACCTCGATAAGGCGGGGACTATTTACTTAGGCCTCTGCGTAGGCCATTTACTTTAAGATGCGATTCTCATGTCACCTATTTAAACCGAAGATATTTCCAAATAAAACCAGTTTCTTACAAAAACTCAACGAGTAAAGTCTTCTTATTTGGGATTTTACAACTATATATATATATATAAATATTTATATACCAATTTAAACTTTTTTCTTTTCTTCTTAAATGAATTTCTCTAAGTGCTTTTCGATTTGGGCGTCTATTGACCAGCTGAATCATAAGCAGTTCAAGCCAAAGCCCCCGAATTGAATATTTTTGTAGAAACTTTTCGGCAAAGCCATAATCATAAGTAGCCAGTCCGAAATGTATTTGCATATTTCCCTCCGAAGAAACTCAAAGAATGCGTTAATTGGCCGGGCAGCCAGCCAACTGAGCAAACAGTTAGCCCTGTTCGAGCCAAGTTCTTTAGCTCCGGTCTTTGGTCTTTCATTCGGGGTCTTCGCTGGGTCTTCTATGGGTATTCTTCCCCAGGTGCTGCTGCCAGCCAATAATTCACCTGCCGCTGATGGGCAACGCTTAGCAGCCTAACGAGGCGTTACTCTGCTCTGCCCAACAACAAAAGCACTTGACACCTGCCCATCGGGCGGAGATGGGGGTGGTGTTGGGTTTGGTGGTGGTGCCATCAGACCATCGAAAGTGAAGCTCATTGGAGACCCACAAAGCCATTGAATGGGCAGGGCCATAAAAGAATTTCGAGAACCCCCAATGAAATTGATACGCTCAAGCACTTTGCTTTTCTGTTGACTGGGGGGTCTACTCTCAATTGGGCATGAAAGTTGGCCTTCACGTTTTGGCAGGGGAAATCAGAAAGTTTCGCAGAAGAATGCAAAGTGTATTTGAAATCGAGTACATATTTCTATAAGAAACACCTGAAGATATACGTTTTAAACAGCAGCTGCAATTTTAGAATAATATTCCGAAACACTAAACATACATACATACATAACAAATATCCAACATTTGATTTCATACATTCTGTAGATTTTTTTTATTCAATTAAAACTTGTTGGCAGTACTTACCACACAATCTTTATGTTCAGACTTCTCTTCATTAAATTATCATTATCAAAATGAAAGTTTTGCGCTCGGTTTTTTCTTCACTCGTTTGTTAGTGCGTGCGATGGGCAATGGGCACGTAACTGCTGGCCATCAATAAAATTGTCAAATTGGCAAAAATAAAACGAAATGAAGAGACAAGAGAAGTCGTGCATAGAATGCGCAAATAAGAAATTTGAACTTTTATGTTGTGTGGGTGTGAGTGGGGAGCAATTAAATGCAAATTTCTCCACCAGCCATCGTTGGTCATTTCCCTCTGTTCCCCTTTCTCCTTCCTTCCTCTCTGCCCCTATCTCTGTCATTCTCTCTGTCTCGCTCTCGCACCCACGTGTTCTTGGGCTAAATCGAAAGACTCAGGCAACGAACTCGAATGATTAGGGCCAGCCGCAGGTCGCTGGGATCAGCGAACACTGTGTGCTAATGCCACAAATTATTGTTTTCCCGGCAGATGAAACATGTCATCTCACTGGCATTTTTTCGCTGCCTGGCTGTTGCTCCAAATGAGCTGCGATTGCTCCATTAAGGTGACACAATCAACAACGCTACCTCTGTCCAGAGCGACCTGATCCACTTGAGACTCCAACGGAGGCTCAAGTCTACTTGTGCACTTCGAAATATTGTTTTTATAAATTTTATAATCTTAAGACGTTTCATAATAAGTTCAACCTGGATTTTACAATAGTTTGTCTAGTATTCCAGTCACATGTATTACTATTGCTAACTTTCAATCTAGCACTATTAATGATTTATTTTTCCGAGTGTAAGACAGCTGCCCTCTCTCCTTCTTTGTCAATTGCTTTGTTTTTCTTTTGATGGTTTTCTTTCTGTTTTTGCAATATTTATTGTTGCTACTGTCACACAGTCGCCGGTGGTTGGTGGTGCAGTGGTGCTGATGGTGCTGCTGCTGTTGGTGGTGCCTTATGTAAGCTCTGAATTCTCTTGGCTCCGCTCTGGACATCCACTTCTTCGGTTGCATTCATCATCGTCATTAGTGTCCAAAAATGAAATGATTGCAAATATCAAAAACGCAACAAAAGAGCACTCCACTTGTCAGTGCAACAAGTGGTCGGTGGGGGTGGTGGATGAGTTTTGGTGCCTGGCTTAGTGGTTGAGAGGAGCAGCGGCAGTGGCTCAAGTTGGCATAGACAAAAGACAAGAGTTTTACTTTCGTTTCATGTCAGACCAGGCACACAGACACACATTTCACTAAGGGGCTTGCCTCTTGCAATTTTCTTTTTGTAATCTCTGGAAGGGGCGGATTACCTATCCCTTGCACTGTCCATCGCCAGGTGCCACGCCTCCTGCCGCCCAAATGCAGTCACTTTCTGTGGGAGCTCATTGCGCAATCATAAACATGTGCACTCTCCTCTAAACTCCCCTCACAATCAGCCCTCCCTTTGATAGCCCTCAGTTGGCACCGTTTAAAGCCGAAAAGTGTTTGGTAATCCAGCGACTAAAACTATCCAAAACCACCAAAGGAGAAAAGTGGAAAAGCGGATGTTAGCCAACGCTAAATTTTTGCAAAAATTGCGAAAACCAAATTCATAAGTTTCCTCAACTCAAGGGGGCTTATTATTAATATTATTAAAATATTAAATATTTACAGCTAAAGGCATAATACAATATTGTATTAGGATTTTTACATTTTCCAGCATATTTATATGGAAAAGTTTTCAATGTAAGAAAATATAACTATTTATTTTATCTTGAAATGAATTTTTCATTTAATTTGTCATTAAAATCCCAATCTTTACATCCAGGAAAAGTACATTGGATTACTTTCCATTATCTAAAATCAAACAAACAGCTCATTAATACCGGCAGCAGCTCGAAATTAATCTTCGCTTTTTCATAATCAAATGCCCATTAAAGATTTGTAGGCCGCAAACTGAACTAGTTTTGTATAGATTTTCGAGCTGAAAAACGGGAAAACAAATGCTTCGAAGTGGAGCACAGTTGTCTATGATTTTGCTGGGGGGTCCCAAAGCCTAAGGTTGATTTGCCAGATGGGGAAACTGAAAAAAACTGGAAGGGAATATGCCCCATGGGCAACGGCAGCAGCGACTCAGAACATTAATCTCGGAAGTCTCGGCTGGAAATTAAAAATAATAAAGCACTAAATGGAAAATGAAGCGAGGCTGCGAGGAGGTATGGAATGGGCTGGGATGGGTTGGGTGGCCATGGAATTGGTTGGGCAGGGAGCAACCTGGCTCAGATGCAGCAATTCGCTCTGCTTGGCTGCGTCCTAGATTCTCCCAGTTCCAGCTATACGTTTTCCCATTTCCCAGCTTTTCCCCGAACTTGTTGCGTGTGCCTGGTTGCCTGGCTGAGTTGATTTCCTTGTTGTGGTCACTCTACACTAACTACTGGCCAGCAGTCACTAGCCACTAGTCACTACTCACTACTCACTAGCCACTGGTGGGCGTCGTTCGATGAGGAGGCGGAGGAGCCACCAGCACGTGGCTAGGTTGCCAGTAATGACACTGAGAAAAGTTCTTAGCAATTTCCAAAAATATCAAAATATTGAAACTCATAAAACATAAATATGTAGTTATGTTTGTATGTTTACATAAAGCACATTAAAATTTGTTCAACATTTGCAATGAAATAAGGTTCGATTTCTTCTAGAGAACTAGACACAATTCCGGATAAATTTTATTTTTTCACTGCATTTACAGCTTGTACTTGCTGCTGCCTGGTCAAGCAAGCGGAACAATGGGCGGCTGTGGAGCCGAAGAAGAGGCTTCAAGACCAAGCCCATCGAGCATCCACATCCATATCCCAGCTGCACCACTGCCACCACCACCACCACCACCAGGCAGGCACTTGCTCCAGCGATTTTCTAATTAAATGTTGCCACAAGCCAAACTGCCTGTTTGATTTTGATGTTAGCTAACCCGCGGGGGAAATGAGATGTTTGGCAAGATCGAACATGGACCAATCCGTGAACCCGAAGCTTTGACATGACCGAACAATTTTAGCTGGCCCCCCAGGCAATCAATGCGACACAAATTCCAAATCATAGTCGTGTGGAATATAAGGCAATCGAATCGAAAAACTGTGAACATGTTAAGGAAAGAGAACCATATTCGTATAAACATAAGGCTTCATTAAAGCTTATAAAATATATATCTTTAGAAATATGGTAGGAAGTCGCTGTTTATACCAACAACAATTTTAATTTTGCTTTGAATACTTTCCAATTTCCCTTAATTTAGCAAATTTGTTTCTCTATTTATCTGTACTATATGGTTTAAACATAGCCATCTCTACCGATTGCAGCTGGTCTATCTGTATCTACTCAATCCACTTCATCTGTTCCATGTAGTAGCACATCAATCGCTTTTTGCCCGGAGCACCATGCCCGTGGTCATCTCCAGTTTCCAGATCGTGTGTGGAATGCTCGACTGCACTTTGCTCGCAACCCAATTCGATGTCACATGGCCAATGCCCCACCGCTCCGCATCGCACTTCCATGTTCGATCTTGGCCAGCTCACGATGATCATCATTAGCATAAGTCTGGAGCATTTTTGCATTTGGCCCACATGTGTCACACACATAAAGAGTGCGATGTGTGCGTTGGCCGAACATTATGGAATGGAGAAAAAAACTGGGATGCTGCAGTGCATCCCCATGAAGCTGGATTCTGTGCGCTGCTCCCATTTTCCTGACCATTTGGCTTACTTTTCGCCGCCACTTCGTGTGGCATGCAAATGCAGCATTGTGCAACGTTGGACATCCCAGTGTTCAATTTCCGACGTCTATTCCACGTTGAATGTTCACGTCCAGCTTCGGGACCACAAATCCAGCAGGTTACCAAGACCAGATCCATCGAGGAATTCTTCTAAATTGGTTCACTCACACACACACATAAGCTCATAGAGTTTGTGGCAGAAAGAATGATGCACTGAAGCGAAATTTCATCGCAGATATTTATCTGAGTTAGGCAAAATGTATTATTTTGAAAGTAATGCTTGAAATAAAATAGAATAGAAAAACTTTAAGTTTAAAGTTTTTACTTAATTATATTTGATCCTTCCCCAAACTAAAATCAAATCTAATCATATGTTGAAGGGCTTAAAATATGTTTTCTTGCCCAGTTTTTCTATTTTCCTTTTCTGATTGCCCCAAAAACAACGAAACGTAAAGCGTTATTCTTTGATTTTTTCTTAGTGCTCCGTTACAGTTGCATAACCTGTATTAGTTGTTATTACCGTTTTGGAGATGATGGCCCGAAGAACCGATTGCTTGTCCATTGATCAGCGGGCCCTGAATTCTGCTGCGGAATGGCGGCGGCGAGGGGGGATCCGACAGTTGGCAGTTGGCACTTGCCAAAAGCGCAGCAAGTGCTCACGCATGCAACTGCTGCGGCCGCGGCAGCGACGCCGACGGAGGCAGCGACAGGTAAACCAGGTAGCTTACAAGCTTACAAGACGCACGGCGCGACGTCTCCAACTTTCAGTTGCTTTCGAGCTGCACAAGGCGACGGTTTAACATTTCGCCGCTTACCGGGTGAAAAAAGAGAGAACGAAAAGCGAACAGCGGGCCAGAGAGACTATCTCTAGAGAGAGAGAGAGCCAGCGAGCGAAAAGTGAAAGACCGAGAAACCAGCGAAGAATTCTTCGAGCGCGATCGCCGACTTCAAATAGCTTCAGTTGCCCTGCAGAATTCCAAGCGATCGGTTCATGCAGCGGATTATCGCGTCGCGACTTGCAATCAATATTTACATATATTTTTTTTAAGTTCGGTGCTCTCGTGCAGTGTGATCAACAATTTATTTTTTTTTTTTGTTTACCGAGTATCGAACCCACACTTCCTGGCATGTCGAGGCAGCAATTGAAACAATCCGAAACTCGTGCCAAGTGCTAAAATTCCAAGGAAGTTGACAAGTGTCGCCAAGCGAATTGCTAAATCCAGCGAAAAAGTATCAAAAACCCAAAACTAATATTTAATTCAATAAATTAAAAAAAATTAATAACGGACGGACAGGAGGCGTGAGCGAGACAGCAACAATGCACCGCACGCAGCCGTCGCTGCCGCTGCCTCTGCCGCTGCTGGCGTTGGCGCTGGCTTCGGCGCTGGCTTTTGCGCAGGCGCAGAATATAGGTGAGTGTGTCAAGCGAAAGACGAAAACAAGAAAGAAGTGCTGCGAAAGGTGCCAGAACGACCAGCGGATACCCTGCACAAGTGGGGATATGGGTTCTTTAGGAATACGTCTTGGGAATATTCAAAAGTTTTTCACCTCAAAAGTATCAGGGTTATGGAAGTACATTTCTACACAGAATTGCCTCAGTTCGATAATTTTGAAAAAAAATGCATCAAGGAATAACTTTTCCAAAAACTATCAGTGATTTATCATTGAATTTTAGTTTGTTTTTGTTCTCCATTAGAACGTTTAAAGCTAAAATTATACTATTCACATTTAGAGAGCTTTGGGAAAACACCTTCAGCATTCACCTTGACATGTGGGAACATTTGGGAAGTTTAGTTCTTATACAGGCTCATTTGCATAAATTATGAAATCTTAATTAGCTTGGTCTTAACGCTTAAATCATTCTCAAAAATCTTTTGGCACGTAGACAATGCCTTTCAACTGAAAATCATTTAATTTATTTGTACTGCCACTAAATGGATATTATTTATGAGGAGATCTTTGGGCATTCAAATTTAATGATGTGAGATTACCACATTTATTTGGCTTTCCAAATCACAAAGGCTTCTATCGACTAGTTGCGCATGCCCTATTATAGAGTATTTTTTCAAAACCGCACCAGCAACGGCACACGGAGCCAAAGCAAACAAATTTTCTCTCGTTCTCGTTTGTTGTGGATCCCACTTGTTGCTGTCGCTCTGCTTCTTCTTCTTCCCCCCATCTTTCTCCGCCGCCTGTTTCTGTTGTTGTTTTTGCCCATTTTCATCACCCATTTTTTGTTGCACTTTCGTGTGTGAGCGGCGCACCTTTAAAAAGCCAATGCTTTTCTGTTATTTTTTTCACATTTAATTTTTTTTTTTTTTTGGTTTGTTTTTGCGCACATTTTTTTCGGCTGATTGTTGCTTTTTTTGATTTCCGGTTCTGGTTCGAAACAAAGGCAACGCTTTATAATTTGTATTATTTTTAATTCGGCTGCCTTTGCGTTTTTTTCCCACGTTAATAATCGGGCGTCCAGGCTGTCGGCCAACTGGACTGTTGGCCATATTCCAGTTCCAGTTCCACACCCAGCCCACTTTTGGGTTCCAGTCTTGTTTTTTTTTCTGCCTTTAGCACCATCGAGTCAAGTGCTCTCTGCCGCCGGTTAATTGTTTCGTGGGATATGCGACACAAAAAGGGGAGCGTTGGGAGGCGTGCCACTCGTGCATTTGCCAGGAAACGGATGTTTGTTTGGGTCAGCAAACAATCGGCGACGATCGTAGTCAGGCAAACCAAAATGTGGCACACGAAAGACTTAGGCAACAAACTTGCCGCATGCACGTGGCAAGTGCACTCGGCTTAACTACACTGGAGAACTAAATAAAATTCAAGCACACGAATCATAATTTAAATGATAACATAACAATATTATAAAAAAACTTGTTCAGTATAGTGGTATAAACAGGTGCAATGTTAAATTTCCAACTACTTTATTCTCCACCTTTCCATTACCCAAATACCAAAGTATCAATAGTTTTACTGGGTCAAAGAAGAGAAAAACACCTGTCACTGTTTCCCATATTCAATTACCTGTAACATATCGAATTGCTACAAAGAACCTAAATTGAAATGAGGAAATGAGGAGGCTTGAAGGCATTAACTTTTACTCAACACTTTTACCACGGGCACCGGGAAGAAAATCTTGTAAATTAACTTAAATTAATCGCAGACAGAGGCAGAACATACAGAAACTGAAATTAAAAGAAAATTTATGATCTGCGGCAGTCATTCCACAATAAAAGCGACAACAATTGCAGCTGGCCGACAACAGAGAGAGAGAAAAGGAAAAAAATACAAGCTGAGTTCAGTAAAAATCTGTAATGTTGGGAAAGTTTTATACATACACATCTACTGCTTTCCTTCGTATTGTTGACAATAAGAAAAGTAAAAGTGCCAGCCAGCGATGGCGAATCGCTAGCTGCTGGGCTGATCGAGCATATGCCCAACATCTAATGGCCAAAATGTAATATGATGAGCAATGGGTATGGGTTTGGATGGATGGAGATGGTTAGATGGTTAGATGGTTACATCGGGATGGGCATGGGCATGCATGACCACCAGCTCATCATAATCATCATCAGCGGCAGATGCGGAAGCTCGGCGCCTCTTAATTGCAATGCGAAACTCCGAAAGAAAAGACACTCGTACTCATGAGTACGTCCATGTACTCGTACCTTTTGTAACTGGCTTGAAGATACCTGAAACGATACCTTTTGCCATCTGCCGATTGCTGCACAATGAACCGCAGCAATTTGTTTGTTTGAAAGGGTGGTGCACGCATGCCTGCCTCCTTTTATACATTTTTTTTTCTTTGTGGTTTGTGGTCGTCGTTTTTACGTAAGACCTGGGGCTCTTTTCAAACCACAAGGAAGTAGGAAGCTTTTCTGGAAAACCTACCACTGTGCGTGGGACAGCCAGACCTTCGGAGTCCGCAGTTTTCACTTTCAACTGAAATAGTTATAATAATGATGATGATGATGTTGTTCATGCGGGTGGCACTGCCTGCCAAATGGTTTCGAGAGTCCAACTTGAGCATGTTCGACTTGAACTATTTACGCAACTTTTTCGACTTCGTTTTTAATTTTTTTAAATTTTTTCTGGGCCTTATTTTCCTGGCACGTAGGTGGGCCGGGTATTGCGCAAAAGCTGTCAATGGCCTTGCCAGGTACCCATGCACTCGATATGTAAATCATCACCAAGAGTGACGAGCATTCAAAGCCAGTCGCCAAGCAATGCCAAACAATTGAAAAAGAAACTGAATAAATTCAGTTAACATTTTTGTTGAACAAAATGCCTGGTAGGTTCCACAAGAAAATGGGTATTCTCAAATATTATTGCCACTTATTTCATATTGCAAGCAATCCTTGTTTCAGCTTGAAAGGAATTAAACTTACGAATTTGTGGTAAAAACAATTTAGAATTAGTCAGAGTGCATATTAGCTTAACCCTATGTTTGTGTGGTAGACATGCGAAATTTTACACCTAATCTTGGCTAATAAGATGTCTCTGTGGCCAAATGATTTCATACCAAAAACTGGCGAAGAATTGCCATGGCGAGGGAGTGCCTTTGTCATTATGCGAGCTGATCTGATCTCATCGCATCTCATCCCCAGACAGACCATAGATCTCAGTCGTTTGTCTGGATTGTGGCATAAATTTCAATCAGTTGCGAGATGCCATTTAGCTGATTTTTTGTGGGCTGGGCTAAACGCCCCACTACTACCGACGATTCTCAGGCGTGAGCGGTGTCACAGTATCATTTTAATTGCCATAAACATAAATGGCATACTGCAGTTAAATATTTTTCATATATAGTATCTTGATCTCGCCGCGAAATACAGAAAAAGAAACAAAAAAAAAAACAAACAGCACCCGTGGTCTGTGGGCAACTTTCGCGTTTTGTTTGCTGGCTGAGATGGTCGTGTGTGAAATTTTAATGTCGCAGTGAAATGCTCGAAAAGTGAAACTAACGTCTAATAAATAAATGAAATTGTTTGCTATTAGCAGCGCATTTAAATGCCACCAAGAAAGTCGCCGGCGAAAGAGAAACACGCGTTGCACAAACAAAAAATGGAAAAAGAGCTGGATAAAAATGTTGGACAGAATTTATGCGCGTTTTCTTTAATATTTCTTTTTTCTTCAATTTAATTAATTGTAATATATGTGCGAGTGAGTACAAGTGCAATTGTGCCGTTGTGGCCACTGCAAATTGGCCAGCAACGTGATTCACGACTCACTTGGCAACCACCAATGCCACCGCGCCAGTGCAAAGGCAAACAATTGAAATTGTTATTAATAATTGCTTTGTTAATAACTTTAAACGCTGTTGGAGCGGCGTTTCTGTTGGTCTGGTGCGTTTCGTCACTGGCCCAAAAAACAGACGGTTGCAAATTGCCATCGAACGCAAAATATATGAAAACGATCGTGAATAGTGATTGATAATTTGGCACAGCTGTCGTTAATTACTGATCGATTGCATTGATCGAGGTCTCAAGTGTGAAAAGTTAACCAAGGTGTAGCTAAATGATTTTGGTCTAGTTTACAGATCATTTGGAAATGGGGTAAACGAAAGTTTAAAGTTTAATATGTAAGGAAATCAATAGAGAATTAGCCAGTACATGTACTGTACATATTTTTAAATATATAAATTATCTATAATAGCTACCTTTATCGCCAACCGCCAGGCACTGAATTTATTTGTGCATTTCCCCTAAGCCTTTTTAATATTTTAGCCATAACGATAACACTTATAATAACAATGGCCATAACAATAACCATAGATTATGATGGGGCTGGCTACCTAATTGCGGACATCGGACATGGACATGGACATGGATGTGGATGTGGATGCGGCAGGCAACGCGTGGAAATTGCAATTTGCTTAGCTCAGTTGTACTTTATGGTTGCTGATGATGTTGCGAGTGTTGCTCATGTTGCTCATGTTGCTAGTTGCATTGGTGTTGCAGTTGCTTTTGTTCCGCTTGCACGCTGAATGGAGAGGCGATGGCGCCATCTTCATCATGATGAAGATGATGATGGTGCCGATGATGGGGGGCAAGTTCATTGACTGCTTCTCCGCTTCTCTGGGCAATCGGAAGTGCAGCATCGGCACAGGCTCAGGATGACTTGGCACTTTTGCAGCTGTGGCCAATCAATAAGAGAGCAGCAGTTGCAGCACCAGCAGCACCAGCAGCAACAGCAGTTGCAGCAGCTACAGTTATGTCTTGTGGCAAGTTGCTACACCTGATTCCGATTCCCCATCTCGATCCCGATCTTTTGATGTCGTAACCAGCCCCGCAACTAGCGGTAAAAATATTCAAATCGAATTCCAACAAATATCGATTTTATTAACCACGCCGCAGAGGCGGCCACAAAAATGTCCGAAGTGAAAATATTTATGACAAAACTGCGGTCTCCCTCCTCTAACATTTTTGGGATTTCTATTCCCTCTGAACCGGCTTTAATTTCCTTTTCGTAATGGGGCCAAGCTTTGATTTGTGGCTGCCCATTTGCATAGAAGAGTTGACAAAAGTCCAAGAAGTACCAGAGAAAGGCCCAGAAAAAAAAAACACAGCTGAAATTGAAGAAGAACAGCCAACAAATTCTCGGCTTTGTGTTCTCCTTTCTTATGCAAATTGCCCTGTAAACTGTTGTTTTTTATTCTATTTCTATTTCTATTACCATTTCCATTTCTTTTTAACTACTTGCCTGCACTGGTGTGCGTGTTTTTGGAAGCGGTCTGACCAAAAGATTAACCCCAGCGCTTGTCCACTTTTGGTGGCAGACACAGGCCACAAGCCCAAAACAAAACACCAAAAAAAAAGAAATAAAAGGCCCATAAAACCATAGTGGGGGCAATCTTCGCATAGCATTGAGAACGTTCACAGCCAAAGCAAATTAGGCACAAAACCAAAAGCCGATGCAAAAGCCACAGAAATTAGCAACTGCAATGAGAACGCATCTAAAGTGCACAGTGGGCGCCGGCTAAGTGCCACCGCTCGCCACATTTCCCCACTGGCAATCACTCACTGTGAAGTCTTGACTGTGGCACGAGCTGAAAAGCGGCGATGTTGCTGCTGCTGCAGTTGCTTTTTCTGCTGCTGTGGCTGCTGCAGGTGTTTCGCAGCTGGCAAACACACACACACACACCCAGCTGGCATTCTATCTTAAACTGCATTTGGGCCGAAGTGACCCAGTTTGCAACCCAGCACAGTGAAACAAATTGGGCATGATTTTTGCTCGCTTTTTTTATAGAAAAAAGTGGAGAATATTTTGATAATAGCTTGCACTGGCTGTAACTAATACTTCATATTAGACTTTATATTTTTTTTTGGTAAATTTGCCTTTGTAGAATAATATACACATATAATGTAAAGTATAATACAATCATTTTGTTTTGCGCTGCGAGGAGAAGGACAACCGCAACTGGGCTGATGATGTTGCTTCTACGTTTGCACATTGATTTGCTGGCCGGTGCTTGGAATGCGGTCAACTGGCAAACGGCAAAGACGGCTTACAGCTTCCAACTTCCAGCTTCCACCACCTAGCATCCAGTATCCAGTATCTATGGTCTATAGTCTAGAGTCTAGAGTCCAGTGTTCAGCATTCAGCATCGTCGGTCAATGTCGTCGATCGTCTTTTTGGCTTGCGCCGATGGTCCGCTGACGATTGCCGTTGCTTGGCCTTGCTTTAGAAGCGGCAATCAAGCGTTTCCTTTGCGGCAAAAGTGCCGCAAAATCATATCGAACCTGTTATAAAGCTTCGAGTTAGACCCACCGATCTAGCGATCTTCAGAGGGGGTGTCTTCGGGTGAAAGATGCTGCCTTGCCAACGGAATGGTATGGAATGGATGCTGTCATTGTGGTGAGCAGAAGACAGCCAGCAGCAATTCTTCTGGTTCTTCAACCACTGCCGCCGCTGTTGTTCTTCTTGTTGTTTTACGTAACTGTTTACGCTTGAAATTTATTGTTGCTGTGCGTACCGTTACATAAAAGAGCGACGGAGGAGGGGGGGAAACCATCGCTGGCATGTTTATTTAATACGCTTAGCAGCTCTTAGCCAGCCAACTAGCTCGCAGACGTTCTTTGATGTCTCATTTACTGCGCATGATGGGCAATTTTTATGCGCAATTAATTCCAAAAGGCAAGAACGAACGGCTGGCGAGGAATACCAAAAGCCAAGGGCAGTCCCCCGGACAGAGACACCGAAAAAAAAACCATGGACTGCTTAATTAAATATTCTTGGGTTTAATAATAGTTTAGGGACTTTGTCTTTATACAAACCTAATTATACTTTTTTTATACATTTGCACATATACTGAAATGCCAAATTTGGTCTTAGAATTGTGATATACTTCATAAATACTTCTATAATTGTTTTTCTGCTGTAAGTGTCAAGCAAGGTGACTTTATAATTTACTTTATAGATGACATTAAAAGCACTGATTTTTCGCTTAGTGCTCAGCAAGCAATAAGTGCCCAAAAGTCGCCCAAGTGAGATCCTCTGGCGGAAGTTCAAATCAAAAGACTTAGGCAACGAGCTTGCAGCTTGCACAAGTCTCGTCTGGCCAGGCGCATCCGCCAACAAAAGCAACAATGGCCACATTGCGCAAGCCGACTCACTTGCGAAATCTTTTTTCGATGTTCTCCGACTCTCCGAGTGTGTGTCGGTTTGTTTGTGTGCGATTTTAACGAGGTTCTACTAATTTGGCTTACCAAAAAATAAAGTAAAAAAAAAAGAACAGCAAACAGCAACACCAAAAAGCTTAGCAAACTGGGTCAAGAGAAGTGCGCCGCAAAGGAGAAGAAGCTGCGTGAGAGCCCGGTCCATTCCAGCGCCAATTTATGTAAATCCAAAACCAATCAGCGACCAAAACGCTCTTCCCCCTCGATCATCATCATCATTATATTATGGCCATTATGACGAGGAGTTAACGGTTAGAGCGGCTTTTTCGACCCGACTCCCGCCGTTTGTGTGAATGGAATGAAAATTTCTTTTCTCCTCATGGTTTATTTTCCATCCGTAGGCAGAGTGTAGGGAAAACCTCGGCTATCGCAATTGGGCCATCGGGTACTAGCACTTGCACTTTCCGCCCAAAAAAACACGGCAAGATCTTAACATCGAGATCAGCAGATATAGAGTAATCGACGAAGCGTAGGCGCTTGGCAATCAGCGCATGACGTCCCAGAACTGCACTCACTGCAGAAAACCTTTTTTTCGGGGAACTAAGATCTGGAATCTCTAGTTTTTCATTTAGACATTTTCTCGTTTTTCTCGTCAGTTTCCCACTTACAGAGAGCCGAGACTAATTAGCGCTTGGGTCAAGAGCCGTCCCCAAATGAGCTGGCCAAATAAAACGGGCAGAAACAATAGGTAGTGCCCACTCCCCAGTTACGAATTCCTTCAGGTGCGGACTTGCATTTAAAATGAAATTAGCCGACATACGCAAATTGCAGACTGCAGACTGAATATGATGGAAGATGGAAACTGAAGACTGGAAAATGAAGAATGGATAATGGGGAATGCAGGTTGGGCCTGGGAGCGAACCATAAGACCATAAGGCTTAAGTGGGGGTCACCATTAGCCATTGGAGTGCAACTTTCTACGCAGCGATTGCAGGTTCAGCTGCACTATAAGCTGCACTTTAATCCACTGAATCGCATTAATTGAGGGCTCCACTCAAGCGGAAATCGTGGACCATTCACACTTGCCACTCCGATTTAAAACTGGCCTTTTGCATGCAAATAAGTCGAAATAGGCGATGACTGATTCAATGGTATGACATAAAAGTTACAATCTTTTCCCAAACCAAAACTAATTCATTTGCATTTAGCTCTTTTCAATTGAGAACTAAATAGATATTTTATCAAAGAAAATTTCTAAGCAGCTTATCATATTTCTTAATGAACGAAGTATTTTATTAAAATAATATTCTATAAAAACGATAATGAATTGTAGAATTAAGATTAATTTCTTAGCATCTTATAAGCATTTTTCTTTTTACTTTTCTAACATTTTAGACTTATACAATTGATTTTTCTATATGAGAATAATTAGTTTTCTTATGATTATAATTTTTTAACTGCCACCTTAAATGTGAAAAAATGTTTCCTTTCCCGAGACCGCAGCAACCAAAAATTAATTCCCGCTTTCGTTTTTTTTACCGATGCTTTTCTTACCTCCGCTGCTATTCAATCATATTTCTTTTCATTCAATTCTCTTTAATTTTGTGTATGATTTTTTTTTTTTTTTTGTTGAACTGTGCAAATAACAATTTCGATTTTGGTGCTACACCGCACCACATTTTACAAGCAAAAAAAAATAAAACGAGAAAAGCAAAGGCAATGGCAATCAAAGAAAAGGCGTTGATGGGTAATTTGTTACAAGAGCAACAACGGACCATGTCCGAAACTAGTTGGAAATTATAACGGTTATTATGATTATAATGATTATTAGATGATTTAGATCCGCGCACAATGAATATTCCAACTTCCATAATGTTGGATGTTGCTGGTTGGTGGAGTTGCTGCTGCTGCTGCTGCTGCTGTAGTTGCTTGTTTAACAAATTGCTGCTGTTGTTTTGTCAATGGTAGCGTGCTTTTTTTGTTGTTGCTGTGTGGAGCTTATGTATATGTATGGGGGTATGGGTATCACTTTCACTAAGTTCGCGCACATAGAAAGCAAATGAAAGCAACGCAAACGGCAATGGCAACAAGTTGCTGTCTGTCTGCCTTTGCACTTTAAGGTATTGGCTCCCACTAGCAGCTAGCTCTATAAAAAAAACACAGAGCGGGAAAAACGGGCCCAGAAAAACCAAAGTACAGATGCCAAAAAAAAACAAAAAAAAATTGTATAGTGCCGAAGACTTGGAGCCGCATTGTCATGCATGGCCGACTGGGCAACCTTTGGTTTGGTTTGGTTTCTTTCTCGGTTTTCGACGCACAGCGTGGGAGTCGTCATTAAGTTTGAAGTTGGGGGAACTGTAGCTTGGACTGGCTTTAACTGAAACTGAAACCGAAACCGAAACTGAGCCGAAATTGAAAATGCCTCATGAACTTGATTTCTTAATTTGCGTTTGCCCTGCATGACAAATGACTCGCCTAAAAGTTGCCTTTTGTTAATTTCAATTTGCCCGAACTAATTTGATTTGTGTTGCTCTCTTCAGTGGGGGGTATTACATTTAATACACACTTTATGGCTGAGTTGGAGTGGCTAAAAGCTAAGCGTTTGGATGAGTTGTTGGCTAAGAAGAAACCGTTATGATGAAATTGCACTGGCATTGGCATCGGTGCATCGAGATTGTATAAGAAGCTGCTGTAGCTGCAGCAATTGGCTGCAATGTGTAGCAACAACTGGGCAAGACGTGTTTTTTTTATCATTCCTCCCCTTTTTTTATACCCATTATTCGCAGAGTGAAGGGTATCCTACGTTTGTGGAAAAGTATGTAACGAATAGAAGAAGGCGTAAGTTAGTATAGAAGTCAATGGGATTTGGTTTGATTTATGGTTGCTTTGCTGCTCGCTGAGCAGGTGGTATCAAATAGTCGAGACACCAAGCTATAGCGCTCTGTATGGTTTTTTATGCTGCTGCAGCTGCTTGGAAAGTTGCACTGCTGCTTGTTCGCTGTTGGTCAAATGATGTTGCAGTTATTCGACCATTTATGGCATGAATCGCCGCCTGACTGACTGCCTTTTTGACTGGCCACAGTGTTCCCACTTCGCCGATTATGCAAAGTCGCACTTGGTAAGAAGAACAATTTTAGCAGCTAGCATTCGGTGGGGATGAATCAAACTCATGACATTGGATTGGATAGTCAGATAGCTGGATAGCCTGGGAACTGCTCAATTGAATAACTAATCATGCTGCAGCAGCAGCAGCAGCAACACATTTGATTATTGCACACGGCTGGCTCGCATTTTTGCATAGATACTCGGATACTCGTACAAAAGCGGCAGCTACAACTAAATTGATGTCTGTTTTTCCTGATGTTTTATTTTTTTTTTATGTTGTTGTGGCCATTTTCTCACGCTTTGCATTGACAACAACTACAGAGGCAACAGCAACTGCAGTCGAGAACATTTTGCAATCTGCGAATGCCAGAGATTTTTCGCCTGGCGTCGATTCGAGTGACCAAAGTGGAACGGAACTTGCTTAATTGTCAATCAAGTGGTGGGGAAAATGGAAAATTCCCCCGACAAAGCGGCAAAAGATATAACACGTAATAATTGGAAATGTTTTAGATTCATTGATTGGAAATTAAATCGAATCATAACGAGTCATTATAATGGAAATATAGAAGGCAAATCTAAGAGATCAGTTTCCTATTATTGTTTAACCAAATAATAATGCTAACTAATAATAATAAGGCTATAATATCAAATGATATACATTTTCCTATACTCGTACAACTCTGTTCTTCGATTTGTATAATTTAACTGAAATAAAACAAAATCACAACAGTGAATCGCCTATACTTAACGATTATACAATCAATATTTAATCTGTTCATTCAATTAAGCCCATAAACCTATTCAACCAATTCTTGGCTTTCTCCTTTTGTCTAAATTCAATTAAATAATATTCAATCATTCCCGCCACTCTAGAACCTTAGAATCAATATTATCTCATGCCCGCCGTTCGACTTAATCAACATTTAATCGAGAACCTTAGTGGGGCATTAATTTGATAAATGATCGGGGGAATATCCATGCCTTAGCAACTCAATTCGCTGAGAACCCCATCGAAACCTAATTGGGAAATCAATCAAAAATGATTTGCTCGCTTAGGGGCAGTGCAGTGCAGTGGAGACTCGGTGATGAGAACTGTTGCGGCAATCGAAGAAGCTGAGGAATACGTGTAATTGATGGCCATATAATCTAATAATAATTTCTTCTACCTTGCAGATGCCGGTTGCAGTTTCCCGGGATCGCCGGCGCACAGCAGCGTCGTCTTCTCGAATGCGAATCTCACCCAGGGCACGGTGGCCTCCTACAGCTGCGAGCGCGGATTCGAGCTTCTGGGACCGGCGCGGCGTGTCTGCGACAAGGGGCAGTGGGTGCCCGAGGGCATTCCGTTCTGCGGTAAGCAAGAAATACACACAAGCACTCACAAATCCAAACAGCGAAACAAAAGACTGCGGACACGAACTTGCCGTTGCCGTTCGTCAACTCAATTAGCGCCTCGGAGGCGACTTCGATTCCAAATCGGACGTGGCCGCAAACTGGGAACTACTTTCACCGCCACAAAGTTGGAAGCGTTCTCAAAATATCGTAACACAGAAAGAAATGATATTATTTGTAGATAAAGAGGCTAGTTAAATATAAATAGGCATTTCAACAGGCAATATTTTAAAATAGTCGCTCAGTACTCCAAAAGTATTTAAGTAAAATGAAAAACTTTTCCCAGATTAAATTTCCTTAATTATAGTTAAAACAATTTAATTCAAACTCGATTTTCTTTGTATGTACATATGTACATATGCTGCCCGCTGTGAAAGAGAGCACATGGCATTCCAATTGAATGCAAAGTTGTTAACCGAAAGCGAAACATGATTAACAAAACGCGCAAAATTGGGCTAAAATCCAATGCGTGTGTTTGTGTGTGTGTGTGAAGAAAGACTGGCCAGCGAAGAGAGAAGCCGCGAGGTGGGAAGAATTCAACAATTGCCTCGCTCGATCAGATTGACCCACTTTTGTGACTTTGAACGTAGAAAAGCCAACGGACACGAACAAATAAAAGGGTAAAACGTGTCGGGCACGAAAATAAATAAATGTTCTAAGTGAATTCACCACCAGACATGCACTTCCGTGGGCCGAATAAAAAAACGGAACCCGGATTGATTGACACAACGAGAGCGGCGGCAAATGGATTTCTAGTCAATGAATGCCGGCATTTGTTGAATGAATCGATCGATTTGGGGGCCGTGAAATAATTCTTGGTAAAAAGGCGGCCCTTTAACGATCCATCAAAATTTCAACAGGCTCTTTGTTGCCAGAGATCTCAACGATAAGTCGATCAATCTGAGGCAGTAGTAGGTGTTGATACGCGTTGATAATGCCTGGGAAAATCATGGGATTTTATTGGTTTAGATAATCACACAATTTCAAAGTAAATTAAAGCGTAATTAAAATACATATTTTCATTAGAAAGCTATCCAAAGAATACATACATCGAAAGTAAAATCAAATGAACGATATTTCACGCTAAAATTTATGATTTCACTTTGACTGACCCAATTTGATTTTAATTCCTCCACTTTGTGTGAGTCGATTAATATTCCCTTAAAATTCTTTAACACGAGGTCGAGTAAATCGTGAGATCTATAGACCCATGGCTGCTGTATCTGACCCCCAAATCCCCCGCTGCGTTGGCTGATTGCAAGTTTATGACGCTGTTACAGAAAAAGGAAAACAAAGCCGCGATCGCCCGAACTTAAAATCGGCTTTTCTCTGATCATCTGTGGATCTGTAGGCCTGCTTTTGTAATTCGAATTTTGATCCAATGTGACTCAGCAGGCAGGCAGCTAGACAGGCGATAGGAAATTAATTAAATGAAATTAAAAGGCATTTGTCACACCGGCAAACACCTGCTGGCTGGCTACACAGAGCGAAATTGGGCGGTGGCTTGGTCCAAGTTAGAAAGCAGTCGTCGCAAAAAACAGTTTCCAAGCCGTTGGATCCAAAACCAAACCCGTCTTATCCGACAGATGCATCTGATTAATGAATCCCAATGCCGCAGAAGTGCGTGGCGAGCGATGTAATTAAGCCCGGCCAGGTGAGCAAGTAAAAGTTGAGCCGACATTAAATTTCACTTTTGCTTTTTGGCCAGCGCATAAAAATCTCCAGGTCCGTAAAATAAAGTCAAGATAACTAAAAAAAAAAAGACAATGGGCCCGGGCCAGAAGAACGAAGGTCTCTTGACGAATTCGCCAGGCAGAACATTGTTAGATATTTTTTTTTTTTTGGCCTTTTCGAGTTGTTATTGCTTTGTCTTCACTCGTTTTGGCCACAAACCGTGTCAGGGCCCGCGGCCAATTAGCCGGGCCTTGGGCCCACTCTGGGAACTCTGGTGCTCCGGCCCTCGGACCAACTGAATCCAAGACCCACTCCAACTGGCTAGCAAATCGCTTGAAAAGCGGCCCAAGTCTGATATCTTCATCGCCGCAACGCGCCTTGAATTCCCAAATAATTACCAATGACCCCTATCTTAATATTTGCTCATCAACAACGCAGTTAGCATAAATTATCATTGGTTCTACATAGGATCATGGCTAATTATATTACATTTTGAAATCACAAGCCTTTGAGAGAACGAACTTAAATTAGTTATTGAGGTTTATTTGAAATATTATATTTTGAGAACGGAGCTAAGAACCTTTTCCTACAAAAAAGTGACACAGAACATTATATCTACATCCTAACTTTATGACTTCAATTAATTCTTATCAATTAATTTGCCATTCTACTTACAGTTTTGAACGTTGCCGCTGGCAAGGCGCCCATGCAGATCTCCACTGATGGCGCCGGTGCTCCACAAAAGGCCATCGATGGCTCCACATCCGCCTTCTTCACGCCGGAGACCTGCTCGCTGACCAAGGCGGAGCGATCGCCCTGGTGGTATGTGAATCTCCTGGAACCCTACATGGTGCAACTGGTGCGCCTGGACTTTGGCAAATCCTGTTGCGGTAAGTTTCGATCCAAGTTTCCTATAAATAAGCATGTATGGATAATCAGGAAAATTAATAACTAAAAATCGAAAAAATGGTAAAAATCTGTACACTACACTACCTTGGCCAAAAAAAAATCCCAATAAAAATGGAAAGTGAATGAATGCTGCACACTTTGTTCCCTTTTTCGGTTGCCACAATTTATGGCAACTTTGGTAGACAGAAAATTAACGAGTAAATGGCGCTTAGCCCGTGGTAATCCTGCAGCAAATTGATTAAATTGGGCAACTTTTTCGCTTTTATTCAAACCGCAGTCGACCATTATCGCGGCGGCCCAACCCTAAACCTGTCGCAAACATATAGTAAAAATATATACATGGCGATAAAGTCGAATAATAGACCTGCTTGGACCACATTCTGTGGACGAAACTCTCTTGCCCGACGGACAGTTCAATGCCCCGCTTTTCCCAGGCTGCCAGTCAGCCAGTCAGGCAGTCTACCAGGTCTATACCGAGTCTATAAGTCTGCCCAGGCTACCACCAGGTTTTCGAGCACCTCTCCAGCTTCACTGGCTGAAATGGCAAATGCTGCACGATCTTCTTCCCCAAACAGCGTCTTTGTTTTAAGTGAAAAAAAAGGGATGCCGAAACAGCAACGGCGGCAAAAGCAAACAACTGCCAGCCAGTTTTCCCTAATGCTTTCACTTGCCAGCAACCTGAAGTCCCCCATCTCCAACTTCATCTTCATCCTCGCCTCCATCTCCTCGAATCTTTGGCTGGTTATGTGATTTTCGTGCGGCTCTGGCGACGATAGCGAAGACTTCGACTTCGACTTCGACTGCGACTTTGACTCGGACTCGGTCTACAAGCTGAAAAAACCCAAGAAACCCAGGCCCAGTGAGTCAGTGCGGCCCGAAATTTATGATTACTTTCACTTGGCTGACTATGAGGCTGAGTCGTCTGCAGCTTTCAGCAAAACCAAACCGAACCGAGCTCAACTGAACTGAACTGAACCCGCCTGACCCGCTGACAGACAAAGCCAAAGCCCAAATGGTGACAACAGGAATACCAATAGAAATAGCTGAGAAACTAGGCAGCGCCTAATTAATGGTATACGCTAAACTTGTATATCACAAATGATTACCTAATCAAATATTGCTTATATTTGGTAGAATCAAATGAAAATAAACATTTTATTGAAGATGAATGTGAGACAGTCCCTTGGTCTATTATTCTCTTGTTTGGCTAAATTCTTATTTTTTGTCAAAATGGTCGCACATCTAAAGAAATTACTATTTTTTTGCAACTGGTTATCGCTTCTTACATTTCCTTTTACATTTCTCATGTTTTTCCAAAATTAAAAATTTAACAAAATTTTGCATTTTTTATAAGGGGTTACATCATCATTTTTTTCGAAAAACGGCCAAAATTTAATAATTTTATCTGTGAATGCCACTCGATTGCAAATTTTGTTACGAATTCAACAAGGTGATACATTCCACATATGGACCAATATTTTCTTATTTATGGCCAAAAGGCAAATTATTTTTAAGGAAAATCTGAATAAGAATTCTAGTTTAAATGTATGTTTAAAGTTAAAACATTAAACAAAAACATTAAACATAAAACAAACCATTGCAGGCAATAAACCCGCCACAATTGTGGTGCGAGTGGGCAACAACCGACCGGACTTGGGCACAAATCCGATCTGCAACCGCTTCACGGGCCTCCTGGAGGCCGGACAGCCGCTCTTCCTGCCCTGCAATCCCCCGATGCCGGGAGCCTTCGTTAGTGTCCACCTGGAGAATAGCACACCCAATCCGCTGTCCATTTGCGAGGCGTTCGTCTACACGGACCAGGCGCTGCCCATCGAGCGGTGTCCCACCTTCCGTGATCAGCCACCTGGAGCTCTGGCCTCGTACAATGGCAAGTGCTACATCTTCTACAACCGCCAGCCGCTGAACTTCCTGGACGCACTGTCCTTCTGTCGATCCCGTGGCGGTACACTGATCAGTGAGAGCAATCCGGCGCTGCAGGGATTCATCAGTTGGGAGCTGTGGCGACGTCATCGCAGTGATGTCAGTTCGCAGTACTGGATGGGAGCGGTACGCGATGGCAGCGATCGCAGCAGCTGGAAATGGGTGAACGGCGACGAGCTGACCGTCTCCTTCTGGAGTCATCCCGGCGGCGATGAGGATTGTGCCCGATTTGATGGCTCCAAGGGCTGGCTCTGGAGTGATACCAACTGCAACACGCTCCTGAACTTCATCTGTCAGCACCAACCGAAGACCTGTGGCCGACCGGAGCAACCGCCCAATTCCACGATGGTGGCCCTGAACGGATTCGAGGTGGGCGCCCAGATCAAATACAGCTGCGATGCTAATCACCTGCTGGTGGGTCCCGCCACGAGGACCTGCCTGGAGACTGGATTCTACAATGAGTTCCCGCCAGTGTGCAAGTGTAAGTATTAATACTCCGTTGAGAAACAACTTCACATAGGAATCTCTCTGATGGTATGGTAATTAATATCTAATCCTACTTTAGACATCGAATGTGGTCTGCCGGCCAGCATTGCCCATGGTTCCTACGCCCTGCTGAACAACACGGTTGGCTACTTAAGCCTGGTGAAGTATTCGTGCGAGGAGGGTTACGAGATGATAGGACGAGCTCTGCTCACCTGTGACTTTGATGAGCGCTGGAATGGACCTCCACCACGTTGTGAGAGTGAGTAGAGACATATATATATAACTCAATCGATAGAGATACCTAATCCCTATGATTCACTTACCGTTTTCTAGTTGTGGAGTGCGACACTCTGCCTGGCAACTACTACAGCACCATTATCAACGCTCCCAATGGCACTTACTACGGCTCCAAGGCGGAGATCAGTTGTCCACCCGGATACCGCATGGAAGGACCTCGAGTGCTCACCTGCCTGGCCAGTGGTCAATGGAGCAGCGCCCTGCCGCGTTGCATCAAACTGGAGCCATCCACTCAGCCCACTGCCGCGTCCACCATTCCGGTGCCCTCGTCCGTGGCCACGCCACCACCGTTCCGCCCCAAGGTGGTCAGCTCGACAACCAGCCGCACCCCTTACCGCCCAGCAGTTTCCACGGCGAGCAGTGGCATCGGCGGCAGCTCCACCAGCACTGTGGGCACGTATCCCAGCCTCAGTCCCACGCAGGTGGAGATCAACGGCGAATGTGAGTAGAGCAACGAATTAAATCTCATGTTCCAGGGTCTTATGTTAGTTATATCTTGGAGAGATTCGCAGAGCCTTTTTACTTCTAATTTGTATGCAACTTATTCCTAATTTCATCACCTTTAACCTTTAATCCTCAGCTGAATCCGAGGAGGAAATTAATGTGCCTCCAGTGCCTGGCACCGTTCGCGAGGAGTTCCCACCACGACGCACTGTTCGTCCAGTGCTCATACCGAAGAAGCCGAACAGCACACCGGCTGCCCTGCCGCCCACCACCCACCAGGTGCCACCGCAACCACCGTCCACCTACGCACCAACACCACCGCGCAGCTCGCGACCAAGTGGTGCTCCGAATAGCGCCGGCGGAGTGGAGACGACCACGCGCAACACACAGCAGATCATCGCCAACTCGCATCCGCAAGACAACGAGATCCCCGACAGCGTCAACATCCAACAGAACCAGTCGCCCAATGTCAACGTGCCCTTCGCCGTCGATAATCCCGACCGCAAGGAGACCAAGGAGGCCAAACTCAATCTGGGCGCCATCGTTGCTCTGGGCGCTTTTGGTGGCTTCGTCTTCCTGGCCGCCGTCATCACCACGATCGTGATCCTTGTGCGAAGGTGAGTCCACCAGCCGGGGAAACGGGCACAGAAAAATGGGAGCAGATATGGGATCAGTGATCAGTCCGATATGTTCGGGGTCAATTTGGTTAGGTTTCTCACAGATAATCAAGGCAATGATTTGCTAACCAACATTTAGTCGTTTTAATATATTAAAACTCGGCCTGGGCTTTAATAGGGATATATTTAATTCAAATTATAATGGTAATGCAATTAATTGAGACACTGACCACTTTATGAAAGTAATATAATTTTTAATAGCATAACATATTTTCTAAATCAATGAAAACATTTTAATGTAATTTTTTTATATATCTTGTAATATCTTCCAAATTCAATACTGTGACCAAACGATACCAGTAAGCCTAATTCGATTTTAATCTTTGTTAAGTATGCTTAAAATGTCACAGTAACGGAATTTGTAATAAGATCAGATTGGCCGTGATTTCATATCAATAATTATGTTGTGTGTGGAGGAAAGTCGATGTCGTTGTCGGGGTCACCACCTGCCCAGCCACCCCCTGTCCCTTTCACGTCCTCTGTATGTCTCTTTCTCTCTCTCTCGATCTGTCTGCCTCGCTCCCTCTAGTTCACAAACGCTGTCTCCGTCTCGCTCTTCATGTCACAACCTCTCTCTTTCTTCGCTGAGCGCCCCCTAAATTTTGGATGGTTTTATTTTGATTTCAGTAATCCCCGGAGTTTTGAATCTATCTCTCTGTGAAAACCTCAACACTCACACACACACCTGTACAAAAAAAAGAGAGTCTCTCACGCACACGCACACACCTGAACATCGAACGCTTTCTCTTTCTCGTTGTACAACTCTCTTTTTTCGTTTTTGCTTCTCCCACTCTCTGTCTTTTGGCAAAACCATTCGTCAGCACCCCGAACAGCCAACGGCGGCACCTAGCCAAACACTTAACCGCTTACCAACATCATCATGCTCATCATCACCACCACCAGCAGATCCAGCAGCAATTCCACCACCGCAACCACCAGCAGCAGCAGGAGCAGCACCACCAGAACCACACACGCCAGCAGCAACAGAAGTACCACCAACAACAGGAGCAACTGCATCAGAGCCACCGTCAAAAGAAGCAGCCATCGCAATCGAAGAAAAGCCAGGGGGGAATCGGAATTGGGATCGGGATCGGGATACCGCGACCGAGTCGATTGCCCAGCTATGCCACGGCGACGGCCACCAGTGCCACCAGCTACGCATCCACCGCCCAATTAACCCAGAGTCACCTCTTTCCCGACGGCGGTGGCTATGGGAGCGTGGGATCGAGCAGTGCTGGTGGTCTGGTCCATGCGCCATCCATGTGGTACAGCGTACTGGCACTGCCCTTCGATGATCAAAAGCTGGGTCGCCGGGAGTTCAGCAGCTATGGACGCGGATATCGTGCCCGGGCTGGACTCTTCAGCAACTCCCATATGTAGAGCAGCCGAATGAAAAGCAAAGCGACAGGAAATACCAATGGAAAACCGATGGAAAACCAAGCCAAAGAGACCTGCTACTACCTGGAAAAACCACTTAAAGCTAAAAAAAAAACGTGCCAAAGATGCAAGACAAAAAAACGAATTAAAAATAATTAAGAGCAAGAACAAACAAAGCGGCCATATGCACAAATGTAAGCAGCCCAAAAATCAATCAATCAATCAGTCAACAACAACACCACACGAAACAACAACAATCAATCAGTCAGTCAATCAAACAAGCAACACTGAAACAAACACCAACAAACAAAATACTGAAAGCTGCGAATGCTGTGGGCTGTGAAGCGATAATCCTACTCCTTGCTGTTGCACCTCCATCAATCAATCAGTCAATCAATCAATCAATCAATGCATCTATCACCCACCAACAAGACTCTCTTCCACACACACACACACAGAAACACTGCACGCCTGGTTCGCTGTCTCTGTCTTTTTTTGCCTGCCTGCCTGTCTCTTTCTCTAGCCCTCCATCTGTCTCTCTCCAATCATATCTATCCGTCTCTGTCTCTGTGTGCGTAGTTCTCCGTGTCTAACCCTCTTTTTTGCCTGATTTTGTGACTAACCCAACACTGTTTCGTCCTGGCATTCAGTATTATTACAATTTATTCAGAAATATCAACTGATGAATGTAATTTCTCGTGTAATCCCCAGAAACCGAACCACGCAACACTATCGCCATCGCGCCTCGCCCGACTGCAACACTGTGGCCAGCTTCGATAGCTCCACCTCCGGGTCCCGCAATGGACTCAACAGGTTGGTTCAAAACATCTTCATAACTCTAAAAACAAATATCAATATATGATCTTAAGATCTGCGTTTATAGTTGATGTGCCGTTGAATCAATATATAGTTTAATAATATTATGAATTCTCATTCGTAGGTACTACCGCCAAGCTTGGGAGAACCTGCACGAGTCCGCCTCGAAGAACAGCTCGCACAACGCCCTGCGCCGCAAGGAGACCCTCGATCCACCGAGCATGACCCGTTCCCGCGACAATCTGCGCGACAATATGCAGCGATCCCGCGAAAATCTCGACAGGTTAGTCATTCACCTTTGGTCATTGAGTAGAGGAACTATTAGATACCCAAATGGAGTTCATTTCTAATCAGTTGCATTCCCCGAAACAGATGCGGCAGGGACAACTACGGCATGCGGGATGACTCCGAGATGGTGGTGTCCTCGGTGGTGACGGATGTGTGCCTGAAGGGCGAGAAGAAGCGCCATCACCATCATCACCACAAGAGCAGCTCCCGCAACGGCGACTACCGCGACCGGGATCACTCCTCCGGCAGACGCGAGCACCACCGACATAGTGGTGGTGGCGGTGGCGGCGGAGGCGGTGGTGGCGGCCACTATTGACCAACTATGGTCATCACCATCAACGTGGAGCGGCAGTAGCCAAACGAACGATAGTGGCCAGCAGCAGTCGGCGTAGAAATCGGATTCGGATTCGGACTTGGATTTGGATTTTGATTTGGACTCGGGTTCTTGGTTTTGGATTTGGATTCAGATTCGAAAATCGCGATCTGAGAACTGCAATGCGAGCGCAACAACGAAACGTTTTTTGTTTAATTTTAGCAACAGTTTTTTTTCGCGCATTAGTTATGTAAGCCACAGATGGAGAAAACAAGGGTTCGGAAAATGTAAGGAGAAAACTTTTCTGTTTATAGTGAAAAAGAGAGAAATGTTAAAACATCAGCGCAAGAGATCATTTAACTTGCAAGTCAGTACTTAGCTATATAATCGTATGCGATGTTTATTTTTTGGGTTGAAACTCAGAAATCTCCGGAGACTTTAAAACCTTTGGTTAAAGAAATATCCATTTGAGAACTTTTAGGAAACAAAATTACAAAATCTATACTCAAAACCCTGAATCTCCGCTTGAAAATTTGCTTAAATGTTTACCAAAACTATATGGTTTTTAAAGTCCCAGAGTTTCGGGGACGATCCCATTTATAAGTATATATGCACTCGTGCTAAGATTTGGTCCGAACTCGTATAATTTATTCGCAAAGCTTTCGTAAGGTTCTTAGTTAAATTTTCTCTATGAATTAGTTGTATGTAAAGGCGTGAAAAAAGGGCAAAGAGGCGAGGCGTAGTAATTAGTTGCAAGGCACCAGTCCACCCACATCCACACCCCCCGAAGGTCACTCTACCCCCTTTCCCCTTCACCCAGCAAGCAGATCACACAGCTGCAGCCAAATTATGTGCAACTTGGTTTCGTTTGAGGTCTCAAGCCCAATCGACTTGCTCATAGTCGCAAATTAGTTACGTAAACACTTACACTAGATAGAACTACCCATCCATTCCCCAAGAAAATCCAAAAAAAAAATTCAAAAACAAATCACAAAACTCCAATCGGCAGCAGCAGCAACAGCAAATAATATCGTAGTACGCGTGCCACACCGAACATAGTGTATAAAAATCTGCACAGGATCGAAAGAGTATATATATTATTAGCCCCAATTCACCAAGCTACACCATTTCATTATGTTTTTGTACCTACCCATTATATATCGCCCTGTATTTGTATTTCTAGAGTCTTGTAATTTGTAGATTTTGTTTTCGCGTGTGTATCGTCGAGCTAAAATGTCGCTCAGTATGCAATATTATTTGAATTTCGTGCATTATTTCCAATGTAAATAATAATAATTTATTTCATAAATAAAACAATGAATATTTTTACTAAACAAGATTTGGGTTTTTACCTTTCTGGTTGGTTTTATTATTTCCAATAAGCGAAGTTTGTAAATAAACGAAATACAAATCGTACTACAAATTGGCGGGCAAAAATAAGCGCCATCTATTGGCCTTTTGTAGGAGCAGCTGATTTAACATAGCAGATCGCTGTTAAAATGCCTTCATGCCACGTGCTGTTGTGCTATCGAATTGGCAACCGATAGTAGTGCTGTTAGGCGCAAGTCTGCTGTTATGAGCAGATATGATAGTAGTGCTGTTAGGCGCAAGTCTGCTGTTATGAGAAATTTATGTAATTGGTATTTAGATATAAGGCTGTACATTTTGATAACTGTATGAATAGAAACAATAATAGTTTAATTAAAACAGAGACATTATTGTGAAGTATTCTATAATTACGTAAAGTGGCTGTACATTAATGAAGTATTTTTGTAGTTCAGCATATAATTAAATTTCCTATCGGGCTGGCAACTCTGCGCCTGCTAAGCCACCAAATGGCAACACCATATATACCAGCTTTCGGTATTTAAGCAACCCTGCGCAACAGAACTATCGATACTCACGCAAGACGGCCACACTAATATCTGCTCACCACCAGCGTCTCTTCTTCTTCCCTTTTCTTTTTGCTGCGCTTCCGGAGAAGTCGTCTTTACTAGAAGCCACGTGCTAAATTTGTAGTTTGCAAGTTTCGTTCGATTCTTGAACCGTTCGCCACGAGAGATGGTGCGTACAATGTGCTCATTAAAACGAAATATACTTTCCCTGCCAGCCAGGCAGCCTATTTCGAGTGTTTTCCCCTATATTTTTTTGAGTGTGCTGTGTGCCTGCAAGCCGAATTACTAATACCCTGCGTGTTTCCATTACAGACGAAGGGTACCTCCAGCTTTGGTAAGCGCCACAATAAGACGCACACTCTGTGCCGTCGCTGTGGCCGCTCCTCCTACCACATCCAGAAGTCCACTTGCGCCCAGTGCGGATACCCCGCCGCCAAGTTGCGTTCCTGTAAGTCAAGATGCCCCAATCCCCGCCCAGTAACCAGGTTAATAATTGCATTCCCCCCCGCACACTAGACAACTGGTCCGTGAAGGCCAAGAGGAGGAAGACCACCGGCACCGGTCGCATGCAGCACCTGAAGGTTGTGCGTCGCCGTTTCCGCAACGGATTCCGCGAGGGCACCCAGGCTAAGCCCAAGAAGGCCGCTCAGTCCAGCAAGTAGAGGGCTCTGTGTATCCCAAGATGTATATCCCACACCGGGATATATGGACGGAGATAGCAGCTGCTCCTTTAACCGCAGATAACGACAGCCTCCAGTTGATCAACGTGTACACACCATCCAAAATCCACTGAAAATGGCCCCTCAACATGGCTAATAAATCGCTCGAGCGCTAATAAATGAACGTTTTTTTTTATTAAGTGAAACTGGTGAATATTTTTTTATTGTTTGTGCAACAAAAGTGAAATGTGACCGAAAAGCGATCAAAAGATAGCGTGCAAACGGCCAATATCCATAACCAAACGCTTGTAGGGCTGATTTCCTCGTGGTTCTCGCAGAAATTGTTAGTGTCCACTGGCAGTCGAATACTTTTCTAGGGCAGGCCATCCACGTAGTTTTTATTGAAAACTTAAAAAGAACTATTTTATATAGTCAGCTATAAACTCCAAGAGCTTCAGTAACTAAACCAAAAGTATGGCAATTCATTCCACATTGCTCAAATGTAATGTAAAATCGCTTTTTGTGCTATTCTAATTAGAATGCATTGTTTGGCAAAAACTTATTTAGAAATTCTTCAGTTCATAATTATTTTAATCTCTAAAGCCAATCAATTGAATCTGATTATTGTTTTACTTAACTAAACAACATAAATCGTTTAAAGCAGCGAAAAACGTGTTCTGTTCATAAAATGATAGTTTCTGGTTACCATGAACTGTAATACTTTAATAATACTACTTGGACGTAGCCCCTTATATAGTAAAACACATGGTTAACGATTAACGATTTAAAATGGTTGTAGTTTGTCAATTCACGAGAGCACTCGTTCTAAAAGTAATTAGAAAAAAACACTTTTTGCCGGTGGTTACAATGCCCAATCTTACAATATTTATATATCACAAAATTCAACAAGCAAGACGGCAAACAATGTCCAAAATATAAATAAATGCCTATATTAAAGATCAATTACTAATATGTTTTAGGAATGTAAATGTGATATTTCCAAATATTTATTTCCGTTTACATTTAACGATTTAACATCGAAACCTTTTGCTTGCCACTTGCTTTAACCAAATTCTAGTTACAATGGGCTAAGGTAGCAGACAGAAATTAATATTTATTTAAATGCTTATTGCATTTTGAAGGTTTTCTTATTTGCAACAAATAGCAGCATAAAAATAACAATTGTGTACAAGAAGCGATTTTTAATATAGCATATTTAGTACTGAATTACACAGAAAGCATAGGATTTTTTTACACAAGCTGTTTTGCCTTGCCACTTTGACTGCGATTATAATGAAGGTATAGAATTTATTAGTATTAAAATCGATTTAAGTTTGCGTTCTTACAGTTTTATAGTATTGTTAATGGCGATCCAGTTCCTCTAAAACTTAACCAATTTTTTGGCGTTCGCTACCATGGCTGCTCAAACTGTAGCCGCGCTTCTTATCACATTTCAGTTGCTCCAAAACTGTATGCTCTGAATTTGAATATTGCATACTTTCAGGAATTCATTCACACCAAACGCTTGAAGGTTTTTTTGTAACATATTTATATATTTTATTAATTAAATTACCATTTAAAAACTGACATTCGACCTCGCTTAAGGTAACGTAAGTATTCTAATAAACATGGGCCCCGAGAGTCTAAGTCCAGGGCCCCAATATCATGTGAATATGATATGATATAGGGTTCCCCAGCAGAGACTACCTCTCGAGGCCCGGTTTAGCAAGCAAGATAATATCGTACATCAAGCAGTGATTGATTGGTTTATGACTACGAATCGGTTCGGTTCGGTTCTTAATTGTCGCTCGATTTGACTAATAGTACAATTTACAATGTATAAAGCGTTCCACTAAAACTAGGGGCGGTCTTGTATTGAACTCGGGGGGAAAGGCTGTGGGATGTGATGAGCACATGGACGGATTGGATGGGATCTTTTTTGGGGATTTCGCTGGGGATCACTAAACATATTGCCACTAAATGCTAAGACATTTACAAGTTATACATAGCTAAGAAAGAGTGTGTGCATCCAGACTAATCCGAGTGCGGATGATGCGATTGTAGGAGGGCAGTGCTGCTGGGCTGTGAGGCTAGTGTCGTTGTCGTCGCATCCTGGGACTCTGCCCCCTTGGCTTTGCTATCCTTCACCACCTTTGCCGCAGTGGGTCGCTTGATCAGCAGCTTCTTTAGATTCTGGAACGGCGCATCGAAGAGCACCGTCAGGGCCACGGAGGCCAGGAAGATCGATATGAATTCGTTGGTATCGAGCTGCGTTGAGCAAAAAGAACAAGAAAATAAATTCTCTATACAAGCTAGATCTGGGGGGCTACCTACAATAATCGAAACAAAGTTGTAGTAGTGGTGAATGTGACGCCTTCGGCCGACATTAAAGAAGAACACGGGGAACTGCGTCAGGTAAATGGCATACGATAGCTTCGTGGACACCTGGAAACCGCGCCAGGCAAACAGCTTCGTCAGTTTATCTGCGTAAAATAACATAAAAATAAATTAACAACTCGAAACCAGGGATGTTCGTTCACAACACCCACTTGTATATCCATTATGGGAGACAAAGACGATCCAGGAGAAGAACAGACACCAGGCGATCGGCGCAAAGGCGGCGTATATGGCTGCATGGGTGGAGTTGTACACATAGTTGATGTCACCCATGGGCGCCGGTCCCAGCAGAGAGGCCAGCACACAGACGGTGGCCACCAGCCAACCAAGTCGCAGCTGCAGGCTGCTCAGCCGGGCATTCTGATACTTGCGCAGCACATAGCCCAGCAGGATGCCCATTATGTAGACCGTGGAGCGGTGGGGCGGGAACGAGTACATGTAGTCGGCGGTGCGGAACAGGCGCTGAATGCTGGTAAGGAATATCACAAACATATCGATGAAATTTCCATCATATATTTGCACTTATGGCTAAACTCACTTGGTGCCAAAGTAGATATAGTTGGACAGCTGGTTGACAATCGTGGTGTAATACCTAGCCGCCGTACCCACCGTGCAGAGCAGCAGCAGGGCGAAGAGACCACGTCGTGGCCAGCGCCACAGTGCCAGGATGAGGAGTGGAGCCACCGCAAAGAGTTCCGTATCGATGCCCAGATGGTGCGTGTGCGTCAGGCACATCTCACTGAACCCAAAGTAGTTGTGAATGAAGAGCAGGTTGCGCCACCAGTTCTTCTTGCAGATGTCCGCATGGTGGCCCACCACCAGATTCCACTGGGGTCCACTGCCCCACAGAGGCAGCACATACGTGCAGAAGAGGATCAAGGCGGCCAGGGGCGGAACAATCCTGCAGCGGGTAAACCAATTCGATTAGTAAAAGCAATTAACTAATAAAAGTTAACCTCATGCCCACCTCATCAGTCGACTAATGTACTCGTTCTTCAGCCTGATGGGTTGCTGCTTCATGAGGCGACCAAAGAGGGAGTAGGCTGTCAGCATTCCACTGAAGAGCAGGAAGGGATCCGTGTAGAGGGAGGCAGCTCGTCCAATGACCGTCCACGGCTGACCCAGACTCTCCGACATGGCGGTGCGATTGTTGTACGGATTGAAGAACATGGCCATGGACTTGTGCGAGAAGATCAGCATGATGGCGTTCAGGAAGCGGATGCCATGCACCGCTTCAATGTCTCCGGGAGCACTGCTCGTGCTGAAGAGCCAGCGCAGGTTCTTGTCCAGCGAGAAGGCCGTGAACCAGGGATCTGAAAATGGAATCACCCTTACATATATGACTGCAACTAGATATAAAGCTTGGAGAGCTCACTCTGCTTGGGCTGCGACTTGGTGGACCGATCGTAGATGGTGGACAGAACGGCCACGGAGAGCACGAGCAGGAAGAAGCGCACCGCCCACGTGGTGTTCCGATCCCAGGGCCGCTGATCCCGCACCTGGCACATCTGGGGCTCCACGCGCACATTGAAGGTGATGCCCGTGGAGGCGGTCTGGTTGCCCAGATACTCGGCCACACTGTACTCCACATCGCGGGCGGAGCAGCCGGAGGGCACACAGAGGCCCCAGTTGATCAAGGAGTAGCGGGGCACTCGGTGACCAGGCTGGAATTGCACAGAAAAGTAAACGTTTAGAGCGGATCGTTCGCTTGGCGATGACGCAGGAGAACCGCCCCATCCTCGCCAGGTTAATTGCCGATGCTGAATAAACCGGGGTCTCTGACCCACACGCCTCCATTACTCTCGAAAACATAAAAACAATGACTAGTTGAACGGGATTCGAGTGGCAATTCAATTAAGCCAGGTCGCGTTTGTTCCGCCCGTACACTTGATAATTTTGCAATTAACATTATCTTTATGTGTGTTCTAAACTAAGTGATCTTTTCAACGGTAAATTACGTGTTTACATAGGTTTTTCAATTATGCGATTTTAACTGCTCACTCGAACCTGTTTTTCTTTTCCTGACTTGCTGTTATAAAAAGAATATTTCAATATGTAGGTTATATTATTAGCAGTTCGCCATTGTTGGTATTATTTATAAATAACTTGTCAAGATCTTCAGCTTATTAAAATATGCGCATATTTAATTGAACACCCAAATGATTATATATAATATTTAAAAAGTATTTGCAAAGCGATCGTAAGTTAATTACAAATTGTTCAGCTTACTTGAAGTCAAAACCGGAACGATTTACTTATTCATTCTTTAGTGAAATTTATATAATTCTGATTGCGTTGACATAAGTGTATAAATCACAACAAACAATTTATATTCAAATGCCTAACTCTTTTCTTTTTCTTTTCCCATGTAGAGATCCGTAATTTGTCCGTCCGGCTGTCCGTTTGTCCGGTTTCTGGGTTCACTGGCCTGAGTTTAGCTTACGGCTTCGATTTCTTGGCTATGATTCAAAATTTGCATTTTACGACCATCTATCGCGTTTGATTATTTCGCCTTCGCCTTCCGTTGGCAGTTTTTCGTCTTTGGTCAAGTTCAATGTCGAAGTCCAACATTTTAGCGGAGCAATGCTAATCAATTTATTTGGCCAGCAAGTATATACTTTCATATACACAAGCAAAAAAAATGTGTGCGAAATAAAAAAAAAAAAACAAAACAAACCCAAAATATATACAGTATAATTTGATTTAACTTAATAAATTTCAGAATGCGCAAAAAACATATGTATGTTATATATTTGAGATCAATAAATTCCGCGTGCCCAAGTGATTCAGTTCATTCCCTTGATCTGGTATCCCAGTCACGTGCTCCATTAAAGGAACCTTGCGATGTGGGAACTCAAATGCCTGGCTACTACTCACGTCGTTGAACTCGCTCTTGAAAGGTCCATGCGATTGGATCAGCTTGAAGAAGCTCTTCAAACGCTTCGAATTGTGTGGCAGAACGGGCTGGGCATAGGCCAAACAATACTGGCCCCGGATGATGGAGTCATCATCCAGATCCTGGCCCGCATCCTGATCCGGTTTCATGCGCTGCTGAATGCCCAGGCACTGGTCAAAATCGCCGGGTTGATTGATGTTGCCATTGAGAATGCCCGAGTTCAATTTGCCACTGGAGTCGTGCACTATTTATAATAAATAAGAAGTAAATATATTAGGTTTACATTTAATATTTAAAGTATAAAAACCCCCTTTAAGATTGAATTTGAAATGTATCTACTCGCTTGGCAAGTCTTCATTGGAGTTTTTGTAGGACCTTTGCATTTTAGCTTCCAGTTCTGTTCTTAAAAATAGGTTCTATCCATTTAAATGCAAATTAAATTTCTCCCGTTTCCTAATTTTTTGTTTCATTCCCAAAAAACCAGAACTCATTGGTTAATGGGTATAGATATATAGCTGTCTTCATCAAATAGTAAATGTCAATAAACTTGTGAAAAATTAGCATATTGATATGAATTAGTCGTTTAAAGTCAGCGACCGATTGAAAAATAATAGATTAACTTAAATATCAATGAAATTCATAACATATATATTCATATTATGAATATTACATGGCACAGTATTTTCACTACTATACCTATTTAATTATGTGATCTTCGAAATATGAATGCCCATTCGTTTGGCATTCATCTTATTCATTCAGTTGGAGATTCCTCGAATAGCTGAATATGTGATCCATTCAGCTTCACGTTTCGCTTTCGAGTGGGGGGTGTGTGTGTTTTGATGGGCGGTGGGCGGTGGGCGGTGGGCGGAGCGACTGTGACCTTGACTGTGATCGCAACTCGTAGCGCCTCTCGTTCTGATTCTAAGCCTCTGTCGACGTCGACGTCGTTGCGGTCTTTTGTGTCAAGTTCGCGTTCGCAGTGGCAATTGAAATCGCTATTTTCGCTCATGTTTGCAATTTTGCTGCTCTTGGCTGGAAATTCGCTAGATGCAACTGGCATTGCCACATGCTCGTTCATCTGAGTGTGTGTGTGTGTGTGTGAATGTGGGTAAAGTTCGACCATTGGCCTTCACTTTGGATCACATACAGCTGCAGCTACAGTGCCGGCCATAAAAGTAAGTCATGTGCTTCCTAAACAACTACAAGCTACTTCCTAGAATAATTCCAAAAATATATTCTAAAAAATTTGCACTTTCTATTTCTTCTTACAAAACCCATTTTCTATCTATACAAAGTTACTTTGTCATGCTTTTAGAATTCCCATTAATACTTATGATTATATTCGTTGTGTATCTATTATCTTAGCCGGAATAGTATCATTTGATGCATTCGACTTTGGGGTCTTTCGATTCATGTCGACTCGTCTGGCGGTCACGTCGAAGTCGATGCTGAAAGTCAACGGCGACTGCGACTGCAGCTTCAGCTGCTGCCAGTTGGCAATGACTCCAATTCGAGCCGAACGTCCCCCGACTGGTTCTATGGTTCGATGGCTCTATGGTTCTACCGTTCTCCGGTTCCTTAGCTCTCCGGTTCTATGCATCCAAGTGTCCACTTGCAGAACTAGAACCCCAGCGCCAAACTGGCCAATTTGTTGACTGTCATGGCGTGACCTTGCAATTGCCCCCAAGCCAAGTCAGCTCAGCCCAACCCAACTTAACCACCACCTACCTACTTATCGACTCAAGTTTGTTTAGCCAGCTTTTGAGTACTCACTCTTCAGAGCCCACAGATCGAAGTTGTCCAAGGCGTTCAGAAACTGATGCATCTGCCGGCGACACAAAGTCGAGGCATCCGGATTTCTGGCCGCGTCGAAGGGTTGCGTAATGGCCAGAAAACGCTTGCCAATGTTGTACAAGTAGGCTGGAAGTAAGGAAGTGCATAGGAATTATTAGTAAATTTATATACATTAAACTTAAAAAAAAAACACTTTTTATTACTCTGAACAAGATAATTGTTTAATTTATTTTGAACGCATTTAATAACCAATTACACTTTTCCGTTTGGTACATTTTTGCATATTTCAAGCTGCTAGTTAACTAAATTATACGATATTGAAATGACTACTTTGCTGCTGACATAATTTTGAAATGCTGCCCACTTAAAGTTAATAAATGTACTATTATATTACAAAATAAGCCAAAAATATACGTTATATATATTTATGATTATTTTTAAGTAAAGGAAATTTGATTTTCAATTGCACTCGTTATTATTAAGAATAAAAAAACCCGTGATTCACTGTAACCCAAATAAACAAACGAAGTTGCAAGTCAGCCAAGTCATTAAACTATTTTTCATATTTACAAGCAAACTCTAAGCCGTGTTCAACAAATATCAACAATTTTCTAACAGTTCAGAAAAACACTAAGTCCAACTTGTTACTTGTTTGCTATAATTTAAACAATCATCATAACGGAAATTACAATGCATCGAAATGATTTTTGTATAAATCACTGGTAATTTGTAATTGGTAGTCATTGTTATCCATTTTTGATAGTTTTTCGTTGCAAATTTTGTGATTGAATTTGATAACCGCTGATTATGGATCACTATGTTAATGCTTATCAATTTTGGACCGGATTTTGGACTATTAATCCGATTTAGATCATGTAACAAAGTGATTTTTCGTTTTATTATTTAATATATATTCAATTATACAAAATTATTATAGGATGTGTGCTATTTAGTTTGAGAACGTAACTATAAATTACTATGAGTATAGTTATGTTAAATCCTTTCTCTATGCATTAAAGAAATCACTTTGCTTATACAATTGCAATAATTATTGATTGTACAACTGATCCGTAGTCATGTTCACTCGAAATGGGGCCTGTTTATTGATTGCAGGCCATTTGAACCCCAAAAGGCACACAATATGGACACCAAATTGGACAAGGTCAGGCCCCTGGGCACGTGGGCCATCCGAACAAACAGGAAGTGAATCGAGCCGAGCAGCCATTCATTGAGATCCAAGATGGATAATGAGGCGCCGCCAAATGGACGAAGAAAATGGTGATGGCAGAACATCGCCTGGATCTTGGAGAGCTTCCAAGTCCAAGTGAACAGCCGTTCATCAGCATGCCAAACTGGTGTCCCAATCCTAATTAACATTTTCATTATCATGCTGGCCACTTTTTATGCTAGGCAGATCTCATTTCAAATGCCGATCGCGTGGCTCCAGCCATCGAACATCAATATATCAGTCGCCGCCTGCATCCGTCTACTTATATATATATTTATTTTTTTGGGGCGTAGAAGGGGGCATCCCAAAAAACAAAGGGGGGTATCTCTGGGCAGTCCCCAAAGTGCTAAAATGCGTCAGAGTGCGACGAGATCTGACTGCCGAGTGCCTTTCGCCACCTGTCGTCATATTCTATATATATATGAGTATATGTATCTATATCTAAACTAAATTTGGAAAAACTCGCCGGCTGTACGGGGAGAAGGAAGAATGGAGAATTCTACAATTGTCAGTCCCGTCATGAAGATGCGGCAACAATGGCATCCGTGCGAAACATTTACAACCGGCTCAGCTCATTAACATCGCAAATTATGAAGATACAGAGGCATTGATATGACAAAACAGATCTTTAGGATAGTTTGTAAATGTGGCGTGAGTTAGCTGGTAACTCCCTTGGGATACCACTTCCAATGTTCTAGGAAAACCGCGGTTGAATGCCATTTCTATTTAATTTTCATTTCACAATACGACACTTTAGGATTTCGAAAAATATAGTTTTTAATTGTGGTTTGAGTGACTCAAGTGGGTTTAGAAATAAAATAGCCATTTATGGAGGTACTGACACTTTTGTTTAAGAGGATCATAAACCGCAGGATCCTGCTAACAAGCCCCTTAGTTAATTATTATGCAATTCGTTTCCAACCAATTTCATCTAAACGAAGCCCATCAAAAGCTTTGCCGAATCTTAAACTTAGAGCCATAGAGTGTTTTTACGATCTTCCAGCCAACGCATGATCGTAAATTTCGAACCATAAAAGCCAAGACAATTCATTGCTTGCATTCGTACAATGAAATCAAATTGAAAATGAAAATCAAAATGAAAAGTAAATTCGCTGGCAAGAAAAGGCCAACTGAAAGATATGTAGTATATGCTAAATGGCCGGCAGAGAATGTCATGTTGAACAAGAATCGCACTTTGGACCGGGCCAACAAGTGCAAGTGGCAACTGGCTGCCAGTTGGCGGCTTAATTAACCGTCTATCTCAGCTGAGTGTGCGTTTCGTATTCGTCTCTGACCCACTTGGCCGAGTTGCTAACTGAAAACTGAAAAACTGAAAACTGAAATTACTAAAAACTGAGCAGCACTACTGTATCGGCCGAATGCCAAGAGCCAACTCAACTAAATGGCAGCTGGACTCGCTAATATTGGCCAATATTCCTGCCCAACGAATTCGCGCAATCCTGCGATTACAAAAGAGCGTTCTAGTTAGTGGATCTGGTTTTCGATTGCCACCAGCCAGAATTGTAATGGCCAATTGTGGCGGTGAATGGGCCCATTTAATGTCTTGGCTGTTTGCGGTTGCTTGGCTTTGATTTATTTGAACAACAGCTCATGTTCGCTTGGCTGGCAAACAACCCATCTCGTTTGATAGTGCACAATGATTTCATCTAAGCCAATTAGCAGCGGATTATCTCCATTTGTTGGCACCTCCTCTCCTGGTAACCAGTCGAAACAAAATCGATCAGCACTTGTCACTTTGTGTTCGAAAACATTTTCGCCAGCCACTGCAATGCGATCACGATCGACTTCGTCCCCGGATGAAACAGTGTTTTGTTTGTTTGCTCATCATACACTGAGACAAAGATATTTGCATTTGCACTGCACTGTTAAATCAATAAAATGCTCTTGAAAAATGAGAAGACATAATGTGGAATAAATCCGAAAACTATATAGATGCCAAAAGTATAAAATTCCAACTGTAGAACAACCCCAACTTTTTACAGTGCACCACTACTCAACTTAAACTGGGCTTTTAAGTCAATATTTATCAAGTCAATTGGCAGTTTAACTTTGGTTTGCCACCGAACAGTAAAAAAAAAGCGGCTTGTCGAAGTAGCCAATTTGCCACCGTTTATAGGTTCTTGGTATCTCAACGGGTTAGATATCTTAACCTTTAGCTGGACGACTCATCATCGCTGTCATATTCATTTCCATTTCCACTTCCATCATCATAACTATTTGGTGAATCGTTATTCGCACTATTTTGGGCATATGGATGGTTAGGTGGATGGATGGATGGTTGGATCGATGGACGTATGGATGGATGTATGGATGGATGGTGGACAACACGTTTTGCGTTTTATGACAGGCCTTTAACGGTACCTGGGGTACCTGGTCAAGTGGTCGCGCACTTATGGGTGGGATGATGGCTTCGTGATATGGTGTAAGTATATGCACATTCACAGGTGCGACACGAATAAAAAAAAAAGAAGAAGTAAAAAAATAAAAACACAACACTACAGAGCAACAAATCGGCGACAAGCAACCACTCGGCGAAGATCAATTACAAACAAAGCAGCCACAAAGTGGGCAAAAAACCGAAACCGAAACCAAAAGCCACTTAAGCTGGGTCGTCAAATGGGCTGGGCACTCGGTTGTATTATGTTATGCGCCGATTTTTTAATATTATTTTTTTTTTTTTGGAGGTACTACGACTGCGACTTGAATGGGGGAGGAACATCTTCATCGGACATAACACTCAGAATTGGCGCTGCTGCGAAACGATATTCGTTACGCATTGGCACTTTCGAGTGCTTGCGAGGAAGTGTTATTGGCATAACGTTATGTCATTACGATGGTGCTTGATGAAATGGCAAAACAATCTGATATTACGATATTCGCTACGACATTGCTTACGATATAAGGGTTAGGTACTGGAATATTATACATGAATTGCTAAACTTAAGTAATTTGTTTTTTTATAATATGAGTATAAATTCGTTACGATATAAAAAACGATATTCGGCTTTAATGTTAAGCAATCCAATGTAATGAAGTGCAGCTCAATTTTATTAAATTATAAAAATACATCAGCTGTTTTCTGTGCATTAAGCTAAGATCATAATCAATACAAAAAAATAAAAAATAATACAAAAACTGCATGCACATTGTAAATAACTTGCAAACAAATAATACATGTCCCTCATTTCGACATTCACTAAGTGCGACAAATAATTAAGGCGACGATAAATAAATACATAAATAACAACATGAGCTGCTGAATAATCCTAAGATGCTGCTTAGCAATTAAGATAATTACTTCTGTAATTTAAGGCGATAACAGTCGAAGCAATTATATGGGCTAAACCTCCAAATTTCTGAGCTCGCTTACGTGCGGCGCGACCTTATCACATTATGCAGAGCAAAAATGCAATAAAATACAAAGAAAATTTGTTTCGTTTACGTGAGACTTCGCACATTGCCTTGACTGGGCCACTCCGTTCGCAGGAACCAGTGAATATCGAGTGTCTGGAAAGCCCCCCAATCAGCCAGGTCCGAAATGAGGTCCTAACTTTAAGTGCAAATATTTGGCACCGGAAAAGAAAATAAAAAAGATCCAACAAGGCCAAACCTTTTAACAAGAATAAGTGGCCAACAAAAGGCGAGCCATCGATTAGATAAGCCGTGATTTAAGCTCACTTTTCGGGATGGACCTAACATATGTACACACACATGTAGGTACGATCAGCCGGAAGTGGCCCGCAAAGGTGACGCATCTTGGCCAAATACGAAACGGTCAAGCAATTGATTTTGATTTGACGAACGCGCCTCTTATGCAATCGCTATCGAAAATCCCATTACAATTGCAGAAATCGCCGAACGAACATTCAAAGTGCCCAAGGCCACGATGTGGGCGTCGTGAGAAAGTAATGGATCGCCCACTTGACTTACCCCTTTCATCCTCCTCCACTTGGTCGTCGTCATCCTCCGCCGGTTCCATCTGGTGTATCGTGTAATTTCCAGGCGTTACCGCATGCAGCTGACTCAAATTGGCCGTCTGATATTCCAGGATTGTTGTCGTCGCATCGTCCGCAAATAACTTCAGACTATAGTTGACCTTATCCTCGAAAATCGATGCTATTTTGCTCTCCAGCTTATCAGCAGACACATCGCCAGCATCGGATGCGGAATTAGCTCCGGCCAAAAGATTATCGCCCAAATTGCAATTGTCCTTCAGATTGCACGTGGGCTGGACCACGCCCTCGAGCGCCTGACTACTGGCAATAGCTACCAGTAGTAGTGCTAGCATATGCCGCGACATCCTGTCAAGGATCCTGGATCAACCCAACCCCTTTTAAGTACTTTTCTATGCGACTTATAAGCTTGCAGTTCTCTGGCACATAATCACACAATTACTCCACACACAAGAGCAAAGGACGCAACAGAAATGAACACCAGAAAAAAAATGGGAACTATTGAAATAGTCAATTTTGTCTTGCAACTGCGGCGATCGATGATTTCTCGGATCGTTTGTGTCAGCGTTCAGCGAATTAAATTAAGCGACCGCCAAGACGAAACATTCAACGTCAACTGATTGTCCAAATGCCGCCGAGCATACGAAGACCGCTCAGGTTCGGCGGTTCGGCGGTTCGGTGGTTCGGTGGGTCGGTGGTTCGCTGGTTGGGTGGTTCGGCGGCGGCTTAGCAGCTCAGCGGCTCAGCGGTTCGGGGGCCTAAAACCAGCGATTCTCTATGTGTAGGTCAGTATCTGTGTTGGCGTCATGTATCTGTGTTAGCCGCAGACCGAATTTCAAAACCAAATGCAAGCCGAATTTTGAGCGACTATAGACGAATCCGATTCCGATTCCGATTCCCATTCTCCGATCTCCGATCTCGTAGCTCTGAGAATTGCATTGGCCGAATGGTTAGCCTGCTTATTGCAACCGAGAATCCCAGACTCTTCTTCCCACATTCGGCACTATCTATTCAGCTATCGACTAGTGCTAATTGTGACCACACTTAGAGCCCTGATTGCTCTATTCGAATCGTCTGGCGATCAAGAAATATTTTCATTTTCCCAAGAATTATCTCTACGCATTATAGAAATGCAAAAAAAAAAATACTCACCTGCAACTGCAATCAAAATTAAGACGTGCCAATTAAAGTCCAACCTCTGGGGCATAAACAACATCATATATGGCTTAAAACTTGATTTCGATATTATAAAATTAGAATATTTTCTTTTTTTTGCGTTACACATACAAATAGAAGGGAAATTTGCAAATTGGCATGACGCGACAGAATCGAAAGCGGTGAAAGATTCCAAAGAAAGGGTGAATGACATCAGCTTAGCTTTTAAGCAAATAAACAAAACTTTGAGGTCAAATTGGCCATGAAGATGTTTCGCAACAATTTCTTGCTGATCAATTGCATTCTGGACATCTAGTCGCAAAAAGTTTGGAAATATAATTACAGTCAATTTGCCGACATGGGCCGATAACTCGTTTCGATGATTTGAATATATGCGGGAGAATCTCCAATGACTCTACAAAAAAATCAGCAGATGATTAAGAATTTACCAGAACTTGCCATTTACCACCGCCATTAATGGGGCAAGTCACATTCGCAATGGAAACTGACGCAAATCCATTGAAAGTGAGTCCGGTCTGGTCTGGTTGCCAATATCAAATTACCCAAGCCGACCCGACGCCGGCAATTTGCAGCTCGGTTAGCCATATGTCTATTTGGCTATACATATAGCCAGGCTCAGTGCTATATCCACCGATATATATGTGTGCATGGCTGTGGACATATCTGGCCAGCGGGTTCTTGCAACAGGCGCCAATTGCAAGCGGAACCAGAGCAGTGCCAACCAAAGCAAAAAAAATAAAAAAAAGAAAAAAATATAAAAAGAAAAGGAAAACATAAACAAAACAAAACACACATCGCGGGCCCCCAAAAACCCGCAGGCTTATCTATGAGTACAAGTATTTAAAAAAAGCAACGACTTTGTTGTTACTCCCTTTTTTAATAAAATATTCACACAAAAAAATGCATTTTAAACTCTATAAATAACTTAAACTGGCCATGTCTATACAAAATCATTTAGCCAATATCAAATAAAGCTTAGCTTTAAATTTCTCATTAAAAAAGTCAAGAATAATATGAATATCTACTTTCAGAAAGAAATTGATCGCCAGATAAATCGCAATAAATAATCCAGTTCTAGTACAACTTGAAATTTGACGTAATAAAATATAGCTTCTTAATCTGGCTGGAGCTTCAGATATATATTATCGAAGAGTTCTTGAAATGTCAAATATGACGATGTTCTGAGTGATATATGTGTGCTGATCTACCCATGAAATCCAACTAGATTAACAGGGAATGCGAAAATAACCATTCTCTTTCGTCGGCTCGAAAAAAGGAAGAATGTGGCAATTGACTCTGCGGCTGCCGCTATGATTCCACACTGTCAAAAAAAATGTATGTTTTGCTAGGCAATAACAAATATATTCTATTTTAATTATAATTCAATTTATGTGAAATAAAATAAAATAGATTATTTAAATCAATTAGAATAGCAATGAATTTATAGTACTGTTCAATTTGGTAAGATCCTATGGAGAACACCTCAAACTGTGAGTCTCATGTTTTAGGCGGTATTAAATTATATTAATTAACATTAATTAATTAAGAGATAGCAATGTTTTTCGAAGTGCACCTGTCGCTGCGACGGCTGGCCGTAGTTTTGGCCATGTCTGTTGGGGGGCCTGTGGCAATCTGAGCGAGTTTGGTTCCGCGGAACCAAGAGCCAACGTCGACGGCGACTCATTAACAGGCCAAGTTGCAAGTTGCTGTTGCGATTTTTCAAGAGGCAACAACCAACGTCCAAACGGCAACGTGCAACACTCGACTTGCGGCTCCAACAAGTGGCTAACCAACTGACGGACGGAGTGACGGAGTGACTGACTGATTGACTCGAGTTTGGCAATTTTGTGAAGTTTGCGTGGCTGCTTTGCCAATTGAAATGTTGCCGTCTTGGCTTTTTGGCATTTCGTGCGAATTTTCGTGAATTTTCCCGGCTGTTCGACTCCATTAGCCATCTAGAATTCTTGTTTGCCTGGGCAAACAGAGAGGGCCATGCCATTTCATCTCTTACCCATTTGCGGCGCTTCAAATGCATTCGAATGCACCAAACGAACCGGTTCTCCCCGGGAAAACAAAGAGATGTTACCAAATGGTGTATATCGTTGTATACAGTATGGTGTCCAACATGCACCAGCGACATCCAAAGATCAGCGATCCAATGGCGAAAGATCAAATCCATCAAATGCGATGGCAACACTCGTGGATCGGCTAAAGCCAACGGGGCGTATTGATAACACGATGTCTCTGTTTGTTTGCATGTGTACAAATATGTTTGCCGGTCAAATACATAGAGTTGCAAATCAAACATTAAATAGTGTGAGCAAAATGCAGAGTCAGCGAAGAACGAGCGCTTGGAAAACAAGTGATTTGGTTTTTTTTAGAACGCGTAAAAAAGTGGCAAAGCGTAAGAGTGCATAATGTCAATGAAACCTAATGAGTGGCTAGGCATAAAAAATAAATGAAATTAAGCCTTTTGGTAATCAAGAATTGCGTAAAGAGTGTGTGTAATTAAAAAACAATTAGAAAAAGAAGAAATGTCATGTTGGTATTGTCGAAAAAACATAGGGATTCCTCATTTGTTATTAAAATACAAAAAAAAAAGTACCAAATTGAATAAACAACTTACGAAAAAGACTTAGCCATTGCTCGGTTCGTTTCTTTGCAATAGTAATGAAAAACATTTAATCACTGATAAATTTAAACAAATGTGCGATCGTTTCAGACACACGCATCTTTTTCCCATTTTTGGGTTTTCCAATCCAATCAAAAATCCACTTGAGCATGGGTCAACGTGGGAAGTCAATGGGTTAAGAGAGGCCCAAAATGCCCCTGCATTCGCCTATGCATTTTGATGAATAATACGATGATGATGATGGTGATCATAAATGCGGATGATAATGATGACTCCCTTCAAGTTCGTTTCTTGTCTAAGTCTTTTGTTTTGCCACAGTGGAAAGATTGTGTTGCGTTATGTGTATGTCACACTGAAAGTTATATTTTCGATTGTTCATTTAATCAATATCAAATTTAATTGTGATAAATATCAAATTATAACTTATATATTTGTTTATTTTAATAAGATCAATATAATTGCAAATAACTCTTATAGTAAGCTATACATTTAAAGTAATTTCATTTTAATAATAGAGATTTTTTCAAAAGTGCATTGAAGGGGGCCAAACGGCCCCACCCCCCACATTTCGGTTCGCTTTCGCTTTGGTTTCCAACTCCTGCAACGACCTTGGACAGTTGTAACCCATTTTCAGTTTCAATTTCGATTTCGGCTTCAATTTCGCTTTCAACGGCTGCCACTGCAACGATTTGTATGTGGAATTTTAAACAGTTTCTTTGTCGTATTTCGTATTTTGAGTTGGCCCACGATATGCATATGATGATGTCGATGGCACTTGGCTGATAGCCCGGGTCCAAGTGTCTTGTTGGCTCGAAGGGCACTGTAGCTTGGCTAATTCCAACTCGGAATCGGATTGGGATTGGTTTTTAGCCAGGCCCAAAAAACGTGGCCACGTCACCGGACATCAAATCCATCCAACTCACATTGCATGTTGGATTCGTGTTTACTTTGTGGTCTTTATTTTATTTAAACTTTATCATTGTATTTTTAAGTTTTCAGCTTAATGGCTCTTTGTCCAATTAACGAGTTGAACTAATGCTAAAGTTCAAACTCAAATCGCACTGCGTAATTAAATATAATTAAATTTTTCAGAATCTCCCCGTCGAAACATTATTTTAGTCGCCATCACTGGCTTAGGTTGTGAGTTTTGATTTAAATTTGTTTAATGCACGAATTTAATGAGCAATTAATTCGCATAATGCCTCCACAATCATCAAATTTGCAGCACCTGAGGGCAAACATACAGGTTTATGCTCCGGAACAAACAACTTTCAAGAATCCAGCGATCTTTGCTCCCCGTTTGAAGATCATAGAATTGAAACTGAAATTAAGATTGATAGTCTTTAAATCATTTTTCCTATTCAAAAAACTGACACGCGACACATTAAAATGTACCCTCTAGCTATTTATGTTAAAAAAGCCTAAGATGTCAATCAGTTTTTGAGCATGAGTATGCTTAGTTATAAATAACTTAATGCCAACATAAATTTTAATAGTTGTAAAAAGTTTATAAAATATTTTCTTGCTGTAAGCAAAGACATACGTATTATAAATTCACAAAGACCTCCAGTAGAACTATGATACTAGCGCCAATTTCGCGATTCAGTAACTTAATTGTTACCTTAATTGAAGTGACTGTTCCGTGATTTTTAAGGAAGTTTAAACCGTGTTCCGCCATAATAGCTACTACATTTACACTTCCAAGCAGCTGGATGCATCATAAAAGTGGCCAAAGAACAAGGAAGTCGACAGCGGGCACACATTGCCACAAAACACATCCATGACCACTCGTACTTGTATGTCCATAACCAAACAACTAAATCCACATTGTACAAGTGAATAGCTAAAAACGAACAACTAACAGCAGCCAACCAAAGATGAAGAGCGGGCAGCAATTTAAATGCCGTAAAAACGATTTATGTTCGCGTATTTTACGCCTCGAAAAAATCCAAGCGAACCGTAGATACAGTGCGTCACAGCGTTGTAAAGCAGGTATATTGTATATTGTTTGAAAATTGAACATTGCTGAACAGGCTGAAACATTAGCAATGAGATAATTTCATTATATTACAACATTTTAAACACTTATAAATATCTTTCCAATTGTTTATAAATTGAATTGAAATGTGAGTTAAGTTATTCACTTTCAATGAGGATAGCCTTCCACTTATGTCGCGCACTGTCGCCAAAGGTATGTGCACATAGCCACGCTCATATGGAAACGATTGTCTGTTTGCTTTTGGCCAATTCATAAAGATGACTGAGATCAGCCTCCCCCTTCGCAGGTTCAAGGCCCCACAATAAAGGCACTAAAACAAAGCTGCGTGTTTACATTTGACAGAATCTACCAATCGAATTTGTGAACAAGAATTGATATTCAATGTTTGATTCTCTCATTTCTGGCATTCCAATACCAGAATCCCGTCGAAGTTCCGAAAGTGGTTTGCCAAATCGAATGCTTCGGACTAAGATTAATGGCGGGATATGATGCCAAAACTAGTCCCTCTGCATTTGCATACATTTAATTTTCAACTTTAAGCACTCATGGCCAAAAGCGGCGCCTTTATTCCCAAATCGATGTTACGCTAAGCCGAGAATTGGGATTATCTGCGATTTTTTGGCCCGGAAACATACGAAGCACTGAGGCGTGGTAGGAAAAATAGAAGACGATACATCCGATCGGTTCCTCGAATATAGTTCAAATAGTAATCGGTGAAGCTGAACGTCTGGCTCGCCCATTAGCTCTTCCTATTCCCCCGATATCGTGTACTATATATAGTGCCGAGTCATTCTTGGCGGGTAATAGATAATATGGGGGTCTGTATGTCTGAGGCTGGCCAACGTTGACTCAAGTCATTGACACGTCTATTTTGGGGCCAATGAATTCAGACTGAATTGATTTCAAAACGATCTGCATAGAGAGAGTGGTTTTAATGGCGCTATTTCGATACTTTATTGGACTACTAATAATATAGAACTTGCGGTTTTTCTTAGGTCAGGTTTGGCTCTAAACAAAATACAGATAGTTCGTTGGCATTCCAAAGATTTGTTCTATATCGAAGTTCTTATAATGTATATAGTATAGTAGCTCGCTATAAGCTACTGTGTTTAGCTAACCAATTTGCAACTAATTCAACTAGTTAATGTCATTTAGAAGGTGAGCAAAAACATCATTAAACAGTAGAATACAGATTCTCGTTCTTAGAACATTTTTGTATATCCACTTTCTGTTTCTTCTTATTCAATTATCATGGCGCGTTAGCAGTTTCTTATTTAAATTAGACTTTGTACAGTCTCTAAACTCAAGTATGGGGTAATCAAGTCGACAAATATCTGAAATTTATGCATAAATAATGAATCAGCAGAATGCCGGAATATGCTAATCACACCGGTACGTAATTCTATTTCTGGACTCGGTTGCCATTTAAGGGTCGATCCGGAATATTCGAAATCCGAACAGGTTAAGATCCATTCTATGCCATGGCTTTTCTGCTGACCCATCTGCAGTGTGTATGTTTACCATATCTTAATTCATTTCTTTGGATTTCGTTGGATTGTGCCGTCTTCAGCAAATCCGCTGGCATGCCAAGGCTATAGAAATACTGGCTATCTGTATACCCAGATATTTGGCTATATCGTATAGGGGCTTGGCTCTTGCTGACAATTTGGTTTATTTGGCAATCGGTTTTTGCTGAATTCTGTTTAACCGCTTTTAATTGTGACGAAGACAGCGGCAACGAGTCCAAATTGGCAACCGGTTCGGAGTGATCTAATCTAAGGGTTTTCGCTGCTGGACTTTTGAACATCTACCTTTTTTTTACTATTTATTTGTTCAGTTTTGTTTGAATCCGATTTGGGCGATTTGGCCAACACCTGTCAGCACGTTCGTATGCGAAATCGACGGCGGGAGCTCCCCTGGATTTTTGCCTTGGCTAACTAACTTATTGGCCAACTGGGCGCCCGGCTCGAAGTCCAGCTCGACCTTGACCCACCCTATAAGACCATGTTGTGGCCGGTTGTTCGGTGGTTATTCACTTGTTTTCGCTCGCTTTTTACGAAGTAAACAGTTTTGGACATGGGCATTGGGTATGTGCCAGAAAAACATGCCAACACTAGGTATGCCCACTTAAAGGTTCGCATTTTATAAATTAAACAATAGCTTATGATCTTTTATAATTTTAATCATTCTTATTGTATAAATTACTCAATTTCAATGTGTTTACTTCAACACAAAGAACTTACAAATAAAATCATATGTACATTTTAGCTTTTTATTTATAATAATATTACAAACTATTCTAGTACATTTTAAATACACATATTTCTTAGTATTAGAAAAAGCTTAGATTTACTTAGCTATGCTCACTGTCACAGCCTAAAAGTATTCCAAATAATCTGAAAATATGCAAAAGCTTTTATGGAATGCAAAATTAACAAGCTTGACATGCACAATAATATATTTTTCTTAATTATTATAAATAATGTAAAAACTTATCAACCACTTTTTCTCAAGAGCACATAACTTCCTTCTGTAAATCTAAGCAAATGCCATCCGCAAATGATAAGCTTTATGTAAAAAAAACCTAGAAAATAGTTGTGATAAGAACATTGCAACTTATTGAAATAATAATATAAACAGATTAATCAATCAGCCAGTAATCAGTCAGGTTAAACTATCAAATTCAGTTAATTACATTGATTAGTTTTGATTGCCAGGTGTGTGGTCTTAGTTAGTTTAAGTTACTAAGGCGATAAACAACTTTGTGAAATTTTTATAGTTGAAATATTACCTGATTGTATAGTTTCACAAGATAAGATATGGCGCAAAAAAGGAAGATATAATTATACAATGTATTATATTCTTTTATATTTTTGTACACAAGCTAAATTCTACCAGTGAAAAACATGAACTTTGCTCTCACTAGCATTACTATTCCCAATGATTAAGTTGTTTTTCACCTTAAGACGAAATGATGAAATCTTTTATATCGAGGGGGGGAATGTGGAGAAATAGAACCAGTTCTAAAGAGCTGTTTTACTATAAATACTTAAAAGAAATCCACATGTTCTAAGTGGGTCAACGCCTATCACATATCTGCCGTTCGTACGACGGTCGTTGTAATAGAACTCGTTTTTGGGTCTGACACACGGCACCGATGCAATGATAGCCCCTGACACGTTCCGTCGTCCAGCTCCATGGGATCCTCAATTTGGCGAGCGATTCGCTACACCTGTTCGATCGTATGCATACCTTTGAATACTTTTCATGGAATTGCAATATGCAGTTGAAAGGTTTGGGCTACATGCTCATATATCAATAATAATAGATAGTAGTAAACATCAATATTCATCTTTTTAGCACTCTAAATTTTACCTTTTTTCACTCTGAAATTCCCCGCTTAATATGTAACGTTCTCATTTAGTTCGTTTTTCGTCATAATCTAGTTTCGAGCACGTAATTTTTTGTTTATGACCAAAGTGTTTTTGGGCGTACTTTGAACAATTAATCAGTTTGCCTACGCAATATTTTGTAGCTGTTTGTAGGTCAAAAAGTGGTCCGATCTGAAAAACGAAGAAGAATGGCAAAAAGTGAAGAAAAGAGAACTTGTAAAATGGTATGCGAAGAAAACAAAATAAATACCGGTTCATTAAAGATATTAGGTGGTGTTAGTAGGATTAATTAATAAACTATTCATGCTACAAGCCGAAGTGATGCTACATCTTTTCGGAATCACGAGCGCACTTCCGTTCGCATAAACCTGGTGGCCGCCTATCGCCAATCGGAGGGCATCCAGAGTGCCCCACCTTGGCGATCTGCTATCTGTCGAGACCCAGAGCTCGGACCATATACCACATACACCGCATATTATACCCCCAGACCCACAAATCAGACAGCTGCGTTCCGAGTGCGAATTAGTTGCAAACGAGCCGCATCGTCGAGCAGTTCGCACAAACTTTAAGTTCGCCAGCAAAGTCGTCCAGTATCGCGAGCTCATCACATTACCAAGTTTTCACTTGATTTATATAGCCGTCGTTTTTGGGGTCGTTGCGCCAGTAGTGGACTGAACTCGGTGGCGAAATGAGCACTTTGGCACTGGTGGCATTCGTCCTTTGGGCAGCGTTTCTGCGCTACCTACCCAAGATTCTGAATTTTCTCAGACTTCAGAGATTTGCGAAAACTCTGCCGGGTCCCACGATCGGCGAACTGATTGCCAATGTCAAAAAAGGCGGTGAGTTTGTGCAAAAAGACTTGAATAAGTGAATTCAATACTCATGAAATGGTTCTACATTTTATCACGCATACGCAGCGTTGCCCTCGCTGCTGTAAATCTACTCGCATGCAATTTGCATAACTTATAAGGTTGTTAGTTCTACTTCAAATTACTTTTGCTATCTTTTTGACTTCGTAATATTATGTTTGTTGTATGATTTAGCTAACAACAATTATAAGTTAAATTAATGACTTTTTTAACTGGTGCTCATTTCAGTTTTCATTTAATAAATAGAATACGTTTACACAACTAAAGTCACCTTTTTTCGTTACCCAGAAATCCTCAACTGGCTGAAGGAACTGAGGGAGAAGCATGGTCCGGTATTCCGCATTTGGTTTGGCAAGGATCTGATGGTGATGTTCACGGATCCGGAGGACATCAAGCAGCTGCTCGGCAACAACCAGTTGCTGACCAAGTCGCGGAACTACGAGCTGCTCGAGCCCTGGCTGGGCAAGGGTCTGCTAACGAATGGCGGCGAGTCCTGGCATCGTCGTCGAAAGCTCCTCACTCCGGGCTTCCATTTCCGCATCCTTGGCGAGTTCAAGGAGCCCATGGAGGAAAACTGCCGCATCCTGGTGCGTCGCCTGAGGACCAAGGCCAATGGCGAGTCCTTCGACATCTATCCTTATATTACCCTGTTCGCCCTCGACGCCATCTGCGAGACGGCCATGGGCATCAAAAAGCACGCCCAGCTGCAGAGCGATTCCGAATATGTGCAGGCTGTTCAATCGTAAGTATTTAATATAAAACTGTTTGTTTATTACCCTTAAATCAGCGAAAGTACCCACGATTTTATTTATAATCATATTTTTTATTTAACTCTTAACCACAGTATTTGCCGTGTGATGCACAAGCAGAGCTTCTCCTTCTGGCAGCGACTCAACGTGTTCTTCAAGCACACAAAGCCCGGAAAAGAGCGAGAGGCAGCTCTAAAGGTGCTCCACGACGAAACCAATCGGGTGATCCGGCTGCGTCGTGAGCAGCTCATCCAGGAGCGCAACGAATCCCGCCCAGAAGCGGAGCAGGACGATGTGGGCGTCAAGCGGCGACTGGCCTTCCTCGACATGCTGCTGCTCACCCAAATGGAGGGCGGTGCGGAGCTGAGCGACACCGATATTCGCGAGGAGGTGGACACCTTCATGTTCGAGGGCCACGACACCACCAGTTCGGCCATCGCCTTCGCCCTGAGTTTGCTGTCCAAAAATCCGGATGTGCAGCAGCGCGCCTTCGAGGAAGCCAGCGAACTGGAGGGCAGGGAGAAGGAATCGATGCCCTATCTGGAGGCGGTGATCAAGGAGACGCTACGCATCTACCCCTCGGTGCCATTCTTCTCAAGGAAAGTCCTCGAGGATCTGGAGGTGGGCAAGTTGACGGTGCCCAAGGGCGCCTCTATAAGCTGCCTCATCTACATGCTCCATCGTGATCCCAAGAACTTCCCCGATCCCGAGCGATTCGATCCCGATCGCTTCCTGCTCAACGAGAAACAAATGCATCCGTTTGCCTTCGCCGCTTTCAGTGCGGGACCCAGAAATTGCATAGGTAAGATCATCTAGTCACTTACTTACCCGAAAAAAATTTGTTCTTAAAACTTCGAAGTGTATAATCTAAATATAACAATCCGCAGGTAAAATCACAGGTCACAGAACCCGAAAATACATTTTAGAAATTGCGATTTCAAATTCGTACTACATAAGGAGTGAAGGTCATTCAAATTGCTTTCCAAAAAATAATTTCTTAATTTAAACAATTGATAAGAACGAACAGTTTTCGGATGCCTGGTTCATAAGAAGATCACATTGTTTAAAATAGGTTTATTTATTATTAGAGTAATGAAAATATATTTATAAATTAATTGTTGATAATGCCAAGATTATTTCATAATGCACATCACTCACAGCTCAAAGTTCATAAACATGAGCTGAACATTTATGAAAACACAGTGCAGCTAAAGATTATTTTGAAGAAGTGTCCAAAAACTAAAGGCTTTTAAAAGAATTTAGTACTTACCATTGTTTGTTGGTATGACTCTAGTTTAACTTGTTTGTTTGCTTTCAGGTCAAAAGTTTGCCATGTTGGAGTTGAAGACCTCGCTATCGATGCTCCTGAGAAGCTATCGCTTCCTGCCCGACGGGGATCATCAGCCAAAGCCGTTGGCCGAATTGGTGACAAAAAGTGGAAATGGCATTAGACTTCGGATCTTGCCACGGGATGAGAACGGAACGACAGCATAAAGCCATTATCTCAATATGATTGCTAGTTTTTTAGGGCACCACCATCATGTCTAGATTAGGGTTAAGCTAACGATATAGTGAACAATGAAAAACAATTTTAGCGTAGTGACGCACTTTGAAAAGCCCAGCTGGGGGCCCATTTCTTATCACTTACAACCTTGCCATATAGATTAGAAAAACTTTGATCATTGTTTTTTTTTTTTTTTTGTTTTTTCTTTGTTTATTTCTCGCTTTGAACTTTGAAAAATACAATCGATCATATACATATATACACGGCTAAAGAGGTATATATATATGTGCATGTATATGGGTGCGCTGGACTTTATTTGTGGTTAACATCCAGAGCCAGCAAACAAAAAAATAGTTATATTTGTGTATATATATTTAGATATATATATATATATATTTGTGTGTGTATTTTGGATGTACGCCGTTCTCCTTCTACAAACTACATACACAGACACATACTTATTGCTCTCCAGAGTCCCCGTTAATCCAAAACTCTCCGTCGTCCGTGCTCGTGTTCCCTGACAATTCCTTAAACTACCGATCCCAAGAGATCTGAACTTAGGACCACTTCTTGCTGCCATACCATCTCTTAATATTTTCTGTACGAACTAGTTAAATTCCTTTACCATAAATATATATTTATATATATTTACTTTATGTATGATCGTAGCTGTCTGATAGATATTCACATAAACATATGCTTGGGGTGTTAATATTATTATTTTGTTTGTTTGAATTTAGTTGGTATAGTATACTATATCCCTAACTAGATTGCCTTCAATTTCCGTTTGTGTTTCGTTTGTTTTGTGCCCTCTCAAAGGGCCCACAGTGAAGTCAAGTCCCGATCTGAGTGTATATATATGTATGTATGTATATATATTTGTCATTATCTATGTTTTAGGTAGTCGTAAGCGAGTTTTTGTTTTTGTTTGGCGCTTTCTGCCTTAAAGCTTAGCAGGAAACAATTCGTCTATGGGATTAGTTAGAGGCGGCTAATGATATGATTTGGCTAAAGTATAATCGAATACGGTACATATATATATATATATGTATATGTATATAGCATAACTGATGGATCGCGGGGCTTTCGCGATCCGTGCGGAAGAGGAAGATTGGAAAATACTGTAACTTTGGCTCTAGAGACAGAGGACAGTACCACGTTTATGCGCACGCTTAAGTTTAAGATCCATTTTGATACTTCGTGTATTTACAGACAGCAAAACTTTGCAATTTTGTAACATAATTTGTTCATCACTATGTTTAAATAAATATATATTCATAGAGTTGATTGTTTTGTCTTTAAGCATATGTCTACTTCTTTGAGAAGAACTTTAATTTAAATTTAATCTGGACTTACTAAAAGATTGCAAGTGTGAAAGTTTTTTCAAATTAAGATCTGGAAAGATCAAAGCATTGTGGCATTAGAAAAGTTTTTGACAAAATCTTCTTTTAATGTTATTATTTATTTTTAAACTGCATTGATACGTTGGTCATTACTTAATTTTCCTTTTAATAAATGTTCTTTACTTTGACCTCTTATACTTTTTCCCTCCATAAAGATATATATAATTATTTAGAGAATTTTATGTTGAAGGACTTACAAATGTTTTAACAATTTTGAAATATATTGTGTTCAAAGAAGCTAGATGTATTTATATTATGCGCATAAACGTGGCACCTTTTTCTGGCTGTTTTTGTGGAGGATAACATGGTTCAGGAAAGCCCCGCTTGGAATGATGAACCGTCTTAGTCGGTCGACTGCCGGGATCACAGCCAGGGGATGCAGATGGTGCGGCAGACGTCACGTCGATGGGCATGTGGGTGTGGCTCCTCGCCCATCTGTCCGCCGCCACCGCCTCCTGCCCCTGGATTGGCCCCGCCCCCTGGTCCGCCGCCACCACCTCCGCCTCCGCCGCCTCCAAACTTGAAGAACGAACTCCTTCGTCAGTGCTTGCGATGGGCCTGCGGTGAAGCGCTGGCAATGGAGCCCGATGCCGAACCGGAGCCGGAACTGGAGCCGGATATCGAACCGGAGCCGGATCCGTAACCGGGCTCAGCCTCCGGCATTGACTGCAGCACAGCGGCGACGCTGCCGTGACTGGCGCGCTGCTGCGACTGCGAATGCCCGGGATGATTGGAGGCGGACGATGATGACATAGATGCCGATGTGGATGATGACAAGGTGGATGCCCTGGCCAGTCCACTGTGCCGCTTGGGTATCACGAAGGGCGGCGGCGGCTGTGGCGTATACTGTGGCGGTGTGGAGTTTGCCGATGCCTGGCGGACAAAGGATCGGGCCGCCGGTACCGATCCGCTCCGTGAAATGGCCCCCGTGCGCGGTGGTATGGCCGGCGGTGGTCCGGGTGGAGCGGACATGGGTGTCCGTAGCTTTGGCGGCGGTGATGAGATCGAGGCCAAGCTTTCCGTGGAAGGTTGCGATGGTACGCGCGGCGGCAATTGCGGCAGCTTGGCGGGATTGGATGTGGGTGGAGCGGGAGTGGGGAGAACTGGCACAGCGGCCGGACCAGTGACAGATGCGGTTGCAACCTGGGCTGGCATCCTGGCCTGCGGCTGCACCGTGGACATGGTGATGGTGGGCTTCTGCATGGGCACCGTGTGGCGTATGGAGATGCTGCCGGGCTGCGATTTGCCCGTCATCCGGTTGGGATTGACTTGTCCGGCTGGAGCAGTTGTTGTGGGCACTGCAGATGCTACTGCTGTGGGCTGATGTTGCTGCGTGGTCGGTTGATGTGGCTGCTGCTGTTGCGGCTGCTGATGTTGCTGTTGCTGCTGGTGCTTTTGCTTCTGCTGGGCATGAATGTCCTGGATTTGCGGAGTGATGACCACCGGATTCTTCTTCTGATCCTGACCGGCGGCCACGTAGGAGAATACGCACAGCACCGAGTAGCAAATCTGATCGGACTACGGAGCGTATACGTAATTTTTAAGTGCTGCTTTAATGGCCACATTCTTGTTTTTCAAAATGAACAGTGTCTTTCGTTTTCTGAGTGAGGTGGATGGTTGGTTTTTCTTTGGTGGGTGGTGCTTGCACAACACAACAAGGCAGGAAAGCATAATTAAAAGCATGCGTCTCACAAAATTGGAAGTAGAGACAACTAACAAAAATAAGTAAAAAAAAGAAACGAAGTAATAAATTTGGAAAACATTCTTTTAAAATAAAATCACAAGCCAAACTAAAATACGATTTTTGTTGTTTATGCTTTGATTTTTGTTGTGGTGTTTCTCGTTCAGATGTCACAGGAAATACATACATACAAAGGAGTTACATAAAAAGGATTTTTGATTTTATTTACATAGATTTCACAGATTAGGCACATTATTTATACGCTCGCCAGCGGTGGTTCCTTCGTTTCCAGTGGGTCCACAGGCTTAGCTGTATCCGATTCCATCGTTCCAGTTATGCTTTTGTTGGTGACTGTACCTCGCTGGCCATTGAGATGACAGATGTAGGCAAACTGCACGGAGGTAACGCGATGGAAGCTCAAGACAATTTCCGACGCCTTTGGTTTCAATTACACATTCGGGTGTTTCGATTTCAGTTTCAAATTTAATTGGTGAAGGTTATTTTGCGGTGTGTTCGTATTATATTTTGTTTTGATGACATATGAGTGGTGTTATTGGTGTTTTGTGTGTTGTTGTTGCAGGCATTGTTTGTTGTTGAGTAGTTGAGTTGTCGTTGACATAGAAATATATTCACAGAAAACGAATGCAAATAACCAAAGGGTAAACGAAAACGGAAAGAAAAGAAAAATCGAAAATCAAAGAGATTATCTCAATATCGTATATACAAACTGTCGGTGCAATTGAATGTGCCATATCATACAGTGGTAAACAAATTCTGAAATCTCCATATATGCAGATATATTGATATACATATGTATATTGAGATGGGCTTGGGGCTCACATTTGATTTGTACAGAAATTTGCATAACTCGGCAGGCTTAAGCAAGTTTATGTACATTTAATCGATTAACGATAGTTCCGGAACGGAACGGGATGCAACTCGGAACAAGTGGTGCGAAGTGCATGATGGCTGTGTTGGCGAATAGTGGTTGATTTGTAGTTTAGTTAAGTCACTTACCATGCTCGACTGGTACTTTCGTTGAATGAGATTGCGCGTCTTGGGATCTGAAAAAGCAGATAATACAAGGGTATTACTTTGGTTTGGAAACAATCGCAAGAGTACTACTTATACAGTACTTACTGTACTCCTCCAGTACAAAAATGCCACCCTTCTGGGTGAAGCACTTGCGGATGTGGTCCAATCGGACGAAGAACTGAAATACGGGCGGAGAATGGAATCAGTTAAGCTTCGATGCCAAACAACTTTCATTCTTTCTTCGGCTTCAAGGCTCCGTTGCAAAACGGAACGCAAGAATGGAACATAACGTAAAGGGGGAAACGAAACGAAACGAAATCAAGCAAAACGGAACGCAACTTAAAATAACGGTAACGGAATGCAAATTATAAGGCGGTTCAAACCAAAAAGCTTTCACACAAACGCTGTTCAACAGAGGAAGAGTCTGGTTGATAGGCAGAGTGGGAGTTAGAGAGAGATAGTTGGAGAGCGTTGGAACAGAGATAGCATTTACGCGTGGGCAGTAAAATGTAATAAATTATAGCAACTGGGAGGTTTTTGGCGGATTCCTTGAAAAGTTTTCATATTTTGTTTTTTTTATTGTATCGTCAATAGTACAGTTACCAACCCAACCAAACGAAACGGTACGGTACGGTATTTGAACACAAGCAGGCAGGCAGGCAGGCAAACAAAAGCTAAATGCTACGCAAGCGCATGGGCCAATCTAATCGATGCAGGCAGCAAGACAAGGACACCAAGTACAGTTAACGACATTTATTTATGTACACGGCACGCATCAAGTGCTTTTGGCGATAATCAGTGCTCAGGACTTAAAACGAAATTAAACCAAACGCAATATTAAATCAAATGGAATGGCAGAACTAAAAACTTAAAGGAATTCAACGGAGGGACTCAGACCGATTGAGTTAGAGACAGAAAGAGAATGCAGCAAAATCAAATGAAAGTTTGGTAATTAGTTAGTTTTACTTGCTATTTTTTATTGTAAAAAATAATTTTTCTTTCATATTAAATGTTATTTTTAAGTTTTTTTGTTTGATAAAGGACGTTTCCAATTAGCACTTGTGAGATGGTCGTATACTAGGTAGTTTGAATTTTGGATACGGAGAAGCATTGGTTCTATGCATAATTATGGTTTACATTGACGAGAGTTGTTCTCCTGAGCAACCCCAAATTGCACTAATACAAACGCTAAATGAATAAAGTTAGGTACAGTGTTGGGTGTCCGAGTGTGTGTACTTCTCTATAGAAGTGGTTTGAATATAAAAAAAAAGTATTTAAAACAAATATTTATTTCGTTTTTAAATGGGTTATATCAGAGGATTCTCTGAGGGCAACCCGTTTATTCCGTGAAAAGCAATAAATAGATTTAAGTAGAGATTTTTGGTACAGTCGCTCTTACAATACGTTGGTCGATGGGTTATAGAGATTTTGTAGCTTTATAGGGTGAATGTTTGTCAGTTGGGAAATGGGAGATATAGGAGTAAGGGATAATTACATGTAACAGCATGCAGCATGTGGCGCTACCACTAAGAACCAGTGAATATAATCGGAATAGGATCAATATTGAGCATCCTACTCAAACAGTTTACTATACTCTATACTAATGTTTGTTTTTTTTTTTTTTGGCTCGATATCAAAGGCTTAAAGAAGGTAAACAGAGATAGAGACAGGTTGAAAATGAGTAAATTAGAAATAGATAAAGAGCGAGAGATGGGGAAAAGATGGGCGGAAAAGCCAGACTTTTAGCAATAGCTTATAGTTATTGAAAAGAAAATTCCAGCAGTTGTGGTAGTTAGCTTACGACTATATTAATGGGGTTTCTAAGTGGGAATTTTACCTCTAAGTGTACGGTATAATTATCTGTTTGTCTCATTTTATTTAATACTTTCCTTTGGTTTCTTAATTAATAAACTACAACTACAATTTGCGTTTAATTCTTTGCTAAACAAGTAACTCTACACAAGCAAACTCAAAATCAACACTAAGTAATCTTTATTGGTCTATTGTTGGTAACTCGGTTTTGGTTGTCTGGCACGCTCTATAAGGGAACTAGAAGGAAAGGTAATAGCAAAATGATGTTGGACACAGGGTTTGTAATTAGTTTGTAGTGATCTGAATACTATATTATTTTAATCTTATCTTTACTAAAAAGATGTGATAGTATCTTCGTGACCACTAAACAAACCCTGCATCATTTTCAAAAGGTTTTCTAAGTGCTTAGGGGCTGCTTTCCCTCCAAGTGAAAGGTCATCTAACTTTGGCCGCAACCAACGAAAATTAATGGTACGGAACTAAGCGAAAGAGAACGGAAAGTAACGAAACGAAATGGAATGGATCAGTACAGCCACGTGTATATTCAAGTATATATGTTATTTTTGTGTGTGTTATATAACTAAAATCGTGATCATGTCTAGTTAAATGGTTATCTACTTATAGAAAGGATATCGGACAGACTAGGACATATGCAAGTGTGGTGAATTGTGTTAGACTGTGGTGAATTCGGGTGCAGTCCTTGCCAGGACTTTAAAGTAATTGCACTTAAACTGTGCAGTGTGCTAAGCATGCTTAGGTTCAAAGTCTGGAGATTTTACTTTGAGCCCAGTGTGACCATCTATGAGTTGGGCGAAGAGTGTGACCATTCATTATTTTGAAGTCTTGTGTTTTTTGTGTGTGTGCTGTCTAACATTAAAAATAATCATAAATCGCTGGTGGCTTGGTAAATGAAAATCGATAATGTGTCGACAACTGGGGGCGCAAATGATAATTGGGTAAATCTAACGTTAATCAATTACAGTAATCAACAATTGATAATCGGCAATCGGTAATCGGCATTAAGGTATACAAAGTGTACGGCTCAGTTTCAATTCAATTCAATCAAGTTCAATTCAACAAACAAACCAACTAACCAACCAACCAATCAATCAACCAACAGTTCAAAAACGAAAATCTCAGTTGGATTAGAGAGATAGCGAGAGATATAGAGAATAAAACACAAAAAATATGGGTAAATAATTTACATTATGGTATATATATTATTTGCGGCTTAAGGTTTAAATTCAATATCAACTACAAATTTTTGGTTTTTGTTTTTTTTTTAACTGTTTAATGCCATATCAGATTATTTTGTATACTTTTTTGGTTTTTACCTTTATTGGGTGAGTGAAAGTGAAGGATAAAACAAAGTGTTATGAACGCAAAAGAGTCCAAGTTAAAACTAAAGGGCAACGCAAACTAAAATATATATTTACTATTTTTCTTTGTTTTCATATAAAAGGGCAGGTTGGTTCAGTGGGTGGTTGAGGTGGGGAAAAGAGGATGGGCTCAGGGATTGGGTGGGTGGTGGACAGCAGGGCATTTAAAGAACAATAGTTGCTTATAAATTTAAGTTCAAATATAACAAGAAATTGGTTCATTGCAATACCTCGAAATCCTTTATCGTTTTTTCAGACATTTTCAGATCGTTTTATCATAGATTTTTGATTATATTTCGATTTTTGATTTGGTTTTTGGGTTTTGTTTTTGTTATCGTTTGAAAAGTAGACCAATCATTGGAATAATACAATTCAATTCGGTTCAGTTTGGTTTCGGATCGGATCGGTACGTTCCGAATACGGAACGTGATTTTTGGTTGGTCCACAAAGGAGGGAGAGCGAGCAACGGTGCAGCGTTCCGCGTTCGACAGAGAATATCAAACAAACAACAAAGAAAATTATAAAAAGGAAAGTTGAGAAAACTGTTTTTTAAACTGTTCATTCAAATATTTTTGTTTCATTTTATTTTCTGTTCAAATTTCTAAATTGCTGGCGAATTTTGTATTATTTTTGTATATATTTTGATTTTTTGTAGGTAGACTAAATAGAAACGATATGAAATGTGGTTGTTGTTGCTGTTGTTGTTATGTTAGAGTCGTTTGCTTAAAGACGGTGGGACATTATTTTTTTGGGGATTTTCAATTTCGGTTTCGGTTTCGGTTTTGGTATCGGTATCGATATTGTCTATCGGCTTTACAACGGTAAATGTGGAGATATCATGGGGTAGGAAATGTCTACTATAGCTTAAATTACTTTTGCTGTTTGTACTTGTTGTTTTTAGTTATCATACTTAAGAAACAATTTGGCATGAAATCACTACCATAAATTAAAACTGAATGTAAGAACGCAATCGAATTGAAATGGAACGAAATGGAACAATGGAACCGAAAATTGCATAAGACAGAAAATTCTGAGCTCACGTAGACTTCTTATATATCGCATATATAACACGGAAAAGAGAAAGATTCAGATTTAGAAGAAAGATAGACAGAGACAGATATATATATATATTTATATATAAAAAGGAAGTTATTTATATATGTATATACGCACATATGTCAATAGAAATAGCAAAATTAGAGACAGGAAACCAGAAAAACAAATTAAAACCAACCAAATCGAACTCAAAACGAAAAAACAAAGCACTTTAGAGGATTTTGCACAAGGACCATCTCAAAAGTTACCAGCTTAGAATATTTTTGTTTCTTGCTAAACAATTTGCCATATTTTTTTTCGATGCATTGCTTTTTCTATGTCATACATATATATGAATATATATAGATTTATTATTTTTGTTTTCAATAGCGAGCTCCAAAAGGTTAACATAAATAAATAAGAAAAATATAAAACAAATAATTAACAATATACCTTAATTTTAACCCAGAACCAATTAGACCCTTGTGCTACAATTGATTTTTCCCGTATCAAAGAATTGAGGGTATTCTATATATATACAGGAAAACAAATCACTTTGCCAAAGTAATGAACAAGGGACATACGAAATTGAATAGACTCCAATAACGTTCGAGGGACCTATACGAAATATTCGAGGCAAAGGTTTAAATGTTACTTAATAATTGCTTGTAGTTTAAGTTTTTCTTAAGGTAAATCGATTTTTATGTGGATATGAGGAACACTTTAGTCGTGGGTGCTTCGAGGGTACATACATACAAATATCGTTTTTGTTTTCTATGAAGTACAGTACTCTTAGGAACGATACTAGTCGGTAATCGTAAATCGGTAAATTTGTAATCTGAGTAATCGATAATAAAGACAATCAAAATGAGATAAAGATGACAATATTAACATATCAAACGGTGAGTTTAAGTAACCAAACGTAAGGATCGTTAGAATGACAATCGTAATCGAAAAGAATGAAAAGGAGAATTGGGATTTTTTATTTTTCTTTTGCTATTGGTTTTGATGGCGTTATCATTGAATCGGTTAGGTAATAAATAAAATAGAGAGTATAATGAATACAGCATTCAGTACATTCACTAGCACAATATATGGGTATGATATAGATGGATTTTTCTGCATATATATATATTTATTTGTTCATATATACTTTCACTTGATCGATTAGAAATTGGATAAGATAAAAGATTCGATTGATTTTTCAATTTTTTGTGGATTATATAATGACTTAGGAATAATATAAGTAGATATATAAGAAGGCGAGTCAAAATAAAATGCCAAAACCAAAGCCAATGAACAAAAGAGAAAGAGTTAGAGCGAGATAGATAGATAAAGAGAGACAGAGAGAGATCGGTAAAATATAATACGTAGTTGGGTTTAGCTTGGGTAGTTGGATAGGTGGAGACGGGGTTCCGGTTATTGCTAACAAATGAAAAGACCCGAAAAGAATCGACTTAGTCGTCGATAAAGTCCGATATCCAGACCTTCTTGGCCACGAATATAGAGGTTAACATATATTCTCACATTCAGTTTCGGGTTTAGACACCATAGCATGATTTTTTATTATTATTTTCAAAGCAGACTGGGCGGACCTACACAAGTCTCTTATAATCTGTTTCGGTTGATCATTCAAATTAATATTAGGTTAGACATATCAGAAAGGCATGAACTGAAAACGAACATATTTGATATATATATTTATACATAGAGATGTATATTGAGAGGGCCCTTGATCTTGATGCAGTCGATACACACACACAAGAAGAAAATTATTGGTAATTGATCGAACTAATACATCGTAAGGAAAAGAAACCAAAGAAAGCTAGACGGAAATGAAAACTGAACCAAACCGAAACGAAATGAAACGTAACGACTGAAAACGAAACACGGAAACGAAGGCAGTGGGAGTATGTATCGATATCTGGACAGATAGACGCGAATTTGTACGAGTATAGTCCTAGTTTAACTCTGGATTATTTAGGTGACCCAGGTGAACACCATTTGTGGCGTTATATTGGGTAATCCAATTGAGGCGTATATATCTTTTTTCTTCAATCTGTATGTAAATCCCGTCATTTTTGGGGTCTGGTGTTCCATTGGTATGATATTGGTTGATCCAGATCAACACCATTCAGGTGACACCCTTTGCTTTTCTATTCGCTGTTTGGTGACCCAAACAACGAAATAAAAATATCAAGGTCTTTCATTTATGCTTCGGATTAAGGAAGTTTATCATAAGCTTACAGTGTATCTGTACTCAATTATATATGGATCTGGTTTGAGGGATTCGTATTGGGAAATATATGCGTTGCTTGATGAGGAGTGGTGTACAAAAAAAACGAATACTAGTAGTTTGAGGCATTCGGAGATGAAGCTGGTTGGTTGTGTATAAGTTTTGGGTGTGTTACAATGTTTTGTGTATGCCAAGTGTTTGTGGGGAATTTGATTTTTAGCAAGTCTATATATCTCTGGCACTCACCTTGCTGTTGGAGAACAACAAACCGACACCCTCGAGGCACACCTGCAGCAGGCCGCCCTCGCCTGTGTTCATGTCCTGAACGGGAAACTCGCCGCCCAGCTCGGGCACATTGGTGGGCGTGCCGCCCCGCTCCATTGCCTCCTTGATGCAATTGTACAGCTCCTTGCACTGTACGGGAAAAGCGTATTGGTTGCTATGATGGGCTATATCCTTACTTGACCAACTAAAAACACTCACCTTTCGTGTGTAGTATTTGTGCAATTGCGTCTGACCGCCATTGCGGCGCCACAGGCAGAGCAGCTTGGTCTTGGGTGAATAGGTCATGTTGACCAGCCGCTCGTACCACCAGCGCTCCACAATGGTGCCATCCACTGATCGCAGAACCAGACCATCGTCCCGCACCTCCATAAATCGTAGTGGTCCATTCACATCCGTGCCCTGGTGGACGGTGAAGCTCTGGCGGTGCAGCAATCGTGAACCCAGGGGCTTTAGATCAATGTCATTTCCGTTCTGCAACAACAAAGTGTTTTTTACAAAACATATAAATCAGGCCTTCTTAACTCTATAACCTACCAGATTGTTTATCTGATCGACGACATTGTGTACCTCTTGGGAATACACCAAGCCAATATGACTCTTTCCAAGGAGGCGTCGAATCTTGCGTCGGATCTCGTCCTTGGCGACATTCAGCATCACCAGGATGGCCGTCAGGTTGTAGAGCATTGTGGATAGCAAACGATCCTCGTCGTGTTCAAGACGCTTGCGCTCCGATTCACTTAGTGACTTGTAGCGCTCCATCATTTCAATAGGACCCTGTGAAATAATAGAAGCATTAATGGAATGAAGGCCACCGTTGCCAAACAAACACTCACCTGATCCATGCCGATCATATCACGCTCCTGACTAACAGCGTCGAGAAAGGCATCCTCCCAGAATTGCATTTGGTTCCAAAGATTGAGGCGATCCTTGCCCAGCAACCCTTCAAAGAGATAAACCCGCGGACTGTCTGGCGAGGGAGAAGATGACGTGTTGATCAGGTGTCCTCCAGTATAACGAAATCCGGCACTTAGCGTTGACTTGCCCGACCATAGATTGCCAGAGCTCTTTTTCGAATCCTTCGACGTGGTTGTCTGCAAAATGAATTTCGGCTTAGATTTGGTCGGAAATTTAGATTTTCGGACCAGATTTAGGACAATCGAGGATAAGGACTCGTAAGTTTAAAATGTCTACTCAAAGCTTGTTACAGGAAATGGTAGACAACTAATTTACTTGAAAAGGTTGTTGCGGAGGTTTTAGAATGATTTCCCGAATGAAGATTTTAATGGCACTCAGATTTCTCTTTCGGTTTAAAGAGGTTTCTGTTTTTGTGCCAACTTCAGAATATTCATTTTTCTCCAAAAAATTCAATGGATAACTTGCCGTATTTTTGACCCTCTGGTGTACTTACATTTTCGTACTCGGTGTCAGAAACCGTGGATCGGCAGCTGGAGGGCAAGCGGACGCCCAAGCTGACAACGGAAAGCGCACCCGTGGAGCCAGCAGCCTACGGATTACACACTATGAGTGTTAGAGTACTCTACAATCGGGTATATCGGTTGGACGGTAACGATACGGGATGTAGGCGGAACGGGTGGCGGTTACGAATATATAGATACGGTTGAGAGGATACGGTGGGAGGATCGGCAGACTACATCGATTGACACTCGCTATGTGACATACATACATGTATATGTTACATACTGGTGGATACTGATATATGCTAATTGGTACTGATTTAGCTATTTACTGAAATGCTGATAGGCGAGTCTACGATACGATATATATATATATATATATATATACACACTGAGCGATATACAGGATTGGTTTGGCAAGCTGAGTACAATTGGCATTGATGGAATGGACGGCTATAAATGACTGAGTGGGCTATTCATATCTTAAGGAACTACATCGAGCAACACAACTTACATCTGAATCGAAGGAGGTGAGCATGTTCTTCAAGGCACTTCTTTTCTGTGACAGCATGTCCTTGAACATCTCCGTGGTGGACTGGCCATCCTGGCTGTCCGCCGACGACAATCGCCGGTTGATCGGTGCTCCCGAATGCGAACCACCTGGTCCACCGTGTGCCAATTGAGTGGAACTCTTTCGTGATTCCTGCGGCGATGCCCACTCACTGCCCAATGCCGAGTGGGAGCCATTTGGCGAGCTAGGCGATCGCAGGTTCTCTCTACTGCCCATGGGACTGGCGGCGTGACTGGAGAGCAAGCTGGAGGACATGTCGCTGCCCTCGTTGATCTCCTTGCTCCAATAATGCGTGTGGGCTACCTCCATCAACTGGAACACAGAAGCCATACCGCCCAGGCCGAAATTCGCAAAGGTCACGTCCAACCCGCCGGCTATGGCCTGGATGCACTTAAGCATACCCTTCCACACGGGCTTCGTCACGCACTTGAGGAATATACGATGGTGTTACCTTGGAACTTCAATATGCCAAATATTTTAACCTTACCACATCGTCAATATGATCATCTGGGGCAATCTTCTTGTCCAGCGTCTTATTCAGCTTGCTGAGCACCAGTGTGCGATAGGACTCGTCCTCCATAAGTTTCTTAAACCGATTGAGCTTCAGCCAACCGACTCCCTCTCCAGCGAGCACCTGATTGGTCACATCCTTGAGGAAGGTCTGATTCTCGGCATTACTGTGCGAACGCTCCTGGTTTTGCTGGCGGGTCAGCTCCTCTTGTGTTTGCCTAGGACCCGAATGCTTGATTAACGGCGTCCGCTCCACGAGTCCCTTGCGACCAGGAAATGGGTCGAAATTAATGCCAGACTTGGCCTTTCCAGAGGATACGTTAGGTTGCTTTTGCTGTACAGGAACCTGCTTTTGTTGGCTCTCTGCGTGAAGAGAATTTTTGATCAGAAATTCCTTTTAGAATATCTTTAATGTCACTTACTTTTACCAAACATGCCCGAGAACATGGTGGATGTGGATGAGGCTAGCCCATTGAAATCCGTCCCAATCGCGGAGAAGAAGTTGTTGCCACCACCCTGGCCGCCCGATTGCTGCACCTGCTTGTGTGTCGCCAGCTGGGATCCGGGTGACTTTGGCGGCGGTCCAGCTCCGCCCGCCGAATGCTCCTCGATTTTAATGATGCCCTTCTTGGTGGCAGCCTCCTTGGCCGTTTTGGTAAGATCGCCCAGCGTCGATTTGCCCACATATGTGAGATCTTCGAGGGTATTCTTGCTCACCCCAGCCGCCTGTTTGGACACTTCCAGGGCCTGCTTCGAAGCCTCTCCAGCTGCCTTCTTTGCGTGCAGCGTAAACTATGGATCCGAAATCGAATACGTATTAGTAATCAAGACCAAAATTGGTTGGTATTCCAAGACTACACAATCGCCTAAGTGGTGCTAACAATCAAAGCTTAAGTCCCTCAACCCCAAGTGATACCGGATTGAGGTCTAGTTTGAAGCAATCTACAATGGCACTACGAATCCCATGGGGGGAATTACAAATCTGCGGAAAGGTGTGGTGAGGATGTGGGTGTCAGGATGCTTCAAGGAGGGATTTAGTCTCAGTTCTTGTTGGAAGTGTGGGTGCATTTGAATGATAAAAAAAAATGTTGATTTTTGGATAAAAATGTAAAAAAAATATTCTATGTACTTGGATGAATAGCCTAAAATAGTGTAATTTCCTAAAATTCTTTAAATTATTTCGTACATGAGGTGAAATGGGTATAATGTACTGTAACCTAATTGATATTAGGCCATGGCTAGACTCACTTTGTTCAATAAATGATGTGTGTGTGTATGTGGTGTGCAATGTGATGAATAGAGAAATGGTATAAGATTAAGGCAATGTTCATGAAAGCCTGGTGGGATCGATTCTGGATGGGATGGGACAGTGCGGCGGGAGTACCAACCTTTTCGAAGGTATGACGCATTTTGTCGTCAAGATCTTCGTCCAGCGCATGCTACAGTACGGTACATTTATGTCAGGTTCAATTAACCAACGCAAATAATCCATTAAAATTAATAAAACAAATAAAGAAGAAAAAGTCCAAATAATAATCACGTTGACGGACGGAAAGAAAGGCAAGAAAATCAGATCAACGATCATAGTACAACAGCACATCTAGTTAAAGAACCAGCCCATAGAAAGAACCTTAATTTTACTCACCTTATCCACATGGGCCAGTAGACCCTCCTGGCTGCTCTGACGCGTTGTTTCGCGCACCAGTTCCTTGGCATGGGAGGCAAAGTTCTCGAATAGGGAGCTCTGGGAACTCTGACGTCCGGGACTGCTGGAGCTGGAGCCGGAACTACCAGTTCGGGCCAGGATATTGCTTACTCCAGGCTGCTTCACCGGTGGCGTTAGTGGTGGCTATTTATTAGGTAACATTATTGAGAAATAAATCAGCTATCCTAAAGATTTAATAAACCTTTACTTACCGGAATCTTCTTTTCAGGTCGCGGCTCGGAGTCGCTGGGATGTCTTTGTAATTTCGAACCGGCGGCTATGGTCTTGCCCGTCGCCGTGGATACCGTGTCAGATTCCTGTTCAATGCTTGCCATCTTAATGGTGGCCTCCAGTCGCATGGCCAACGGAGTGGCCAACTCGAAACTGGGTGCAGCCGCTCCACTGCCAACTGTAGTCGATCCCAGAGTTTGTCCGCCCTTCGGCTGGAAATCAAACTCCGAATCGCGATTGAAGCTGGGCGAACTCAGATCCGAGCGACTGGAGGATGAGGACACAGGGCTATCGGCACGCTCCTCATCCTCCTCCTCTTTGCTGGCCACCGCATCGGCAATGCCTTCGGGATACTGCAGCTTGCTGGGCGGATGATAGACCAAGGCCGGATCCAAATTCGAGGAGAGAGTCTGAGGAACAACATGTGGCCGATTGTAAGACCCAAAGACATCATGCAGGCTGGGCGAAAGATCGGAGGAAGCCATTTCCGAGACAAAATCGCTGAGTGAGCTGTACGATGAGCTACTACTATCCGCTCCCTCTGAATCCGAACCACTCTCGTCCGTCGGCTGGCACTCAAGTTGTTTCAGCGATCGTAGGGCTCCATTCAGTGAGCTGCCATCATCCCACACCGAAAATCGGATGGGGGTCAGGGCGTGGGCGAACCACTTGGGCTTATCGCCCACCTGCATGGGATCCATAACGCCAGTCTGCACTCGAAGGAACGCCACATTCGTGGGCGTTAGTGACCATTCGGCCAGGAACTCTACGGCCTGAGTCCTGGCAAATTGATTCAGGAACTGCGAGGCTCTTGGTCGGGATCGTAGGAAACTATTGATCTGGAATGCCACCACTGGACGTGGATACAGCCGCAAAGTGCGCGTGTGCTCAGCGAAATTAGCCAATGTATTTTGAGCATTGAAAAATCGCACCATCGCCACCCGCGTGGCCACGTCCACGGAATCCACATCCGTTCCGTAAACGAATGGATTGAGGGCTGGTGAATTCATCGGGCTCGGTTGGCGGGAACTAATCGTTCCTTGGGCGGACATCGAGTTCCGTTGACTGGCCTGCGCCGAGTGAGGAGGTGTCTGTAGGGGAAGTCTCACTTGAGAAACCCTGTTTGATAATCAGAAAAAAGACATCAGGTTAAGGATAAGAGTCAAGGACATCTTTAAGACTTAACAAACTCTTTTTGAACCCTTGTGCTGGTCTTGTCTAAGACATTAATACTTACCCTAGCAACGGTGGTTCCTGAAGACTATCCCGCACCGATGGTAATAGCTGTTGTGAGGAGACCGCCGTATTGGTGGCCGTCATCGAGGTAAGTGCCTGTGGAACAATCCATTTAGAGCAATTAGCACGGTGTTAATTTAAAGACTAGCCATCTAAATGAGGACTCCAACTTGTCTAACTATAAGATTTTGGGGGAGGATTTTTGGAAAGCTTTTTGGGGGCGTAAGGCCACTTCAGTTAGGTACTCAGGTTGATATAGAAGTTGATAAACGGAGGGGAAGAAGGAAAGACTGACAGAGCATGCACACACGAAACACGTAACACTAAGGACAGCGACTGATAGGTTGAGAATATGATAGGAGTTTAACCCCTTGAAAGTTAAACCTAGCTAGTTGAGAGCCCGACTTCGAGCTCCGATTTTGAAAAGTTCAATATTTAGAGAGGTTCGTTACGTCTATGTAGAATGACTGTGCATGCGGTTAGTTCTATGTTCTATGTCAGGTACTTTATCGTTACGAATATTCACATTTAGCTAGTATAATAAATATGGATTATGTTTAGTATGTACAAACGGTTTCAACTCAAATATAACGATAAACCAAACGTAGTTAACACTTTTGCGAACGATATTTACACCAAGTCCAGCTTCATCCATCAATAGCATAGCCTGCCCATGTTGTTGTTGTAGATATACGATTTGTTGTTGTTGTTGTTGTAGTAGTAGTTGTTGTTGTTGTAGTTAAAGTTGTGATCGAGTATTATAAATTTCATATAACAGATAATGCATGAGTGTAAAAAGTATAGCATTAGAGTAGAGACAGAGATGGACACACATCGATAGGCAGAAAGAGGGAGGCAGTGAGTACACAAAAAAAAACACAATAAAAGAAAGAGAGAGATAGAGAATTGTACAAGTGTAAGAGGAGTTTGTTAATGAGATATAGAAACAAATTCAAATTATAATATCGCTGGGGTGCTCTCTTCATATATATTTGCTCTGTGACAGGCCACAGAATGTGGTAAGATATATATCATTTGAATAAAAACAATCACACCAAACTTGAATGGAGCAATGATAACGATTATATGACAGCGATAACGTTAGCTACAATGAGTAACCGCCGTTTCAGATGCATCTGCTCTAAGTAATGCAACTTTTGGTTAAATTCTTCCCAGAAGCAGATACATTTTCGGGAAACATCGGGTAAATAGACATGGAAAAGCGATATCCAGTTGTGTGCCGCGAGTATTTATAACGATTATAGAGTATAAAACCGCGTGACAATGCCTTAAGTTGACACACATATTCTTTAAATTCTGGAAATTCACCAACTTTGAAAAGCATCTTCTTATATTTTGATCTGGCTATAAATATTTAAACATTTTAAAAGAAAATTCCAAGCAATATCCTTATTGAAACTTCAGAAAATCAGAAGCCCTTGAGTTTTACTTCAATCATAATCGATTCACTAGCCCGATGTCGGTGCCTACATATTCATAAATATTCTCATCCGTTGTATTGATCAGTTAGTACCATGAACAATCCCCACATCGCCTTGTTATCGGCCGTGCAGGCCAACGATACGCGCCATAATGCCACGCTACGTTCCCAGAGTCGTCCCACGGATCCACGCCTGGAGCAACTGATTGTCTATCGGGCTGTGCTGCAGCATCTGCTGCTGCAGAAGGCCCACTATGACCACGAGCGGGAGCTGGAACTTCGACGTCTCGAGCGATTCCGCAGCGAGGGAGCCAACGAGCGCCGTTTGCAGATCCAGGAGCAAGTGCTCAAGAAGGCACAGGGCATGCTGCCTGGCATCGTTTTCAAAATGCGCAACGAGGTGGACAAGCTGAAGCGCTTCCTCGACATGGACAAGGAGCAGGAGCTGCGCCAACTGGACACCGCCCTCTACGACAACTGCGTCGAGCTACTCAATAACTGTCAATCTTCCCTGGAAAACATTATTTGAGCTGCCAAGTTAAATTTCAACATTCTCATTTGTCAAATTAAATAGTGCAAGCAAGAAATATAAAAAAATATATATAAGCCTTCATTATGCAAGTAATATATTACTCCCATTTTATGTTTGGGTGAATTTCCAAAATTTATAAAAATATTATTTTCATTGCATCCATTAGATTTCAGAAATTTGGTTATATACAGGATTTTAGGGCTAGGGCTTTTGGGCTTACCTGCTTGAGGTGGTTCTTCAGAATGGTGCCCTCGGGCTCAGGTAGCGGTGGTATTTCTTCGTAGCCACCAGTCGGTGGCGTTAGTTTGGTGGAGTCCAAGTCAACTACCCAAATGTCATCCGGTAGACTAAAAAGAATCTGTTGTTACAATACAATTTTCTTCAATAACCAGATGTTCATCATACCGGAAGTTCTTTTTGTAGACCAGGAACGAGGCGGGCACCCCGATGACAAACGGCGTAGGTGCCAACAGTAGCTGCTCCGCACAACTTAGGCAGGTGGGCAGCAGCGGGATGACCGGGAACATGTACTCCAGCGGATACAGCATAGTGACGAAGGCCATTACCGACATGGAGAGGGCGTTATAGTCGCGCGACTGGAACAGCACCTTGTTCTCCTGCATGATCAGAGTCCATACCTTCAGGCACGTCTCCACTCCGAGCAACTCCAGCGGCAGATGGAGCGGGAAGTCCACCAGAGAGAAGCGAGTGTGGTCAGGCAATGCAAACAGCAGGGGCTCATGCACCGTCGGCGACAGCACCTCAACCTAGAAGGAAACGTGATATGTTTTAGGTATAACAAATGATCCCAACCACTCACCTCAACTCTGGTCGATCCTGGCACAGGAACCGGCGTGGAGAGAAGTCGCAGGATCCAGGTTTCGATTTCGCGCACATCGTGCAGTACAATCGAGGGCGTGGCATCGCTGACATGGCCCGTCAGCACCGTCCACACATTGTCCCGGTTGATCTTTTGGGAGGCACCAACCCGCTTCGGCGAAGAGGATTCGTTGCAAGCATCGATGAGCTTCTTCAGGATGAAGAGGCATTCGCGGAAGGTGGTGAAGAACGGATGATGCGAGATGATGCACAGCGAGGTGAGCGACTGGTTGCGCAGCTTCGTCCTCTTTCGCGACGCCCGCGGCGATGGGGAATGACTGCCGCCGGACTCGGAGTCAGCCGAGGGAGCCATCAGACCCAGTTTGGGCACTGCCGGGCTCGCCGACGGATGATGCGGCTGGTGGTGCGAGTGGTGTGAGTGCAGGCGCTGCTGGTCCGAATCGCGACGCGAGGTCAGTTCACGGTCCGAATCGCTAGGCGCTACGTTACTTCTGTAGTCGCTAGAAGAAGTTAAGAGGCCGTAACTATTATGGAAATGGTTTGAGATGCGTTAGACAGGCTTTAGCATAAGAAAAAAAATATACTCTTATCACCACATCGCCCACATCCGTCTGGCACACAACACTTGCCTGCTAAATGCCGAATCCGAGCTGCGTTCCATGCTCTTGCGCCACGACTCCCGCCTGAAGGCCGACGACCGTCTTCCACCACGCCCTCCGCCTCCTGCTCCTCCTCCAGCGCCGCCCCCATGGCCACCAGGTCCTCCATTACCCGGACGATCGTTGCCAGCTCCTGCCGATCCCGCCGCCGAGCTAGGTCGCTCAATGGGACGGTAGAAGTTCACGCATATGCCATAGCGTGTCTTGCCCGAATCCTTGTCGGTCAGCGCGAATACAAAGGAGGTCATGTCCCGAATGGCCGAGCCAGTGCGTCGAGGTCCAACGCTGGTGCAACCCTCCGGCTGACAGAAGTACACCATGTCCAGGGGCAGCGGGAAATCCGCATGATCCGAGGGGGGATAGCGACGCAGCAGGTCGGGCACCTGCGACAGATTATAATTAAAACAAACATAATTAACATTAAATAATAATATGGCATTTAAATATAAAATCAGTCTAGAGTCAGTTCTTATGCTCTCCTGTAAAGTATGGCACTTGTACGCTGTAATCCGCAGTAAGTGATAAATCTAGTAACCTACATAATCAATGGACGACTTACCTGCACTGGCGGGGCCTTGAGGCCCTGCAGTCCTTTCGGCATCGGAGGCGTCGTGTGGGCACCCACTATGGCCATGTAGTCCACCAGACGGGGACAGAGGGAGGCTTTCTGCTGGTCCGACATCCTGGATTGTGTTTGCTGTCATTGAAAGGCAGAAGGGGAAAACATGAGTTGCCATGACAGTAAAGATGATGAGAAAAGGATTATTTATCCAAGGACTGTTGCATGTAAAAGAGTTTCAAGGCTGATATCGTTAGCAGTCAGGCAAAAGCTTATTAAAAAGTGAAATCCCCCTCAGGGACACCCAACTAAGTAGCTGTCGTGTTGTTTCCTCATACAGATATTATATTTTAGTTTGATTTGATTTAAGTCTTACATGACTTTCTAGTTTTTTGCATCCTTTTAGTCAAATCAAATTAATCAAGGCACGGCAGCTCGATTGGAATTTCCACAGATTTCGGGTTAAAGTCAGTCAGTCAACCCAGTGGCCTTTTCTTTGTTGGCTCATGACCTTGCCGCTGGCAAAATAGTCGGGATAAAGAAGGCGGGATGCCAATGGAGACGAGCTGGGTAGGGCAAACAAAGCCAGGTCGAGCAAATTGAATGTCAAAGCAGAAATACTTTAAAGTGCCCAATCACAAATTGCAAATCCCCATTGACGTCAGTGGGAGTGAGCTATTGCTGAGTTCTGGGTCCTTAAGGTGGCAAAATGTACTGTGGGTGGTCCAAAGAATGCCAATTTAGCCCGCTTGGCATGCGAATCCCTTCGTAATTCGCCACGTGGAATTTGTCCCAAGGACGAGGGAAAATGAAGAAAATGGAAGGAAAGAACGCGATGCTATATTAAAATCCACAGCCAACATTAGCGCATCCATCACAAATGAATATCATTGACAGGCAACGCGCACTCGGAATAAGTCAAGTATTTCTTAATCGGATGAGCAGCAAGTGAACGATGGCATTCTATAATGAAAGCCATCATTCACTGAGTGCCTTTAAGTTATAGGATCCCAGAACCTCTTTCTTTTAATGAAGGTCCTTTATTTCGGTGTGAGACTCTTAAGCTTTTCAAAGTCATGTAATATAAGTACACAGACATTTTACATTAAACATACAAACTTGTGAGAGTGGAACACTTTGTGCTTTGTTTGAGGCCGCGGAAAACTTTTCCACCAAAGGACGCCCGCGTTCACTTGGTCAACCAGTTCGTCAGTCCACCTCCCACCACATGTCAGGGCGAATCATGTCAAGGCTACAGCTGCAACCCCAACCTCCGGGTAACGCGTTCCGCGAAAAGGAAGAACCCACTGAGGGGATTGCGGAGACCCCATACCATCCATAGACCGCAGACTCCGCGAAATGACATCAGCCTGGACGTGACAGGCGTTACAATATTAATACCAATCCCTATTTCCCATTCCCGGACTCTTTTCGACTACGGTTAAAAATAGTCCAGAGTAGCGGGGATAAGAGCGAAACTGTCATTAACCGAAAAATTGTCAACGTCGAGGACAGCGTGCGTATTATGAAATCACCCGCCATCGGAATCGGAGATGTGACGCGTGGCATGCGTTCTGATTGCGTGGTTTCAAGTGCTCCAAGAACTTCTAGCCGTCACTTGAGACTGAAAGTCCTAATATGGCGTTAGGACACTTCCCAAAAAGCCTGCTAAATGGCGCCAAACCTATTTTCTGACCAAGTCACTTGAGACTTTCGGGGCTACATAGCTTATAAGTGAAATGGAATACGTTGAAAAGGTACTTAACATAGTGGTGTGGTTTTTGGTTGTATCTTTTACGTCGTATATAGCTTCTGGCACATATTACTTTCAATTAGTAATAAGACTATTAAGCCATTTTTTAAGTAGTTATAGAAGAAATTAAACTGAACCAGGAAATGCACGCATTCTACATTGGTTGTTGGCAACTCACAATAGGAGTCCATAACAATCGTACTTTCTTTCAAGCCGGATATAGCAAATAAAGCTTTTCTCGACGTGTGTCTAGGCCCCAATTGTGCCTATCGTCGTGCAAGGCACCTCCGGGTAAGACACATGAGAATGCAATGGAATTCCTTCCCTGAATTAAGCGAAAGCGTAGAAAAGGAAAACGTCCATGGAAGCTGAGCGGAGCTCGAAGAAAAAAGAATGCATTTTTCTCTTAAAAGCCCTCCTGTCACCACTCGAGCCACTTAGAGTGGGCGGCCTGTCTGTAAGCCAGCCGAGTTCTGGTTTGCAATTTCCATTCAACACCCACATCTCCAGCTTCTACTTCTGCATTATTTTTTCATCATTTTTTTTTTTTTTGCCCTGTTTCATCTGCATCTCCTGCTCCAATGGTGTGAATGACTTGTTGTTGGCCCGCTTGTTTTGTTGTTTTGCACGTGCCACCGCTGGGGGGCGGGGCACTGGACTTCGGATGGTGGTTCCTCCTGGCCATGGTATCATAAAATCAATAAAGGGCTCGGCAATTGCATTCCCTGACAACAAGCTGAAGCCACATCATCCATGTTTGTGTACATATGCATGTACATATATAGTATATATCGTACATCAAGGCCAAACCAAAAATGTTGATGCCCAATGGTCTTATCATTCGGGTATTAACATGCCCCAATCAAAGTACGATAACGCTCAAAACAATAGCACTGCTTTCTTTTATAAACAATTCTCGTTTTCAAAAGGAAACATACTACATAGTACTATATTATGCAAGAATTTGGTCCAAATGTGTGTTAATTATTTAGCCAAACTTAATCATAATCTGCCAACTAGCTCTCCATTAGTCATGTCTATAATTGTTCTTAATTGGAAATGTCTTGGAACAACCCCTACAATAATGTTTGTAGATAATGTAAGCTTAGTCAATTATGGGTACATGTTTTCTGGGGGGAGGGGCTATTATTATGACCGCAGCTGTGGCTGTATGTACAATCCACGGTATGCAAAAACCCGGGAACAAGCAATATGCTAAGTGAAATGCCTTGGATGTCGGGTTTTTCGGCCCTGACAAAACTCCCGCATAAATTCCGAGTACTCTGTGCTCAAAAGTATGCTACCGATTTTGGCCCCAAAATATATGCGCAGAACACAACACCGAGATGTGTGTATGTATGTGTATATGCGGAATGTGGATAAAAGGGGGCGGACAAGGCTAAGCAGCAGCGACACACACACACACACACACACATACCGAGTAAATTTGTACGTTCTAGCGTACGCAACAAGGTCACTGGAAAAATCGTTAAGAACGAAAAAAATACACACTCGACGGCGGAATAGAAACAACAATGATACAGTAAATGCCTTGTATATACAATTTTACATGTACGTACTCATATGAGTACTTTGGGGCTCTCGATTTTTTGGAATTTTATGTTGAAACACTTACCTTAATGTGCTAGTTATTGTTTGTTTAACTTCAGTAGGTAGTTATAGGTAGTTTCCCATCAGATGGTTGCATTCTGCTGACATGGCTGAGCACGCACAAAAATCACCGGACCAATCACTATACCTATGTCTTTTCAATTGTACAAAACAGCAAAAAAAATATATAGGCTCTTCTTTGCTCAGCTCTCGTGGTCAGTTGCAGACGAAGGACCTCTGTGCAGCAGGTCGTTGAGCTTCTGATTCTCTGTAGCTGACTGCGCGATGGCCGTGGTGTGACTGAATTTTCTGGCCGTCGGGCCGAGCAACTTAACCAAAGGACGCCAAGCCAAGCCCATACCCACCGCAGTGCCCCTGCTCGGGCGCTAGTGCAATGTGCGTGGTGGTGTTGAAATTCCTCTGCTCTGTTCGAACTGAAAAAGTACCGTTGCGAATGAAACGAAGCGATACGAAGGCTGCCGAATAGCACTTCCATTCCGCACTTGTTGGATTCTCGCTTTTCTGCGCATGTCCCGCACATTAAAGTTGGTGCTACGTTGGTGATGGCACTTTGTCGCTTTTGGAAACTAGCTTTTTTTTTGGTGCATGGCGCTATCGGAGAAATCTCTTCAAAAAGAATAAAACATAAAAACAAATGTCCTTTAAACTTTATTTTACCTTCTGCAATATTTGGAAGATATCACGAACTCACATTCAGATTATATTTGATTTATTAGGTCAAAATGAGGGCAACAAATTCAAAAATATTATGGATGGTCTTAGCTTACGTTTTTAGCGGCACTTTTGGCCATATTAGGCAAACATGTAGCAACATATATATACATACATACATACATACATACATATATAGTAACGTGTTTGGTGCGAGTGATTCTGGGGGTCCTGGAGGAGCAGGAGCTGAACGGAACGACCGGATGCCCAAATTAAATTAAACCTGCAGCAAAACAAAGTTTTAAAGCTCGCATGTACATATCCGCATAGCGAGTTAGGAAAGTTAAACGCAAAAGTGTTCTTAAAAACCATTTTAGTTCATTTTATGACAAACGAATAAGACCAATAAATAGTAACTTTAAAGCTTGAATTATCTATATTTTACAGAAAATAATAATCCTAAGTACTAGCGAGTGCTTAAAACCAAAATTTAAGCGAAACTGATTTCAAGAACATCCACAACAGCCAACTAACTTACTTAATTCCAGCTCGAAAGAGATACCCAAGGTAAACCAAGCAAGGAAAGGCATCGCAAGATTAAGCTGTAAGACAATTACAAACAGTTTTAAACTCACTTAGTTCCCCGGATAATATGCAAAAAAAAAAAAGATGGGGGCTTTACATAAACCGTTTCTGATATTTATTGGACAGCCATTGAAACAAAGCTTTAATATAAATGCATGCACTACAGTTGAACTGTACGCAGAAGTTGTTGCTTATCAAACTTAAAAAAAAAACTGATATATAAATGCAGGTTAACAACGATAAAAGTAGATAAACGGAAAGTTAGCCATGTGCGCCAGGAGCTTAAAGTAATCGAGGAGCCGCTCAGAGTGGCTAACCTCCTATAAATGCACATTTTGGGGATGGGTGGCGGCACATGGCACCTGTTCCAGCTCAAAGCAGATTGTCGTACAATTTACAATATAAGATATGTCTAGATAAATGCATGGGAAAAAGCCTCATCCGTAAAAACTAGCGTTTTCGAGCAATAGGCTCTCTAGTGCAGTAGGAAGAGGGCAGGATTCTCCAGATACTGCTTCCAGACGTTGGAGAAGCTGGCCATGGTCACGCCGTCGATGACGCGATGGTCGGCGGACCAGCTAACGCTCATCACGTACGCTTTGACCACCTCATCCTTGTCGTTGAAACGCGGCACCGCCTTGGTCCTACCCATAGCACCGATGGCCACCTGGGGCGCCATTATACACGGATGTGTGTAGGTACCGCCAATCTGTAAGATACACCAGAACATGATCGTTTTTGCAATCATTCCCAAGTATTCACTTGTACTCACCACTCCTATGTTGGAAAGCGAGAAGGTGCCATCGGCAAAGTCTGCCGGAGACAGGGATCCAGTCCTACCGCGCTCCACCAGTGCATTCAGATCCTTGGCAATCTCGATAATAGTCTTTGTCTGGCAGTTCTTAATATTCGGCACCACGAGTCCCTGTGGTGTATCGATGGCAACGCTTATGTTGTGGGCACCCTTGAAGACCAGCGATTCGCTGGCCAAATCCAGGGAACTGTTAACAATTGGATATTTGGACAACGCAATGCTGGCAGCCTTGATGCAGAACGGCATAAACGTGAGCTTGGGCACGCCATTCTCTTTGGCCACCGACTGCAGTTGGTTACGGAATTGCATCAACTGGGTCATGTCGATTTCGTCGCTGTAGGCAAAATGGGGGATTTTCTATGGCGACAAAAAAAGTAAGTAATAAGTAATTAATCAGTGCATTAGTTTGTGAAGCACTCACCAGGGATTCCGTCATCGATTTGAGCATGGCCTTGCGCACTCCCTTGAGCACTTCGACGCGATCAGCGGGCACAGAAACACTCGTTGCTCCAGTGGGAGCAGCACTGGGCGATTTGGCCAATAGTGTGGGATGTGGAACGTTGGTACCCGGAGGAACTTGGCCCAGGAACTCCAGGATATCACCCTTGAGCACACGACCATTCTTTCCCGTTGCTGGCACCTTGGCCAGATCCAACTGGTGTTCCTTGGCCAGACGACGAACCGAGGGCGTGGCGGGTATGATCACACGACCACCTGTGGGCGTCGCCGAGGCTTCAGCTGATTGCTTCTCCTCGTTTTCGCTGGCTGAACTATCGGAAGATGTGGAGGAGGAGGAGGAGGAAGAAGAGTCCTCCGCCTCATCTTCCTCTTCATTCACCACATCGAAATCGAGCAGAGGCTTGCCGACCAGCGCAATCTCATCGATTTTGTGGTGAATCTTGGTTATCTTCCCATCATATCGACTGGTGATGGTCACCGAGGCCTTGTCCGATTGAACCTCGCACAGATTGTCGAACTGCTCCACGGTGTCGCCCTCTTTCACGAACCACTCCTTGACGGTCACCTCGCGGATTCCCTCGCCAATGTCGCTGAGGTTGAAGGAGACCGTCTTGTCCAGGCTGGAGGTCACATGCAGGCAGCGTCTCAACTGGATGGGGGAAACGATATAATTATTTAACTCATGCTACGAATTTGTATTCTATATCTTTTTATAGGATATATACTGATTTCACAGTACCAAAATATTTGCATACAAATATTTTCAAAAAATGATTACTAATGAATTACGCTATATGAATAAAAATTAAGGGGAATAACAAGACGTAATTTTAATAAACACTAATATACAAAATGCCTTCTAATATATCAAAAACTTTTATATTTTATTTCTTTAAATTGAACAACAAATAGATATATAAGAAATCAATAATTATTTGAGAGTAAACTAATTTTTTGAAATATTCCGACACATCTAAACCTTGATCTTTGATCTCACTTTTTTCCTCTGTGTAAGAAAAACAAATTCTGCCGATTGGAAGAGTATAGAGATATGTACTTCTATCTCGCTTTCGCGCGCGAAAGGTGTTTGTGAGATTACATAACAGCGGTGTTGTTTTTCTTTTGGCCACCGATTGGCGGGTGGTTTTTGATGGCTACTCACCGTGGCACGTTGGGAAATGCAGTTCCTGAGCAGCCAACAGGTAGCGCCGTTTCGGAGGAGGTGTGTTGCCATTTAGCGGGACTTTGGAACCTAGAAATGCAAGGGATAAAAACGCGGATCGGTTCTGATCGTGGGTTTTAGCCTCATGCGATCGAGCAGCTGTGCCTGTGTGTGTTTGTATGTGTGCATGCGGCAACATATGATTCAGAGAAGGGATAGACAAAGTATCGATACAACTGCAAGATCACCAATGCATAACTTAAAAAACAAGCTGAACTGCTGTGGTTAATCAATATAAACCCCTTCTAAATATATTTATTGCATTCATAATGCATGATTATTTATTTTTTCAATAAATATAAATATTATATTATGAAAACTTATTAAATATCGTCAGTGCTAAAGTGCCCACCACTAGGGATCCAGCTGATCGTACATAACATGTGCTTGCCCGTGTTTACCAGCACTAGAACTAACAACGTGAAAAACAATAGCAGACGTAGAAATGGTAAGTGCGCGGTAAATAAATCGCAATTTATCTGTAAAACTAAAGTTGTCACAACTTCAAACCCCAGACGAATCTGCGCAAGGAACTGGAAAAATGCAAGCACCCCAACAGCCGGAAAACCAAGGCGCTGGGCAAGAAGGCACGTCGCCAAAACAACAAGCACAAGGTCCGTTTGGGTCATGCCATCAAAAGCAACATCACCGGCGAAAAGTTGAGCTGGTTTCTCGGCCAAATCGATGAGGGACGCACTGAACCGCTGACGCCGCAGGAGCTGGAGGATCTGATTGAGCTCTATTTCACGCGATTCGACGAGGAGCTGGAGCAGATCAACCTAAAGCAGTCGATTGGCAAGCATCGGGCGAATCAGCATGCCGCTCGCAAGGATGTGATCACCATGACGCTGGAGAAGGAGCGCAACGAATTCCGCACTGGCGGTCTGGAGCTGATAAACCTCTGCGATCCACTCAAGCTGAAAATGCTGCGTGATTGGGACGGGAGTGCGCTCAGTGTGCAGCACCTGAAACTCGACCTGGTCTCCCATAACATGCTGCAGCGGCTGAAGGAGCAATCTGAGAAAAAAGAAACCAGCGAGCAGATGGAAACATAAAATAAATGTAAATTTAAACTATATTTGTTTGTTGACGTTCGCATTTTGCTGTTGAGCAACACTACTCGCTATCGATAGGCGGTGCAGCTGTTCTGTGTGTTAAAATGAACTTCGGTAGGGTTGTCACGTGTCGTACATCTGTCACATGGCTTTAAAAACCTGCGTTCAGTAAATTCTGAAACTTAATATAAAAACGCTATAACATAGATTATAATGCGACGCTAGATGGAAGAGTCATGACTTTATTTACAAATTTTTCAACTGAGAAAAAATATCCAAATATATGTATATACAATTAATACTTAATACAATGCTGAAAAGAATCTGCAATTTAATATAGTTTCGTAGTAGCATACTGTTTTTAAACGGACAGATTTTATAAAAGATTTCCGATAACAGTTTCCTAACAATTCTAAGCAACGCGTAACGATAGTTTTACGGACTACCAACCCTTAGCACTCACGGCGATATTTGTCAGTCATTGACAGCCCTGTTCGCTGAACTTGAATTTAGTTATTTTCGTGTGCTGTGCGCCGATAAACCGAATTGTGGTGAAATATCCGTCTCGAAGTGAGTTTTATTATATAAACAAACGTGAGGCGGTTCAGTAACGTCCAAAATATTGTTCCTCAGCCGTTTTTTGACCGATACCTGATTGGAGAATGGGCAACAGTGCATCTCAGGGAGTTGCAGCTCCAAGTGTTTCGGCGGCCCAACCGTTGACCACCGCATCCGCAGCCACCGCATCCGGCGAGAAGCCCAAGTGCAAGGCATGTTGCGCCTGCCCGGAGACCAAGCGGGCACGTGACGCCTGGTGAGTGTGCACCTTGCATCCCATGACGCAACCACATGGCTAACAACTAAATTCTTATCCAATTTCGATACCCAATCCCCACCAGCATTGTGGAGAACGGCGAGGAGAATTGCTTGGCGCTGATAGAGGCGCACAAGAAGTGCATGCGCGATGCCGGCTTCAATATCTAGATATACCGACATATCCTGGGATGAGGACACCAGGATTATAGGATAACACTAGTCCTGCACACACTCACCCTGTGCCACACCTCGGATCCCCAGTCCCATCAACTGTTTGTTTTTGTTGCATCTCAAGCTAATTATAGAACTAAATTAATTGAAAGCCAACCGGTTTGTAATTTTCTTGTCCAAGGATGCCGCTAATAGCAGTTTGTTAGCTTTTAATTGGTCAATAAGGAAATAAGTACCCCTTTAGTCATTTAAAATTTAATTCTTAAGAGCTTTAATTATCAAAATCGTAATTAACTATGCTCGCAAATGAAGGTCCCTAAAGATTTAGCAGTTGAAGCGGGAAATTATTAATTTTTCCATCCTTTAACCCAGAAACTAGGTACGCAATGTTAATCTTCTTGAAAAGCTCATGTTATATTTGAGAGTTAAGCCAAAAGGGACTTGAATTTATTCAGATAAAGCTTAGGGTCCGCAGAGCGACCACGGCGGCCATGTAGAAGGTGATCAGGAGCATGGTGGCGAAGGCCAGAATCCTCGATGGCTGCGGCACCGGATAAACGGCGTAAACCAGAGTGTGTATGATCCTGGCCACGGAGGCCACTCGGAACAGTATGCAGGCCACATCGGCATTCGGATTGGTACTGATATAAATCAAGGACATGATAAAGTACGGCAGAATGTTCTCCATGTCATTGCGATGGGCCCTAGGAAAGTAAAGTAATTAAGGTTATTAAGATGTGAACCTATAGTTGCATGGCCTGCAGTCGAACTTCTCTAAATCATGGTCAAGTCAAGTACAAACACACATGTATGATAAATATGTTGCTACTCGTTTTTAACTTCTTCTTGTTTGGTAGATTAAACGTAATAACGCACCTTCTGACCCGCTCCACATGCGGATCATCGAATTGTACTTCGAGATTCTTGAAGAACAGATCCTCCTGGTTGGGAAAGATCTATAAGAGCGGAAAATAACCATTTGTAGAACGAGGCTAAAACAGGTTAATCTAAATAATCGAATGTGATCGCGATGACATGGAGATTTGAAGTTTTTACCCTGCGCCGCAGTGCCAACGGTACGATCGCCAGCAGCTGTGAATGGAACGGTCGAATGATGATGACCTTTGAGCAAGTGCAGCGACATAAAGTTATCTTCATATAGCCTACCTTGTACCGGAAACGCTGGACGGCCGTTAGCAGCGACATGAGCAGCATCTTCACCACCAGGACCGTGGACCAAAAAAGATAGCAGCAAAAGACAGGATTCTCCAGGGTAAACATATCGCCGGGCGATGTCATCATCTTGCTGGAATTACTAGCTGCGGCCGACATGGCGGATGCGGAATGTGTGTGCGTTCGCTTTGAGCCGATCTCGACAAATGGTAGAGCCGCACTCTCAGCTCATTGTGGAGATTGGAGCACATAAGCATGCGACCAAACTGGTTACGAATTGCGTCGAAGCGAATCTAAGGTGCTGTGCAGCCATGGGACAAGTAGTATCTCTACTTTGTCCATGTGGGCCAGCTAAACTACGCCTCTACGCAGGGTACACTAGTATTTCAATTGATTTCTTAGAACTAAAACATATGTGTATGCAAAAAAAATGTATTATAAACTAAATATTACTTATAAAACTAATGCAAATTTGATTATTTTCCCTTCTAACATTTTGAAATCTTACTTGTTTAAACCTAGATGATGAATGATTATTATCACGTAGGGACTTGACAAAATTGGGATTTTAATAAGTTTTAATTTTGTGTATATAATCTATATCAAAATTTTGTTAACCAATTGCATTACCTATATATTCTTTAACATAGCAACCAATTATACCAATTATAGGTGACTAGAACTTTAAAGTTAGGACAAATGCTGCTAAATTAAAGCATCTAAATGTATAAACCATACGTTTCACTAAAAATGAGCACCCAAATCTGTACCTTGACATCACTGGTGCTATGAATGCGAGTGGGTGAGGAGTAGTTAGTTGGCAAAGTGGGGTCAGCAGTAGTCTAAATGTACTTGATACAGCAGACGAGCACGTAGCCCGCCTCGAAGCAGGTGATGGCGAAGGTGGTGAAGAAGGCCAGGGCTCTTGCTGGCTGCGGAACCGGGATGATGGCGTAGACCACCGTGTGGAGCAGCCGGGCACTTGCACCGATCCGGATGAGCAGACGGGCGGTCAAGGGATTCGGTCCGCTGGCCACATAGGCCAGCGACATCAGAAGAAAGGGCAGAATGTTCTCTAGGTCATTGCGATGGGCACTGAAAAGGATATGCAAAATTTAGGTAATCTTAGTTGGCTAAATAGAACTTGATTAGAGCTAAAGTATGAGTTGGTAATAATGTACCTTTATTTATATGTCCAACTATTTTCACTTACCGACGCACTCGCTCCACATTGGGATCCCCGAACCGAACCTCCGGACTCCGACTGAGGCGTAAGTCCTCTGGGTTGGCATAGGTCTTGGTCTTCATGCGCTGGCGGGCGGTGAGTAGCGACATAACGAGCATCTTCAGCACGAGCAGACTGGTCCAGAACATGTAGCAGCCCATCACGGGATTCGATTTGCTAAGCAGAATCAGCCGGAAGGCGGCGGCAGTGGGCGTGGCATCCGTCGGTCCGTTGTCCATGGCAAGTGTTCCTTGTTCGTCAACAGTCCGGAGGTTATTGCGTGGCCAAGGAGGCCGATTTGCGGAGGAGGAAGCACAACAGGTGACATGGTTCCCTCAATTGGCCTCATTTACACTTTATTAATAATTTAAAGAAAATACTGCCCATCGACCCCATTTATGTGGTATTCCCCCAGCAGTTTTTCAAGCCAACTTGAGAAATGATAAACCACATAAAATAACAGACTTAAAAAAAAGTGAGACTTCACTTTTTCTTCATATTATCTACATGTTAACAGCATAAGATTTCAAGGCGCCATCTAGCGCTCACTTTTCAGCGATTTATTCGTAGAGAGAGCCACCTATATTTCAACCAGCCACTGATAATAACCTTAAATTCTCTAAACATGGCAGTTAATTAATATTAAATCACTCGATTCATTTGTATGTCTACTAATTATTTACACAGCTCATTTGGAATTAAATACCAATTTCATATTTTAAAGAAAATTATCACCAGCTCGACGACAGGGGAGGGGGAAACGGAAGCAGACAGATAGGAAAAAGAAGAGAGCGAACATTTCACGCTTTGAATGCGTGGGGCCAACTATATTATCACTATCAGCATGTGTACAAAAACCGCAGAAATCATTAAAATATACATATATACATACCAGTGTATCCATGTGCGTATGTTTGTAGGGTCGTTGGTTTGTCAGCGTCTTTCAGGCAGACGAAAATGAATTGAAACGAGGCAATTCGCCGTCTGATTAGATGTCTGCCGCTTAATGGAGACCCACTCAAACTCGAAACATGCCCGATGTGATCCCCAATCTGGGGCACAGACGCATTTTCCAGGCAGCCTGATACAATACCACATATCCGATTTCCCATATATATATCCCTCTGGGGATATATAGCTCAAGAGGCAAGTTACATAAGATTGGTTCCAAGATACTGAGCTGCCACCTGGGAAATTTCTTGCAAACGATATTGTAAACCCATATATTCATTTCAATCCATGGAACCAGTCAGGGAATGCTCGTAAATCATATCTATGATGCCTAATTTCTGAAAATTAAAGTTGTATATTAAATGTAACAAATATTGTTTATCCCAGAGTCAAGTTACATAAGACCAGCTCCAAGTAACTAGGGTTCTAGTTAAGCTATAAGCTTTATTTCTAGTTTGGGCCCGTCAAAACAAGTTTGAACCACTTTTGCACCCCATTGTACGAAGACACCCATTTATCTACAAGCAATGACGTATTCGCATGAATTGGTCTTTGGCCCCGTCTAAAATTAGTCGAAGAGTTCTTTAATTTCTGGTTTGCGTTCATTATTTATTTCTTTTCTGTTTTTTAATGGAACACACACGCTCCAGCACCGGCATCGAATTTTCTCAGTCTCTGAGGCATCGTCATCGTACGACGACGACATCACGTAAACCGTTCAAAGTCCAAACCGCCAGACGACTTTTTGTGGTGCCCGGCATTCTTGTTCCTTCTAGTCTTTTGTGGGTTTTCGCCCCATGACGAATTGGACTTACCCCAAGCTACCCCTCTTCCATAGTGTTTGCATACATTTAAATCCGATTGCCGTACAATTCAGTGAACTGAAATAGTTCATTAGACCAATGTAGGACGTGGTATTTAGAAAAAAAAAATGTTTTGAATGTCGACTTTCTTATATTTATCGTCATTACATTTAATAATAAGATTGTATACCAAATTTTATTGTGATAAGCTGTGCAAAGGTCAAGTTACTTGAGGTTTACGATTTACCTTAATTCTGAAGCTTACACAACTAGTTTAGCACCCATCAATTGAAATCTACATATGTATGTGGGTCTTTTGGCCCATTTCAATGAATCTCAAAAATTTAATCGCCTCTGCAATTGGACTCTCGAGTAATTTGAACCCGTGTGTCACTAGATTGCGATAAGCATGGCGAACTTTGTTTAATAGGTGGCTTAAAGGCTTATACCTCATAACGATAACCGGCGACAATTATAAAACAAAGGCATTAAATGAATGAAGCAGCGTATAAAAAAAGTATTCAAAACCCCCTTATCTGCAAAGTACAATCCATCTAGAAAGCAGTACGAAAAAAAAGGAAATAAAAACTTAATATAATCAGCAAGCGACTCATTCGCCTTTCACATGTATGTATGTACATATGTGTATGTCGGAGAAGCCGAGCGCGATTTTTCTTTCACTCATCATCCATATTGTCAAGCACATCAAATCGCCTGCGTGTTGCTCCTTCGATCGTTCTCTCCAGACTAACTCAATCAAACCTCGCTCTATCGATGCTTTTCCTTTAGTCCTCAAATTCACTAAATTATTTCATCATCCTTACTTCGTTTCCACGAAACTCTACAAAAACCACCACAGGTGCCATGCTCATTTAATACACACACAAATGATGTCCACTCAATAACGGAACGCTCTCCGTGAATTTTATTATTCGCTGCTCATTCTTGACATAACGGATCAACCACATAATTTCGGTTGCATTCAAATAATAATTCAAAGAATACGTTAGATCTACTCAATCTCCGACATGTACATATATAGAGGAACTCACTCACGCCGCTGATCCAAAGTCCAATATATGTCATCATTACCTGAATGTTTCCTCCTTCTATATATAGATTACGCCGAGGCTTCTACAATTTTGGCACTAGATGCCAATGGAATTCTAGGCTCAACCGTTTGGGAAAATACCCACAGACGGACACACTTTGGGTCTCGATAACGGTCGATCGTATATATATAAATATGTATATATATATATGTATGTATTTATATATACTTGGGCCTGTTGAGCCTATAGTATAAAGTCTGGGGCTTGTCTACGTGCGGCCAACTGCTAATCGGCTCTACATACATACATATATACAGCTCTTGAGCGGATTATTCCAATTCCAAATAACTTCTGTTGATGTATGTATATACATCATATGTACATCCATATAAAAAGCTGAGAATATTTATTATTTATAAATACTTTTTTGCTCAGCCCTACTAAAACGTAATTTAATCTTAACATTTCATTTCAAAATTATTCACCTTGATCAACCTATTTATCTGTAAAAAGAAAATATGAAATAGCTTCGTAATATACTCGTTACAAACCCTCCAATATTTATTCATTCCAGTAATCTTAATTATCAGCTAGTGAAATCAGTTAGGTAAACATGGTTGAAGTGATTTCCTTCGTTTACTGTAATGTCCAGATACCACGCCTACAAAGTCCACATAAAAACTAAAATAAGTGCAACAAACTGATCGAATCGGTTACATTGGTTTATTTACGTCCGATATCGCCGATCGGAACCCGGACCAAGTAGTGACGATAAGTCCAGCACCTGCTCTTGGTTACAACATAAACAGTGTTGTGACGACAGCTCCGGACTTTGGAACTACAGACTAGCAGCCATTGGTAACCTTCCCAACTCGAGGGCCTGGTTAATATGCGCATTAGTGGTTAAGCCTTATCAGACAGACATAATTACCTTATATAGCTCATAATTCACTGAGGGCATTAACCCATTTTGGATTATTGGAATCTAGGTGCTTCCAAAGATGGAGAATGCTCTACTTTTATGATTTCTTTGGGATCTAATTGAAATCCAATTGTATTACTTGAATACTAAGTTGTTCAAATTATTTTGTTAAAATTAAGTCCGTTCTATTTGCAATGCAGGAATTAGGTTATTTTCCAAAGTTTTTATTAACTCTTCATCTAACTCAAGGAAGTTATTCCTTTATGTACGAATTGTAGATTTTAGGGACTAAAAACGTGCTGATTGATGTTTTTTTTAAAAAAAGGGGGGACGGTGCCGCTTTTTAGGGGTTAACTTTTGGTGGCTAGCACGTTTTGCGCTTGTAGTTCTCGTAATTTGTTTTCGTTTTGTCACTAATCGGACTTTGGATTGCCAAGCGAATTACACAGCATTCGGCAAGTATTACGTAGAATACTGAATGTAGATGTTTGACTGTGCAGTGGCGTATTATCGATGCGGTGGCAGGGGTTCAAAGGTCGCACGAAGCTTTTGCGTGGTGTTGCCCATTGGCCATTGATAATCGAAGTGCCCCCATATACAAAAATACATATGCACGTATGCACATACATAAATATATTTTGGAATGTACTTCAATCTAAACTTTGTTTGCGCCCGACACTACGTATTAATTAATCTAGTTGTCAAGCATGGCGAACAAACATAGGCGCTGTCTCTCTTCTTTTCCCAAATTTCTTTCTTTCTCTTCAGCTCTCTTGCTTTCTGGGCAGAAGAATTGGACCCCCTCCAAGGACAACACAGAAGAATTGCACTATGAACTCTGAATAGATCGGGGAAAAAATATCAAAATCAGTTTGGAAAGATCATTATAGAAAAACTGTCTATAAATTGATAATGGTACATTTTTTCACCTGATTTTCTAATTATGTTTTACCTCGAAAATGAAGATAATGAAAATTGTGTCAAAAATATTTTCATTTTCATTTAAAACAAATGTAGTACACAATATTACTTATTTCAAACAAATCGTTTGTACTATAATAATTTATCATAATAATTTAAGTGTTCTGGTCAAAAACTAGAGTACAATTATTCATATAATAATTATATGGGGTCCCCAAAGAGAGTCCTGATCTCAATCTCTCGCTGTCGCTGTTTTGGCGCTCTGCTCTCTCCGCAGCGAAGACTATCTTACAGCAGCAAACGATTTAGCTATTTTCACGATAGATGTTCCAATGAAATGTTCCTAAGCTCATTTATAATTTTTGGCTAGTTTAACCTTTTTATGTGTTTAGCACTGTTTATTAACTGTCTCCAATTTTACCATTTACTCAAACAAGTTATCACAACAATGCTTAACATATTTGATAAACAAAATTTGTATGGTTTGAATGGCTTATAGCTTGAAGTGTTTAGTATTATAATTATAATGTGTAACAACCGTACTTGTCAAAGCTCATGGTTAAATTTTAATAATAATAATTGTATAATAGCCCTATTACCCTCGACCCCAGTTTTTCCAAGATTTATGGCTAATAAATCTTGAAAAAACTGGCTGGGGTCTGAACAAGAAGTAAGCTCTGTTGGTAAAAACTGTACTTTTTAGCTATTTTACTTACATTTTTTCATCCACTTCTTGCCAGCTGCGGCATCACTGTTGCTCATAGCTTTTTGTTGCTCTGCGCTGGCAACACTGGCGGCGGCAGTCGCTCATATAATAAACCAGCCGCGCAGCTCGCAAATCAGTCAGAGAGTCCCAGCAAGCAGAAGTGAGCAGACGTGCCAAAAAGTGCTAGGAATAAAATAAAACAGAGTGCTTCCAGAACGCAGACACAGACATACCCTACATTTGCACACTCACTAGCAGGTTAAGCTGTTTTTTTGTTCGTGAAAGAAAAAGAAGCAAGAGGCGAAAAGAAAAGTGCGGTGGCAAGCGAAAGAGCTTGATAGCGAAAGACAGAAAGAAAAAGTGAAAAGGGCAGCAGAAAGCAGCACAAGAGGAACCAAAGAGAACTGATCATGGCCAGCGCAGAGCAGAAACACGCCACCGGGAACGGAACAACTGGCAATGGAACGGCGATAAACGATGTGGACCAGCCCAAGGATGCCAAGGACCTTCTGCCGCACCTTGAATCCCTCGAGAGGATCATCAAATTGCCCGTGGTAAATGCGGCATGGGACAAGTCCCAGGATGTCTATGGCAAAGTAAAAGGTAAGTGCAGCAAAGGAAAAAGAAGAAAATGAAAATAAGACCTCCTCCGGGTGCATTGAACTCGCCCAAGTCCCGTTACTTTGGCGCGCCTAACGGCACATATAGAGAATAAACGACCGGCGGAGGAGGAGGTAAATAGCAACAACAATTGCAGCGACCATATGCACTCGAAGCCGTAATCGAAACCGAAACCGTTGCTTTTTTGACTTTGCTTCGCCATTTTAATTCGAGTTGCAATTCGAACTCGAAACACATAGAGGGCAGCAACAACAACTCTTTTTTTTTTGTTTTTATTTTTTTTTTAAGTTTAATTGGCCAGAAATTAAGCTCAATTGATATAAATTGATTGCCGGTCGTTCAATAATCGAAATCACAGCAACAACAACCATGACCTAGCAATAAGAAAAGCAAAAAGGCCGGCACTTTGCCCTCGTGACGCGTTGCGTTCAAAGTTCGCTTAAAATTTACATAATAATAAAACAATCTTGGCCAACGCAACAGAGAGCGAAAGAGAGAGGGAGAGAGAGAGCAGTTGGCGGGCGGCAAAAAGGCCACCGCACGTAGGCTGCAGCCGCAGAGGCGCCGACAATAAAAGGGGGCTCGTTTTGAGGAGAGAAAAAGCAAAGCAGACCCAATGGCCACTCCACTGGCGCTGGCAGTGCTGCTAGGTCTGAGCAAAAGTTAAGCTAAGGTTGTACTTTAATTATAGCTAGAATAAAGTTACTAGTTTTTATCTCAATATTGATCCCAGCCTAAGTTTGCTGATCGTAAAAGCACGGATCTCTGAAAAACAAATACTTAATACACTTGCTAGACAATACCAATTACTGCTGTCGAATAAAGCTAGATTTGGCTGGAAACTAACTAAAGCGCGCAGCACTTATGCTAAGGGGCTCTTGGGGTCTCACCGTCAGCAGCAGCAGCAACAACAACAACAATTCTAGTTGGACTTTCGACTTGTTTGTGATATTTCGCAGTTGTTGTTGCTGCAGTTGCTGGGATTGGAATTGGAATTGGAATGGATGATGTGTTTGCCGAGTGACGAACTATCAAAGTCTAAACTGGCGGGCCCCAGACAGATAGAATAGGGGTCCAAGGGGCCCTGGGGTTCGTGAACTGCGCAGTTGCTTATCAGCCAGAAATGCTACATATTTATTAGTATTATTATTATTATTGTTATTATTATTACGGTTGCAACTGATAAGCGCGCTCTCCGCACTTGTGTCACATGTGTGGGTTATTGCTACACAATTCTAGAAATTCTAGAAGTTCTAGATCTCTAAATTAAACAGGCTGTTAACTTTTAAAGTATACCTATATGATTTCCAATCTGTATGTTTCATCGTAATGTTAACTATTCATATTTTCAGGCAAAAATCGTGTCTTCGAATGGGCTTTAACGGCAGCCGAGGATTGTGTGACACGCGCGGTGACAACGGCGGCTCCCTTCGTCACCAAACTGGACCGACCCATCGCCTATGTGGACCAGACCCTGGTCAAGGGCATCGATAAGCTGGAGGTAAAGGCCCCTATCATCAAGGACACACCCCAGGAGATCTACAACCAGGCCAAGAGCAAGGTGATCGATGTGGTGCAGCCCCATCTGGAGCGCGTCGTCAAGTTCAAGGCAGCTGGCCAGCAGAAGGCCGCCTCGCTGAAGGATCTCGCCTGGCAGAAGGCCAACGAGGTGCTGGCCACCCAGTACGGCAGTCTGGCTGTCAACGGAGTGGACACCACCACGGCGCTGGCCGAGCGTCTCCTGGAATACTACTTCCCCAAGTGCGAGTCGGATGTGGAGGAAGATAATGGTGAGTGTTGACGGTAGAGTTACAAAAAAGTAGGGCACTATGTGAGGTTCTTTTGTTTATATATTTATTCATTGAAGCCGTTGCACAGTGGTTTCACTTGGAATCTCCCAATTGCCATGACGCAAAATTAATTATTAAAATAAAAGTTAATTGATGCAACTAAATTGAAATCTTGTTGAACATTTCATTACGTTTAAAACTACTTTTTTTTATTAATTTAATATCAACTACATGAGATCATTTTGTCCTGTCGTACTTCCATTATTATTATAATAGATACTTCTTTCTAAAAAAATTAATAATACTGTCTTCAGAGCGAATAAGTTTAGAATTCAGTTTTATTTAAGAACTTTGTATGATGGTGGAGAACATTATTTATTGGCTCCGTACCATTTTCCATCTGTTGGCCCAAAAATTTAAAATTAGCTTGTTTGCCTTCTGCTGCCCTCACTTTTTTTGCGCGGTGTGTAAACAAAATTCTAAATATAAATCGTAAATATTTTTAATTCTCAGATGATAAACAAAATGCCGTCGTGCAGAATGGCAAGAGTTCTGAAAATGACAGTAAGTTCCCGATCCCCGATCCGATCTTTTGTTCGTTCGATCGTTTGTTTCTTTCTTTGTCTACCACTAACACACCGTCTAATAAGCATAAAAATAGCAAGTAAATAAAAAAGCATGAACACTAATCAAGCATGGCGATAATTTCACACACAAAACGAGAACAAAATGGGAATATAATATACAGAAATATTTACGATTTCGAGTCGAGCGATAAATGTTGTCTCTAGCCTTGGGTTTTCCGACACCCAGATCCTGATCCTGGTCCTGTGCCCGCCCCTAACTTTAATTAACCGCCCAACACCCTCCAAAAAGTGTCACTAATTTTCTAAATTAATATCTCTCTCTCTATCTCTCTTTCTCTGTGCCATTTGTTAGTTATTGTTGTTGGGGAGAGCTACGACCGGGATCAGGATCAAGAGATTGATGATAGATTCTTAGTGGCCGCCTCGACGGTATTTCTGTCCATGTCCCTGAAAATCATAACCGAAATTGTTGAGTACGTTAGAAGAAATCCAGAGATCGTAGGCATTATCGATAGGGAACTCAACAAGTTTATGGTAAGCACACACAAGCCCACACAGCGCCACACTTACTAATCAATCAATGACTTGTTTATAACCCGTAACAAATACTCAAATTACTATTGCTCGATTCCCTCGCTAATGGCGATTGCCTTTGCTAATTTTACTTGTAGTGCCAGTTCCCGCCAGCGAGGATCCAGTCCTACACACAGTACAGACGGTTGGACGGCTATCCAACAAGATCTCGCGTCGCGTCTATCGAAATGTCTCCCGACAGATCAAGCAGGTCCAGAAGGGCAACATCAACGACTATCTGAGCTCCCTGATAGCGGCCCTCAAGTTGCATCAGTACATCAACTTTATTAACTCGTCGATGGGCACGAATGTGGAGCAGTCTGGCGGCAGCAGCAGCGACGCCTGTTCGCCATTTGGTACCACCACTAGCACCACTACCACCAGTTCCGCCAGCTCCACCAGCAACAACAAGCCCGTTGTGGCCTAGCCACATGTGGCCAAAAGCAAACGGGCGCCGGCGGTGTCGTCTCAGTAGTGGAGAAACAGCAGCCCATCTACAACTATATCTATCTATAGCTAGATATTATCCTCTTTCACACACGCTCACCACCTAAGATACCCCCCTACCAACCACCCACGCCGCCCATTTTATAATGTATTTTATAAATCCCTTTTTTTTTTGTTGCGTACTATTTCATTGAGTGTACTAGTAGTACTTCCATAGAGGATCATCTAAAGTGGAGAAGGTTATTCGAACGCACACCCAAGAAGCCCGCCTCCTCCTGCGCCACCTGCTTTGTAAATATTTATTTGAAGTATAGCCCTCACCAATCCTAGTTGTAAGATATAGTAGTCGCAGAGATTCGGGAGTCAGAAGAGAGCGTTTTTTTTTTCGTCAATTTTAGCTGTGCTAAAGTGCCACGCATGCATTGAATAATACATTATATATATATACTAAAACACACCTATATATGCCTGACATATACGCAGATATATGATATATATACATATAGAGAGAAACACACGCACACGGTTGGCATAGTGCGGTTTAGCTGTACGTATACGTAATATAATACCTAATGCTATTTCTATATCTATTTAAATTCCATTGTACGCTCGCTGGGAGTCCAACCAGATGATGTCTAATTGCTAATGAAAATGAATTATGCCTAATATATATCCATATATATATATACATAACACAACACACACCCCTCTCCCCTCACACACTTGTATGGAGAACCTAGCCATAATGTTTGCTCTAAACAATTAGATTGATAATATTAAATATTAATAAAAAGAACCAACGCAAAACTGGAACGAAGAACAAGAGAATTGCCAACGAATTTCTTTCAATTATTTTCGCCTCTGCCACTCGATGATAAGCGGTGGGGGGAGGAGCGGAGAGGAGGAGCTCCTACTGCCCCCTATCTGATTAGGCGCCTTATCGGGACAGCACTGTACGGTCCGCTGATTTATTTCGAGTTCAGTGTAGAGTTCAGTCGCTGCAGCGAATGAATTTATGGAGCACTTGCTGGCCAGATAAGGCGTCTATATGTATGAACACTACGTTTTCGAACATGTGATATTAAAGTGCGTTTTGCTGGAAATCAAAAATCGCTGCTAAAACCATGTGCTTCATACATATAATAAGTATGTCAACTAACTATACCTAATACCTAAATTTGTATTTGGTTGCCAGTTACAATGACGTATGGGTTAACTACTTCTGCTTGCCCATTTGGCCCAGTTCCAGTTCCAGAGTTAAGATCCCACTTTCTTGAGCCGCACTGTCGTCGCCCAGTGGACTTGTGACTCTGTCCCTGTCGATAATGACGGCGTTAATGGCCATGCAATTATCCGTCTTGTAGATTGGGCAAAACGTCGACGTCGGCTTCTCGGAGTTTCCTTTTCATTTCGTTTGACTTCGCCAATCCACTTCCTTCGCGGATTCTCCCCCGATGCTCCACCAGCTCATTTGTATGCTCCACGTCTGGCCGATCGCTTTAATTTGCGCTCCCGTCCCGAGGAACATGCCCAGGGGCTCAGAGGTCTGTCCAAAGTCTGGACTAGGTTCCAGTTTGACCGCCGCCTGGTGCCTGGGGAATCAATCTCCAGGTCCAGGCCCAGACCCAGCATACTTGGCATAATTTTGAGTTTGCGAAATGCATTTGGTCTGAAAATATTCATGAGTTTCGGTCTGGCCAGAAAAGGGCTTCGCTGAGGTATTGGTATTTCTTGTGGAACCCATGGAACCCATGACTTGCTCGACGGGTTTCCGAAACCGCAGTCGACTAATATGGCATGCACAGGGAGAAAAAACGGAATCAAAATAAAATCAATCACAATAAATGTAGCTGCTAACTAGTAGAATACCTAGGAATTCGCAAATCTTATCGAATTTGAAAAGCTTAGACCAATTCTACGTACTATTATTGTCTTCGCTAGAAGAACCATTATTGGTATTATGATAAGTAAATCTACTCCTTGTGCTCTACAACACCATTGTAGGACTCTTGATACCATATTGATATTGATAGGTAAATCCGATTCTTCCGATTGAAGACTTGATGCCAAGATAAGTAAATCTTCGCTGTATATTCAATGAAGCTCTAGTCTTTCGTTGATTAACTTTCTTGATGGGTAGATCCTCTGTGTAAGTGCAATGCACCGATCGTTTGTGGGTCCATTCCGATGATCATGGAGGTAACGATCGTCATTGGACAGCCCCATGTAATGGAAATGCCAACCGCAAGGTGTGTACCCTTCCACAGGGGGGCCTCCGAGTGTAAAGATGTTAATGGACCCGGACTTTGGACCGGTCTCCCCCGTTCAGATTCCGATTCTTCTCGCCGCGATGATGACGAGGTCTGGTCTTCCAGTCCTCGCCTGGCAACGACAATTCTTATCGCGGTGAAAGGGGGGCGGGGAAGAGGAGAGAGTGGACCCATAAAGGCGTTCCAACTATAAACGTAATCAAGAGTAAGTACTATAAAAAAAAAAAAAAAAAAAAAAAAAACTGAATGACTTTATAAAACACACACAAATACAAACACACACGAGAGGGAAGAGACCGAAGAAAGAGAGTTGAAGCGGAAGTGTCCCGGGGGGCAGGCGGTGGTAAAGCCTCAGGATGAGCCACCGCCTTCGGCGTAAGGGGCGTGGCATCCTTTGATCACCACGAGTGTGCGAGCGAGACGGGCGAGGTGCAAAGTGCAGAAAGTGGCGTGATTCTTATTATTCATTCTCTCGCTTCTGATTATTGAGTATGATATTGCACGTATATGTACATATATGGGTATTATTGCGCCGACTTCTCTGATCTCGTCGTGCATCATTCTCTCCTGCGTTGCACCTAGCTGATAAGAATCTGCGTCAGAGGCGCGGATCTGGAGGTTATATCAGTTTATTCGGCTAGAAGAATCGAGTGCAACGCAGCAAGCGGATTTCAATTTCGGTTGCTTAGAATCTTAGAATCTTCGCAGAGATTTATTTCTTTCTTTTTTTGGCTAATGTAGTCTTAAAATTAACTCATTTATCTTGTGTACTCAAATATTTTCAATAAAACGTTTAATTTGTTGCTATACATCAATTACAATTATATTTGATCAAATTTATTAAGTTATTCACAGCAGTCAGTACATAAAAAAACATTTAAAGCTACGATGTTTGAGAAAACAAAACGCGGAAAAGTTTGTCCATTGAATAAAAGTAATTGCGCGAACAGACATAAAAATCAATTGGAAACCGATCGATTGACGATCGCTGATAAAGCTAATGGCGCCTAATGAACGCCGGATGTCCCCTCTACCTCAGCCACCTCAGCCACCTGATCTTCCGATTCAATTTGGCTGGCCTCGCACACTCGTTGGGCCTTGACTTTGTCGTTATCGCTATCACCCAGTGGCGTCGATGGGGGGCAGGAGATGGTCGAGGGGTGGCAGGCGGCAGGTGCCTGCATCAGAGCGAGATCAAAGTGCGGCTGCTCGCAGAGCGTGAGACTCTGGCTGAGATGGCGGGCGATCACTTGGACCATGTGCCTGGCCAGCGGCGGAGCGAACATAACGCGACGCAGGAGCGACCAGGTGGAGCCCATGAGCGAGCTGCCATAGTGATCGTGCTCCTCTGGTGGCCTTTTCTCCAGACGTTGCTCTTTGATCGGTGTCCGATTCTCCACGTTGGTGGTGCTTTCTTGGTGGTTCTTCTCCTGATTTCTGATCTCCATTTCCATACTCCTTCCGTTCCTGATCCTTTCGTGCTGGGTTTTCTTGGTCCTCTGCGGGCTTGGTCTTTGAGTCCTATGTTTACGATTCCTTCGCTTCTTGTGCTGCACATCCTTTTTGTTTGTAGTCATGCGATTTATGTGCTCCTTCTCAATATCCCTTGGGCTCTCCCGCAGCTCCTTCTCCCTCTCCATCTGCTGATGGATCCAACTGATCATGCCCTTCTCCTGGACCCTGAAACCCTCCTTGAGTAGGCCATTCCTGCGCAGAAATTGGAGCGTATCATCGTAGCCCTGCTGACAGAAATTGGCCATGAAATCCGCCCTGCCCGGCACCAAGATGCGCACCATGCGACGCAGATTCCGCCTGGACAATCGGATGCAAGTGTTCGCCCAATTGATGTTCAGCTGGAGCAGATGGGGGTTCTGATCCCGTGGGCATATGTCGCTCTCCCCGCAGAATGGACTTACGGTGACGGTGTGCTCGTCCAGCAGCGGCAGATTATCGGAAAAGGCCCCATCCATATAGCGAACTCCTCGGACCTGATAAGACATACATATATTTCTTATATACATATATATTCAAGTGGAACACCTGGTTTGAAATTTTGGTTTGTCGTTGCTGATAATCTTAATTTCGCAGAAAGGAAGCTTTTAAATTTCTTACATTTCTTTATTAGATATTTTATGGGAAGTACGTGATTTCTTCTGGCTTCTATATCACCAATAATAACTAAGAAACCCACCTGTGGAGGCACCAATCCAGACAGTCCGGGAATGAAGCAGGAGCACATGAGGGCCTGGAGGAGCTCCTGCCGGGAGCTGAACTCCGACATGACCACATTGCGGCGATCGCTGACGCGGGTAAGGGAAATATGGAGTCGTCCGCTGGCCAGTAGATGGGCGTCCTCCGGCAACCAGCTTCGCATGCCCTCGAGGAGGCACTCCGGCAGATTGAACCACGGACTGAAGGCGCCCAACGAATGCCGTTGTATCTCCTGGACAACTCGCAGGAAGTCCCCGGCCATGCATTCCAGCGGAAGATCACAGATGAGGCAGCAGGCAGCCAAGGCACCGGCGGATGCGCCGGCAATCCTCTCCAGCAATAGTTGGGGGGCGTGTTGGCGCAGGCAGACGGCCACGCCCACGTGGTAGATGCCCAAGAAGCCACAGCCGGAAAAGGAAAGACTCCTCCTGGTTCGGATCTTCATCTTTGCGAATTTAACCGATTCGTGGCAAATAAGCTCTTCACGTGATCAGCTAAAACTGACATATAATCCGGTATGCCTGTCTCTTTTTCGCCTGATTTTCCGATTTTTTGTTGACGTTTTTTATTCTATTTTTCCAAGTTTTCTTTCGAGCTTATTCTTGGCCTGGTCAGTGTGACCTTGCAAAGTGGTTTTCAATACTGTAAAATACTAATTAAAAGGGTTTTGAAACAACATAAGCAATAAGACAATATTGTTTAAATTTTACATCTTTATTGTTATATTACTTTTGAGATTGCTTATTATGTTGGTAGTATATTTGGATTCTTATTCCATCTCTTTGCGACACAGGTCTTAGTGTTAAACTTAAAGTTATTAAAACGGGTTTAATTGCTTGTTTTAATCATATACATTTTTTGTTTTTAACCATTTGGTATATTTAATTTTCTCATTTAAATTTGCCGCCAATGCAGAATCCGTTATTGCCATCGTTGCCAGATCTTCCCTTGGAAATCTAGCTAAATGTTGATTATATACTATAGGAAAGGTAGCAAATTCGCCGAAGTAATTAATTAAGAACACGTGCCATTAAAACTAACAATTTTTCACTTAAGTTATTTAATTGGGAAAGTATATCTTTATTTTATTCTATATTCTCATTTCATATTATTATTACGGTGCCAGGATACTTATACAAAATCTGAAAATCGACATATCTGGCTACAAAATAGATGACATGGCATCGCTGAAAAACCGCGAAAAGCGAAGCCACTTATTAAACTTCCGAACTCTGCACCGCAAACGGTCACACTGCCACAGCGAGCATTTTGTATTTTTTAATATTAGGTTAAACAGCTTACAATGCAAGCGGTAAGATAAAGAGCCGGCTAAATTTAGCCACCATTACTCATTACCTTTGCGTCACTGCGTCCAGATCTGGCTGGGAATGCCTGGGTTGGTCCTGCTCCTTTCCATCGCAGCACTTCTGCTGGGCGTCCAGGATGCGGATGCGTACGACAAGGAGATGACCGTCTATGTGGACGCCGGCAAAACGGAGTGCCTATACCACTCGGTGCGCCAGGGCGAGATCATCGACTTTGAGTACCAGGTAATCGATGGCGGGCATGGGGACCTGGACATCAGCTTCACCCTGCTGGACCCCATTGGCCTGGTGATAGTCAGTGACTTCAAGAAACCGGAGAATGTCCATCGCCACGAGGTGGCCAAGGAGGGCGACTATCGGTTCTGTTTCGACAATAGTTTCAGCATGTTCAACCGCAAGACAGTGTTCTTCGAGCTGATTGTGGAACGCGAGGGCGAGGAGCTGCAGGGTGACTCGCAGTGGAACGAGGTGGACGAGCTAACTGGGCTCTCGCGGGACGAGTATTACGATATGAAGGTGCAGGACATTATGGACTTCATTGGACGCATTCGTCTGCAGCTGACCAAGGCCCGCCAGTTGCAGGATGTGCTCCGTTCGCACGAGGCACGCGATCGCAATCTGGCCGAGTCCAATTTCCAGAAGGTCAACCACTGGTCTATGCTGCAGATCAGCGCCATGATCGGTGTGGGCCTCATCCAGGTGTTCATGCTGCGCAGCATCTTTGCCACCGGCGGACGGATGCACAATCTGTGGCGCAAATTGGGCATTTGATGGGTCGGTCCTGTGCGCGGTGACGAGGAGAAGCCTCTACCAAAGATGTGTGCGCCGGAGCAACGAGGATGCATTTGCTCGGCATCCGGCAGCTGGATCCTCCCCCACTAGTTAGAATGTAATTTATAAAACAAACCACTTGCCATCATCAGTAGTTCGTTAGTATCTATGCATATACGATTATATATCATACATTATGTAGTCAGGAGAGATATAGTATTCCGCATATTTATAGATATGCGGGTGTGTGCTTGTGATATACGGGGTGTGTTGTGTGTGCGCGCATGTTCGTTGCATTGTTAAACGAAAGCAATTGTACGATTGTAAGCAGATGAGAAATGCAGAAATTTTGTGAATAAAAGGTGTTTTACTGCCTACACGGGGCTTGCTAAGTTCATTAATAATTCTGCTTAAGGATGCGATTTTAAAGGGTTTACTCTAAGCTAATAAAGCTAATTGGTTGAAAGACTTATTGTATGAATATCTCACCCAAAGGGCAAGAACGACATATCCAGCTATCTCAAAGTTGTAAAATGTTTTTAAAATTGCCAATTGTTTAGATAAAGAATACTTGTTGATAAGCAAACGCCATTGTGTTCCAATTACCCATGGTGAGGTGAACACAAAAATTACATTAGGAACTACACTGACAATTGGAATCTATGCAATCTATTTAATTGGATTGCATTTTAAGACATTAGTTGTATTTTTTTTTAAATATTTTGGAACTTATTGAAGTACTCGTCACTGGTGGCAACAACTGCGTTGTTTAAGAAATAAATAGTTGGCAGATACTGTGGACGATTTGTTTATTGATATTTCCGCTCAGTTCAACTGCAGTTTGTATTTCCTATAACATCCATACCTTCATCCCACTGCTCATCCAACTAAATCCATTTATAAATGGATAATCCATCCACGATCCACATCTCCAAGACACTCGTCGGTTTTTTCGAACAGTTTTTCAATCGTTTAATGGATAATAAAAAAAAAAATGGTTAGCAGATCCGCATTATTACTAGCATGGAGTTGTTTATTGACATTTCCGCTGGAAACTAGCTTGCAACATGGGGCAGTGGCAGTGAATCCGCGGCCAGGAGCGTCGCCTGGTGTTGTTGGGGGTGTTTTTTTTTGTGTATAGGGGTATCTAGCCTAAGCCAAGGCGGCCTTGTTGAGGCGCTTCTGGCGCTCCAGCAGCCGGCGCTCCCGCTCGAACTCCTTCATGCGGAGCACGTAGTCCTCGTACTCGCAGGTGAGGTACTCGTGCTTCTGGTGGGCGCACTTGTACACAAACGGGAAGGTGTCGCTGCGGCAGGCCTGGTAGGCGATGGCCAGGTGAGCGCAGTAGTCGCGGAATTCCAGCGGCAGCTTGGCGGACTCCATCTCCTCCTGGGTGGCGATCATCACACGCTCCTTGCGCGACTCGAAGCCCATCAGTGGGTCAAAGGTAGGCACCATATCCGGGCCGGGCATCACGTCCGGTTTCAAGTAGTGCGTCAGCGCGTTGCCCATCCTGCGGGTGGGGAAAAGTTGATTTAGTACACTCGCAAACCATTGAAATTCGCTCAATTAAATTACGTAAATTGTTTTTCTTCGATTTCGGTTGTGCCGCAGCTGTCAAAGTCTTCTTCTTCCTGCCCCTGTTGTTTTTGTTGCAAGTGACAGCTGCTGGCAGCGTTGCCAGCTCGCGATGCGTCGGCGTTTTTCAGCACTGCTCGAACAGCTGCTGTCTTGCAATGTATGTGAAATATTTTTAAATGTTAACTTTTATAACGGAACTTTTAAGGAAAAGGGAGACCGATTTTGAAAGTTAAATAACAAATGTGATTTTAGTAATCAATACTTTTGCGTTGTTTCATAATATAAAACTGTAAAACCTTAACAAAGGCTGAAGGGTAGAAATAAAATTTGTTGATTTAAAATAAATAAAATAAAAATGGAAGGAAATACTTCTGCGACTTAAAGTACCTTAATCTCAGACAGAACTTAAATCGGAAAGCTCCGAAATCTTATAATTTTATAAGCACAGAATAGGACATGCCGCTCTGTTACCAACACTGTCATTGTCTCCCACACAGCTGAGCGTCCTCTCTCGCAGGAAGCGCACAAGAGCAAGCGGGACGAAAGTTTTAGTTCCCTCGTTCCCATTGTACCGTTGCGTTGTCGCTCGGTGTGTGTTTCCTTTTTTTTGCGTGAAAGTGACAAAAGGCAAATGGCAAAAACAAATGGCACTCAAATTGCCAGACGATGCTCGGCAAAATAGTTAAATTCTAGTTGTTAATTCATATTTTGTTTAATAACCGCTGTGCAATATAAATCATTAGCCAAAGAAGAGAAGAGATAAACGGGAGAGAGCGAGCATAACGTTGTAACGGTAGACGGCAACAGTAACGGCTACGGTAACGGAGCATTAGAATATATAGAAAATATCGATTGGAGCACTGGATCTAACGGAAAATCGGGCCAAAATGGTTGGCCTGCTCAATCCGCTCAAGTATGGCGACCACTTCTACGAGCTGTACACGAACAGCACGCGCAGGTAATCCCCGCCAGCATCTGGATAAGTAGATGTCCCGGAGTCCCATTCAGTTGCCACCCCCTAACCCCTACATCCCCTACGTCCCGTACAGCCCATCCGACTTGGGGTGGAAAAATCGATCTGCTGCACTCGGCTTTCGGCTTCCAATCTGGGTCTTCAACCCCTACACAATTCACATTCGCTCTCCGCGCTGTCGCAGCACCCCCCGATTTTTGGGGGTTGCAACGGGCGGAAGTGGACAGTCCTGCGCCGAACAGCTGAGCGCTGCTCTCAATCAGCTGACTGGCGAGTGCCTCGCGACCTGCATTAATCCACTGATGGCCCACGAGGCGATGGTGTGGCTTTTAGAATGTCCCTCTCCATTAAAACCGCCAAAAAACACTATCCTTGGGAGACCACATCAAACGGATTGGGGATTAGATATTTCTATATATACTATTTCTATAATCGAAAAACCAATATCTGGCGAAGAAAAATGTTAATTTAAATGTCTAAAACCTATTTAAAAGCAGGAAAATATATGTTAGGACAGATTATTAGTTTAAAACAATATTAGAATTGATCAAAGATCAATAGAGTTTAAAGTTTTCGAAAAGGACACATTGCCTAAGTAGCTTTAATGAGTTGAGTCTTAAATATAGGGCATATATAGGAATTGTTACCAATTCGGGACCTTGGAATTAAGATTATTTAATTGAATACCTGGACAACAGTTAGTTGGCAAAAAGTCGAATCAGCTCAAGAAAATCGATTTGGCAGAAGGCGTGTAAAAAGTTTCTTATTGTCTTGCTTTTATTGATTACTGACAAATTGCTTTAGAATAATTAAACGTTTGCGCCAAGGTTTTGGGTTTTCGAGTATCACGGATTTAGTACACTGGGTTTAAGTTTGCCAATAAGAACTTGTTTTTGACAAACACATTTTTTCACATTGTATATTATTTTTTAAATACCGCCACTTTTTAAATATTTTTATTTGGAACCTCTTTTAAAAATTCCTCAAGTGCACTCTTTTAAGCATTGTAATGAATTGATGTAAATGACTTTGAGGAAGTTACACACTTTCGAGGCAGTAATTGCTTCTTCTCGAACTTTGAGCTCTCTTTTAGATGTGTCAAACGGTATTGAAAACCACCTGTCAGCTGCAGGATACAAAAGTTCCGGATGCATTCAGTCGCAAAAATGGTCATGTGGGTGTACGAGTATGCATATATATATACATATGTGCATCCCAAAGCTTGCACCTTGGTGCCCGATATGTGTACATATGCATGTGCATCTGTCGTCCAAAAATAAGGACCGCCATCCAGGATAAAAGCTTGCAGGCTGATAAGAGCCAATAAGAGCGAAAAGCTTCCTGTAGGCAAACAAAAACAAATGCAAGTCCTTCGCCAGGACCTCGCAAATTAAGCTTGTTCCCCTTTTTCAGTTAGTTGGAATGCGTTTTTGATTTATGACTTAGAGTTTGATTAGTGTCCCTGAATATTTTCATAAGTTTTTCATTCAAGTGAGTCCGTTTAAAGGTAATTCCGTGCGTTTTACTTATCAACTATTACATAGTGTATAAACTAATAACAAATAACGCACGAAATCAAAGTTTTCAAGTTTATCATAGTTCATAGTACAAAATATACATATGTGCGTCCCACCTGTCGAACAGATACACATTTAAAAAAAATGAAAAGATTATCATTTGTGCAAGGATATAAATTGTTACTTACATTTTTAAAGGATTTTAGTTCAAAAATGGGTTTTTTTTTACAAAGTATTATTTTATATCTTTGTTTTAATGAATTTTAGAATTTTCTTTTCCTCAAGCTCTTGTATTTCTTCTGCATAGCCTAATGTTATTTTCATGGTAGGCGGTTATTGATTTTTTATTCAAGTTCATCATACATTTTGTATAATATTTTGTAACCCATTTATTCCTTTCTATTACAGAAAAATGCAACACGATCGCAAGGTGTTAACGAAACGCAAAAGTCGAAAGGACAAATCGGCCGCAGCAATGGCAGCGGCAGCTGCTGCAGCGGTTCTGGAAGGGAATGCGGGTGCCGGCGGACTGGTGAATCCGCTAGATCCACCGCTGGTCAAGGAACAACTGATGATCTTGCCCTCGTTTCCGGTGGCGCACATTGAACTGGATCCGAATGCGTCCAAGTTTGCGGTCTTCTCGGCAATTAGATCCACGGTGCTGGAGGCAGAGACCCGCTACTCCCTGTTCCAGGAGGGCGGAGCACCCAGTGGCCAAGGCGGATCGAGCCAGAAGAAGTGGAGCAATAACGTGAACTCAGCCTGCTGCATGATGTGTGCCCACAGTTGCATGATAAGCAACCTACTCGATTGCTCTTGCCATGCGCACATGGCTATGCACGGCGCCGTTGGGCCTGGGAATGCAGGTCCTGGCGGACCAGTTGGAGTCCTTGTCGATGGCCGGATACCGGCTCCTGTGCCGGTGGTCGTCGGAGGACCCGGTTTGCCCGTAGAGAAGCGACCACGTCGGGATAGCGCCAACAGCGATGCGGATTCGGACACGGAGGAGCCCACCGAACGGGAGCCCGTCTACGCCACTGTGCCGCTGATTGTGGGCGCCGGTTTGCGCAGTCTCTTCGAGCTGATCGCCGATGCCCGGCATGTTCATCCGCTGCTGTGCACCAAGGCGCTGAAGGCCCTGCTGGATGTCATCCAGGGACAGCAGCCGGAGAGTTTTAAGCTAGAACCAGAGGAGCTGATCAATCCGCTGTACGATCTCCTTCTCGATTTGGCCACCATGCCGGCGGCACTCAATTCGGCCACCGGTGCGGAGGCCAACTGGTCGGCCATGGCCTGTGCCGCCCTCCTGGGACTGTGCATCGCACGTGGTGATACGGGCAAGATGCTCAAGGCTATTGCCGCCATGCTGATGACGCCGCGTCAGCTCTCCGCCCAGATTGTCCAGCTGCCGGTGGTACTGGCCACCTTGCAGCACACGGTGATCAGTGCGGCGTTGAATAAGCCCACCAGACCGGATTTTCATAGCCACGGGGTGCCGCACAATTCCCTGATCGATGAGGTGAGTTAGGCACATGGTTCGTGTTTTTTTGTTGTTTTATTTTATAAAGAGTTCATGTTTTATTTTGCAGTGATCGCTGTTTTTTGTTTTTTAGTTTTATTGTATGCCTAGTTAAACAAAAATTCTGCACTTTTTTCATAGTTCCCCGTGAAGTTGCCGCCCTTGAGCACAGGTGCTCCCATCACCTCGCCAGCAATGGCCTGCGATGGAGTGTTTGTCTATCTACTCTATGGCGGAACGCTGCTAAAAATCGGCACTGGCTTTGGGGGATCCTACAAAGGTCACATCTATGCCCAGAATGAGGACTTCAGCCACGAGAGGAGCGCCTGGCTGGGCTACAGTGGCGGGCAGCTCTACTTCCGGCGCACCTGTCGCCGCAGTGCTGGCGACCAACTGCAAATGGTGGGCCTGGACACGCTGGCCATCAAGGCGATGAGTCCATTGAGCATGCTGCACATGCGCGAAGGACTCAACTACGTGCTCTTCACGGACGACGACTCACTGCACGCCATCTGCAGCAATCGCGATGTAAGTATCTGCATATTTAAAATCTCAGTCTAATCATAGAAAATAACACAATTAAAATCAATTTTCGATTATTAAATATTTTTACTTCAAATAAAATATGACAGAATATCCCTAACATTTAAAAATGAATGTATAACTATATAAGATTATTTTGTAATGAGTATTGTTTTTTTTTTTTTGAATAGGATACACTGGTGGTCAAGAAACTAAATCTGTACCACAATAGCTACAACATTGATCCGCCGCCCTTTGAACTGCCGCTCCAGTTGGCCCGCAAGAAGTTCCGGACCTTGGGTTATGCGGCCTTCGAGGATGAGCTGCTCAATCAGTATCAGATTCAGCGCATCCAGTCGGCCCACAATAGCTTCGAGCCAAAGCTACCTGCACCCTGCAGAGATGCAGATGTGGATGTTATGGGCATGGCCTGCGGCAAGGAGTTTGGCTTGGTGCGGGCCAGTAATGGTCGCGTCTACTATTACGGAAAATCGGCTGCTCTTGGATTGAAGTGCGTCGGTCGCACCCCCACGCTCAAGCTCACCGAGCTGGTCATCTCAAAGGCGGCCAATATAGTCCATGTGGCCGTGGGACACGATGGCATTCATGCACTGTTGGTCAATGATGATGGCACCGTTTTCTTTGCGGGCACAGCTCGTCGCGGTGAAGATGGTGATAGCAGCAAGAACCGGAGGCAACCGAAGGCGGTTAAACCGAAGAAGATGACCAAGATCGATGGCCATGTGGTGGTGCATGCCGCCTGCAACAATGGCACCTCTGCATTTGTAACCAAAACCGGAAAGCTGATCATGTATGGCAAGGATACGGCCCACTGCGATGCCATGGGCTTCGTCAGTGAGCTGCTGGAACAGCATGTGACCAAGGTGGCGCTGGGCAAGGCCCATTGTGTGGCCCTCAATGCCAAGGGTCAGCTCTTCTCGTTCGGGCTGAACAACAAGGGTCAGTGCGGCAGGATATTCAACAAGTTGCAGCCGGTGAAGGATGTGCCGCCATTTGCCTCATCCTCAACGGCCGCCGCCTGTTTTGCATCCCTGCTGCCACTGGACAAGCGCCTCAAACTGGACTTCTCCACGCTGTGCGACTACGATGACCATAATCTGGTGCAGGGTCAGTGCCGCGTGTGCGTCATTTGTCGAGAATGCACGGGATACAATGTTAGCTGTGTCTCCGCTCTAAATGTACCACTGGATCAGCGTTTGGCGGGCAGCATATGTCCCTGTGGTCACGGAGATGCGGGCTGTGCCAAGTGTGGCCTATGCGCCGCCTGCATTGCCCTCCAGGATAGCGATGGTGAGTTTATCTACTGATCGATAAAATCTTAGTTACATTTTTAAATACCGATCTCTACTTGCAGAGGCCAAAACGGAACTAAAACCTCCACCCAGTGACGTACAACAGCGCCAGCAGCGTTCCAAAACCCTCATCATGCGCCGCAAGGAGCGCAAGGGCGAACTGGAAACAGGAGCCGCCGGAGGAGGAGCTGCAACGCCCACTGACCTGGACAAGGATCCGCCTCGAGTGGCTCCACTGGCGCCGCAGCTGCTGCAGCTCACCAGCTCATCGCCTGTCGTGCAGGTTGCTTGTGGATTGCACCATACGGTGGTGCTCACCTTGGCCGGTGAAGTCTACACTTTCGGAAGCAATCAGTATGGTCAATTGGGCAGTGGAGATCTGCAGCCGGTGAGCGGACCAGTTCGTGTTCAGGTACCGGGTGCCATCAGCCAAGTGGCCGCTGGTAGCAATCACACCGTACTGCTGACATCGAAAGGAATGGTCTACACGTTTGGCAATTACCAGAAGGGGCAACTGGGCCGTCTGCCCAGTGATTATGGACTGAAACCTCCGCCCCAGGACGATGACTCTCCGGTGGGAGCTGGGTCTGATGGAGGAGCAGGAGGATCGCCTACAGTTGCGCCGGTGGGCATGCCTGGACCGGAGCGATCCCAATCGCCGGCCAACGTGCAGCCCAGTGGCTCCAAGGAGATGCCTCCACTGTTGCCGGTGCTCACCCAGCGTCAGAAGTTCTTGTGGAATTGTTCACCTGGAGCCGTCTTGTATGCAAATAACCACATTGAATTAGTAGAATAATGATTGCTAATGATTATCTATTATCCTTTGTAGTGGATTGGGCCCCTGTTATGGCAAGAAGGTAACCTGGATTGGAGCCAATGGAGATCAAACCTTTATCAAGATAGACGAATCCCTGATCACGGCACAAATGCTCCCCAAGATGCATGTGGTGGCCAATAAAAAGACGATATGTAAGTTTCTCATAAGATTCTTAAAAAATCAAATAACAATATTTTACTCATCCCCGATATAGTGCTCATTCCCAGCATTCCGCTGTCCTTCCACACGCTCTCCATAAATCGGCGGGATGGTAGTTGTACTGCCCATTATCGTGGACAAACCAACTTTGTGAAACTGATGCAAGCACAGCCGGAGCAACAGCAACCAGAGATTAACTCCAATTTGGATGTGGCCGTGACTCCGGTTGCGGATTCGCCGGCACATGCCTCCACTTCGTCGCTTCTTGCGGCTTTGACGGGCACAGCTACGGCTGGAGTGCCCATCAACGAGCAGATGTCCCGAAGCATGCACGAGGCCAGGAATCAGATCTTTGAGGAACAGCTACCGGAGGTGGGATCATCTGCTGCAGCAGCAGCAGTACCAGCACCTGGGACACCGGTATCGGCGGGGTCTGTGCCTAGGAGCCGTCGTGGTGGCAAGCAGGGTACCAGTTCCCCGGAACCCATTCCATCGCCACCACAACTAGCCTTCACTATGGATCCCACGTATAATGTTCTCTGGGTTTTCGATGGAGCTGCACGGAAACTACGCTGCCACAATGTGGTGGCCAGTGACATCAACGAAAGCGATGCGGTAAGCTAATAGATGAAATCAGATTTCCTTGTTCCTCTTATCATATACTGTCTTCCAGAACGCGGCCACTTATCGATCGTTGCTCTCGCCGGAGTTATCTTTGCCGGATCGGGTGGATTCCCGTGTGGCCCGCTCGCAGGCATCCCTGAACTTACTCGCCTGTCTCGACATTCTCACTTCGGCGCAGGACAACATACCCGGGTGCTTCGAGCAGCCGCTGTTGAAGCAAACCCAACAGACGGCGGAAACGCAGGCCGGTGAATTCCAGGTGGTCAATCGGTTCGATAACTTTGGCGGCGGATGGGGCTACTCCGGTCATAGTGTGGAGGCCATACGCTTTTCGGCGGACACCGATATTGTGATCTGTGGCTTCGGGATGTTCGGTGGCCGCGGGGAGTACAGTTGCAAACTGAAGCTCTTCGATTTGGGCGGCGATGGTGGTGGCTACGAGAAGGAAGGCATCCTGATCAGCGAGACCAAAGAGGTGCCCTACGAGTGCGGCGCCAGGAGTAAACACCACATCCTTCTGCCCAAACCGGTCAGTGCGGTAGCTGGCAGATGGTATTTGGTGTGGGCCCGGATTGCAGGTCCCTCCTCCGATTGCGGATCGTGCGGTCAGGCGTCCGTGACCACCGAGGATCAGGTGGTTTTCTCCTTCAAATCCAGCAAGAAGGCAAACAACGGCACCGATGTCAACTCCGGCCAAATACCGGCCATTTTGTACCGCTTGGTCACCCAGGATTGCAAACAGACGCCGGCCCAAATGGACGCCGATCCTGTGCAGCGTATTTCCCGGGCTTTTGCCAACAGTGTGAGTCGTGAGTGCTTCGAGAGCCTGGTGGTTCTGCTAAGCTGGTCGTGGGATTGCTTTAAGTTGCAGCTACGCGAGGAGCGGGACCGCTCCCGGCCATTGCAGCTGCAACAGTCGCTGCAGTACCTCGGCTATGTCATTAAGTCATGTCTCCGCCTGCTGCGCAAGTATACAAACGAGATTTACCCGCAGAGGAACTCCTCCACATCGGTGGCCACGGGCGGTGGCTCCAATGCAGCACATGGTAGTGGCGTAGTGACCACTGCCAAGCAGGCTCAGTCTAAGCCAAACAAAGGTGAACGCATCTGCTTTCCAATTTACTATTTTTACTATTTTACTTATGTACTTCTTTAATTATAGACAAGAATGCCCCTCGTGTGGTGGGCAATGCAGCCGTCATGGCGAAGTACTTTGGGGATCCCTCCCCATCGGTGGCCCCAGCCATGATTAGCAGTGCCAGCAGCGGAGGAGCACCATCCACATCGGCCTCGGCAGCGGTGGCACCTGGGAGCGGAACTCCCGTCACCCGGAAGACCAACATGGAGAACATCCAGCTGGCGGAGTGCATTGGCAATGTTAGAGCTCTGCTCATTGGCATCTTTTGCGATGACATATTCAAGGATATAGCCACGGATGAGGGTGAGTTTGACTCTGGAAGTTAGTTTACCTATTCTATTTATGATATCTCTTAATTTGCAGGCTATGAACTATCGCTGGAGATTCTCGACGAGTGTCATCTGAGCTTTGTGGCCTGTTTCGATGCATTCTACCCGACGTCCTCGTTGAAGTGGAACTGCCTGTGCGATCTGCTCGCTCAGATGGATCGGGGCGCCTTGCATTCCCGCCTACTCAGCGCGATCCTTGCTGGATTATGCTCGCCATCGGTGAAACTCAGAGCCACTTTCTCACTGCTTAGTGCGGCTGGAAACGAACGCCAGTCAATCATCAGTCCCAGCGACAACTCCGGCTTGCCCATGCTCTCCTCCACGGATGCACATCCGTATCCCGTGCTCGTGGAGCAAATGATCTATCGCACGCAGCAGGAGAAGAGTGATTTTCTCAGCAATTCCTGGACATTTAAGGATGTACTCGTGCGTTTGCTAGACATTATTGCCAGTCCCATAAGATCTCGCATCGAGGCAATATACAGCCGGAGCTTGGGAAGTCTTAGCTATCCAGGAGGTAAGGAGTGTGTTAATCAAGGCTTGATTGACAACTGTTGTCATCTGCTGGCCAGAGTTCTGGCCGAGATTGTCTACCAAACGGCGATGGGTGAATATGACAAGCTGTTCATGCCACCCAGAACCCTTCATTCGACGGGAGCTCGCTTTGCCCGCTGCGATGTCAGTAGGACCTGGAATACCGGAAACTTTGGACCCGATGCCATTGCCTTCGCCGTTGATCGACCTGGTGTGGCCATTGCTGGCGCCATGGTTTACTCGGGATCCGGGAGCTATGACTATCAGTTGGAGTTGCTGTACGATAATACGGCGGATCTGCAGCCGCAGCACAAGTGGGAGACCCTGGAATCGGTATCCGGCAGTTACGATCAGGATGCAGTTCATAACGATCTGGCAGAGATAAAATTTGACCATCCGGTGCACATCAAGGAGAATGCTCGCTACGCCCTTCGGCTATGCTCCCAAGGAGCAAGAACTTGCTCTGGCGATGCGGGAATGCCGGCGGTTCGAGGTCCTTGTGGCGCCCAGTTCCACTTCTATGCATGCGATCTTAGCTTCAATGGAACCACTCCAGCTAGGGGTCAATTGCCTTGCATCCTGTACTACAGCACGCCTATAAAACAGGATGGAAACTCGGCGAGCGGGCGAAAGGGCGATGGATCCAATGTAGCAACTCATTTGGATGATCGCATTATGCTTCTTGGACCCCATGAGGTCTCCACCCGCGATACAGCCCTGCAGATCGCCGCTGATATAACCAAAAAGTGCACTGAACTGCTGATTTTGGCACGCAATGCCATGGCTGCATCTTGTTCGCCGTCAGATAATAGTTCCAATCACACTCAGACCATCGATTCCGAGCACAATATCACACCCATCGAGGAGCACATGGACATCAATTGGGCGAACAATTCCAGGACAGCTGCCCTGCCAACAGCCATAGATCCGCAGCTGTCCACAGCCAGGGATTTGGGCAAACGTATTGAGTCGTTCAGCAAGGGTCTCATGGAGACCCTGAAGTTCGACAAGCGATCCACGAATCCCTTCGAGATGGAAATTGAGATCGGAGCCACCGAAGTCGAGGAATCGGCAGACTTGAGAAATGGACAAAGCCAAAGTGTAAGCCAAAGTCAGAGTCAAAGTCAAAGTGTTCCGATAAATGGCAATGAACGAACCGCGGACTTTGAGTTCGCCGAGCAACCGGCTCAACAGTCAATGCCCCAGCATCTGCACTCCGATTCGGAGGAGGCTCCGCTGGAGGTAGCCGGCATGGCTGCCGGTGGCGGAGTAAGTGTGGCAGATGGATCTGGTGGAGTGGCAGGAGTGAGCAGTCAGGCAGCTGCAGTGCAGCTGCTCGAGGTCTTTAATCTGGCCGCCTCCAATATGTTCCATACGTTACTTCCACTGGTCTATGCACATATTGCCAATCTGGCTTGCAGTGATCCAAAGAGCTCCGTCCAGATTCTTGGCTTAATCAAGGAGATTCTGCCGCACATCGCGGCCCTTAATCAGTTGCACGTGTCCAAGGATCAGCGACAGCCGGAGCCGGTCCTTTTTGCTACACAGACCTCTGGTTCTGGAAACTCCAGTTCCAGCAGCACCACCAGTAACCATTATTGTGTAGTGGAGAGTGACCATCCGTACAAGAGTGCTAGCATTAGTAGCTATCGCGTGGAGTTTCCGCCCTGCGTACAGTGGCTCACCATCGAGTTTGACCCGCAGTGTGGCACTGCTCAGCTGGAAGATTACCTGCTCCTGTCGATTCCCATGCGTCCAGCATCGCAGGCGCCGCCAGTGCCGCATGTGGATGACTATTTGGAGCAGGCGGATAACAATGTGAATGGAGCGGGGGACAGGAGGCGCACTACGGGCGGTGGCATCGCCGGCAGTGGAGCAGCACCGCACACACACCAACGCTCCGCCAGTGTCCAGTTGACCATGGCCAGTTGCTGCCGGAGTCCAGGTTGTGGAAATGCTCCGGGATCTGCTGCCGCACCCAGTTCCATGCCTCTGCGCAGCCAGGACCCCAATGACAGGGAGTGGATTGTGGTCAAGAAGTTTAATACGTAAGTTGCAACATAAACCAATGAGGAGTTATGATCCTAAATGGCTCTTATTATTATAGTGCTTCCACCTGGCTCCACAACGTCCTCATCCTGCCCGGCAACTGCGTGGAGTTCTCCTTGGAAACAGCCTCACTTTACGCCCAGGATCCGCACAACAATCGCTATGGCTTTAAGTGTCTAGTGGTGGGCTATGACAATCCCACATCGGTGAGTTGATTCCGTGTGTAATACTATCTCTTTCTAAACCATGTTCTCCCATCTCGCTCAGATTAATGCCAGCAACTCGTGTCTGATACGACTGGAACAGGAATTGGCCTATTTGGGTGGCATGTGCAGTGCCAATCTGATGAAGAAGGAGCTCAATCTGCCAGGTAATTTATGCGAGCATTACTTTTACTTAGGATTATATTAAAACCAAATATGTATCACAACAGATGACAAAGACGTGGAGGACATGAGCGGCATTGAGGAGACCATCAACACTCATCATACCCTGCTCTCTAAAGGATTTGCGCTATCTGAACCCCAGTTGACCGTTCACCAGGCTTTGGAATCGTATTTGCCCATCGGGTGAGTCCATAAAGTACTATTGGAAACATAATATTATTTATAAATATTTAAGTATCGTAAACAACAGTATTTGCCTTTAAAAGTTTACGATTATCTCGTAAACATGTGTCAAGCTTCTAAAAATATTTTTGAAAGCCATAGGATCAATAAAACTTTTGTTTATATATATGTAGATCTCGTCTGTCATCCGCTATTTGTATACAATATTATATTAGCTGACTTTGCCCTCCAAATAGTATTAACTTATATGTACATATGTAGCATATACATTTAAGAGCACCACATTTTGGCTTTAAATTGATTTATTCCATATACGTATTTGGTGGGATATGGCTAACCCACCTGGATATTTCTGGGCAAGATCCCAGCCTACATGCGACTATATACATGGGCCACTTACAACTGACGAACATTGCGAGTTATGAATAATTAGATTAACATATATTACGACTAACTGTAGGCTATGGTTTTGGTACAGCGAAAGGTCACGCATTGGTGGTTCCGTATGATCGGTGGTGATAATGATGGCAATGGTGCTCCAACCATTCCACCGCCCACCGCTTCTCTAGCTTCATTCAGCTCTGTGTCTCTTGTGGGTAGATGCTCTGCTATGGTACTGAAAAACAGTGCAAAACAGGCATCTGTGATCTATGATGTGTCTTTCCTTGGCGTCTACAAATCAGTCTTTAGCAGGCCAGCGTTCTCGATTTGGTATACGATCTGGGTTTCCTTGTAAGTGCGTGGTTCTGGCTGCACTACGTCCAGCTTGCGACGTCGTCGCTTCTGGACTACGCGCCACCACAGCAAAAGGATCAGGAGGAGCAGCAGCAGTCCCAGAAGAACACTACCGGAGATAATATAGGCCAGATAGCTGCGCTCCCGGCACTCATCCGTGATCAGGGATCGCAGTGGGATATACGGCTGGATTTGGCCTTGTCCGCCAAAATTGGGCGGATGAAACATCAGCTGATCGCTGTGCAGTCGGAAGAACTCCGCTCGGGGCAATGGTGGCTCCACATTCCTGTCCAGCTGCTCACAGCTCCAGGCATTATCATAGCGGATATCGCGTACGTTGAGCGCGAAGCTATTGTCGAATCGGAGGGGTTGTGGTGCCACATTCTCGGTGGTGCCATCGACTCGAGGATCTGCACCTGGTCGCGAGCTGCGCAGACTGTTGTTGTGGAAACGCAGCTCCAGACGCTCGCTCAACTGATACGAACGATGAACGGTGAGGCTGCGAAAGGCAATCTCACTGGTGGCGCCGAATTCGTTCCCTCGTATTGTCGCCGCATCTCTGATTTGGGCTTCCAACCACTCACCATCCACGGACAGGAAATGGTTATCACTCAGGCTTAACTTGGAGACAACTGAGGCAGATCTAATTATGTTTTTGTTCATAATTTCATACTGACAAACACTTACGCTTGAAGGAGAAGGCATGGGAGTGGACCTCCTGGAACTGATTACCCCGCAGACTCAGCTCGTTGGTCACCTCGAGCTCGTAGAAGGCGCGTGTGGGCAGATCGCCCAGGAATTGGCAGTTGGCGATGCTCATCTGCTCCACGGCGAATTTCTTAAAGGCCTAGACGCACAAACAGAAGTTATTAGTAATAGACTCTAGTTACGACAACATACTTTCACTCACTTGACTCTCGATGCGCTGAATGGTGACCCCGTCCAGCTTGAGCAGTATGGCACTATCCTTGGTGGTGGTGAACCCGAAAGGCTTCATTAGCTCAATCCGCCCGCCCACGAACGAGATCTCCTCGATGTTGCCGTTGATGGCATGCGATTCGATCAGCTTGAGGTTCGTCTGCTCGAACTCCACGATCAGTGCCTTATTGCTGGCATATCGCGGCACACTGAGCGCGTGCTCCCGGAGCACCAGTTGGCCCACCTGGCGGAAGACCACCTTGCGCAGGCCCATCGTGTTCGCCAGCCGATTGGCCTCCACCAGAAGATCGCGGCAGTTGCGGATCTCAATTATGTAGACATTTCCGCGCAACAATGGCAAGCCCATAGTCTGAAAATAATGAAACGGATGAGCTTTATTTAGTTCAGTTTCTAGATTTCTAGTTCTCTTACTATAATTATGGGACGTAGTATAGTTATCCTAGGAATATGTATGTGTAATCTATAAGCATTTACAATGTATAACATCCGCTTGAAAAAGCACAACAAATCGGGTCGCATTATAACTAATCTAACAGTTAGGCCTATAGATAAAGAATAGCGATAAAATGTTGCTTAAATTATTACTCATTGGTAAGTAGGACAAAAGACTGTTGTACTTTAAAGAACTTGACATGCATTTGTCATTATTTATTTTTAAAATAATATCTCAATAGAAAACCAAAAAATAAGCAATGCAAATTCAAAAAATATTCCAGAATTTAGCTGAATATGCTTGCAGAATGGTTAAAGAATGGTTATGATATCACTTAACGTTTTCATTAATTTATAAAAAGCTATGTAAACATTAGGTATTTGCCAAATAACTGACTCACCTGGTCGGAGTTATTGCAGTCGCAAGTGATGGTATTGCCGTACTCCCCGCAGGTGACATTCACCAGCTCCGCCTGGACAGCGAGGAGTAGGCAGGAGAGGAACGGCAGGAGTATCCGCGTCCATGTCGTCGGATCCTTGAGATTTCTGATATTCCGCATGATTGGTCGACTGATCCGCCTGTGGCCAATTATTCACTCATATTAACTGGTGCCTTTTGCGCGCCCTTGCTCGTTTCGCCTTCTCTATTCTCCGGTCCACTCTTTGTTCATTTTCTAGTTGTGTTTACCGTCCGCTCTGCTGTGCACTGCTCTCTGCCGTGAGCGTTCCGTAGAACTGCCGATTATAGACCGTTTCGCTCCAGCCTTATCTTTCAAGGTGTTTCTTATCTATAATACACGTGAAGCTCATATTATTGTCGTGTGCGTTTGCATGGTGTGTGTGTGTGCGTGTGTGTGTATGTGTGTATGTGTGTATGTGTTTGTGTTCCGCTCTGTAATCAAGCTTCATATTTCTCTCTTTATAGCAGATGATGATATATGTTATGTTAAATGTTAAATGCCACGTCCACAAACGTCAAAATCAATTTTGATTCTCAATTCATGGATTTATGATTTCGCTGAAAAGTATGCAACATGCAGAATAAAGCGTTTCCGACTATATAAAGTCTGTCCGTATAAACGTTTCGATCTCAGGAACTATAAAAGCTAGAAGGTTGAGATTCAGCATACAGAGTCTAGAGACAAAGACCCATGTTGTCACGCCCACAAGCCGCACAAAACTGACACGCCTACCATTTTGAAACATTTTTCGAAATTTTTTCATAGTTTTATTAGTCTTGTAAACTTCTATCGATTTGCCAAAAAAACTTTTTGCTACGCAAACTTTAACGCCCTAAAGTTGCCAAACCGTTCACGCCCACACTTTGGAACAATTTAAAATTTTTTTCTCATTTTATTCCCCAATATATATCGATATCCCAGAAAAATGATGAAATTTCACACTAGCTGGGCAGGGTACCTGATAGTTGGGGAACTCGACTATAGTATACTCTATCGGCTTTATTTAACTGTCCCTATACAGTTTAAGATAAGATTTCACTATATATTTGCGTGACATTCAAAAGTATCAGTATTCCTTTAGTTATTGTAGAGGATGCAAGGTTATTCTACGTTATTTGTTAAAAATTTTATTCCTGTCTCGCACGATTGATTATTTAAACAGGATCAGTTAACGTTTGTAAGTTTTTTATTTTTTTTTAATTGGATCGATATTACGAGAAGTCAGATACTTAAGAGGACGACTTACATAGGTGTTTTTGTTTATATTCTAACATTTTTAAAAGTTTCCTGATCTGTTTATACATATAATAAGTGTTTGGTTTTAAATTGCTACACAATTTTAATACTCTTGAGAAAGTTGCAAATCAATACATAAAAGTTCCAGTGTCCAGTTGAGTGAAAAAAGTGTCGCAAGAAACAACATAATAAAATTTCACATGTTCCACAAACAAAGTGATCGATTACCGATCTTGAGGCGAATTTCGACCATATACTTTAGTGGCGGGAGGGGGAGGGGGGGTTTAGGTTAGTTGAGAGTGTCGATCATAATCAGCTAACGATATTGCCCAACGATCTGCAAACACACTCGTTTTTCAAGTCGCGGACGTGGACGAGGGTCTAATTGAATCACAACACCCTCTCCAATTGTGATCACTTCGTCAGTAGTTTCTCTTGCCCTCCAATCACCACCGTTTCCTCCATTCGTTAATTGAATTCTGAGGCCAAACTCTGCGCGGAAAATCTCTCTGGCCCTGGAAATGGAGACGTCGTCTGGATCTCTGATGGTAGCCCGAACATGAGCAATTATGCTTTGTTATTTGTTTATGGCCATTTCGATTTCCATTTGTTTATAGAACTCAATTTGCGCGAGAGGAAAATTAAGTCGAGTCGAGAGTCGAGTCTCCATCTCGATCTCAAGTGGCGGCTGCTTAAATATTTGCGCACGAGTCGAGGAATTCGAGAAACCGGCACGAATGGGCATTCCAGAGGCTACAAGTTCAAAATCACATACGATTGTGCCGAGCTGTATTCAAACTGCAGTATTTGAAAATGTTTTGGAAAAAGCCCCTTAAAACAAAAAACAAAAAATCACTAATAACACGTAATCCTTTTAAGCAGTACCTTTGCCATTTGACTTGACTTTGTTCGAAATATATTGTCAAGATAATGTCTAAGTACAGTGGAATTAAGATAGGGGAGGAGAAATGTCTCATTGCAAACAAGGGAAATAAATATAGAAAGTCATAATACGTTATTGCCCACTATTACTACGCTAAAGTATAGTACATTCTGCTTTATGGCCAGGGGCCTTAGAATTCCGGATGCATCGCAGACGCGGTGGCCAACCCTTTGGGGTTGAATCAAGTGAATCAAGTGACGTTCATTGAGTTGACTTGCGGTTAGGAAATTGAATTAAAGCGCAATTGCGTTTCCTGTCAAGTAAAAAGTCGCGCACACGCACTGTAAAATCCGTAGAATCTCTGACCATAAAAACCCCCCAGGGACTACGCCTCTGAATTACGCTCAATTAGGTGGCAATTAGGATATATCCCTACGCATTTAAATTAAAAAAAAAGGTGTCCTTTAACAGGAAAAATAGAATAGTTATGTTCGATAAGTTATTATCACAACTTACTATTACTAAGTCCACAATCTAGTGTCTAAATAATGACAGCTGGCAATGGAATTGTGCACTCTTACAATTAATATTCATACTCTTTTCAACTGGACATTAAAAATTATTAAGTATTTTTGCAATGCTTTCAAAATGAATGTATGTACATGCTACATGTATTTTGGCATATCGTTATCGTTATTTTGGCCACAATCACATGTGCCAATGATAATTAGCACATTTCATGGACTTGCATTTATGCAATTGCATTGACTTGAATTTAATCGAGGCACAACCGAACGAATCGAATGCTAGTCTTGCAATGCACTGCTTCACATCGTACTAGTAACTGGGTTGAGTGCCGATGAACTCCATTGATTACCCGATTCGAAACGGTTTTCTTATCGCTACCTGGTATCTGTACATTCGATAAGATAACAAAATGAGTCCGATTGCCTCACCATCACCACCCAATTGACTCAACTCTCGCAGGATGACACATGTGTATTTCGTTGCCAGAGCTTTTCAAACGTATTACTCCATGCAGTTTACACAGCCGAAAGGCATTAACGGTAAACTTAATGACTAACTGGAGTATTTATGTCTGGGGAAATCAGTCATGGTGGAAATTTGCGAGTTAAAGTTTTACCTCGATATATCGCACATTTTAAATTCGTATTTTGTGCATAAAAGAAGAATGAAACTATTGTTTGAGAAAGGTTTCTGGTAATTTTTTAAATTATTAATTCAACTTCCAACTTTCAGCAGACTTAGCTTAAACCAGGAGTATATTCAAACCTTTTAGGGAATATATTAACCGTTTATTTCTCCGTTTATTTTAAATGTGTGTGTTTTCACCCTAAAAATGTCTATTAACGAATTAACTACAAGCTTTCCAGCGATTTAGCAATTCTTATCTGTTGCAAAATTGTCACCGACTTTCTTTCAGAGCCCGAAGTTCATTGTTAAAAGCGAAGCTCGTTTAGCCAAAGGTCCAACCGCCTGAAAAAGCGAAAAAGTAGTAGTACATGTAGAATGCTGAGGGCACTTGATGGGGTTAATGTTTTTAGCCTGCTCATTGCTTTCTACTACTTGAAAAGCGGGCATTTGCTTTGCTTTTTGTTCTGCGCCACCTCTTTCCATACACTTGGCACAATTTTCGACCAGCGTTTTGTAAAAGTAAAAGTTCCTTGAGTGAAAACAGCGATCTCAAAATACAAATTGCAAGTCTTAAAAGGTTCAAAGACAACCGATTTAACTTAGATTCCGAAGGGATTGATGAATTTGTTTCTATATTCATTAGTTCTCATTTGAATTCTTAGTAAGCTTATCCAATTAACACCTAAAAGTGTTCGTTTTCCCGAGGCTTTACTGTGGCCAGTAGCAAATTTCGAATACCTTTTTGTAACAATGACTTTGGGGTTGGACTTTTTGTCGCTTCGAAACAGTTTTTACGACAAACGCCAACTAAAAACAGATTTTTATTTAACGTTTGCTTTTCTCCGACGTCATTTAACCTTGAAGTATCGAAATACGACGATGACGAGCAGCGGACATAATGGATATGGATATATGGCAAGGTGTCTGCCAATTTAAATACGTATATACATATGTACGTTTATATTTTATTTAGCAAGGGGGCGTTTGTTCACAAATCTACACTGCTAATTTATATTCCCGCGGGGGAATTGCAAAATAAAAAAAAATAGAAAACAAAACGAAACAAGAATAAAACACAAGAATGGAGAGATGCTAAATTCTTGTTTGGGGCTTCGGTTTGTTTGTGTTCTGTTTGTTTTGTTTTGATGCGTGGGCTGTGTGATCACGAGAAACAAAATCGGGAGAAGAGAGCTGAAAGAGGAACGAATTCTTTCTCTCCGTTTATTTGCATTCTTTTTTGGCTTGCCCTGCAGATTTGCAAACAGTTTTTCCTTCTCTCCCTATTACTTTTTTTTTATTACTTTGAACTTTATGGCGGTTCCAGAAACGCACACGCACACACTCTCGGCTTTCGGCACATATGAAAACTATGGCAGCACCTTAAAAAAAAATAAGTGATGTATTTAAGCGCACCTTAGTCGCAAATTGCCCAAGTAAATAGTCGCATTTATGTATTTATATTAGCTGCTAAAACTAAAAACACGCGAGCGGTCGGTCAGGCGGTTTTTTTTTTGTTCTACAGCCTTGTTTTTGTTGGGCGGCCAACCGGCGTAAGCGCGTGCAAATGACAAACTGAGCGCCAAAGCGGCGAACGCCAAACGCGAATGCCCAACCTCCGGCCAGAAGTCAGTGATGCTCTTTTGGCTACTAATGTGCCAGAATTTCATTGGGGCAAGGCACTAAAATGATTGCTAGCGAACGTATTTTAATTTTAATTATCTATACGAGTAGCGCCTACAACTATTATTAAGCTATAACTATTAAAAAAGTAATTTATTTCAGCCCGTTCAACTAGTCGTATGTGTAATTTGTCACCACTGAGGCGTATACGTAATGTTTAGATGTGAGACGTTTTTATATCTACACTTTCAATTTTGTTTAGCGTTTTTCCGCCATCACTGTTGTAATCTCTCTCTGCTTTTTTTTCCTCTCTTTTGAGAGGAACGAGCGCCGCTTTGGCTGCGGCGATTTAGCGGCTGCTTCTCTCAAACGATCGCCAGCTCAAAACACTCAAAACTAAACCAAAAAATACCACAAAAAAGGTGAAGAATTTTTGCGTTTATTAGCTGCACTCAGAGAAATTCGCTTAAAGTTGACAGCTTAAAACCTGCAATAATCCACAATGGTTGCCAAAAGTACTTAAATCCAAGATTAACATTAAAATCAATTGCGTTTTAAACGAATTTTTGGCTTTCTACTTTTAGTAAATGGAATCCAGTATAATTTTTGGTACTTCCCTCCGCTTTTCTGAGTGTATGTCAAGTTGAAGCTGAGCATGGATTTTAATTTAAATCTGTTTCTGAATTTCTTGCGCTGCGCTTAATTGAACGATGCCACGCATTACTTGACACTTGCCGCTTTTTAAAAAGCCCCCGCAAAAAGCGGTGAAAGAGGGGCCAAAGAAGAGTGCAGAAGAGAAGACGAGAAAAGGATGGGAAATGGGGAGAATGAAGAGGTGGACAGTAGATCAACACAAATCAAATCAAATTTACTCGGGGGCAACTGCAAACATGGAGCACTTAGCGGTGCGCTTTTCAAGATTCAGGCTATGTAAATATGTACATATGTACATATGTATGTAAAAACTAATGTGACGAAAGGCTCCGCAGATTAAGCGGCTTGTAACGGAACTATTTAACTTTTTTCACATCACTAGTTAAATTTAAAACGGATTTCCAAGTTGTGTTACTTCCATATCTCAACCTTTGAATGGGTGAACTCATTCCTGTATGCGAAAAAATAGTATGGCAAATAAAGCATTTCATATTTATGGCTGTTTTCGAAAATTAATTAGCAAGCAAGCGATTTAACTTTTTGAAATGGATGACTGTGAGGTAATTCGGTCATAAATATGCCTATTCTATTTAACAAATGTATGCTGCTTTTTGCTAAAACATTTCTTTATACCTGCACTGAAATGAATAAAAGTTAATAATACTAAAAATGAATATACCTTACATATTCTTGATTTTCTTGATTTAGGCATGCTAGCTTAAAAAATATTAGTTATATTTTTTTGATTTGTTTTGAAAATTTTAATATTTCCAAGATACTAATGCACTTTACATTGACAATTATGAATCATTTGGAAAGTGTATTTTCAAGTGAAAAAAGAACCCACTTCCAAACCAATTTAATACAATTGAATTGGTTTTCTCGCAGTGTACCGTTTATTTTGATCAGGCTGATCAAGCTGACTGACTGACTTACTGACCATATATGCACATTAATAACTCGAAAAGGCTTTTAGAACGCATTTGCATGGCAGCCGCGGCTGCAAAAGCGGCAACAACGTTTAATCGATCGCGCTTGCAAATCAAGTTAAGCAACATTTCAAAATGCAATTTCAGCACACCCGCCTGGCATTTTGCTTGGGCTTTGTCTCTCTCTCTCTTCAATTTGATATTATTTTCAGTTTTTGTTTATAGTAGCCGTTTATTCAAAACAGCTGAACAGCTGTGTAAGCCAATAGCGATTAATATTTATGTACATATGCATGTATTTATGTATTGGCGAGTGCTTTGTTCGAGCAACTGAGAAGTCAAATGGCCATTTGATAAGCCACAATCCTCTCGAAAAAAATTGTATAAATGGGTTCTAAGGTTTGTTTATTGCTTTGCTTGGGCTTTTGTCACTTCAGACTGTTCCTGAGAACTTGAAATTACAAACAATTATGTATTCAAATCGGAATTCACAGATCGAATGAAAAGCTTGATGATATAACAGAAGTATAATACATTACAATACATTCCTGGTACAGCTACTTAAAATATGATCTGTTTATTGACACATATCAATTATGTATGTATCATGTTCTGGTTTAGAATACAAAATGTAATCGATAACTCAGCCTTTTGGGGCGCAGAGTTATATGAAAACTCTATCGATAAAGATATGACGTACCTTTCCATTTAAGCCCCGGAATAAATTATATCTGCACTTGGTCGGTCGGGCTATTTATTTAAATTTAATTCACTTAATCTAGCTTATGGTTTATATCTCCTTATTCGCTTCTTCCTAGCTAATTAGGTATATCAACATATGCGTAGGTCTCCTCAGTTCATCGCATATCCAGAGAATATCACATTGTGTTTTCGGTATTTTTTTGTTTCTCTCTAATCATTCACTCATCCTATACTTTTCTTTTGTGGGTGGCAGGTGTGACAGTTGTGGCAGATTCATAGGTATATATATATATGTGGTATTATATATATTTCGGTGCTCTGCATACTTTTAGGCATCCGCGTAGTCGATCACATCGGCAATTTGGACGGTCACATCACTGCCGCCGGAGTGATCCGAGCCGGAGTCCATGTGCTCCATGGCCGCCAAGCTGGCGGCGCCATCGAGGCACTCGAAGCTGCGCCTCCGCTGACCCCTGACCTGTGACCTCTGAGTGTAGGGCGGCGGCAGAACTTGCAGGATTTGTCTTTGGTTGCGCGTTGAGGTCAGCTGGTTGGGATGGAACTGTGGGGAGTTCTGCAGACCCTGCCGCAAATCCTTGACAGCTATTGGCGCTGTGGCGCTGGCCGACCCCCCCAGTGACCCCGAGGGCGGGCGACTAGTGGGCGTGGCACTTGGGGTGGACCTCCAAACGGGGGTGGCATAACAGTCCATCGTCGACGGCTGCTTCTGCTGCATCTGTGGGCGTGCCAGGATGCGCATCGGCGTGGCATATTGATATGCCGGTGGCATGTCGTTCGTATCTGTAAAGAATAATGGTATTGGCTATAAATATGAGCTGAGTAAACGAATTACACCAGTTAATTACACCAACATTGAGGGATAGTATATAGAACATAGAACATAGAATAGCAAACTACACATGCATATAGCGTACCTGTACCGAAAATACTTATAGAAAATAGAGAATTTGGAAACCGTCACCATGTTTTTGGGTTGCATTTGGAAATATTTAACTACGATTTGTTTTTACTACCTTTGTGGGTTAATACGTTCCGCATTTGTGAACTGCCATTCTGCCATTATGTGTTTGTGACTCGACTCCTTGTGTTTTCTTAAATAATAATTTTGTGTGGCTATACAATTATATTTTTCCGCTAAAGTTACGTACACGTGCGAGAGTAAAGTGAGCAGATACTTAAAAAAAAAAATAGATTTCATATATAGATGGATATTGTGCTATGCGTGTTATTGTTAAGGTTAAGTTTATATGTTCCCATATATATTATTATTATATTATATTTTTAGGTTTTCATGTACCAAGTTTTTGGTATTATTCCTATTATTCTTAGGGGCTTCTTTTTTTTAGGTGTTTTATTATATACAGATCATGTTTTTTTCTATAGGTTTTTCGATGTTTTCGATATTCGTGAGGGTTTAGGTCAGTCTCTTGAAAGGATCAATTCCGAGAACATTTTGGCGATGTGGCTTAACAGCATAAATATTGATAAACCAATATCCGATACGTACATTTTTAAACATTTAGGTTATATGTAAGTACAATAATGGATTGTTATATAATATAATATTCGTGTAACAGTTAGCCCAGCCAAGTAGAGGGAAAAGACTAGACTAGACTACTGCAATCGGCAGTAGGGGCCCGTTCGGACTTGGATCCATGGATTGCACGGAACTATAGCTGATGTTGGTGCCAGTGTAGTCGTAGTTGAGGTTGTGGTCATTGTCGTACTTACTGATGTCATTATCCGGCACCGAGTACGTATGCTCGACTTGTTGCGGCGGCAATGAGTAATCGCAGATGAGCGGTCGCTGCTGATCGGGCACTTGGTAAATGTGCTCTTCATCAAGTCCGCCCTGACTGGCACTGGGACTGGGCGCGCTGGGCGGCGGTGGTGGTGCTGTTGCATTGGCACTGGCACTGTCAGTAAAGACGGTGCTGGCATAAGCATCACTGTCACTGGCCTCCATGTGACTCTGTGATATGTGCCTAAGCAGCAGGCTTTCGATCGCCTGCGATTTTTGCGGCATGTTGTCCAGTATAAGGAAGACCCGATCGTTGCACTCCTTCTTGCTCAGACGACCGTTGATCAGCTTCAGTATGCCCTTGCGCGTGGCACTGCCCCCGCTTAGTTCCTGTGCGCGCTGGCGCAGTTGGTCGCGAATGTCCTCCTCGATTAGGCATTTATCAGCGGACTGGCAACCGCCAGCGGTGCCGCTTCCACTGCCCCAGTTCTTGGCCAACAGACAGACAATGGTAACGAGCAAGAGTGTTAAAATTACAATCGCAAGGGCTATCATTCCGATGGTCAATTTGCCGGAGTCGCTGGCCTGATCACTGGCCGCCTTGGTCACCCACTGGCCACCCATACAGTAACGGGTCACATTGCTGGCACATGCCTCGTTGACATACCGGCGGACATCCGTATTGGTGGCATTGAAGCAGTTGCCATCACGCTCTGCCAGCTGGCACAGGATTTCCGATTCCAGATCGTGATCGGTTAGCTCCGATAGCCAGGACTTGTTGCACGAACACTCGGTGCCCACGCGCACCTGGTGGACGCGACATGTGAAATTGAGGCTACCCGACTGCGGATTCTGCAGTATATTGTTGCGAAAACTGCAATTCGAGGAGCCAATGTTCAGCTCGCAGCGTCCGTAGTTCTGGAAGCGATTATTGGCTATCTCCACTTGATCGGCCTGGCTGACACTCAACCAATTGGGCTCCACGTGGCTCATTGAATTGTTGCGTATGAACAGACTAACGGCCACTATTTGAATGGCATTCGAACGTATTTTTGTGATTCTGGATGGGCAAGAAGGAGGGGGGGATATGAATTAGTATGGAAGAGGCCAATCGCCATAGACATATATAGATGTAGACTCACGTATTGCCAAACATAATCATGGTGGTTATACCGCTCTGACTGATCGCCTGACCCTCAATCGTACCGATCACCGTGTCCACGATGGCCACCTTATCGCTATGCAACTTGTTGGTTAGCGCCTGGGACTCGATCACCTCGATATTGCAGCCCTCTATGATCAGCTCCTTGATGCTGGTGACATCGAAGGCGTTGCTCATGATCATGTCGATGTGGCAGCGCAACAGGCTCACCTTGCCCATGGACACGCCGAAGATACCCAGCTGATTGATGTTCGAATCCTCGATGCGGAGCTGTGGAATCGATTGATTTATGTAAAATTATCGAATTTTAATGCCCATGTATCCCAAGTGCACTCACATTTATCCCATACTTGGCAACGCCAGGATTGAAAGCGTTCTTCATCAGATTCAGCTCCTTGATCCGCTTGAGGGAACAGTCCAGATTGGTCATCTGAAGGGCATTGGAGAATACGGACAGCTGAGCAACATCCTCCACCAGCAGCTTGTAGTCCGCACCTAAATTAATAATGTGTATGATCTTTATGATCTCTGATCCAGTTGCCACAACCTTTGACTTACCGGTCAGGAATTTCTCGCGCAGGAAAACCCGCAATACATTTCGTATTTCGATGTTGGGAAAGCCGCCTTTGTTGTGGCTAAATGCATTGCTGGTTATTTCCACCTGGTCATCTTTCCCCACTCCGATCACACCAAAGTAGTTCACCTGGTTGTCCTGGAAGAAGTTCTCGTACATCACGAACTGGGTGCCAGCGGTCAGTCGCACTTCAATATATTTTATGTTCAGCGGCACCAATAGCTTATCGTTAAATTCGTTCGAGAGCTGATGGAAATATAGTTAAAAAAAAGATATCAATTGTTGTGACTATCAACAATTTGAAATTTCTGTGTTGATTAGTGTTTGTAATTGAACCCAAACCGATAATGTCTTATTCCTACTTCGACTTCTATTTATTTGGACATTTAAGTAGCTAGCTTTTTTAAATATGACACATTACTCAGAAATGTTTTCGGTGCACTTTCAGTTTGCCAGGAACTTTCCGCAGCTATCGCAATTCTTTTCTTTTCATTCCATTTATTTATTTATTTTTTTTGATGGTCTGGAGCTGCTGTTGCCGGGGGTCTGTGCCGCTTGACTTACATTTCTTGCGGTCTGTATCCCTCTCACTGTAGTGTTATTTTTAAACGCATAGTCTGCGACAGCAACAATGGAAGATGCGGCAACAGCCACTGCAACTGCAAAATCAGCAACTGCAGCAGCAGCAGCAGCAACAGCAGCAGCAGACACAGAAGTAACAACGCAGCAACGTCAGACGACAACAACGGCAACTTGACCGCAACGTTCATTGCTCCATTGAGGAACTCGAACTCACATTCGAACCATCACCCGAGGGTGCAATTTTCTCATTAAATTAAGTGAAAATAGTTGCAGGCCAAAGTGCTGGCGATGGCTGACGAAATGTCCAGCCATCGCCATATGGTCGCTAATGATGCTGGATGACGATGGTCGTGTTGCCGATCACGCTGTGTAGCGCCCAAGATCTTGTTCATTGCGTTAATGAATCTGGATTACCTCGGCCCTTAAGAGTGAATGGAAAGCAGCGAAGAGCTGAGGATTTCAGAAGAAATCCCAGGGTTTGCGAGATTGTGCTTTCAGATTAGTTTAGACCACTCTGAAGTTATGTGATTGAATAATATTATGAAAATGCAACGGGAAAAGAAAAGTTTAAATACGTACTTAATAAAAAAAAACGGATATATATAATATAGGTTAGTGATATAGGGAATGTACCGTTTAACCAATCCCAATTGTACGATCTTAGTTTATATTTAAGTTGCGATGATTAATTTGCAATAGCATGAATATTATTTACAATATGGTTGCTAATCGCTTTCAGGATTAGTTGCAGTGACCTTGAAATTGGCTTGATTTGGTTTTGCTGTTTTTTTTTTTTTATTTTTTTTTTTTTTATTTTTTTTATTTTTTTTATGCCATTTTGAACCACTCGACTCGGCTCCATTCCTGCTATGTTCGTATCTATATGTATATATCTGGAAATTGTATTTCACTGACTCACGACTTACACTCCACTCACAGTACTTGCTGTTTAATGATAAAAAAATCCTATGATTTACAGTTTTAATGGGCAATTTTTTGTTATAATATCATTAGGAGATATGATATACTGGTGAAATACTTGTTATGTATGTATATATCTGACTAATAGTGAATACTTTGCACTACTTTCTACTAAAGGAACTGAGTTCTGAGTTCTATAATCTATAATGAGCTAACTTCGGTTTTCAGATTTTCCTTCAAAATCATAGCATTAATCATTTTCGTCGCCTTCGTTGGTTGGAAAAAAAAAAAAACTGTCAGTTTGTTACAGTTTGGGCGCAATTTCTTTCAATTGCTCCAGTTTCTCGTTTTTTTTTTCTCCTCCTAAAGAGGAAGTCTCAATTACGTGTGAGTTTTAATTTGCTTGTTTGTCTGACAGACAGTTTTTCCAACCGCTTCCTTTCCCCATTTTTCCGATCTCTCTCCCACTCTCTTTCTGTTTGTTTTTCCTCTCATTTCCCATTCGCCGCCCATTTTCTTCGACGCGGAATAACAAACAAAATTGTGGCCAAAATATCTGAAAAAGTTTATGAAGTTCTCTGAAGTATCTCGTCAGCCGACGTCCATACATCGTCACCGTTTTAAACATACATACATAATACATAGCTTTTACATAAAGCAAAAAAATTCCTAAAGATTGGTCATACATTCTATGCATTCATACATTCTATGTTTGATGAATAGCAATATATTTTAGAAATTAAAGTAAAAACCCAAAGATCTTTGCTTCAATTTCACCATTTTCCTGCAGATAGGAAGTATGCAGATACTTTATGCAGATTTTTCTCCCCGTGTAGATATATTGATATCCAGGCTCTATATATAGAACCTCTCACTCTTTAACTGATCCAAAGTGATATATCTAAGGGCGCTTTTCTCCAAAAGATTTCGCCTCACAATTTTCACATTTTCCGGTCATTTTGTTTCTTTTTTTTGTCGGCGACAACTTTAAGCGATATATTTTTGGAACGGAATCCATATAGCAAGGAGTATGGGTATGGAGTTTTGGAAGAGATACGACGGTCGTTGGGCGGAGCGGCGGAAGGCGTGGCAGACAAGCGGAAATAGCTGCCGTCGCCTGGTTGGAAGTGCCAAAACCAACAACAGAACATAAATAACCAAACAAAGCCAATTAAAAATAAATTATGATCCACCTCTCGCTCGCTTTCAGTATCTGTATCTATATCTCTTCATTTCTTTATATACATATATTGTGCGGCCAAGAAAACTGAAAACCGAAATTCAAATGGCATGCTGGTCACATGGCTGGAAAATGGAAGGAAAAGGACTTTCCCAATGCATTTCCCAGGGCACATATGCCCTGCAGCGAGTGCATCTGGTGTGTGATATCTGTGTGCATATGCGAGATAATGCAATTATGACACGTTCGTTTAGAAAACTACGACTACGTGACTTGCTGGCAGAGAATTCTTTTCTTTTCCGATTAATCATAATGCTCGGATAAGGGACTAGCACCATTTTCGACTAAGGCTCTCGGAAAATAGTTAGATAAAACGAAACAGTAGTTATGGCGATACTTACAGTAAAAGTGACAAATGTTTTCTATCCTCAATTATCGCATTTGTGCACCAATAAAATAAAACAACACACAATTGTTTTTTTTTTAATGAGCCAGTGTGTTTTGGTCATCTGAAGTCTGCACTCCCTAATGGAAATGTACTGCGAAAATGTTTATTCGGTCGATCGACACTGGAATATTCTTCTGTTTACCAATTGCATCGAATAATGTCGATTATATAAACAACATTTATGTAATCTTTGCATCTTTGCTGGCGCATCGAATTAACTTTGTTTATCGAATGTCTAGGATTCTTAAATCAGAAAGTATAATCTGCAAATCTCCCCTCCGTCTCCTTTTCTACCCCGAATGATAAGATAAGATTTAACATTTGGTTTTCTGTCCCAAATGACTTGGGATATGGATTTTATAGATCGAGCGCATATGTTTTGTGAATGAAAAGTGGCTATGGGTTGTGTAAACAATCGAAAAGTTGTTCACCGTTTAACGAAAATATTTGCAAAATGTGCACAGTTCTGCTCACTAGCACTCACTATCTTTGTATCTGTATCTTTAGTTGGCGCACATTCGGATACCTCCTACAGCGCTATCTTCTCATTGCATTCACACTCCTCTTTTCTCGATTTTCCTCGTCGTCTCACTTTGTTGCTGGTTTATTGTTGTTTTTGTGGAACGAGCATTCAATTTGTGGCAATTGATGGATTTTTAGCAGCTCACAGCCATAACATTTCGTCCCAAGTAGTTTAAGTAGCCATTCGAAATGGGAATTTAAGTAGGCGCATTCCACTAAAGCAGAAACACTCGAAACCAAAATAAGCCCCCACCTTAAAATTCCGTTTTTCTCGCACAGCGAGAAAATGTTGGAAAATATTGCAGTTTTCGTATTTACTTGAAAAATAAAGCAGCAAATTGTGGCCCTGTTGATGTACATTTTTCTCACAGTGCAGCTGCGGTGTTTTTTTTCACGATCCATAGATTGAACCACTTTTGCTTTGAGCAGTTGGCTCTGTTTTTTTCCAGTGTTCTCTGGCTTATTACTGTCAAGTCAACAATGAAATGCTTTTCCACTACATTTTCGGTTTTCATTTCGCTTTCGGTTTCTGTCTGGTTCACTTTGCGCACAGATAACTGAAACCGAACTGCAGCAAAAAGAATAAATAAGATTCTGTATCTATAAGATGACGACACATGCCGCGCACATACTCAAAAGCAATCGCTCACAAAGAAGCGATAAGTGGCGGGGCGAGGGGGTGGGTTAAGTGTCACCCACATCCGCTGGAAAAAGCATCTAAGTTCATTCAATTGCTGAGGAAGTGCAGAATCCAATGGGAGCGATAGAAGGCGCATATCTGCATCTATTATGAAACCAAAAGATATATTTTTGGATTGGAGCGCACAAAACACGCTTAGGTCATATGTCTTTTCTATATATACAAACATATGCGTATATATACGTATATGCAGAGCGGAAAAGTGGAGCATTTGGATTATTGATTACTGATTTAGTTCTTGGAACGGCACTCTGATTTGTTTTCTAAACATATTGGCTTAATAAATAACAAAATCAATTTCGAATTGTATGTATTCCCTGCTCAGTTGAATCTACATATATATGTGCGCACGTAGGCCGAATAATTAAAATGACCTTCATATTTCTGTTAATCGAAATAAATTATAGTTGCTTTCAATTAAAAATTGCAAGTATAACACTAAGTGCCTGCGACGGCTAAGCTACGTATGTAAATTAATTAAAGCATTATTTACTGAAGCCGCCGCTTATCGCGGTGTGCAAACTCAATTATAAATAGCAATCACTTGCATTTTCAATATTCTTATTATTGTGAACTATAGTTCATATTGATAGATCGGTGAACTTACAACGTCATTAAATAAATAGCTAAGTATTATGTTCCCAGTTCTAAGTTCATAATAATATAACTTTTAAGTAAGTATAGGATTGTGTGGAACATAAAATTGAAAAATTTAGATATACAGGGTACTATATGATATCTAGTGTTTATAAGAACCAGATTCTGGCTAACTGGTCATAAATTCAGTCTGCGATCACTTGCACTTGCTCTTTTTGTTTTTGTTTTGTCCGGAGAGCAGCAACAAATGAACACACCTGACTCATTAGCATAACCTGTTGAACGGGTTGGTGGGGCGAGCAAGGCGGTTGGGGTGGGGCGTTCCACATTGTAGATGGGGGCGGCAAGCGGAAGAGGGCGGGGCAACGGCGCCGTCTTCTTTCATTTCAGTTTATTCTTTCATTCATTTTATTTTGCACGCAACTCTGACTTTTGTTTACATTTCAAAAAGTGCTGGAAGAGCGCATTTTCTCAAGTCCGGAAAACTATAATTTTTGCCAAAAAAAAAAAAAAAAAAAAAAATGCCACGGTCAAATACCTTACATTTTACACATTAAGCGAAAAAAATGTTTATTTTTTTCAAGGCGATAATATCTTTGAAGTACATGGAGAAAATATACAGTGAATATCTTGTATACACACTCTGTGGTGTGATTTGGATTCTTTACATCATTTTTTTATTCTATTTCTGCTGTGATTCCAGTTTGATCTAAAACCACGCATCATATATTTATTATACAATGCAATTTGTATCATTTCAAAAGTCCACTGGGCTTATTCAAACGAAAAAAAAAGTATGAAAATACGTATTATTGCTTATTCAAACGAAAAAAAGTATGAAAATACGTATTATTGCAATAATCGTTAAAATATTGGAATGATTTTACATTGTACTGTTATTGTTGTCGAAAGGCAACTTGTATTTAAAAAAAAAAACGATGTTGGCAATAGCAAGTGGTCAAAACGTTATTTTTACCAAATACGACTAAAAGTCAGACAGTATAATGAAGTTCATTTAAAAATGTCACACCAAAACAGACAAAAGCATTCAAATTTTTCGCTAATTGGAAAACCAAGTTAACATATTTCGAAGTGCCCAAAGTAGGAGGTCCACTTTCCTATATACCTAATGTACATATGTACATATACATATATGAACACAGTGCAGCTTTAATGCAGTTTGCATTGCAGCAAGTTCTACTTGGAGAGCTTTTTCTTAACTTGGCTGAAAGATAAGCCTTGTTCTAGACTCTTCCATTTGATGTGAATGGTCAATAATTTGATAGAATTCTGGAGCGTTTTGGATTGTGTCCACAAGCAATAAGCAAAACTGCATTAGTTTTCTTATTTTCCATATCTCAATTAAAAAACTCACTGTCAAGGGTGTTAATGAGACGCATCAGTAGAGATGAATAATCGTATCGATGACCAATTAAGTAATATTTTAAACCGTTTTGTGCGGCTGCGGTTCGATGAGTTAAACATATGTATGTGTGTGCGTAGGTGACATGATATGTCGACACCGAAACTCACCGTTTTGTTCAGCTTGTAATCGCAGATCGCCTTGAGATGAATGCAGAAACAGTGCCGGCACAGGTCCACCCTGTTCTCCCGATTCTCCCGGTGGGCGGGATCCAGGAGCGCACCCCCACCAATTTGGGAATGACCACCCCACGTGGGCAGGCGATCGAAGCGCTCCGGATAGGTTAGTGCATCATGGCCAGAAAGCGAAATGATTATGCCGATTAGGACCAGAGCAATCCATCGCGAATTCATTCTGCTTTTCTTCACTACTTTGCAACACTTTTCTCTTTGCTTATTTCGTTTTTGTTTATTTGTGCTTTAACAAATTCGTTTTCGTTTTGCCAATAGATATTTTCAAAACCGCTTAGGTCACTTCCACACAATCTTTTTCCCTTCTCACGATCGCCGATCTTCAGGGGCCGCACTAAAACGCATATTAATGTGGCTCTTCGTCATCCGCAGAAATGTTTTAGAAAAAAACTTAAGAAAAAAAGGCACAACAAAAAAATATATGTATATTCAACACAATGAACGTCGCGAGACTTGTTCACCCGATGGCAGTTCGTTTGACTATAAAGCTACGTCTCAGCCGTCGATCGGTGAGAGCGGTGCTCGTGTTCCGATTCCACGGTTCCCTTACATTACGCTCTCAGTGTAGAGAGAATACACTGCGAACTCATGTACTAAATTGATAAGACTTGTAAATGAAAAATATTTAAGAATACCTACTGTTAAATATTTAAACTTTGTAAATATTTTTTATTTAATATTCAACGATATTTATCCTAACGAGCATTTTTAAATAACCAACAAATTATTATTGTAACAATATCTTGGGAGAATCATATGATCAAAAAATATTTGAAATATCTCAGCAAAAATTACTCATTTAATCAAACCAAATCATTGTTTATTTAATGTTGGGGAATTGTGGAAGTGAAATAGTTTTGCCCAGTGTATCTCTGCCTACTTACTCTCTCGCTCTCTCTCTCTCTCTCTCTCATGCACTCACATTCAGCAGACATTCAGACAGCTGATTTGACTTCTTCGTTCGGCTTTTCATGAATATACTTGTATGAATTAAATCCAATAAACCACTTTTTATGTTATCCCATGTTGGGTCTCTCTTCATACTATTTTACTATTTTTACATAGCACTGCCATTTCAGTGAAACATTTGTTGAATTGTTTGAAATTAAATACTTAATGCAATTATAAAACAATTTGACCCTTAAATTAAAACTGTAAATCATAGGAATTTTTTATCTTAAACTCGCAGGTCCCAAGCACTGCTATTTTTATGAACACAGCTGTACATTTAAAAAATAAATAAAATAATAAATAAAAAGCTGACTCGCCGGTGAAGTAGTAGATAAAGAAAAATAATAACCAGAACACTTTTTTCATTCGAAGTCGCCATTCATTGCGGTCTTTTTTGATCCGATGCATATTCCTATAGCCTTCTGGGGCAGAAGATAATCAATTCAATTTTGCTACATATTTGACAGATGACTCTTTTAAAATCAGATATACATATATTTCCGAAAATATTTTACATTATTAAAAAGCCTTGCCTTCTCTTAAGATAATATTTTATATATAATTAGTAAAATCCAATGGGCCTGAGTTTCCAAACTAACAGAAAACCGAACGAACTTCACTACGAAAGCATTTCGTTGGGGTAAAAATTGGTTAGTAAATTTAATTGAAGCCATTAGAGAGCAATGGATATTGACCCTTCTCTCAATTTGGTGCAAATCAATTTGATACCAAAACGTAATGCGGAAGTTGCTGTGAGTAAGAGTAGGAGAGAGAGTGACAGAGAGAGCGAGTGAAAGAGCGAGATGATCAGTCCGGGTGGACGCAGATACGGGTTCCCCGTCCAATCCGAACCTACTCCATTATCGTTGTATCGGTGATTTTTGTCTGAGTTTCAGTTTTCATCGTGATATTTTCCTTTCGAAAAACCTCCCCGATTTCCAAAACAAAAATTAACTTATAATGGGGGCGTGCCAGAGGAATCCCCGAAGTTATTTGGAGTGAACTCAAGCCAAACATTTCGTTTTCATTACTTTGGATCAATAAAATACCCATATCATTTGACTATAAATTGGTATTTGAAATATTTAAAGTGATTTTATAGCCTACGAGTTAATTACCAGGCTTAACTGATATTCACGTTCAATTTCCGGATGATTTCTCAGGTCTTTAAGTGATGCATTTTAGGTATTTGTGTCTAAAATCGTTTCAAGACATATTTTTTTGTTATTTTAGAACAAATTACTGTTCATATTAATTAAATTTATAATATTTTTCTAAGTTCCGATTTCGTTCTTATTTTATTACTTGTCTGTATCAAAATACGGCATTACTTTAAAGTAAATAGAACCACAATTAATAAAAATATACGATGAAATTATTTATTTTATGTCTTATTACGAGTTAACAGAGTGGTTCGACTTTTTCCAGAGTGAGTGCGAGTGCGATAAAGATTTTGCCTTTGTCTCGTTCTTGCGTTCTGTCTATCCCCTCTTTCTCTGTGCCCCCAGTTTCCTTTTTTGTTGCTGTTTGTTTTGTTTTGCCCCTCGGACAAGCCAACTCTTCCGCATTTTGTGGCACGATAAAAACTGAATTGAATGAATGAATGAACGATTACATTGCCGCAATAGGGAGCACACACGTCTACCAATCTCGCTCACTCCACCGGCCGGTTCCTATCACTCCATCCCTTTCTATCAATGCAACTCCAGTTGGGGACCCCGCAACTTGTTTCTCTGCGCTCCACTTTCAGTTGTGTGCGACTGTGCACTGAGCGAAATGCGGTAGCAGAACAGTGTGCTTAAATGATATTATAGGTACTAATAATAGTATTAACAGTATTACAGTTATAAAAATATTTAAGATATTTCAGTTACCCAAAAAAAACATTTACATACATATAAGCTTTTGTCAAAGTAAAGAAAGTTATATACACTGAACTTTCAGAAAACCATGAAAAATGTTCCTCTAAGTGTAGGCGTTAGTAAGGTTTTTTGGGGAAGGGGGTATTTTCAGGGGGGTAATGGGGTAAATTGCAGTGGAAACGTGTTTCCCACAGGTAGCTCACGCACATTCACGCACATTCACACATACATATGATGAACAACTGGCCTTCGTCGTTGTTTTTGCTATTGTTTTTCCATCTCTCTATCTATGCCTTTCGTTCTTTCTCCCCCCCGTTTATCGGGTTTGTTTTGTTTTTGTTTTCGCCCCGAAGTGCAGGGTCGCATCCATGAGTTTGGGGCTCCCCGACTGACATTATCATTTCCATTGCAATACTAAAACTCCACTTTCCCCTACTCCCCTTTTTGTTACCCATTTCCATTTCATTTGTACATTATGTATTTATTTTTTTTGTATTGTTTTATTTGCATTTTATGTAAATAAAAATGTGTGTACGCAGCTTTGCGTGTGTTTCGGTTGGATTCCCCATCCCATTTCCATTTCCATTTCCACTTGCCTATTTTCCCCCAAAAATGCGACCGTTACACCCCAAATTTTCCAAAGCGGAAAGATTGTCACGAGTAAAGTCACCTGTTGACCGCGTTCGAACATTTGTTAAGCTCTATTTAAAATTATAATCATTCTTTGCTCTTTACATTCTACAAACAGTCTTATATTGGATACATTCATGTATGATCATGATAGATTCCAGACCCTTATAATATAATCAATACCCTAATGAAAATCATTTTACTATCAAGTAAAGTATAAAATATATAAGGCATTTTCGGTCATTACTAATAAGTACTATATATTCGAGTAATTATCATACATAGATAATACAAAAAATAGAGTTGTTTAGCTGGATTAAATACTGTTGTTTTTCTAAACTATACACTGCGAGTCATCAGATTAGCACCCCCAATGCAGTTTTGATATAAACTTTTCATTTCTTTCTAAATATCACACATCAAAGATTTTAACTCAAGATACATATCTATTATAAGTACGATAAGATAACTGGCATGAATCAGTGTTCGGTGGGTTGTCCTATTGTTTTCTCACACGTCGCTGCATGTGTGTGCCTGTCTGCACGTGCACCGCCCGCTGTGCAGTTACGTGCCCTTCGACCCTTTCCAGCCAACCCCCGCCCCACTTCCAGTCGCCCTACGTGCCGCACTTCTTCCGCCTGCGAACAGCAGGTCAGACGGTCGGTCCAACTTTGATGCTGTGTGCGTCTGATTGGATTGGTCGGGATGGGATGGGATGGGATTCGAGTGGAATGGATTTAAGTGCATCGGGATTCTACCTGATCAGTTCGTGACCCTAACGCTTGACCCCGCATCCAGGCCGCAATTCTGACTTATACATGTCCATTTATACCTCTACAACATTATTACATTAGTTGGAAAATAAATATTGGTTGACTCAAAGAGTTTTATCTAAATACATACATATACATATATACATACATATATATTTGCAATGAACGGTTTTATACATTTGAGTCATTGAAATTACGATTCAAATATAGCTGGTTGATGATTTGAGATATGATTTGTCTGTAACTGCAGAGTGATGGTATATGTGTATGATGCACATATTGGTGGTGATAAGATTTGATATTTTTAGTTTTTATTACTTCGGTGGCTTGGGCATGTTATAACATAGCACTTATATATTTATTTCAGATCGCAGTCAAATGAGCGACAGTTCCTCAAGGACTTCATCAGCGGCGCGCCAGGATCGTCGGGCGCCCGTTTGGCCGCCTGGTTGCAGCCGGAGTCACGACTGGATCCCAATAAGTAGGTTGCCCATTCCCATGTCTACAAAATACAAATATTGCGTTCCCTTACTAATACTGCAACCTTCTCTCCAGATGTGAGCTGAACACCATTACGGAACCACTGCGCTACGGTTGGCCCTCCCAGGTGACGGTCACCATACGGGATCAGTATGGTGATGCGGTTTTGGTGCCGGAGCTCAAGGTTGAAATCAAGGCGATACCCACGGGTTCGGGTCCCAATGGCAGCGCTACCGGAACGGGAACGTCCGGCACTTCTGCGGCCGGAGTTTCCGCACCCGGTCCGAATCTTTGGATGCGTCGCGCCTCTGGGGACACATGGGGCTGGGGCGGAATGGCGCCACCACCGCGTCTCAACTACGAGCCCACCTTGAAGGAGAAGATGGTATTCAAGGCGATTACCTTCATGAAGCCCTATGCCAACTACTCGTTCGAGGAGCTGCGCTATGCGAGTCCGGTGCAAACGCGAGTCACGGAACTGCTCAACGCCAAGGACATGGAGGATGGCACCTTCAGTGTCCAGTGGACACCCAGTTCGGTGGGCGCCTACTGCCTGGCGGTGACCATCGATGGCATACCGCTGGAGGAGGTCTACCGCGTGGACGTCAAGGAGGGCATTCTCCCACCGCCCACTCAGAGGAACAGCGCCCAGCGAAGACCACAGGCACCAAGCAAATTGCGTCGCTTTCAGGTAGGCAACTCGTCATTTTCATACCCCTTACCCGTAGAGTTATAGGGTATACTAGATTCGTTGAATAGTACGTAACAGATGGAAGGAGGCGTTTCCGAGTCGAGTCGATCTATCTATCGATATGCTGGATATTTCGCATCTAATCCCCAATACTGATTTCAGGCTCGTCACAGTTCAGGACTGCGGATACGATCCCATCCCACGCTGCAGTCGGAACAGGTGGGCGTGGTGCGGGTGGGCGGTGTGATCTCGTTCATCGACGAGATCGAAAACGATGATGGGGTCTGGCTGCGCCTATCCACGGAGTCCATACGGCAGCACTGCACCATGGGCTGGTATCCGACGGAGGCATGGTGTCTGCAGTTCAATCAGCACCTAGCCAGGATGCTTCTACAGCCGGTCACCGACAAGGAGGTGAATCCAGTGCGGAAGGGCGTGGGTGCGGAGGAAGAGGAGGAGGAGCAGCCGACTGTAACTCCGTTGGCCAGTGGCGAGGCGAGTCCCGAACCGGAACCAGATCCCAGTCCAGTCCTGAGTCCGGCCAAGGCCAAGCCAGGTCGCTTCCTATCCGGTCACCAGTCCACCAATCCCTTCCTGTATCCAGCGAAGCACGTCGATCTCGCGGAACGGGAGGCCCAAGTGCAAGAGGAACGCGAGAAGGAGGAGGAGCAGGTGGATGATGAGGATGCCGATAATCGAGAACCGGAACAGGAGGCACTGCCCGCCGTTGAACTACTCCCCGCCCACATAGGATCCGCCATAGCTGGCGTCGTGGGCGGTGGAGCCATCAAGTTGCAGGCTCTGCAGAAGTGGTTCAAGGGCGACGCTGTCGATGGACCCCAGCCCCTAACGCCGTCACACTCGCCTCCGCTCGCCGGAGTGTCGGTGCGTGAGCTGGTACGAGCGATGGGTGGTCAGGACTCGCCACGCGGCAATGGCAATCGCAGCCAGCAGGAGCAGGATCCGGAATTTAGTCTGGCCAGTATGAGGAGACCGAACTATTCGGCCAGTCAAACGGCGGCGCTGCTCTCCACTCCGAAACATACGCCCAAACGGAGTGCTGTTGTGGCGAGTGAAACCAGTGGCCTCGAGGATGAGCTAAGTCTGTTGCAGATTACCACAACGACGACGGGTCAGGGGGAGCAGCAAAGCGAACTGCAGCTGGCCACCACTTCCACTGCTTCCTCGGCTTCCAAGCGGAACACTATGGGTCCCATCAAACGGGCCATGCCGCCTTCATTCGCGGAGAGCATCCGTGCGGTGTTTGCTGCCCTCCTTTGGCACGAAGGTGTTGTCCACGATGCCATGGCCTGTGCCAGTTTCCTCAAGTTCCATCCCGGTTTGCCCAAGGAGGGCGCCACAGTGGTCACGCGACGCGGCGAGGGCGGGGATCCTAGGTTGCAGTTATCGAGGGAGCAAAAGGCCCAGCAGCGTCACTCCGTGGAGGTGGCCAACGCGGGTAACTACCTGAACATCCGGCCGAGCACATTGGAAACCCTCACCAAGAGTGGCAACTGCTCGCTGCACAATCGCAGCAAGTATCGAAAGAATCTTCTGAGCGGTGGTGGTGGAGCCATCAATTCCGGCGATGATACAGCCCAGAAATTGCAGGCTCTGCCCGAAATGGTGAGCGTTTTGCCGCCGGCTCTGCGATGTCTTGTCTATTTGTGGGAACAGATCTGCTCCGGCTGCGTTCAGATTGTACAGTCGAATGCCTTGGAGCAGAGGGAGCCCCGGCTGCTCTCACCCGGAAGCCGAGATCTCAACGGAGATGCGGACACCGAGGGCAAGGAGGGCAAGAATTCGGAGCAGGCTTCCGCCGGGGAGAAAGATCTGGGCAGGAAATGCAAGCGCAAAAAGAAGGACGACGGCAGCTGGTGCGAAATCTGCGAACTATTCCTGCCCATGCCCGTGACCTATCACATGAGGATTGCCCATCCTGGCTGCGGTAAATCGGCCAAGGGCAAGGGCTACAATTCCGTGGGCATTTTCTGCGAGGGATGGGCTGGCAATTGTGGCGAGGGTGGCAAGGGTGCCTCGTCCTGGTTCCTGATGTGCGATCCCTGCCGCGATCGCTATCTCGCCTCTTGTCGCAGCGCCAACAACATCAACAGTGCCGCCCGTCAACTGGAGTCCAGTGCCGCCGAAGGTGAGTCTTCCGGTGCTTACTATGTAGATTCAAATTCTAATCCTAATACTTATTGAACTTGCAGGCAACGAACTGAATCTGTTTGGTGTGAAGTCAACCACATTGATAGCCAATGCTGAGGTGTACACAACGATGCGAGAGAACGCCACATTTCTGTTGGAGCTCTGTTCCAGTTCCAGTTCAGCATCCGGGGCAGCAGGCAGCCTAGCCGCCACTAGCTCCAGCTCCAAGCGGTCCCCACAGCAAATGTCCGTGGTGGCCATGCCCGTGGTGATCGAGCACCAGCTGGGTAACTCCGATCTGAAGCCGAGCACCAGTCGTTGCAGCCGTATGGCTCGGTTAAGTGGCTCCAAATTCTGTCCAGGTGTCGGTAGCGGAGCTTTCCGCAAAAGCTTTGTGGGTGGCCCACCGGCGGCACCCGAGAACGTGTGGCTGGCGCCGGAGAGCTTCGCCTGCCTGGAGTGCCTGGGCACGGCTGGGCACGAGGACCTGCCATACGAAATGTTTGGTTTGGGTCCCAACTCGAATGACAATGGCTACGATAGGGTAAGTATAAGAAAACTGCTGGTATAGCTTTGAGTCCTTTTCTAACTGAATCTTACCTTTCCCGCACTCAGCCGCTCTCGGAGATCTCCTACGAGTCCTGCGAGCCAAATAACTACGATATGCTCTCTGGCTCTTTGGCGCCAGGTTCTACGGCCGCCGCCTCAGTGGGTGGTGGCAATCTATCCAAGTTCCATCGCAGCTACTCGATGGGCCAGGGCTGGGCATCGCTGGCCCAGCATAACCACCCGCCACCGCACCACCCTCAGCAACAGCACCACCAGCAGCAACAGATGAACCTGCAGCTGCAGCAGCACCAAGCGCCACCGGTGGACGGCCAACCGAAGGTGGTCTACAGGCGAAGGAACAACTCTACCAGCGAGGGTGATGGATCCCTGCTGATTTGTTATCCCTCGGAGCATCTGCGTCGGTTAGTGCCGCAAAAACTGCTGGCCAGCGTTTCCGTTATGCAGACAGCTAGCGGCGAGGGAACCGGCAAGGATCATGCGTCTGGCACGCTGGGATTAGACCAGTCGGCTGGCCAGAATGGGGGAGGCAACCTTCTGCTCACCCGTCCCGCCATGGCGTTCATCACTCAAAAACACGAACTGGACCGCCTGAGGGCAGCCATGCGAAGAAGCTTGAGGATTGCTGCCTGCAGGATTTACGCCCTGCAAGCCCTTAACTGGCTCCTGCGCAGTGTTACCCAGGGTGTTTGCCTGCACGATCTGATGTGGTGGTTTGTGAGCTCCCTAAATCCCACTGTTGGTCATCAGCCAGAAGGAAGGGGCGAGGAGGCCTCCGAGCCAGCACTGGAACATCCGGTGGCCTATACCCAGATCAGCGGCAGATTCGCCCATCTAATCACGCAGTCCCTGCACGTGCTTCTGCAATCGGTGGCGGATCTCACGCTCCACCTGCCACTCGGATCGCCATTGCAACGGGTTGCTATCCAGTGCTTTGGCATTCGTTTTCGCCAGGCGGATCATCAGTTCTTACATAGCTCGCATGTATTTGGAAACATATCAAAGATACTATCCAAGTCAGATGAGCAGAACGATGCAATGGCCGTTTCCACGATACTCAAGCCTGATTGCGATGCGGAGCACAATCAAGTGCATCCCATTGCGACTGGCGGATCGTCAGGTGCAGGAGCACGGCTCCTTTGCTATACAGATCTGGCTGGAATGTTTGAGGTCACCGTGTCATCGCGTCCAGCCATGGCGGAATCCCTGACGGATAACTCTACGGAAACATTTTGGGAAAGCGACGAGGAGGATCGCAACAAGTGCAAGATCATCGAGTTGTCCCTGACCAAGCTGAACTACGCCTGTCGCTATCTGTTGGTGCACATCGACAATAGTCGAGATATTCAGGTGGGTCTAATGGATATTTTATATTGGCATTAATTTAATCCATTTTGTTATTCCAGAACAAGGTACTCAACGTGGTGTTCTATGCCGGCCAGTCGCTGGGCGACACAAACATAATCAAGTCGGCGGATGTGGATCCAAAGGCCTGCTCCTGGATTTCGGCGAAGATCTGCGATGACAGCTGCACGCATTTCCGATTGGAGCTCCATGGACCGGAGAACACGCTACGTGTGCGCCAAATCAAGCTGCTTGGTCTGCCCATAGGAGGAGCAGTGGGCTCGGAAGATTCTTCGGATCACAAGCACCAGCCCCACCTGCGATTAAGCCATGCGTCTCGCATCCAACAGCAGATTTGTGAGGCGGAAACCCTGAGAGTTTTCCGATTGATTACTGGTCAGGTGTTTGGTAAACTGATCAGTAATGTTAGTTCGGATTTGGTGCCACCGGACTCGGCGGGCATAGGACCTCCAAGTGGCGGGGCAGCCAGTACTTCCCTGCTGGCCGATTCGTTGGATCTCAGGGAGCACATGGTGGGCATTCTATTCTCGCGTAGCAAACTATCTCACCTGCAGAAACAGGTGATCGTCCACATTGTCCACGCCATTCGCAAGGAGGCACAGCGAGCCAAGGAGGATTGGGAGCTGGCAAACCTGGCGCACGTCCTGAAGCAGTCGCCCCAACAGCAAACCGCGCCCGCTCTTGCCGCTTCCGCCAGCTGCGAGAGTACGCCGGAGAGGAGTCGAGCGCCGGATACCTATTGCTTCGAGATGCTTAGCATGGTGCTGGCTCTATCGGGCAGCGTAGTTGGTCGCTCGTATCTGTCCCAGCAACATGGTTTGCTCAGGGATCTCCTGGGACTCCTGCACACCGGAAGTGATCGAGTCCAACGACAGGTTACGGCTTTGTTACGCCGGATCCTCCCGGAAATAACACCCGAGAGCTTCGCCGAGCTACTGGGAGTACAAAGATTACCTCCAGCGGATTATAGTATCGCTCATCAGTCTGCCAGTGATTTTGATATGAGCCGTCTGGGTCTGCTTGATATATTCCTGGCCGTCATCGCCAAGTCACTGCAGTTGCAGGTGAAGGTAAAAACCACAGTAGCCTCAACGGGTCCATCTGGATCTGGAGGCGTATCCGGCAGTTCATCGGGCAACGGAGGAGCTGTTTTAAAGGCGGGACAGCAGGAGAAGACTCCAGCCTTCGTGCGACTCTGGAGTTCCCTAGATCTTTCCGTGCAGCAGCTGAGATCACGACCACCCACCGGTGAGCCGGGAACAACAGATCCCTTCCAGTTCGATGCCTTGCCACCGAGAAAGGAATCGAAACGTAACCTCAACCAGCGGTGGTTCCTTAATGGAGTCATTTCCACCAAGCAGGCGGAGAGCATTATCAGTCTCATAAGAGATTTGGCCAGCGTAAGTGAAACCTGCAAACTTAAACCTGCAAACATGTTCCTTATATTTTCGTTATTTTTTTTACAGGGTAAGCTCAGCGAAAAGTGGTCACAGATCACCAAGGCGGCCATAGCCGAATCCGTGTTAAATTTAACCCGGCTGGAGGAGATTTACCGCTCGCCAGAGCACTGCACCAAGACCTCCACGTTGTGGTTGGCACTGGCCAGTCTGTGTGTGCTGGAGCGCGATCACGTAGAGAAGCTATCCTCCGGTCAGTGGTCCAAGTTGTGCGATACACGTCCATTGTGCAGCAACCATGACGACGGTGAAACAGCGGCCATCATCCAGTGCGAGACCTGCGGATCGCTCTGCGGCGACTGCGATCGTTTCCTGCATCTGAACCGCAAGACCCGCTCCCACAAGCGAACGGTGAGTAGCCATACCCTTGTATCGCATATATTTATGCTCACAAAATTCATCCATTTTGCACTACAGGTGTGCAAGGAGGAGGAGGAGGCCATCCGTGTGGAGCTACATGAATCCTGTGGCCGAACGAAGCTCTTTTGGCTGCTGGCCTTGGCTGATTCCAAGACGCTGAAGGCCATGGTGGAGTTCCGAGATGGCAGTCACACAATAATTTCGGGTCCCCAAGAGGCGGTGGGCAGGTGTCGCTTCTGCGGCCTAACCGGCAACTCTGGACTGCTGGAGATCGGCAACGTGTGTGCGGATGCCCAGTGCCAGGAGTACGCTGCCAACTCGTGTCTAAAGACCAAGCCGTGTGGTCACGCGTGTGGAGGAGTCACGGGTGAGCGAAAGTGCCTGCCCTGCCTGCAGCATGTGTGCCATACGCGCGAAAACGAGCTGGCCGAGGAGCTGAGGGATCCGAAGCTCACCCAGGATGCGGACGACATGTGCATGATATGCTTCGTTGAGGCATTGTCCTGTGCACCATCTATACATGTAAGTGGAATGCTAGCTTGTGTCTCAGGAAAGTTCATTCATTCTTAACAATCTTGCAGCTGGAGTGCGGTCACGTGTTCCACTATCATTGCTGCAAGGCGGTTCTGGAGAAGCGCTGGAGCGGACCACGCATCACCTTTGGCTTCTCCCTGTGTCCCATCTGCAAGGCGGACATCCAGCATCCCCTGCTGTCAGATATCCTGGAGCCGATCAATGGTCTCAAACAGGACGTCAAACGCAAAGCTCTCATGCGGTAAGCGATGGCAATGGTTTTTAACTACAAACTTTTGGCGAACACATTTTTATCTTTGTTGCAGGATCAAATACGAGGGCGTGGTAAAGGACACGGACAGCAAAAACGTCAACATGACCCAGCTGGCAATGGATCGGTATGCCTATTATGTGTGCTTTAAATGCCAGAAGGCGTACTACGGCGGCGAGGCGCGCTGTGACGCGGAAATTGGCGAGAAGTTCGATCCGGAGGAGCTGGTCTGCGGCGGTTGCTCGGATGTGGCCAGGGCACAGATGTGTCCGAAGCATGGCACCGATTTCTTGGAATACAAGTGCCGCTACTGCTGCTCGGTGGCGGTTTTCTTCTGTTTTGGAACCACACACTTCTGTGACACCTGCCACGACGATTTCCAGCGACTGACCAATATACCCAAGGTCAAGTTGCCCCAGTGCCCGGCCGGACCAAAGGCCAAGCAGTTGCTGGGCGACGAGTGCCCGCTGCACGTAATGCATCCGCCCACCGGCGAGGAGTTTGCCCTTGGCTGCGGCGTCTGTCGCAATGCCCAAACATTTTAGCCACACACATTGATTAAGCCCGATGATCAATGGGAAAACCAACCAGAGTCGGAGGACGACGACGACGACGAGGATCCAGCGCCGGACATTTGGTCGAGCGTTTGGACCCAGTCAGATGACTCGCGGACATATTTGTAGAGATTTAAATCCCCCAAGAAGAAAAATGCCCACACTCAGTACACAACATGGATGAATATTACTTTCATTCCATTAGATATTAATTCACTCATTGGAAAGGAAATGAAAATCGGAAATGGATAGGCATTTTCTGGAATAGCTGATATTTGGATGATGGATATTGGATTACAGATTAGCAAATAGCAAATAGCGTATAGCATATTTTTAACCCCATGCAATATTATTTTGTAACGCTCGAAATCAAACCGAAACGAATCTCCCATTTAAAGATCAAAAACTCTCTCACTAATTATTTAATGTACAATTCGGAGTCGAGCGAGCGGGTGCAAGCGAGAGAGAGCCAGTGCGGGAGAGAGCACGAGAAGTGTGTACATAATAATCCTGCTCCCTGACCTCCGTGTCCTCCTTCTATTGTCCCTCACCCCACTTTCCTTCTCCTCAACCTCACTCCAACAAAAGCACATTATGCTATATTTATAAATTTTGCAAATAACTTAATTATATATATATATTATGAATGCGACGAACGGAAGGATGCAATAAAAATCAATTCTGAATGTATTCTGTTGTTGTTATCTCATACTGCATTTTTTAAAATGAAAAACCGTAACTAGTAAGTATATTGAAAAAAAAACCTTGAAAATTTTACTCTTTTTGGAATCAATATATGATTTTTGTATTATCATTTTATAGTGGCTGATCATACTTACGATCTGAATATTCTTTTTCCAATCCATAGAGAAAATCATAAGATTGAATGGTATTTTTTAAAAACATTTATGTATGTATTTCTCTTTTCTTTGTTTCTTTTCATTTATTGTGTCATAGCTTCTGTTCTGCCCCTTTTGCGGTTCTGAAACATCATTCTTTGCTTCGCCGCGTTCTTAGTATTGAGTTCCCTTATTTTCGATCGATCCGGTTTAGACCCAGAAATATGGGCTTAAAGCCTGTCTGATTCTGATTCTGGTGTTGGGGTGTGTGTGTCTGTGTCAGTGTGGTTCGAATGCGGCAATAATCAAGTAACTATACACATTAACTTTAGGCTTTAATCCAGCGATTCTCAAATAAATGTTACAACTTTTTCGGTTTCTGTTTCTGTTTCTTTTATCGATTTCGCGGCTTGTCTCCTGGCGTTTAAACAGTGGCCCAAGGACGAGTCTTAGCAAGCTTTAAATGGTATAAACTACCTATATGTACATATATCGGAGTATATGCACGTGTATATATATATACTTATGTGGGTGTATGTATGTATATAACTGTAAATCTGCTCAGCCAAGCCGTAGCTCGATGTATCTAAGTTTTCGGCGCGTTGAACCAAAACTCAATTGATTTCAAACTATTTTTACATGCTTGTATTATTTTTGGTATTTTCTCATTACATGGAATGTTGCAATTGAATTATGTAGTATTTTAGTGGCTTGTTTAATTTGTAGTTAAATGGTAATTCTCTTACATGTTTATTTCATTTCAATTAGTTTCGTTTGTTTGTTTGTAAATATATAAATAGGCAGCTTTTCGATTTTAAAAACAAAGGGCGCGTGTACGAAACAAGTTTCGGTTTCTCTTTTTGGGTATTTATTTTTTTTTGTATTTTAGCAACTATGCTTCTCAAATTGGTGGAAAATGTTTAACATTGCTTGATCGCGTTTGTTCTTCTTTCGTTTTGTTGTTGTAAAATTTTGGTTCTTTTCGTCTAGAGTCTAGAGCATAATGCTAAATATTTTTGTTTGGTATTTTCGGTATATTTAGGATGTTTCTTTTAGCCGTAGTACTTGTATTTCTTAACTTTGCTTTTTAGCATTGCTGTGGGACTTACGTAATAAATGGAAAAACGAAAATGAGGCGCGTGTTTACTTGGTTAAGGCTTTTTCTATCTTTGTATAATGTATATTTAAATTAATTTAGTTTTCACTTGGGGCATTTTGTATACGGTATTCGTTAATTGAGTGTTGTGTGTTAGTTATGCTCTCTTCTCTGGCTTGCAATAATTGTGTATATTCTTGAGTGTTTCTTTAAGTTTGTTTAGTTTACTTCCGTTTTGTTTTTTAGTTGTTTAGAAAAAAATTCTGGCGTATAAAAGCTTAATTTTGATAGGTTGTCGTCGTTATCTTTCTAGGTGTATCTAGAGGTACACATATATACATGTACATGTCTATAATAATAATAATAATATGGTTAATCAGTTTCTTTGGCGCTGCTCAGAAAATATCCCAGCAGACGAACCCGAACCCGGTCCCGAACCCAAACCCCATTCTGAACCGACCTTCAGTAGCCTATCCTCTGGCGATCTGTATAGATATCAGACTGAATCAGGCGTTTTATTGGCCAAATTGAGGGACAGATCATCATGGGATCATTTTAAACTGGGATTAGGAGTGGGGGTTCTTATTCTTCAGCTACCTAACATTTATACTGTCTGGGTGTATATACATGAGATTCGCATATATAAATCCACAAGCTTTCTTCTCCCATAAATTGTTCAATATAAATTTCGACTAAATTGCTTGCTCAGCTTGATCTAAAAATTGTAATTGCACCATTTTTAGTTTCACGTTTTCGTTCACTTTTAATGCTAATGCTAGGTTCAGTATTAGGTCTGAGTTGCTAGTTTGCTGAATGCTGCTTGAGTTGGTTTAGTTACTTTAGGTTATATTTATAAGGCTCTGTGTAGTAGGGTCTAAAACACCCGAAAAGTATGCAAAGGATGGGGCGAAAGCGAGAGACAGACATAGGAGAGTGAGAGAGAGAGAGAGAGATTGGCGAGAGGAAGGGTCAAACAATACGAGTCGAGAACCAGAACGAGTACTACGCTGCTATCGTATCAGTGCTATCGTATCATCATATGAGGACTATCGGTAAACCTGCGTCTTATCATTTCCCATTTCCTGCCTAGTGCGTCTTAGCTTTCCTTATTCAGTTGGTTTGCTGCCTAATTTTTCGTAACTAATTAGTTTTTTTTATATATGTATTTATGTTTAGGTATATTTGATTTATAGTTATTAAAAAAACCTATTTACAGTGAGCCCGCTACATCATTTAAACTTTCAACTAGAACTTAAGGCCTAAACATATGCAACAAATGTTTATTCTTCGCTATCCATTAACTTTTGATTCATTGTTGAGTATTGGAAATACGTATATGCAAAAGGAGTGGGTGTGAGTTACTGACTGACCTGACTGTCTGACTGGGTGAGTAAGTGAGTGAGTGTTGGTTACTCAGATTTAATACCACTTGAATTGCTTTTTGGTTTGATTTGGTTAAACGGGGAGGGGCTGTCGCCCTTTTGGGAATGGGAATTGAAAAAAATCTACAACTAGAACTAAGTAACTTTCGCGGACAGAACCCAGAACTCCGCTTCTGCAGCCTCCCACCCCTCCTAACTCCCCCAACTATACAGGGAAGACAGTTCGTATGTATGTAAGTAATCGGGTATTCCGGCTCTGCCCTCTCTCTACGCTAGGTATCATAAGTATCAAATGTCGAATAGCAATTGTTAAATACCAACTAGGTAATCAAAACGGTAACCGAACGAGATTCAAGTGGACTCCAACTGATGGATGCTATGTCTCTGGCGACTTAAACGTAATGAAACCTTGCCTATAAACTGCCCAGGATAATCGTACTCCTTATTCTCCTCAATCTCATACTTAACCGTACTATACTATCGTCACCCGAAGAGTGTTTTTTCGTATTATTCCGGTATAAACTATATGCCAAGTGCAAGCCTATCAAATGCCAGCATAAACAAATATCTAGGTTAATTCTTTTTGTCTAAACTTTTGCTTTATCTAATGTTTTTATCACAAAATATGTGTGTAGGTTTTGTTTGTTAGTGTTGGTGAGTGGCGTGTAGTAACATATTTTGCTAAGTTTAAATCCAAGTAATTACAATGCCCGAAGAAATAATATTTGATCCTTGCTTGTAACTACAGATAATGCTATTTCCGTCTTTTTTTTTTTTTTTTGGATCTTAGTATTTTTTTCGTTTTTCTTTTCTTAGGTCTGTCGATTGTCGTTTCGTTTAGCGGCCACATGTCTGCTGTCTATATCCTTTTGGTTTTACTTAAGCTTTACTGTTGCTGAGTTAACTATTTGGTTGAGTTGAGTTTTCGTTATCGTTTTCGAGTCTATAAGCCTACTATATAGGGAGCCAAGCGAGTGCGAGTGCCGGAGTGCTCAAGCCGAGTTTCGTTAAGTTAGTTAGTTTAGTTAGTTAGGACGGGTTATATCCATATATATATACCTATTTACACTTTGTTCGTTAGCTTGTTATCTGTGAGTGAGGGTGTGTGTGTGTTTGGGGTTGGATCCTGTTGGAGCCTCTTCTAGTTTGGTTTTAGTTTCATGCTATGTACAATTCACGGGCATTGTTTCGGTCTGTAAGCTTTTTCTTCTGGTTCTTTGCCTCCTTCAGCAGTTATCACAAAATTATCCATATATACATACAGCTATGTATATTTATATATATACATATATATAAATGTGAGTGTGTTTCTGTCTGTGTGTCCTTTACAACGTTTGTATATATGTGTATACATAAAAAGGTAAATAATTGCAGTAAATGTAGCAAATTCGTAAGCAATATGCTTGCCTTAATCGTAATCGTTATCATTATGGCTAACGCTAACGCTACCGTAATCATAATCATAATCATGTAACGGTTATAGAGTTTTGAATATCGAGCACGTCCATTCAGAGTGTGTGTGTTTGTGTATGTGTTTGTGAGAGAGAGAGGGATAGCACTAGGCCGAGATCTATGCAACAAAAAATACAAGATTTTCATCCAAAACTCCACTACAGCATGTTTTTCCTATCTAATTTTAATAAATGTTCAACGAAACAAAACTTAGTAACAATCGTTTGCCTTTAAAAAATATCATAAATTAATTGTTGGTAATGATATATCAAACAGGTATTGGGAGTATCACCAGAGAGCTTATAGGTACTACGAAAAAAGTATTTGAATACTACTCAAATGTAAGTAAATGATATTCATGGTAGGAGTTGTTTTCAGGTTATCTTATCCAACCTTCAAATTAAATATCAATTCAATATATTCAAAAATTTGCAATCCTAAATCGCTTGTGTTTCATATGATGAGTATTTAAACGTTTCTCTTGTACACGCTATTTGAACTTTTAAAAATCGGATTTTCAAAACCTCTTTTAAACTATTTTTTGCGAAAAGCCTTTCGTAATCTTCGGATAAATACGTTGCAGTGGACTTTCAAAGTGTTTGAGATAGATGAGCTAGTTTCAGTGTTGAGTTGAGGTTACAGCTGTATCTTAAGTATATAGACTAACTAAGCGTAGGCGTAGGCTTGCGAGTGGGCGTGGCTGGGCCCCTACTTCCCCCATATTTGTATTATTGCTCCTGGCTGGAGGCCTCTCCCTCTCCTCTTCGCTCCTTCCCGATCGTCGTGGGCTACAGGAAGTCCAGCTTGCCGCGCGTTGCTGTACCGCTGCCTGTGGGCGTGGTCGTGGCTGTGGTGCTGGTGGGCGTGCCGCTTCCACTGCCCCCCGCTGTGGTGGGTGGCGGTGTTGTGGGCGTGGCACCAGACCCGGATCCTCCACCACCTACGGCGCCGCCAGACGATGTCGATGGTAGTTGGGCCGCCGTAAAGTCCTCCTCGAGCAGGCGAAGATGCAGCAGTTCTGCCCCAGGCGTTGTGGGCGATTGATCCGCCGCCGATTGATGTTGCTGCTGCTGATCTGCTGACGCTGGCGCCGATGTCGTCATACCAGACCCGGCAACGCCCGCTGGAGCTGCGGTCGCGGTGCCGGCCGTCGAGGCGAGTGTCTGCTTAGGAGGCGCCGGTGCTTTCCTGCTCTTCGAGCGTCGCTTCTTGAGCATCAGTGGCCCCAGGCCGTTGCCTCCCGCGCTCGACACAACTGTGGCGCCCGGATTTAGCAGACCAGCGCCACCAGCGCCAGCTACTGCTGATCCCGCTCCCGAACCCGATCCTGATGCTCCTGGCGATGAAATGGTTATCACAGTGTCCACTGGGCTGGTTACCGCAGATGTTGGGGGAGCCTGTGTTGTGGGTGTGCCGCCGCCGCCCGCGCCGCAGCCCGCGCAAATCTCGTCGCCGGGCGTGGTCTGGCCACTGCTGTTATCCGGAGCGGTGCCACCGCTACCGGCACCGGGTGCCAGCCGCTTGACCAGCTCGCCGAGCAGATCCTCGATGCGGCCAATCCGCTGCTGCATGCGCTGCAGCTCCAGCCGCACATCCACCTTCATGTCCAGCACGGTGGCGATGAGATCGCGCTGCGCCAGCGTGGGCGGCGTCTCGCGCAACCCGGTATCGTACGTATCCGATGTGGTGGCTCTCGAGCTGGCCATTTCGATTTGGCGCTCCCGCTCCAAGGCCAGATTGCGATCCGCTTTGGTGACAATGGCCACCACAGTGCCTCCACTTCCTGGTCCTCCAGATACTCCAGCTCCCGCCGCCGCCGAGGATGTGGTAGCCACTGGCGGCGATGGTCCCACGGTGGCCGAGGAGACGGCTGCACCCTCGATGACCACGCGACTGTCGCGACTTGGCGGCGAGGAGTCCACCTCGCCACCCTCGTCGATGGTGTCCTGGCGGGCAAGGGTGGCCTGGCTAGCTTGCAGCTTGGGCGCCTTGGGAAAAACCTGGATGTGACGTTTAATGGAACAATGGGCGATGCGGAGATGCGGATGCAAATGCGGGATAGACAGGCGGGGTGGCGGGTTGTTGCATGTTGCATGTTTTTTGTTCGGTTCGGCAGGGGAGAAAAGTGAGAAAAATTGTGTTTGAGTTGGTTTTTTGGTTTCGTTTTCGGGTTATTAGTTTTGTGGTTTCATTGTTGATTGATTTGGTTGGTTGGTTGGTTCATTGATTGATTGATTGTTGTTGAGGCATTTATTTCGTTGCAGGATTGTAGTTTTATTGCAGATTGGCAGAGTGCAGTGCATTGTATATTTATCCAATTCATTTTCGAGTTGCAGTTGTTGTTTTTCCAATTCGGAATCAATTTTTAGTTGTTGTAGCAAGGCAGGCAATGTTATTATTTCAATTTCGAGTTTTTTAGTTGCGAGACAGAGAGAAAAGTCAACAATAAACGGAAGAGATCGAAAAAATATATCAATTTGGTTCGGGATCATTGCAGTATAAACAATCTAAAGGCAGTTTGCTGGGTGTATTTCTTGAAGGGCGGTGGGCGTGGTGCAGGGGCATAAGTTTGGCAATGGGCGGGCATTATTACGGTTCAATCGTATTATTATATCTATAATCGAATGGACTTTAAAGCGCTTTAATACAATAAATACACACAGTGCACAATAATCTATGAACTGATGAACATTATTACAATTATAACGATTATTACGATTGTCATTTGCCCGCCCATTTGCCTATCGATTGTCGAACCGATAACAGTGTTTTGTGTGCCAGAGTGGTACATTACAGCCAACTAAAATAGCGGTTAAACAAACTAATTGTTCGTACACTTACTTTGCTTAATTGTAAATGCTATTCAATTCGATTGCACAATTTTCAAAATGGAGAAATACAAAATGATAATTGAGAAAATGAACGTAAAATGATTGAGTAACCGCATCGATATCGATTACGTAACCGGAAGTGAGAAGAGCAAACGAAAGGCAAAAAAAAAAAGGAGAGACAGAGTTATCATTAAATTCGAAAAGCCCCAACAAACATGCATTTTAGCATTATTCCTCGACATGTCTGTTTTGGTATACTTGTTATGTGAATTTTACTACGTTTAAATGCCCGTTTTTAATTGGATATCATTAATTACTGGATTACAGAACTCATCCAATGATATTTCATTTAGATTTAGTTTTTATTTGGTGCTTCTAAGATTGAAGACAGGCTTTTAAACGTAGTATGTAAAAGTTAGCTTGATTTCAACGATTTACAGTTCAGGATCATCATCATACAACAGCATACATAACAAAAAATTACGTATACGTTTACATACCATTTTCTATGGTTTAAGGATTTACAGAATTTTAGGCAAATTTTTACCATAGTTTCACTGGAATCAAGCTATTATATCAAATTACAAATTTAGTTGCTTTGATTCGGTGAATCATTATATAATTCGAATGCTTTCTTGTGTGACCCTGTGTCTCTGAGTGTATGTTTCGTTTCTTGCTGAATGCCAGATCGCGGACTCTGGATACCGTATAGCGGCTACTCAGATCCCAGATCCGATTGATAAAGCGCATAATTACTTTGTTGCCTTGTCCACCATTGCTACTCGAAGTACTACTCTGCCGCGCTTGGGCGGTGCTCTCTCGGAGGCTTTCGCGGGCGCTCAAACTTCTCGAGACGGCTACCTTGGCGCTGGTGTCGCTAGCTGAATCGACGCTTGAACTGCCCAGGAGGCGTCCCCACTTGCTGGCCCGTGTACTGCGCGCAGATGGTGGACCCGATGAGGGCGATGGGGATGGCGATGGCGAGGGCGCCGCGGCGGTGCTGAGGATGCGAGCGTCCTCGGTCAGTGTCAGTTTGGCTGGTAGCTTCTTGTATATGTTGTTGCATTTTTGGTTGTCGATTTATTCGATTAATTTTGGCATGGGGGGCATTATCGAGCATTTTACCGAGCAAGCATTATCGTATCATATCATATCAGGCGTTTGGCGATCAACAAATTTTTGGGGGAGAAAGAGAAAAGAAAGAGATAGTGTGGGGGGGATTTGGGTGGTGTTTTCAGAAGCGCAGGGGTTGCAGGATATGGGAAAATTTTGATTCGGGTGTGAGGGTAATAATACAGAATTTTCCGTTAGTAATTTTGTTTAATTTCATATCAATTGTAATTTAGCCAAATTCACAACATAAACCGTAAAGAATCAAGGCAGAATATGATATGTACAAAGCGAAAAATACATTTGTGTACGTGGTGGGTGTTTTCGTGGGTGGTGAACATGGGTGGTAGATTTGGTGGTTTCGTGGTGAATTGTGAACAGTTATATGCATTATGCGTAAGCATGTTAAAGAAAGACAGAGACAAAGAAAGACATACAACGAGCATAAGTCACTTTGTAAACAGTTTATCGCTTCAATAGTAAACAACATTAGTTAAGCAATACAACTGTTATTAACTACTGTAAACAGTTAACAGTTAACGGTAAACGGCAAACAGTTGCCCCACCGATCGTGTTTCAGTGCCCGGGTGTTTCAGTTCGCCTGGGGGCTTGGACTCTGGCTGGAGCTGTGATTGGTGGATTGTGAGGCTGAGGCTTCGAAAGAAACGTTAGTTCGGTTAACTGTGAAGAATGCGGCGGAAACGAATGGCAACGGAACGGGTTCGCACCGTGGTGAATTTAAGCCAACCGAAAGGAACAAAGAATTTTAACAGCAACATAAGATTATACTCCTGCGGTTGTGCGATATGGTGGTATATTTCTGCCATTATCAATGTTAAAAATTTGTATTTATCTATGAAAAGTACATTGAACATACTAAAACAATAAGGTTTTATGGAATTTAAAATATCAATATATTAACAAAATTTTCAGTACCACACTGATCTTAGCCGGTTGTTAGAAGCTCAGATCGTCCGTAGAGCAGAACTTAAAATACCCCCTTATATCGCACAAGCCGAGAGGTCATGAGTAAACCGCATATTGAACTACCCAATGAACACAACAACGAAACATGAAAATGGAACATTAAATAACAACAACGAAACACAGAAAATGGAACATATAACACAGAAAGCAGAATGCACAGCAACAGAGAGAGATTGAGACAGAGAGAGAAAGAGCAAGGGACACTTCAATCCCAAGGACTCACCTTAGTTCGCTCCACCTCGCCGTCACCCTTCTCGACATCACTTTGGCCGGAACCGCCGACGAGCTCCTTACTGCCCGCTTGGACCTGCGGAGTGCGACGGAATTTGGAGAAGATCTTCCGGACGAGATGGTCCTGATTCTGGGGCAATTGCGGCTCGTTCTTACGCCGTTCGGCCAATTCTTTTTCGCGCTTCACATCGGCCACCTTGCGAAAAATCAGTCGATGTCTGAGATTGTAGGTGAGCACCAGATTGCGTGCAAAGCTATTCGCAAATGCCGAATAAAAATCGAGGACTTCGAGCAATTTATCACGTTTGATGGCATGCAAATCACAATAGGTCAGAGCACGCACATTGGCCGCACTCTGGCCAACGGCCGAGTCCTTCCAGAATTGATCGCCGAAGACGTCGCCCTTGCCTGCAAAGAAAGTGTTCTCAGTGTGGAGTATAGTTCGATAAAGGGCCGCAGATCTATTGCCGATATCGATTGTCTCTTGTCACTATCTTAAAACATATAACAGATACATCACGCTTTTGTGCTTCCTGGAAACACATTGCTTTAAATCTTTACCTTTAAAACATAATTTAAAGTTATATGTGATAAGTCATTTTACCTGATACCTCCTATTGCACTCACTTCCGCTATCAAAATAATCGAAACAATCGGCGTAGATAGTTTTGCGGTTTTTGCTGTGGGGAAGTAGGGGAAATCGAATCGATTGCCTAGACCGCGTAACTCACCCAATATTGCCACAACCTCGTCGTCCTGTATCACCTCTAGGCTGCCGGTAACGATGAAGCATAGGCTATCGATGCTCTCGCCGGTGTGATAGAGCAGATCCCCCGGCGCCGAGTGCGACATCATAAAGTGCATCGCCAGTGCCCGGAGACAACCATCCGAGGCCAGACGAAATGCCGGATGCTCGTTAAATACTTTGCGATTTAGATGAACACATATGTCAGCCTTCATATCTTTCGGACAATAGTTTAGTACCTGCGAATTGTGAACGAGTTGCGAGTGGCGGTTCGATAGGCTTCGATTCGAGACTAATCGAATCGAAGCGATTGCAATCGAGATTGTGGTAATTGGATTATCGACTTAACGGGTTCATTTAAAAAACCTCTTTCTGTATGGACACTTAAAAATTGCGGACCACCACGGAGGTTTTCCACCCAGATTAGTTCACCCTCTGGGCGGAATTCTTCAGCTCTAGTGGCTAACGGGACACGCACACACACGCACACATACACTAATACACATACAACATTGATCAAGTGTGTCAGTGTGAGTGTTGCCTGTTTATTTTTTAGTGTTTGCGTCTGTGACTGTTTGTGTGTGTGTGGTTTTATGAGTGTTATTGATTGCTATTTCCAATTTTTAGGGAAGTAACAGCACAATTTTATTTTGGGTATTAAGGACGGGGATTTTGTGGTATCTTAATTGCGGCACAAACTACAGTCAACGAGATAGTTATAAAGGTCAGTTTATACGGCTTAGACCGGTTGTAAACTATGTTTCTCTCTGTGAACCAAACTCGGTTTTATATATTATCAAATTTTCAGGCGCAAACGACCCCTGAGTTGTGTTATTTCTGTGATCAGGGTAATAGGTTTATAGCTTTCTAGGGGGCGCTGCGCCGTTTGGTTCAGGTTCATCTAAAGGCATGAATTTGACGGACGCTTTTCGTTTTGGCACGGATCTCGCTCGCGGGCAGACACATGGAGAGAATGAAAAGATAGATCGATTAGCTGAGTTCTGTTAAAGATGATTTCGTTAGATGTATAGAGCTATTAAGGTGATTCCGCACTTTTTCAGTTATAAGTTTTCAGTTTTTCGGCCACCCACAGCTTACCTCGGACCCATCACCAGGACCTTGCTCTGTGGGTAGGCTTTGACTATTGGGCTTTTTGCTTTTATGGGACTTGATCTTAGGCCTAAAGAAATGCGAGTAGCAACTTGAAAATAATAGAAAAAGAAAGCGCGAGAGCAGCGACCAGAGGTTTCTTGTCGAAGAGTTTTCGAGAGAGAGAGAGATAGTACAGGTGTCATGGTGAGGTAGCGAATAACAATTAGCGAGATTTGTGGTGTCTGTAGTTTAACGTACGAGTAATTCGTGTATGGTGAAATTGTCTGTGTAAAGCTGCTTATGACAAAACGATTGACAAATGAATAAATTAATTTCCAAATAATAGGAACTTATTGGTAAAGTACCCAAATAATAATCTGACTTAAATCACTTATGGGGTGATCGTTACATAAATAAAATATACAAATGAAAGACGCGCAGAAGATATGATTTAAACAAAAGTGCCAACAAAAATTTGCAGAAGAACCAGCTGTATGTGGAAATTATAGTGGCGATTGGTGAGTGGCTAGTAACGAGTGGAGAGGAACAATTCTTTAATGTATGTCATGTATGTGTGCGTATGCCAAGTGCATTAGAGATAGTGAAAGGCTGAAGTATGCTAAGCTCTGTGGAGAAGCCAGCTATGTACAATTGGAACCCAGTTCCAGCGCATTGACGTTATACATAAAAGCGTTTGTAAATGAGACACAAAATGAGTAAATGTATCCTTATTCCATCTGACATAATGCCAAAATGAATGATTTTGGAAGCTATAAGCTGATTTGGCAACGAAAAAAGGCTCAAGGTAATTTCGCTTCCCGGAAGATCCGTTTGGATAGGAGTGTCGTATCAAGAACTTACCTTCTCGGTATCCAGACCCTTGGTCATGGCCCAGGTGGAGACGACATAGTCCATCACTCGTTCGCTGAGAGCCTTCGGCACCTCGTGCAGCTTCATGAACTCGCGCACATTGTTCAGCATGTCGTGATACTTGGCCGTAGCCGACGTCATCTGCTGGATGATGGTGGTAACGTGACCAAAGATCGTGGCATACAGCAGAGCTATATCGTTGAGGATTTTTGAATGGAGAGAAAGAGAGAAACGTGATGAGACATTCAGGTTAAGCGACGGCGGTGCACACAAAGTTGAAGAGCTCGTAGTTTTGGGGGTTCCATTCAAAGCAAACTTTACACGATCAGCTAGATAACACTTGAGATGTGTGAGAGTGCGCAGAGAAAAAGTAACCACAAACTAAGAACTTTATTTGTAAATCTCAACCAATGAAACCAAATTAATTGTACAAAAAAGTAGATTTAAAAGTCTTTGGCAGTAGAGATCAACAAGTTAAAAAACTTAGAACGTTAAGTGGTATTTTTTCCCAGCATGTACGTGAAGTGTGCGTGTGATATGTGTGAATTAGACAGTCATAGGGTGTGTGTTATCAGTATTCGCCGATTCTACGCGCTGTGGAAAAAGAGACGCACAGGTGCGCGGCTAGAACAGTAATAAATGCCACAGATTGGACGAGCACACAGTAAGACACAGACAATTAGGTGAGTTGTAAGAAAGGGGGGATGTGGGAGTGGGAAGGTCAGTGAAATGTGCGAAATACTGCGCAGGATCAGCACTACCATGGCAGTTTTCTTTCGTATTTGTTGAAGTGCTAGTCATGCGCAGTGTTCGACATCATTTTTTTGTTGCTGATTTTGTTTGACATGTACAGTACAGCAGAAAAGGTACGCGTTGCAAATGACGAGTTACAGATTAAGAGTACCGAGTAACAGGTTACGAAAAAGGAAGTTTTTATCAACGAGTTAGTTACTAATGATGAGTAACGAGTTTCGTCCAACGAGTTACTATTACGGATCATGCGTTACGATTGCCGATTTACGTATAACAAGTAACGAGTTACGGACAACGAGTAGAGAGGAATACACAATGCAACTCACACATGGCCACGAATTGTGCAACTAGATGACGACGGAGCAGAAGAAGGGTGGAGAAAAAGATTTGACACTTGATTCTGGCTGCGATCAATCAATGATTGGCATTGTGAGAATGCGAGTGAGTTGCTCTACTAGGACATGGACAAATGGACATGGGCTACGAATCGTAATGAGGCTCTACACCAAGTAACTGGAGCGATTTATTAGTTCTAGCGGCGCAAGCGGATGGCCTAGCTTTCAAATGAAATCGGAATCGAGATCGAGAGATCGGAACCGGAATTCAAAAGCGTGACGCGTGTGCGGGAATATCAAGAAACTTGGACGCGGCAACGGAACGTGTTAAGGACACAGCACCTGCAATGATCATCATGCAGATGGTGAACACCTTCTCGTTGTCTGTCTCCGCGGCGACATTGCCAAAGCCCACCTGTACAAAAAAGAGAACAATCAAATGAGGATATAGAACAGAGAATAGAGAACAATTAAGGGATTATTTAGTTGGGAGCAATGATTACAAAGGATAATCCACAATCACACACAAACTTACCGAGGTCATGCAGGTCATGGTGAAATATAGGGCCGTCACGTACATGCTTTTCCGTGACGGCCCATTAACCAATTCTGGCCCGGTGTCATTACTCCATATATACGAGTACGGCGACTGGGTGACATTCGCCAGCTTCCACAGCCAGCTGTACTGGATCTGAAACGGAATGGTTCACAAATGATTTAGATCAAGGGAATGTTGGGTAATTTCATACTAACCCCATTATCCGCATCGCTGCGACCAATCGAGTACCATATGCAGGCTAGCCAATGGGCCACCAGCATGTAGAAGCAGAGCAGCAGGATCAACATGGCGGCCCCGTACTCCAGGTAGCGGTCCAGTTTTCGCACCACCCTCCCCAGACGCAGAAGTCGGACCACCTTGAGGGCACTGAACAGGGAACCGATACCGTCCTCATCCCGATCGAACGCGTTGAACACGTCGTATGGCAGGCAGCTCAGTAGGTCGATGATGAACCACGACTTTAGGTAGTTCATTCGGATCACCTTTGGGTCACTAACAACCTCGCCTCCGGGACCCACGAACGTTGTATGGAAGTTTAAAACTATTCAAAGATATTAGTAAAGTATGGCATACATATGTATGTGGGTTACTCACCAATATCTATAAAGAATATAACATCGACTATCGAATCGACCACGAGCAGGGAAACATCCTCTGAGGTTTTATTTTTAAACGCTACATTGTATGGCACCTGGAAAAAAAGTACGATAGTTGATGGCATTGAAAACGTTATTTAATAAAGTTCAATTTTATAACATAATCAAAAATTTATGAAAAGAAGCTTAGTCAACAGGGCGTATTAGTGACGAGCTATCTACTCCCATCACATTACTCATACGACCCATAATCCGTATTATCGAATTTTACATATTTAATTGTTTTATTTCTAATTACTCCAAATAAACAAATAAAGCTATTTGTTATTGTGTTTTTGCATACTTAATAATTTAAGAGTGATCTGTCAGTCTGTGAGTAACGAGTTGGCTTATTCCTGTTTCCATCACCTGAGCAACAGTTGGTATTGCTGCCCCCCAACACCAACCCGTCTACTTTCTGTTGTCCTAACTGTTGCCCCAAGTGGCAGTTAGAAGCCTCTTAGCGTGGCTCGTCTTGTCCTGGTCGGAGGTTGGATTACAAGCCACGAATGCCGCTGCTTATGTCCTGTCAAGAACTGTCTCATCCTCCGCCGACCGAGCATATTAATTTAAGCGCATGAAACATAAGCCGCCCTCTTTGAGGCCGCAATAGCGGCAGAAATGGGTATGGGGATGTGAACGTGAACGTGAATGTGAATGTGGATGTGGATGATGAGGTGGAAGGACTCGTCGTCTGAGCAGCCACTTGGTCATGTAAATGTGTGCACTTGTCGGCTGCCATCCCTGGCCCAGCAACTCGTTCTCCTCGCCGGCTTTGTCTGGGTGGGAACCAAAACATTAATGTCTGACAGAGGGTCGTTATCTGAACTCTTCACTTGAGGCTGAGCTCAAGCGACGAGCCACTTCTGATCCGATTTGAGGGTATTTTCCTAATTGTAGGCCATAGCGGTCGCATACTGTACACATACATACACACACCTGTGAACTGGCTAATTGAAGGTGATGCAAAGGCGGGGAAGCAGAACTGTTACAAAAGCTTGTATACCTATATTTAATATGTAAATTTGCAATGCTATGCTTAAACTTTAAGCCTTGAATGGTTCTTGTCGCTGAAAGCTATGTAGTGTAAGTAATTACCATTTGCAGCCTTTGTTTTAGTTTGCAATGATTTAAAATAGATTTTCTTTCACAGAAACTTTAAGTCGTTTATATGTTCCCAAATCCCTTGGCCACCTGGTTAAAATATCACTTAACTTTGCAGTTTTTTTGTGTGCAATTTGTATTGGCGTAGTTGCAGACAAAGTTTTGATTTGTCGCTGGCTATACATACATTTATCTCAAAGTTGCGACAGCCACAATCACGAACAACAACAAGCTGGGAAAGCAAATATATAGAAACACCCAGGGACAAACAACTAATACCGCAAAATGTCATTAAACAATAAGTAAACGAAAAGTGTGCAACATGAAAACCGAAACAAGAAGCTAACAGGGAATAGCAACTTTCTTTTTTCGTTGATATATATACTATAGTGGTTTTTGGTGGGACAGGGGAGGGTGTTATGGGCACCCCGAACCGAATACGAATCCCAATCCCAATCCACACGTGTGCGGATGAAAACTTATGTTGAGCGCAATTTAAGCGAAAATGTTAACATCTTGTTGACGGAAATAGACACAATTCGAGCAGACAGACGACATCGGCTTATGAAAAGGCATCTCATGCGGTGTTCACACATGAACACGAATATATTTAAAGACTTACAATTTTGGGCTCCGTTCATATCTTATGTAAATGAATCGAGAGCGATAAATTATATTTAGGATTTTGTTATCTAAGGCGACATGGGTGCATTGCTCAAAAACATGTAATTTAAGTGCACACTACATGAGTCAGTCACTTGAGATCGTTCCCCGCCTCCTAAAATAGTCCCTTAGTGGGAGACCACAGATAAGGTCCTCGCCGCTCAAGATAGGCAGATGTGCCCGAGCGTGGGACCTCGATAAGGCGGGGACTATTTACTTAGGCCTCTGCGTAGGCCATTTACTTTAAGATGCGATTCTCATGTCACCTATTTAAACCGAAGATATTTCCAAATAAAACCAGTTTCTTACAAAAACTCAACGAGTAAAGTCTTCTTATTTGGGATTTTACATTTGGTCAATCGAGCCTTTAATCGACTCTGCAGTTTCCCCCTACCAAAGGTAAGGAACTCAGAGAAAGGCCAGCTCCTTTAAGCATCTTACAGCTAAAGGTAGCAAAAATAAGTGACTCTTGTTTCCCCCTACCAAAGGTAAGGAACAGAGTATAAATATAAAAAGCAAAAAGATACAAAAGAATCTTTTATGTTTTAAAACAAGCACCTTATAGTCTATAGCTAAAGGTTGCTTTGTGTACCATTATAAATTGTGGTAAGGCGTGCTTGAGGCCATACATCAGCAATTGTGAAATTAAAAAGTGCATAACAAAAGTGCCTTATAAATGCTCTAATAGCATTAAATCAGCTCATAAATAGAGTGCAGTGTATATGCCATAAGAGCATAAATTAAATAAAAAGTGCCTGAAAACAGTGCCTTATAAATGCTCTAATAGCATTAAATCAGCTCATAAATAGAGTGCAGTGTATATGCCAAAAGAGCATAAATGCCGAAATAAATGGCTAAAAAAAAAAACAAAAAATCTGACTGGACTACAAAAATAATAAAACGTGCCAAATAAAAAAAAAAAAAATCATCTTTAAACATCAAAGGAGCCTCTACCAGCAGCAGAAGCAGCAACAACAGCAGCAGCAGAAGCAGCAACAGCAGTAGCAACAGCAGCAACAACAGCAGCAACAGCAGCAGCAACAACAACGACATCAGCTAAGTCAAAACAAGAATTTTCTGTTTATCCAAACACACATATATATATAAATACATATAAAATACATATACACGTACTATATATATTAAGAAATTACAAAAAATTTTCAAAATGATGTCAGAAAAGACTATTCAATTCCTTAAGAAGCAGTCCGAAATTATTTTGGAAATTAGAAAGTTGGAAGTAAAACCAACATTAACAGATGTAGAAATTCTAAAATTAAATGAGCTTCAAAAATGTTTCATTGCTAATCATAGCAATTTGTTAAAGATCGGCGTTGTCGATCATGAATATTTTAACGCGAAGCAGTATGATTTAATAATGATGGTGTTAGAAAAAATTAAAAATAAAAATGAAAAAATTAAGGGCGAGTCGGTAGAAAACACTTTCCCTAAATCAAACACTGTCCCTAAATCAAACCCTCCCCCTACATTAAACCTTGAAATGTGTGGTCACCCTGAAAAAGAGGGTATAGCACAAAACAACGCTCTAAAAGTAGAGCAGGCATTTCGAAATAATGTTGGCCAATTTCGAGTATATCTAGAAGATACGTCTAAACTAATAGACAGTAGTCCAGATTTCCTTAAAATAAGGAAAAATAAAATTGAATTTTTATGGCATAAAATAGATAACCTGATTGAACAGGTGAATAGTCATTTTGAGAGCTCGCTATTCGAAGAAGAAATTAGCGAACTTGAATTTGACAAACAAAATATTCTTACAGCCATTAATAGTCGACTCAGTGGCACAATAAATAAAGCTGAAATGTCGACGGTTGTTAAGGCGGAGGAGTTACCAACCCTGCCTAAAATACAGATTCCCACTTTCTTTGGTGATTCCAAAGAATGGGATCTTTTTAATGAACTCTTTACAGAGCTCATACATGTGAGAGAGGATCTCAGTCCTTCTCTCAAATTTAATTATCTAAAGTCAGCATTAAAAGGAGAAGCCAGAAATGTGGTTACTCATTTACTGCTCGGCTCTGGAGAAAATTATGAAGCCACTTGGGAGTTTTTGACCAAGCGATATGAGAATAAAAGAAACATATTCTCAGATCATATGAATAGGCTTATGGATATGCCAAATTTAAATTTAGAATCCAATAAGCAAATAAAGACATTTATTGACACGATTAACGAGTCAATTTATATTATAAAATTAAAGGCACAATTACCAGAAGATGTGGATGCAATTTTCGCTCACATAATTCTTCGGAAATTCAATAAAGAATCACTCAATTTATATGAAAGCCATGTTAAAAAGACAAAAGAAATACAGGCACTTTCTGATGTCATGGACTTTTTAGAGCAAAGGCTCAATTCTATATCATCATTCTCACAGGAAGTAAAACCTGTAAAGAAAATGATTAATAATAACAAGAATAAAAATTATAGTGACAATTGTGCATATTGCAAACTACCAGGGCATTATTTAATTCAATGCCATAAATTTAAAATAATGAATCCAGCAGAACGGTCTGACTGGGTAAGAAAAAATGGGATTTGCCTAAGATGTCTGAGGCATCCGTTTGGTAAAAAATGTATAAGCGAGCAGCTTTGTTCGACTTGTCGTAAACCTCACCACACGTTACTTCACTTTGCAGGTCATAATCCAGAAAAAGTGAATACGTGTAGAACAACAGGTCAAGCCTTGTTGGCCACGGCCTTGATTCAAGTAAAGTCGAGGTATGGAGGCTTTGAACAATTAAGAGCATTGATTGATAGTGGCTCTCAAAGCACAATTATTTCAGAAGAGTCTGCACAGATTCTAAAATTGAAAAAATTTCGGTCTCATACTGAAATAAGTGGAGTATCTTCCACAGGAACGTGCATCTCCAAGCACAAAGCGGTTATTTCGATAAGAAATTCTCCGAAAAATTTAGAAATTGAAGCAATTATTCTCCCAAAACTTATGAAGGCACTTCCAGTCAACACGATTAATGTTGATCAGAAAAAATGGAAGAACTTTAAATTAGCCGACCCCGATTTTAATAAACCGGGTCGCATTGATCTAATCATTGGAGCAGACGTATATACTCACATTCTGCAAAATGGAGTTATAAAAATAGACGGTCTCCTTGGGCAAAAAACTGATTTCGGGTGGATAGTTTCTGGATGTAAAAAATCCAAAGGAAAAGAAACCATTGTAGCCACAACAATAGAAATAAAAGAGTTAGATCGCTACTGGGAAGTGGAAGAAGAAGAAAAAGATGATATCGAGTCTGAAATCTGTGAAAATAAATTTATCAAAACGACAAAAAAAAGATTCAGATGGGCGATACATTGTGTCAATTCCATTCAAGGAGGATGTCACCTTAGGAGATTCAAAGAAACAAGCGATAGCTCGTTACATGAATCTGGAGAAAAAACTAAAAAGAAATGAAAAACTTAAGGTTGACTACACTAAATTCATGAATGAATACATGGATTTAGGACACATGATTGAAGTGAGTGATGAAGGCAAATATTTTTTACCGCACCAGGCAGTGATTAGAGATTCAAGCCTTACGACCAAATTGAGAGTAGTTTTTGATGCTTCAGCAAAAACTACGAATAACAAAAGTTTGAACGACATAATGTGGGTTGGGCCACGAGTTCAAAAAGATATTTTTGACATTATTATTAAATGGAGAAAATGGGAATTTGTTGTTTCGGCAGACATTGAAAAGATGTACCGACAAATTAAAATAGATAATAATGATCAAAAATATCAATATATTTTATGGAGAAATTCTCCAAAAGAAAAAATTAAAACATATAAATTAACCACAGTCACTTACGGAACTGCATCTGCACCATATTTGGCTACCAGGGTTCTGGTAGATATTGCAGATAAATGTAAAAACCAAGTTATTAGTGCAATAATTAGGAATGATTTCTATATGGATGACCTAATGACTGGAGCTGATTCGGTAGAAGAAGCTAATAAATTAATAACATTAATTCTCCATGAATTGCAGAAAGTTGGATTCAACTTAAGGAAATGGATTTCCAACAATTCCAAAATATTAACCACTGTGGAGGACACAGGGGACAATAAGGTTCTCAATATTATCGAAAATGAATGTGTTAAAACTTTAGGACTAAAATGGGAACCTCAAAATGATTTATTTAAGTTCAGCGTAAATTGTAATGATGAATCAAAAAATATAAATAAGCGCGTGGTGTTATCAACGCTAGCAAAAATATTTGATCCGTTAGGATGGTTGGCACCAGTCACGGTTTCAGGAAAACTTTTTATTCAAAAACTTTGGATAAATAAAAGTGAATGGGATCAGGAATTATCCATAGAAGATAAAAATTATTGGGAAAAATATAAAGAAAATTTATTATTGTTAGAGAATATTCGAATCCCAAGGTGGATTAATTCAAACAGTTCTTCAGTCATTCAGATTCACGGATTTGCGGACGCCTCCGAAAAAGCATATGCTGCAGTAGTCTATGCTAAAGTAGGACCTCATGTTAATATAATAGCTAGCAAAAGTAGAGTCAACCCTATAAAAAATAGGAAGACAATTCCCAAACTCGAGCTGTGTGCAGCTCACCTGCTTAGTGAATTAATCCAAAGACTAAAAGGATCAATTGACAATATAATGGAGATCTATGCTTGGAGTGATTCCACGATTACCTTAGCATGGATTAACAGTGGTCAAAGTAAGATCAAATTTATAAAAAGAAGAACGGATGACATTCGGAAATTAAAAAATACTGAATGGAATCATGTTAAGTCAGAGGATAATCCAGCAGATTTAGCATCCAGGGGAGTGGATTCTAACCAGTTGATCAACTGTGATTTTTGGTGGAAAGGTCCGAAATGGCTAGCAGACCCAAAAGAACTTTGGCCTCGGCAGCAGTCTGTAGAAGAACCTGTCTTAATAAATACGGTATTAAATGACAAAATAGATGATCCTATTTACGAATTAATAGAAAGGTATTCCAGTATAGAAAAACTTATACGTATAATAGCATACATAAATAGATTCGTGCAGATGAAAACAAGAAATAAAGCCTATTCATCAATTATTTCAGTAAAGGAGATAAGAATAGCGGAAACAGTTGTTATTAAGAAACAACAAGAATACCAGTTTAGGCAAGAGATAAAGTGCCTTAAAATCAAAAAGGAAATCAAGACAAATAATAAAATATTGTCATTGAATCCATTTTTGGACAAGGATGGGGTTCTAAGAGTTGGAGGAAGATTGCAAAATTCCAATGCAGAATTTAATGTTAAACATCCAATCATTTTAGAAAAATGCCACCTAACAAGCTTATTAATAAAAAATGCTCATAAGGAAACATTGCATGGAGGGATAAACCTAATGCGAAACTATATCCAAAGAAAGTATTGGATTTTCGGGTTGAAAAATTCGTTGAAAAAGTATTTAAGAGAATGTGTAACGTGTGCAAGGTATAAACAAAATACAGCTCAGCAAATAATGGGTAACTTGCCAAAATATAGAGTGACGATGACATTCCCGTTTCTTAATACTGGAATAGATTACGCAGGTCCTTATTATGTTAAATGTTCAAGAAATCGTGGCCAAAAAACATTTAAAGGATACGTTGCTGTATTCGTTTGCATGGCCACCAAAGCCATACACTTAGAAATGGTAAGCGATCTAACTTCAGACGCATTTTTAGCAGCACTCAGAAGATTTATTGCTAGACGGGGAAAATGTTCCAATATCTATTCAGACAACGGAACAAATTTTGTAGGAGCTGCAAGAAAATTAGATCAAGAGTTATTTAATGCAATACAAGAAAATATAACGATTGCAGCGCAGCTTGAAAAGGACAGGATTGATTGGCATTTTATTCCCCCGGCAGGACCTCACTTCGGAGGTATTTGGGAAGCTGGAGTTAAGTCAATGAAATACCATTTAAAGCGTATAATCGGCGACACTATTTTGACTTACGAAGAAATGTCAACTCTTTTATGTCAAATAGAAGCATGCTTAAATTCAAGGCCATTATACACTATAGTTAGTGAGAAGGACCAACAAGAAGTTTTAACACCAGGTCATTTTTTAATTGGAAGACCACCTTTAGAAATAGTCGAACCAATGGAAGATGAAAAAATCGGAAATTTGGATAGGTGGAGACTTATCCAAAAAATGAAGAAAGATTTCTGGGTTAAGTGGAAAAGTGAATATTTGCATACGCTCCAGCAAAGGAATAAATGGAAAAAGGAAATTCCTAATATAGAAGAAGGGCAAATAGTTTTATTAAAGGATGAGAATTGTCATCCTGCAAGATGGCCTTTAGGAAAGGTGGAAAAGGTGCATAAGGGGAATGATGATAAGGTCCGAGTGGCTAAAGTAAAGATGCAGGAAGGATATATCACTAGACCCATTACTAAAATTTGTCCCTTGGAAGGAATAAAGTCTGTTGACAAAAATGAGGCTGACCAAGAGCCAAAAAGACGAACTAGAGCGACATCGGGAATGTCCAAGATCGGAATCATTATGGCAATGTTGTTGTTTGTGTTAAGTTGTCAAGTTTCTAGCGCATTACCTAAAGATATAACACCAAGATATTCTATAGACAAAATAAATAAAACCTCAGCAATATATCTAGACCCGCTAGGAGATGTTGAGATTGTGAGTACTTCTTGGAATTTGGTTATCTATTATAAAATGGATCCATATTTTAAAATGTTAACAAAGGGTAATGCGCTTATACAAAGTATGAGGAAAGTTTGCGAAAGACTTCATAGCTTTGAAGAGCAATGTAGTCTAGTCTTAGATAATATGCAAAGTCAGTTATCGGAACTTGAAGAAAACAATAAATTGTTTATGATGCAGTCTAGATCTAGAAGCAAGCGTGCTCCTTTCGAATTTATGGGTTCCTTGTATCATATTTTATTTGGTATAATGGATGAAGATGATAGAGAGCAATTAGAAGAAAATATGAAGAATTTGTTAGATAACCAGAACAACCTTGATAAACTAATTCAAAAACAAACATCTGTGGTTGATTCAACTTCTAATCTATTAAAGAGAACAACAGAAGATGTTAACTCCAATTTTAGAAGTATGCAAATAAGAATTGAGAACATGACAGAAGTTCTTAAAGAAAATTATTATGTTTATAAGGAATCAATAAAATTCTTTATGATTACGAAACAGCTACACTCATTGATTGAAGAAGGCGAAAAAATTCAAGCAGGCATTATAAGCCTGTTGATTGATATTAATCACGGTAGGCTAAATACAAATATTCTCAGGCCAAATCAGCTTAAAAAAGAAATTGCCAAAATTCAGCAGAGTCTTTCGGAGAACCTAGTAATTCCAGGAAAACGGTCAGGTACGGAACTTAAGGAGGTGTATACACTGTTAACAGCCAGGGGTTTATTCATCGACGATAAATTGATCATTAGTGCAAAAGTGCCTCTGTTTAGCAGGCATCCATCCAAATTGTTCAGGCTTATTCCGGTGCCAATTCGAAATGAAGATCGGATAATAATGGTGCATACAACGTCCGAATATTTAATTTATAATTTTGAGATAGATTCCTATCACATAATGACGGAAGCCACATTAAATCAATGTCAGAAATGGCAATTAAATAAGAGAATATGCAAAGGAAGTTGGCCCTGGAATTCAGCGAATGATAATGCATGTGAGATTCAGCCTCTAAAGCCAGATAAAGCGGCGAACTGCATCTATAAAACAGTAGTCGACTCTAAAAGTTACTGGGTAGAGTTAGAAAAGAAAAGTAGTTGGTTGTTTAAGGTTCCTGCGAATTCAAAAGTCCGTCTGCAATGTACTGGCTCTCAAATTGAATTGTTTGATTTGCCTCAGCAAGGAGTTTTAAGCATTGCGCCATATTGTACGGCAAGAACCGACGATAAAATTCTAGTTGCCCACCATAACATTCAGTCCGAAAGTGAAGAATTATTATCAACACCTTATATAGGAGAAGTTAGTGAAGTGCCGAAGATTATTTGGGATCCGCTGAAACTATCAATATTAAATCATACTGAGGAATTTGAACGATTGAATAATGAAATTAAATTTATGAAAGAGAACCATCAAAAATTGAAAGATTTACATTTCCATCATATTTCCGGACATGCTGGATTAATTATTGCTTTAATACTAATGATAGTATTAATAATATATTTCATACGGAAATGTGCTGTGCAACAAAGAATGCAAGCAATAACCTTTGCAGGTCCGTTGCCAGTACTATAAATATCAATAGTAAATAAACAATAAAATAATATAACAAATAAAAATATACAGTCCACTATATCGTTGTTTAATAGAAAATGTACTTCTACATAGAAAAAGCAAAATGTTTAAAATAAGTTAATTGAGTACAAATTGTTGAATTAAAAATAATGTAAACCATAATTGTAATCCAATAAAATTAAAAGCCAGAAAAACTAGGCCCATTGAAATCTTAGTTGCAAAATAAATGAACATATATCAAATAAATACAGTCCACTACTGTTATAAATGCAACTAATATACTAATGTACATCTCAGCTTTGCTGGCCCTTTGGCAGAATGTTCACACATGAACACGAATATATTTAAAGACTTACAATTTTGGGCTCCGTTCATATCTTATGTAAATGAATCGAGAGCGATAAATTATATTTAGGATTTTGTTATCTAAGGCGACATGGGTGCATTGCTCAAAAACATGTAATTTAAGTGCACACTACATGAGTCAGTCACTTGAGATCGTTCCCCGCCTCCTAAAATAGTCCCTTAGTGGGAGACCACAGATAAGGTCCTCGCCGCTCAAGATAGGCAGATGTGCCCGAGCGTGGGACCTCGATAAGGCGGGGACTATTTACTTAGGCCTCTGCGTAGGCCATTTACTTTAAGATGCGATTCTCATGTCACCTATTTAAACCGAAGATATTTCCAAATAAAACCAGTTTCTTACAAAAACTCAACGAGTAAAGTCTTCTTATTTGGGATTTTACATGCGGCTTTGTGGCAATCTGTATCTGAATGGGGATGGGGGGATGCCTCCCCCCGATAATCCCATTGCTGGAAAAACCCTTTCCTTTGCCAACACCTGCGTCCAAAAACCAGACCATAACCAGTCATAAAACATTTCACAATCGCTGGTTAGACAGCATGTTTGCTGGTGGTAGAAATATGATAATAATACAATGAAATTGTACTTCAATATGGAGTAGGAAGATAAATATGAATTTGAAAATATTAAATGATTTGTGGCAAAAAATCAAATAACAATGATCATGTATCATAGAAGAGATGTTGCATTAGCTCGCCATAAAATGATTTGATATATTTAAACTTAGAATTTTATTTTTTTCAACGAAGTTATCTCACTCACCATGATGGCTGTATAAAATGTTAAACACAATATCACCCAGTCCCAAATTGCTTTAAATGCACAATAATGCAGGAGTATGTGTGGCGGCGTTTTGGGTGCTTCCTGTCGGTACTGTGGCATAATATCCGCGCTTAAGGACATCATCTGTGTATGCACAAAAAGGGGTAATATTAACGGTTAAAGAGATGCCGCAGTATCAGGACTCACATGCGCCAGATTGGACTGCTTCGTGGGATCCTTCAGCGTGGGCAGATGGGCGCTGAACTGGCGACTCCGGGTCACCGATCTTGCCAATTTGGCGAACTTCGAGAGACCTAAAACTGGCAAAAATAGATTAACCGCTACGAGGTGGGTACACGCACACAAACACCGATAAATAAACAGTGCATCGAATTAGTAAACATCCAGCACAAAAGTATAACAAATACAAAGTAGTCAGAGATATGAGTGGTATTTATACATATATATATATAAACAATATAGAGAGTGTTGGCACAGCGAATTGGGTTTGTTTTTCGATTTGGTTCGGGGTTTCGTTTTGTTGGTTTTCAATTTGTTCAAGCGTATTTACAGGTGGGTGTTGTGATTGTGTGTGTGCGTGTGTGATTGTGTGTGTAGACATGGAAAGAGAGAGCAGATAAGTTGAGTAGTAAGGCGAAAAGAGACGGCTACATTCGTGTAGAGGTGCAAAAAATGGCCATGAAGCACGGCTGCCAAAACTGATTAAAAACCACTAAGAGCTCTTTGTTTTCCTATTCAGTTCTTTACTAAAAACAACTCTTTTTTATATGTTAAAGAAAACTTTATAATGTAAATATTTACACTATGAGTTTTTCCATTTTCATCAGGCAACCGTGGTCCATGGGTGATTTCTAGAAGGAACTGCGGAGCGGTCACTTACCTCCCTTGGTGTCCTCGCTGTCGATGGGCTGCTTGAGGGCCGTGATGTCCCGGAAGGTCAGCAGGAAGAGCACCACCAGGTCGCGTTCGTTGCGTATGGGTGCGACCTGTAGCAGCAGCCATAGTGGGGTTTCTGCGGGTACGCGAACCGGAATTAATAACAATTATAGGTAAGTACGGCACAATGACGTTGCTAAAGGGGATACGAACACCAGAGATGCATATACCCATACAGACATATAGGTAATTCCATTCGCATTGGGGTCATGACAGGCGACAGAGACGGAAACAGCGGGGACACAGACAGGCAGACGGACATTTCATTGGATTGCAATTATTGATATGGAACGCTGGTTAATGGATGTTGGATTCGGAATGCTCAATGCAGCATTCAGACACAATGGTCAGCATGTAAATCGCCATCGTACAGTGCGCTCCATATGTGTGCAACAGCTGAAACTGTTTGTCCTTTGTCTCTGCGCATGAATAATTCAATGAGCCTACCGATTGTCGAAGCAATCGATGGGCTTGCCAACGTAAATGAACGCATTAAAGTCACACATTCATTTACTTAAAAGCAGTCAGTGTTTAAAGGCGATATATTTTATAATAGAAGTATAATTGTAGTATTTATTTCTATATTATATAAAATTTACAAAGAAACTTCTTCATCAGAGGACTACGTATTTTTATATGTGTATCTGCATAGAATTATTAGTTATTAAAGGTATCTGCAGCTTAGTTAGTTAGTTTTAATTGCCAAGTACTTATTTATTTTTTACACGTACTGCTAACGACCGCAATTCTCGTAATTGCCATTAAAGGACATCTCTCTCTTCCGTTCCGATTGTGTGTACGTGTGCGTTTGTATTTGATGGCATAATTATTCACCAATTGCAAGCACAATTTGCTACTTCCGTTTCCGGCGCATGTTTATGTGCGGTCACATTGTTTCAGTCTCTGTTCCCATTTCTAAACGTATAAGTATACGATTCCGATGCCGGGATTGATGGCAACTGACTGGATTAATTTGCTCTGTCTATATCCAATTGGCAGGGGACACCTGTCAGTGGGATATTCAGCTATTGTTGTTCTTCTTCGGTAGTCTGGCTCTCCTTGGCCCAAATCCGAATCGAAGCAAATATTTTGCTATCTCAGTTCGGTTTCGCCAATCGAAGTGCGCCAGATGTTGCACTTTCCCATATTTTGCAATTGATTTATGCCAATTTATGCCCCCTACCCCATATTTCCCCTTTATTTCTGACCGCATATGCAACAGGATGTGGAAATATTGCTGCGGGCAGACTGCCAAGACACGAATCGAGATGGAAACCATGGCAGCAGTAGTATTGCCACTCGGAAAATTCCACTGGTAGCGCGGAAAATGACGCCCCCCTCCCCCCCTCGAAACCCCCTCAATAGCAACCACTTTTCAATACCTTGGGTTTGTGCCTTGCCAAACTGCGAGAGAGCGCAGCCACACTGCAAATCTGAAAATTGATACTCGAAGGCGTTAATTCATGAGCTCGACACCCAAAAATATCTGGCGATACTCGCTGGGGAGCTTCTATGAGTGGCCGTGGCACGACTCGATTCCACTTGATTTGGCTGGGATTGGGATTGGGGATTGAGTTTGGGGATCTGGGATTGGACGGATATGGGCAAATACTACAGGTGTCTGGGCGGTCTGGCAGCTTGATTGATGGGCCCCACTCAAAAGTGCCGGCGGGCTGCCATCGCAGCCCCAATTTGTTGGCATTACGGGGTGGTGGCAGGTGGTAGAGGTAGAGGGTTGTGCACATTCGCAAATAGAATTCAAAGGGGGTTCCAAGGGCTTGGGGGGCTGTTTGGGAATGAATTATGAAAGGTTCGGAGTCAGAAATTCACGAAATGAACAATTTACAATGGGCACAAGTCGAGCATAAAGCCAAATAGCCTACAGTGGCGGTTAAAAAATTAATTTGGATTCGAAATTTGTAGAAAGAACATCATGAGCTGCAGATAATCCGCATAACTAAGTTACATGTTGGAAGATAGCATTTTTATTATAATGTTTTATAAAATTACTTGAACTCCTCCAAATGTTTATTACGTAAATCAATTTAAAGACTGCAATTTCTGCTTAAATAATTATTCCAAAACAATAGCTGATTTTTCTACCATAAGTGTGTCGTCGCAAAAAAAAAAGGACAAAGGACCTTTTGCATAGCAGGGAGACTTTGATTTGGGTATAGCATTAGCTTCAACTTTCGGCCATTAGGCGCAGGCAATTTAGCACACAACAATCGATCTTGGGAAGGGGGTCAAAGGCCAGTGCACTTCCTAAAGCATACTCACTGTTCTTCTTGTACAGCAAAATCTCGAACTGATCCTGCTGCTGGTTCTCCAGCGTGTACTCCAGCCGTCCCACCGTCTCCTTGTCTGTCAGCTCGCCATACATGAAGCCGCATCTGTAGGGTTTTTTTTTCCAAGGATGTGCATGTGGATGCAACGATGCCAGAATGCCAGGTTGCCAGGTTGCCGGGATGGAGATGCCAGAAGAAATAGAAAGAGATGTGGAGAGCAGACGAGGTATTATTCTTGGTTAGCTTTACATTGGTTGCATGCCACAAATGTACACACACACACACACAACAACACACACGCAAACCTATATGGAAAAGAAACACACATATGCACACACACATGGACAACTGGGCAAGCACATGCAGCGGAAAATGGGAAAACAGAAAGCGTTCCAATTGGAGGAAAACATGCCGAACAAAACAAGATTGATGCACCTGGGGCCCATCGAGTAAAAATACGAAGAAGCTTCACTGCACACAGCAAAAAGTATTAAACAAATATCAATTTAATGCACCGCTGCTCAATCGATGGGGTCTCACATTTCCTTGGGACTCAGGTCAATAATTTATATATTATATTAGGTCAAGGAGTAGTAGAAATACCTAAAGAAATTCCGTGAGCTAAAAAAGATTAAATGCAGTTGGTTTTTATTCTTAAATATATACAATTCCTGAAACTCAAACGTTGGTGAGATGCTAACGTAGAATTTGTAATTTACTCATCAGAAGCACACTCTTTTCTGCCAGTGTTGCCTTTACATGGAGTATTGAAATCAAAAACTGTATTCAGAAATTCGATACTCCCGGTCGTATGTCCGAAAGTTATGCTTGGAAAACTTTTCCCGGCTTTTCCCAACGAAAAGTTAATAACTATAAGCGCGCTGGTTGGCTTCCTTATGCATATTCCTTGGATAAATTTGGTTGAATGTATTATTTTTCGTTCGCTTTTCCAACGAAAACCAAATAATTAATGATCGAGTTTCTGGGCTAAACAGGGCACCAAACTTTCGTTGCCTATGTGTATTGACTTGGAAAAGTCGGCTCAAAATCGGGACAGGGTAACCATTTGCAGTGCCGTACAAAAAGTGTTGCATACTTTTCGGGCCAGGCTGGCTTGATGACGTCAGCGGCGGACGAAGGGAAACGAGAACGCAGCCGAAGGAAATGTGGATAAAGCGCGAAGGGCAAAGTGGAAAGTGGAGATGGAGGAGCAGTAGTTAATTTCTGTTGTTTTGCTTTATTCGTGCCCCGAACAAAAGTTCAACAAACTACGAAACGGCGACGTCACGGGTTCGTTAATGTGTGTGTGTGTGTGTACTTTGTGTTCGCACACAGGCACACAGGGCGCAAAAAACGAAATTGGGTTACAAAGCAAACAAAAAACAGGTCCTGGATTCGGGGATATGGCCATAGATATAGATATAGATATACGTACGTGTATATGTACGTATAGATATGGATGCACAAAGTGTTTATGTGCTCACGGGTGGAGCACAGTAAAAGCCCTCGACAAGCACTCGAAATTCTATTATTTTCTAGGGGGTCCAAGGAAAAGCACTCAACGAAAATCCCTAATTCAATCTAACATATACGGGGTAGCCGTACACAAAGGCCTTTACTAGGTGAAAATGCACTTAAGTGATTTCGAAACCCTTTTTTCATGGCGCTAAAAAGTGTGCGATGAAATTCTTAAGACAGGATTTATGATTAAAATCAAATGTAAGTAAGTGCGCATAGAAGAAGTTTTTATTTTGAAATTGTTAAACAATATTCATAGGGTATAAATTTGTGCACCTAGTCGTATACGCAACCTTGTTGGCCTTTCTAACAGTTAGAAAACATTTTGTAAGCCTTAGCTAAATGGAAAGTCTTCCCAACGAGCTTCTACTGTACAGGAAACTTTAGAGCAACGAAAGGCGATTTGCGTTGCGCCAAAAGAAATTGCATTGAAGCAAATGTCGAGTGAAAATCAAACGTTTCCCTTGCATTTTTTTTTTTCATTTCTTCTTCCACTTTCTTCTGTTTCCTTTCCTTATTTTTGTGCTCTTTTTTTTTGCTGGCCAATGTTTTCTGGTTGCCTTTGGCCGTCATTCCAGTTGTTTCATTGCTTTCTTTTTGTGTTTTTTGGATCACACGCGACCAGAAAACAGAAACAAACAAAAAGAAGGACAACAACAAAAGTGGGTCACAGCAACAACAACACTGGCGGATTGAGTGAAAGAAAGAGAGGGATAGAAAGAGGGGCCCAGTGTGTGAAGGAGATGGCAGTTGCGCTAGCTAAACGGCAGATTGGCATTAAAAACTTGTATTTTTTTTCCACCTGGGGAATTTTTGGGACCGCTGATGCTGCAGCAGGTGAGCTGACGAACGAACCGTACTCCTATTCTTTTTTAGGGCCGCTTTTTTGGCCTGCAAATTACAAACAATTCTCGGGAGAATCATTGGATACGCTGGCCTCTGGGCCGCCGCTTGTTGATTTATGAGGCTGGTGGGCGAAAGAGATAGATGGAGATGGAGTAGAAAGAGACGGGCTTAGGCGAAAGCAGAAAAAAAAATGGGTTGAGAGACCGAGTTCACGACCAGCGAAAGTCCTCGCCGAATTCAGGCAAACAAATGCAGTTAACACTATTCCTCCCCGTCTCTTTCTTTTTTTGTTATAGCCATCTCTTTCACATTCCACTCCCTTTCTCTCCCATTCCACCCATCACATCAATTCACCAAAGGATTGCATAGAAAATTTGTTTGGCCAGGACCACCGGCAGGCAATTTGCAACAGTGTAACGGGAAATGGAAACGCAAGCGGTAGGCACAAAAGAAAAACGGGTTAGGGGGAAAAGTAGACCAATTTCCCGCGGAAAAATTAAACCAACTTTACCAGGGGGATTCACATTGCCTTCGCATTTTTGGTATGCCGATTTGGATATTCATTATGTATTTAAGAGATATTAACGTAATTTGTTATTAAATTTTATAACCAAAAAAGCATTAAAATACGCCAAAACTAACAACATTACTCTTAGCCTGTTTAGCTTACTGATGGAATTTTTGCATTGATTAAAACATATGTGGACCAACTATTCCATTTTTCTATTTATTTTTCATTAACAATGCCTATGAACGTTTTGTCTTAAAAACAAACTTTTTTTCATTAATAGTTTTGTTTATGATTCTTACGTCTGCATTATATGTATATTCCCTTTATGATGCGTTGTGGCATTTTTCCCCAATTACAAACGATAAAAAAAATAGTAAAAGCCTCCTGTCCATCTGCATTAAGTTCGCTGAGCAGCAAAGTGCATTAAGTTCGACAATGGTTTTTTAATGGCCAGCAAAAATATGCGCAAATTAATTGGAAAAAGAGAACAGAAAAATATATGCGGATAAAGAAGCTGGAACAATAAATGAACTTCACATTCAATGGCCGGGTGTAAGCAGCTGCGGATAAGCCGTTAAGCAGATAAACACGGTGGAAAATTGTGGAAAACATGGGGCGGGGAAGGCGGCGTGGGCGTGGGCGTGGGTTTTTCCGGATGAGGCAGGTCAGGTGCGTGAACGAGTTGTTAATGGGACAAGAGGGGCAAGAAATCTCCTGCAATCTCGGGCAAATCCTCTTAGCTGTCAAGTCTCCCAAAGGGAAATGTCCAGAAGAGTCTCCGCCCTGTCTGACTGCCACGCCCCCGCTTTTGCTTCTCCTCTATTTAACCATTTTCCACCTGCAGCCACTGTGCAGCTTACAGTTTGAGCAGCACTGCTCAAAAGCTAATATTTGCCTAAGAAATGAGCATGCAACTTTAACGTGATTAAAAGTCAAACCGAAGAAAGTTAGTTAAAGTGATGATGTTAAACACAAAGATAAGTGCTATGAAATCTGAAGAAGTACAACCAGACTATATATTGATGGTTAAACTAAGTAAAATGAATAAATGTGCATACATTGTATACATACAATAAATATAAAAATAATTGACAACCACATATGTGTATGGTAATAAATCAACATATGGCCAGCGCTATCGGCCAGCTAAGCCGCGACATCAAGGACACCAATAAATATATATAGTTACATATATCAATAGTCATTTGGGGATTAACAATTAAAGCACCGATTATTCAAACGCAGTTAACACCAACAACAGCGAGAAGAGAGCGAAAGTAGTTGAAGTGAGTATAAATCGGCAATACGTACACATACCTGCACGACTTCTGCATGACCTCGGCACGATTATAGCCGCTGATCTTGCAGAAGGACTCATTGCAGTAGACGATCGGGAAATCGACGATTTGTGCGTTGGCCAAAAGAAACGAGCTGTCCGCTGAAAAAAAAAGAAAAAACATAACAAATTACACAAATTAATTCGTAATCTATAAAACATTTAAGCGAATATATATGCATATATCAATCAAACCATTAATATTAAGTTTTCCACCCAAAACCAACACATAACTAAACATATATCCACCTGTTATCCTGGGTAGATTCACCTCTTCACCAATTTATTCACGATTGTACGAATATTTTGACAAAAAAGAACTTACATTTCCAAAGGACAACTTTTCCATTTCACCAATTCCTCGGAAAATGGCCAACGACAAATTTGTCATTGTCAGTCAGTCAGTAAGTCAGTCTATTGGGCTTTTGGCGTGGAAGTTTATCAAAATATTTGAGCGTAATTGGAACATTTCAAATGTTGTCATTCATAATCAAAATCGTTTTATTGACTGCCAGCCACCCACTCACTTTTGGGTAAATTGGTGTAGTCAGTTGTCAGAAATGGTAGAGGTACTCACAAATAAACTGTACCCAAATAGTACAATTTCAACTCATAAGTAATAGATTTGTACATGTATTACTTGCTTTATTTTAAATTAAAGTAATTTGCCAAAGAATTTTCTTAGCTTGAATGCTGACCAAGTATGTCAATTGTTTTAAAATATTCTTTGAATTTTCTGGAACACGTTTGGAAACAGTGTTAATACAAGTACCTGTTTATATATACGGATAGCGCCCATCACTTCCAGTCCGTGAATCGCCTAATGGCGGTTGTTATGGCTGAATTTGTTACAGGTACGAGTTCAAATTCGAATTCAAGTCCTCGGGTAAGCAGGTAACATGTGTAAACCACGCGCTGGCATCGCATGGCAGGGACATAGACACGGACATGGATACGCAGACATACGGACAGACATATATACGGACACACGGACAACAATACGGACACGGACATGGCATCGTACGTGTAACTGGCATCGACCTGCAGACCAGCCCCTTACTATCCCATTAAGTCTGACTGGTTGTTTTACTATTTATTTGCTGTTTGCCATTTGGCTTGTTTTCCCTTGTCTTTTTTTTTGGTTTTTTTTTTTTGGCACAAACATTCGTTTTACTTTTGGGTGATTTTATTAGTGGCGTTAGAGGTGGCCTCCCTGCTGGGAATTTAAACGGAAGTAAAATTCCAGGCAATTGCAAATGGAAAAGTATTTCCATAATGTAAATAAATAATAATTTTTTATTAATTGAACATTTAACTACAATTGATTTTTCAATATTGATATGCTATATTTGCAAATACCCAATCCTTTGCAACGAGAAAATATTTAAGCACTAAGTAGCTGACAACATATTCGGTTCTTCAAAGGAAAAGGACGCGTGTGGAAATCAGTTGCTGTTACTTTGTATTGACATTATGTGGAAAGTGGGGGGGACGTGGAAGGTAGAAGTATCGAGAAGATGGGTTAGTGGAGTCCCCGCACAGCTGGCAAATGCAAATGTGGCAGGCACGCCATTCCTGGCCCAAGTTGCATGTCGCAGGTGCCAGACGACGGGAGCAGCCGAAACAGGAACTGGAAAATGCGGGGAAAATCCAAGGGGAAAACGGGAGGAAAAGCGATAGCGGAGGGGCAGGAGAAAAGCACACTAACCCACATTGACATGGACATGGCCAAGCCAATGAATATGTATAAAAATATTCGCATGCAATGGCTCGATGGCTCTGCTGCCGTTGGAAAATGGGAAATGCATATTTATGTGATACACACACACACACATACACAGTGGCACGCAAGCCCACTGACTCACACACACACACACATGTGGAGCACTTTTTACGACTGCAACAAGGACATCATCAACAAGAACAACAACAACGTTTGCTACTTTATAGTGTCAACAGTTGCCGTGACTAAAGCAAAGAAGAAAAAAAAACAACAAAAAAGGAAAAGGAAAAACTGAAGGAGGTGGGTGGGCGGCTCTGCATGTGTGGTCCAAACGGCTATCTCGTTACGCTCTGCAATTGACTGTTGCTGGAAAAATGGTGGCAAAGGAGCAACCTCAACGTTTACAACCGAAAAATGGGTTAGACCACTCTCCTACTCTAAAAACTAAAATGGCCAAGCTCAAACTTAATTACCCGAAAATTATGTTTAAAACTACAAATTATAACTTTTTGGTCGGGGCAGAAGAGACTCTAAGGCTTTGGCAAAACATAACATATATGATAGGCACTCGTTGGGTTTATATTTTATATATATATTTATTATGATTAAAAACAACAAATTATAACTTTTGGGGGTGGCATGGGAATATTACACATACGCCACGTTATCCAGGTCAGTTTATTTTTTGTGGGCAGGCTTTAGTTTGCATATTCATTGCGTCAATATGTCGATTTTAATAAATATGTTTAAAGCGAATACAACACGCCAGGTGTTCCAGTTTGCAATTTCAATTTTATATTAATTCTTAAACAATAAATATATTTTTTGGGAATTTTGCATATTCAATATGTTTTTAAATTTACGAAAAGGGACGTAAAACGAAATTTCTTTTACACTTTTCACTAAAGAAAAACCATTTCGATTGCTTTAAGTGGACGACAGCCAACATATGTACATTTCAAGATCATTAGAAGCAGGGCTGAGCATAAAAAGAATACATTAAGCTCTTAGTATAATTGTTGATATAACAACAAAGGTCCACTCTAATCATCAAATGGCCAGTTCCTTCGCGGATCGGCCTAATCCTTGTAGTGGAGTAAACCTCGCGGTTGTCTTTATGTGCGTTTCTGATTTTGCCAGCAAGTTGGCTTCACAACATTTTTTACAGCTTGCATGGGGTGGTTGGGGTGGTCGGGTTGGCGTGGGGTGGTTTAGGGTGGTTTAGGGTGGCTTACGGTAGCTCAGAATCGCTCATGTGTGGTTGCACGGCTGCTGCTCCGCGACTGCGACACTTAATGGCATTCGAAGCTGGCGCACAAAGTTTTGCAATTTGTCTTGGCCATTTTTGTCCGGCAGCGATTCCAGTCGCTTTTAAGCCGCGGATTGCATTGCTGCCATCTCCTCGCGGCTTCCATTGACCCACCGCCCACCGCATCATGGCATCCCTTAACCCGATTTGGCACCGCAACTGAAGCGAGAATACGGCAGAGATGTCAACTGGATGCCGTGGGAGCCGGTTTGAAAGCAGATTGGGAGCAAGGTTTTCCCGGAACAATTTCCTTCCACGAAATGGGATCACAATGAATGTGTAAACTATGTCCTTCTAGGATGCTGCGATGTCGGCTCAACAGATGTCACTGAATATTTAAACCGACATTTGAACCCTTTTCAACTTTGATTTACATCTGTTTCTCAGAATATTGTTTTTTTTTTTTCAATTCGGCTAAAGAGAAGTTGCTTTCAAGGTAATCATAAATATGCTATATATATTGATGCTCAAGATTTAAATAAATTAAAGGGGCTGTAAGTATACCAAGGAAAGTACTCAGAAAATAACACGGATAGCGAATCTCGAACTAATAAAGCACTCAAAACGCCAAATCAAATAATAATATCGTTAGGAAATGAATATTTCATTGCTGATTGACAGCAACATCTCCCTGCCCTGATTGCCCAATTATTTATGAGCTCGATCAAGGATGATGTATTATAAATGTCAACATCAACCGCCAATCGTTGTTTCTCAACAAACAAAAAATATGGCTGGCCAGGAGGGTAACTTACGGTTTAATTAATGATTTTTTGATTTTTATTTGAAAGCCAAACAAAAGCAGAGAAGGCCCAAACAAAGTATGGAAAATTCGCAAGGAGGCTATATCTTGTATTGAGAATTTTGTATTGGGATCGGCGTTTGGGAGCTGACAACTCAACCTGAAATGTCAACAAGACGGCAGAGAAACAAAGGCATTTCGGATCGGGATTCGGATTGGAGTCCTTTTTTCCGGCAGGCGGTCCGCGTTTCCCGATGATTGATGAGGTGGCTGAAACGACCACCCACTTTAGTCCCCCACTCTTGGCCAATTAGTCGTGCAGCATTTACAGTTGTAAGTTGGCCCAAAAACGAAGAAAAAAAGTAGAAAAGCGGGGAGCCTTGTCGTTGATTGATTTGAATTTGTGCGGTCGACCGCAGTCCCAAAAATAGTCCTCCTAAGTGGATTTGTTAGCCGAAAGAAGGAGAGCAGACCTTGGATGGGGGACCTCCAAGGGATATAACAAAACTAGTCCATTAACTAAATACACTGGCACACATGCAAATGTGGTTGCAATTCCGCAAAACTTTCATTTCCGCTTGGGCATCGCACAGTGGGTCAAAAGCGAAAGATTGTGGGTCATTTAATTATATATATCAAATCATTCAATAATAGATTAATTAGTTTGGCCTCAAAGCAACAAATAACTTTAGATCCTTAGAAAATTTTTAAATAAATGATTAAAAGTAAATGGAAAACACTTTATTGTGATTTGTTTACATTTTTATGTTACCATTTTATGTTGAAGGGTTTAAGTGTCAAAAATCATTTATGATTTCAATGGAGTACGTTTGTATAATTTCCTTTTATTTTATTTACCAGATTATCTTAATTTTCCCACTGTGCGGACCACTTTTTTCTCGGTTACTGTTGCTTTCCCCCCTGCGTCCATATTACCTCATGTGCACCCCTTAGTTTCCATCCCCCCACCACTGCAGTTTTATGGCCAGTTTTGTCATTATTTTTTTGTGGTTTTTGCATTTGCCATCTTCCTTGTGGTTGTCGGTTACTGTTGCTGTTTCTATTGTTTGGAACTTGTCACAGACACAGACCTCGCCACACACACACACACACACACACACACCTACCTACCGCAAAACTCACACGCATACCCGCACATAGATTCACAGTTAAACTCACACTAACAGAATCATTTGTTTGGTTGGTTTTTATGACATTAGTGTGAATGTTGAACGTTATACGGTTCAGGCGACACAACGGTCCTTGCAATTATCCTCCCTCTTCTCCTTCTCTTCTTACCCCTTTCTAGCCACTCTTTTGGCCACCTTTTATACGATTTGTAGCTGGCAGCCCCTTTGGAGCTGCGATTAGGCCACAGATTGCCAGCTGCCTCCATTTTGCAGATCCTTTAACTCCACCTAACACTTTCTCCTCTCGCTTTCACTTTGGTCCCTTTTCAGCAGTCGAGTGCATAAATTTTATTGTCCGAAAAGTAAAAAAGGCTCGGCCTCCGACAGCATTGCGATTTAATTACATTAGCGACAGCTGGAGAATGCACAAAAGTGGGTTGGCCAGCGGGGGGCTAAGTGAGAGTGTGTGGTGAAAGTAAAGAAAACGGGGGTGGTGAAAGTGAAGTTTGGGGGGGAAAACACGACAAAACCACGTTGATTAGGCCAGCCTGTTACCGCTACGACTCCTTGGGGCATGCTTGAAAAGAATTGCAGCCAAGTTTTCAGGCCCTCCATCCCCCTTTCTTTCCCTTTCTTTCCCTTTTTTTTTGCTCTGTGTCGCATAATGGCATTTATAATAAACCTCTTGTTCTCTCTTTCGCACTTCCTAGCTCTGACTCTGTCTTTATGCGCGCCATTTGGCGTTTGTTATTAAATTTGCATAATTAAGTGAGAAGCTGCGATCCAGCACGAAACCAAACCGTTGGGTAACTAAGGGAAACTACAGATAGTCGGCGGAAAAAAAATGCATAAGTCAGCTTCTGGTGAGTCAAAAATTAATTAAATTTGTTAAAAAGCTACAAAAAAAAAGGGAATGGAAATGAAAATGAAAATGAGAAAGAATGTAATAAGAAATGGGCTTAAAGTAAAAAGAAGGGCTAAGAGTTCCAACGAAAAAATCATTCTGCTTTTCATCGTTTTAGCTTGAATAAGTTTTTGATAGAGTTTTAACAACTAATCTAGTTTCAACTTTAAACTAAAAAGAAGAAAGTTAGTAGTTGTCAGTTTTCTTCAACCAATAAGTTCCGAGATTTCGACGATCTCACGGTCATGGACAGATCAACTCGACTAGTGATCTTTATCAAGAATATATATACTTGATAAGATGCTTTTTGACGAATCTCTATGAGTAACGAATATAAAAAACTGTGACTTTTCTCAATTAGCTGTGAACAAGAATGCCTCACTGGATCTTGCCATATGCTTGACTCAAATTTCATTTTCCATTTTTTCATTTCCATTTTCCAATCCGCCTGGCCCAGCACACAACTTTGCTTGATTACTTTTCATGTTCTGTGACTGCTTGGTGGACATTTGACTTCAAGGTCACCAGAGTGTTCGTGCACACCCCTAACAGCCAGACCAACCCATACCACAGCAATCGCAATGCCCACCCAAAACTGTTCATTTAATTTGGCCCGCGGCCCTGTGGTTTTGCGATATTCCGCAGTCCTTCCAATATTTCCTAGTTTAAATGCTCTCCAGCATTTCGGAGACTTTCGCTAACAAACAAAATGTGTACGTGCCTACACAGCGACAAAAATGAAGGGCAGCTTTAGAATGTTCAATCTTTTCAAGTTCCGAAATTGAGTATAAAAGATATCTAAATTAGCAGGTAAGAACTTCAGCATATTTACGCAACATTTATTAATAAGAAAAATAAGCTAAATTTCATAATATTCAATCTCAAAGTGAATTATTTTTATTCAACTAACATTAATAGTTTGTCACCAATCCAAGAAACACGTTTTACGGCCATATTGAATTAACTACCGATTGCTTGCCAATTCTTGGCACTTTCTTTTTGTGTGCGAGTGTGTGCAAGTGTTAGTGGGTTGACCAACACTCACAAACACACACATTCAGACGCACACGCACACTGGCACACTGGCACACTGCGAAACCCACACACAGACAGCCGCAGAGCTGTTGGCGCCATCGGTTTGCCACGCTCCGCTTCGCCTCGCATTTGCTGATGCCACATTAAAGTTTTTGGCCCCGTCAACGTCGTCGCCATCGCCATCGCCATCTCTTTCTATCTCTGTAAGTGTGTGTGTGTGTGTGTTCGTGGGGAGGGGAATGCCTTGGCTGATAAATAAAAAAAAAAAGAGAATGGCGAAAAAGTTGATTGCGTAAACTTTCAACTCGGTCCAAAACCAGCAACAAAGTGGCCGGGAAAAGCAGCCAACTTTTCCCCAGTTTGGAAGTGCAAGAGCGAGTTTTAGTTCCACACAAACTCACATCTGTATTAGCAGGATGTGTGTGTGTGTGTGTGTGACTGCTACCCTCTCTCTCTCACTCGCTCTCTCTGTCTTTCTCCCTCTCGCTGCCTTGCCTCCATTTTGCATTTTGGCCGCAACTTTTGCGCTGCGTTGCGTGTTGCGAGTGGCCCCAAAAAGCATGCTACACTTTTTGTGCCAAGCAAATTAGCCACGCACTCACACACCCTCGAAACTCACACACACACACACACTTGATGGCTTGAGCGGGTAAGATAGAGTGAGCAAGCGATATGTTTGCGGAAAGGAAGAGAAAACGCCACTTGACACGCGATTTTTAGTGAATTTTCGGTAGCCACCTTAAGTACTTAATACTGAAGCATCGTTTTAACTGAAGATTAATATCCTTAGATCAAAGTTAGTAGCTAATAGCTATTCATTATATTTGCTCGGTCAAAAAACACCCATAAACACTTTGTAAATTGAATTTTAACTATTCATAGGACTTAAAACGCAACGCAACCCACTCTGAAACCAGCGCTGATGATTTCCTTTTTATACTTTCAATATATATGTAGTTTCATACCAATATAAATATTTTTACAAAGGGCTTTGTTCGTAAAGCAAAACAGCTGGGCTTCACAGCAATATAATTCTTCCAGGGTGGTTTACATTTCATATATAATTCTTTAAAAAGCAGGAATCTGTGTGCAATTCGAATAAAATGATCCATATGTGTAATAAAACATAAAGGCTTACTTTAAATACAGCTTTCCTGCTACTAGAGGAAAGAAGCTTAAGTGAACATCGAATTTTCTTCTAAACTTCATTCTAATTAACCCTTAAGGCAATATTGAGTAAAAAATCTCAAGTAAAAAAAGTGGCTTCTGAGAAGTTTAGCTTAAATGTTTACTTAAACAATAAAGTGGGATACATAAATCCGCAGAATCCGGCATGGGGAGATGCTTGCACCAACCCTTCTGACCATTCCTCTGTGTGCAATACGTTCTGCTTCTGTCAGGGATTAGGCTGTGTCTTAATTTTGATGTGGTCTGCTCTGCCACTTTCGGTAGGCCCCTGTTTCGTGCCCCCCGGCCAGGCACACCTGCCAGGCACTTCACACTGACATGGGCGATGGGGATGGGGCAACAACTTAATCCAATTTGACTGGACGGAGGCGAAACTTGGACTTGGCCACCCATGGGCCCCCATTCCCGCCAGCGACCATTGTGGTCATTCTTAAATGGCCTTTTACTTAATGCTAAGTGTCGTTTGACTGCTGTGCTGCCCCACACTCTCTCCTCCTCGATGGTCGCGACCCAAAACCCAGACCACCAACCAATCCGAAAAGTAGTTGGAACCCACGCTCGTTGTTGTCTAATTAAAGCGATTTGGCTTTGGTCACATGTCGATAATAATGGGTAATAACTTTGTGGCATATCCCGCTGAATAGTGATGGACAGAATACCGAACGCATAACAACACCCAAAAAGGGTGGCCATTGCTGAGCCCCCCAACTGAGTGTGGGGGTTTCGTCATGGAAGGGAAATGGATTATAAACGCAGTCCTCCCTCATAAATTACGCAAAAGTCGGGGACGCCGCAATCAGAAAGCGTGGGAGTAAAGAATAATGGGCAAGTAAGCTGAAAACGTCTGGGGCGGTGCTCAATCAATTGTCGCCACCTGGCCAGTAGACCTGCGATCGTGGGCCAGTTGGCCCTGATGGTCAGGTTTTGGCCATGGCATTGAAGGCACAGGCACGGGCACAGGCACAGGTAGTGGCCTTTTTTTTCAAAGGTGGCCTTTGATTTCCATGGAATTTCTGGCAAAGGTCAAAGCGGCCCAAGGCCCTCAAGCCAATGGAAATGTTAACTGATGAAGGAAAGACTTGGATACAGAATAAGGAATTCCTCTTAATTGAAAAATAAAAAACTCTAGAAACTAGCAAATACTTTCATACGATTAATTGCCCATCATATATTATATTTCCCGTCTAACTGTTAATATATACTTTTCGTATTCCTACCAACATTCCGTAACACTCTTGTTTTTTGGGGCGTTGATTGCTGGCTCAATTGTTATGATTACACCTTGCCGCTTTTGGCCGCGACAACGTGGCGTATGATTAATGTGCCGCAAATATTTCTATACCCAGTCGGATTCCGCCAACCCCTGAGAAACCGCACCACAATGGCCAAATGACACGAAATCTTAGCACTCGAATCAACTCCTCCAGCCAAAAGAAAGAGTGTTTATTTAAATTTCTCTCTTTTTCTTTTGTTTGCTTTGATTTACTGTTGCGTGCAAAAGTCCGAGTCCATGTCAACAGTCCTCGGCCCAGGATCAACCTTTTTGGCCAGGTCAGTGCGGATTATTATTGCTATTGCCTGGTTTTTTCAGCTCTTCAGCGTTTCCTTCCTTTTACATTTTTTGCAAGGCATTCGCCATGCTTTGACCTTCTGCTTGGTAGCGTGGCAGGGGTCAAAAAAGGAGGGAGGGGGGTGCTCTTTAAAGCTGGGCAATGGGGTGCAGTCGCGCATTTCCGGCCGCCCAAAAATGAAGGAAAACGGGTCAAAGACGCAACAACAGCAATGAAAGTGGTGGCAACAACAACAAACGACAAACAACGCGAAAATTTAAGTGTCGCAAACTGAAAACGCAAGCAAAGCAAGGCAAACGAAGGCAAAGCAAAGCAAAGAAATGGATAACAAATGAGAGACACAGACCAGGAACAAAAAATCAATAACTGTAATGACCGCCCCTTTTTGCCACCGCCTCCATGGCGGCAAAAAAAAAAAACAACCTTAATTTACACGAACCCAGCGACAATAACAAAAAAAAAAAGCCAAGCAAAACAAACAAACAGCGAAAACGAAATGAAAAATGAAAATCAATAATAAACAAACACACTGACATCGGAGGATGGAAACTGGCGCCAAGTGGGGCGAATGGCGCCCGAGAGAGGGACAGGGCGACACCAGACAATGATTGTGCATAATTGCAATTGTTCACCGATTGGGCTGCGTTTCGCAATGCGGCTTGTTGCATGTCGCCGCGGCATGCAACTGCACACAGATAAGCGAACGTGTTTATCCAATTTTCCATCTCTTTCGCACAGTATCTAGCAGCTAAATAAACCCATTCAATTGAAAACTCTCTAATCCTCGAATCCTGTTGCAAGCACTTGAATTTTCTATTCAATCGAAGCAATTTATGTGCCATTAGCTTCAATACCAGTTCAAACTGGCAATCCCCCAGTCCGCTGATTCATCGTTTATTCGGTTATCATTTATCCATCGGGAGGCCCAACAGCTTTGACCTGGGCAAACGGAAAACCAGCCAGGCAGTGATGGATATCGCCAGGCACGTGTTTTCTTTTGTGGGCCACGAGGCGTATGCGTAATCAATTGTCAACAGCAAAACACTCACGAGAATGAATACACTTGGGAAAAATAAGGCTCAATATCTGTTTCGTAATTAAATAGTGTTAATTATAGTGCTTTAATCTTTGTTACTAACAAAAAAAGGTTATTTTGGGGCATCAACATTTAAAAATAAAATGATTAACATATGTATATGCTTTCCAAGAAATCACTAAAATCCAGTTCTATATGGATTGATTTGATCTATTTTTTTTTTCTGGAGGTGTATGTGTAGTAAGTGGAGAAGTGGATAAGTGGGCCAACCGCCCACTTCTAATGTCTACTGGCCACTTTGGGCGCTTTTTGCTACTGCTGTTGTTGTTGTTGCTAATGCTGTTTGGCTTGCTGACGAAGATCAAACAGCCGCGCCAAGTGTCGAGCTGCGACCTCCTGGGGGCCAAAGGCCATTTCTAATCGGGGGAAGGGGGGGCAGTTGTTGGAGGAAGAGCAATGTGCACTCGAGATAAACGTGCGAGGCAAACCGCAAAAGTGACAAACCCAAAAAAGGCAAACAGAGGGGCAAAAAAAAAAAAAAAGAAAAAAAAAAGAAGGAAAAGAAAAACAAGGGCAAAGTTGTTTGTATCTTTTTTTGCACACCTCCAGTCCGCAGATAAACCACTGAAAAATGCTTGCCATCGGACTAGTCGGGATTTTTGTGGATTTTGGTTTTTCCTGTGTGCGTGTGTGTGTGTGAGTATTGGCTTTTCCTTGTGCAGCGGGCCCGGCTTTGCGTTCAATTTTAATGAGTTTGTTACCAAACAAGGACAAACACACGAATTTTTGCCTATTTGCAACTTGTGGACAAATCGAACAGACCGCTAAAAGGGTTTGTCGCAAGCGTTAGGCATAAAGTAAACTAATTAAAAAATCTGTCTAAGCCACTTGCTCTTTTTGGGGGGAGGAAGGGGGTAGCAGTGTCTTTTGTCAGTTTATCGCCAACGCGGCTGAAAATTTTGCTGGCCCAAACAAACACCATGAAAGGGTGGGACCCAAGCAGCCCAAACCATTTATCCTGCTTAAATTTTCCAAACCATTTACTTGGGTTGATGGATGTCATTTAGACAAAATATCAGGGGGAAATACTTGAATAAGGGATTCTTTTAGCTTTAGCCAGATATCAAAATGTTTTCTTCCAAAACTTAATTATACATTTGTTTTAGTTAGCTTAATTTCAGAATGATTTTTAAAGAATTATTGTATGGCATTCATGTATAACTTTAGCTGCAATAAAAACATGTTAGTTCGGAAAATAATGAGGCTAGGTTTTTTTCCCAGAAAGGGTAAACTACCTCCCAGCGTTTAGCAATACATTCAATTTTAAGTTAATGTTCACTTAATTGGTACACAGTCAAGGGCCGAGAAAGAAGGTTAAGTATTGTAGACAGACATTCAAATAGAGCCATGCATTTACTCGGTCTTAAACTTCAGTTTCTGGTACCTTTGCCCATTTCACCATCGACTGCCACTTCAATCTGTGCCTGGTTTTTTTTATTTGTGTTTGGCATGAAAATCACATTAGAATCTATTTGCTTCACCTGGCGACCCATTTCTCACCAAGTCATTTGCATTTGCCACCTTAATATGCCGCACTTACGGATCTCTGTGTGCATTGCCTTTATGGCATTTCCAGTTTACGTATCTGTATCTGCATTCGCATTCGCATCTGTATCTGTCCGTTTCAGGTCAGAACTTTCATCCTTGCCTACAGCGACCTAAAAGCTGTTTTACTTTTCTCCCCACTTGGGGGCTGCCAACGAAACGAAATCCTTTTGGAAAAGGCTTTGCGTCTTCGCAGTAATTCGCTTTCGACAGTTGCCGGGTCGGGAAAATGCGTGTATGGAAAATGGGAAAACTATGCGAACGAAGTGGAGCGAACTGTCTATTCTCCGTGGGGCCGCTACCTAAATCTATTGATGGCGCCTTTATCGAGATTGGAATCCGGAGCTGATGGGGCAAGCATCCGTCGCCGTTCGTCAAATGGAATTTGAAAGAAGCCTCAATAATATTAGAGCTTATTTCTTCTAATTGGGTCGATAAATATGGCTATTTTATGGCCCAGTTGAGAATTGCCAGGTAGTCACAAAATAAAGTCGATGTGGGATGTATGTATGTTGTGTATAAAATAGATTGCATATTTTATTTAAAATCGTGACCCTACTTTCATATGAGGGGGTATTAATGATTTTCAGTATCTATTTTGATTTTGCCAATAAAATCGATCATTACTGCCAATGACCAGCCATTTTGTCCTTTCTGCCGCTCGCTCGAACTTTTCATTCCATTGCCATCAGTGCTGTCATTTTTCCGGACTCTCCCCGGCGATGATTAAGCATCCGAATGCCCGGAATACTTTTCGGTCATTTGCATTGCCAGTCGAAATGCAGACTCTGTGCGTCAGTCACATGGTTATATGGCAATATGGCATTGGAGTGAGTGCATCAATTGTGCGTCCATTTATGTCACTCCTGCGATCCTCTGGTCCACTGGTCCTCTGGTCGCCTCGGACCCTTCAGTTTCGCCGGCATCCATTCCCTAATGAGCTCCACAGGAGGAGGGGAGTGGAGTGGAGGACTTTTGTTAATTATCTCATGTTGTTTATGGCTGCATGTGTTGCCGTTGATGACTGTTGTTGCTGCTACTTTGTTGCAGGGATGGAAAATGGCAAATGGCAAATGGACAAATGGAAACTCAAGTTGCTGTGACAACTGTTCGGCCAAGGGCCATTTACGGATTCGTGCTGCTGAAGTTGATGCTGATGCGGATACCAGAAACAATTCACGCAGCTGCGACTGCAGCTGAGACATCCGAAAATCCGATTAAAGTTGGAGTTGGTATACTCTGTGGCCCTTGGCCCAAAACCTCAATTGGCCCGCCCTAATTGAAAGTGTTGCCATTGACCGCAGGCCAAAAAGGGATTTCAATGCCGGGTCTCGAATTGCCAAAGCACCTTCCGGCTCTCGCCCACTTTCACCCACTCTCCTCGCACTTTCCCTCCGCACTTTTCACTTGCCACAGTGAAACAATTCAATTTCACTGAATCGGACATTTCTCGGTCACACGTGCGTGTGTGCCATTGCTCTCGATGTTGTGCGAGTGTGCGACCACGATTGCTCTATTTATAGCTCATTTCACTTGCTCTCTTTTTCTTCACACACACACATACACACTCACACACATACACACTCACACACACCCGCTTAAAGCATCCTGTTCACGTTGACAACTTAACGGAAAATTCATTTCACACTCTCGCACTTTTGCAGGTCGAAAAGGTTTCCCCTTTTGCCCGCAGGCAACCGATAATTGTGTGGCATGCGTTAAATGCCAATTGCAACAGGGGAGAATCGAGTATGCATCGATGCCACGATGTGTGGCAATTTCTCTCGAAGGCCCTGTCGAATGCAGGTTGAAATATCTTGATTACAGATGCAGTTTCAGTAAACATATGGATCATTGCTAGGATTATAGCTGGCTATTAAATGCTCAAAGGAAATACTTAACTATGTATAGAGCTGTCCATGTTTTACTACAGTTTATAATTGAACATAACATGCAGAATATTTCAAGAAAGTATATACTATATCTTCCCCATTTTAAGTTGCATATGTTTGGAGTACTCACGCTGCGAGTTGGAGCGCCGGATGATGTTCTCGAGGAATGTGTTCTGCGGCGCAACCAGTCCACGTCGTCCGCCAGGCATTTTGCCGCCTACACGCTACGCGTCGCGCTGCCCAATCCTCGCCTGCTCCTGCTCCTGCTCCAGCTGCTCCTGCTGCTCCTGCTGTCCCGTTTTGCTGGCCCCGGTGTCCTTCCGCTCCCCAGTTTCTCCTTTCCCTTTCACTTTCACTTCCGCTGACAGCTGGCCTCCTGCACTGGACGCTGCGTTGCACTGACAACTGACAGGTGCTGACGGCTGACAGTTGTCAGCTGATGGATAGATGGCCGGCGGAGGTGGCTCCTCCTGGTTCCTGATTTCTGATTCCTCCTAGATCCTTTCTCCTGATTTCGCAGGATATTCTCAGATGGAGATCAATACAAGTCGATGTGCGTCCAGAACCGACCTTGCGTGGCTTTGGATCTGGCTCATTTGAATTCCGCAGCGGGGAATTCGCTTCCCCGGGCGTCCGTCATTCTGATGCTGTCTCACTCTCTTTCACCCTCTCCCTCTCTCGCTCACTCGCTCTTCTTCTCCCACTCACACATACACACTCACGCACTCAGTCACTCACACACATGCGGCGAGAGAGAATCGCTTCAATGCTGATGACCACTTGACCATTCACACAGTCTTATCGGTTGCATATGGCACTGTAGGGAATAAAAAGAAGAAGAAATACGTTTAGATACATTTTTATTTTTAATTTAAGACTTAGTTTAATTTAAACATAGAAGGGAATCTAATCTACAAGAGATGTCTACAAGCTTGCAGATAAAAGAAGACATTGATTTCAATTGTTTTCGTATTCAATATTAAACTGCAGCTTACTTTTTATATTTATTTATTTAATACTATTAAAATATCTATATTCTGCACATTAAATCATAGCCCGTTTAAGCCAAGTTCCTTGAATATGAGTACTTTATTCAAGACAGAGAAAATCTGTCTACCATTCAAATTACACATAACTTGTATTTTATTGATAACGATTGGCCAATATGAAATAAAATAGACAAAACGTATACACGTGTACGGACGATTTAAGCCAAATAACATTGAAATTTGAATGAGTCTAAACGCATTTAATCCCCCCAGCTCTTTGACATTGCAATTCGAAACTGAGAAAGTGGCAAAATCAATTGAATTTATTTATCAGGAAATTGCATAAATCGAACCACAAATTAAATCGCAGTATTTTAACTAATTGAAAGCCAATCAAAACGGTGCAGATAGCGTTAAGACCCAATTATAGCGACACAAAAAAGATTATAGGTTTTTAGCAAATTTGAATTTATTTGCTTTGGAAATTAGAGCCAAAAATTTGTTCGATGACAAATTAATGACAGCACTTAATTCCTGAAATTAATTGTTGCACGAAAGGCATTTTAGTAAAATTGTTTAAATTGAACAATGCGATTCAAGGCCTTTTCACATTCAGTTTTGCTGTCAAGACGCATTAATAATGCAGTTTATGCAATTTAAATTTGGTTACATTAAGCATACGCAACGTGCGTAACATTCAATTGCATTGATTGCGCACTTGGGCAGAAGATGTGCAAATTTTGCACAAGTTTCACAATTAATTACGATATTCGAGCGGACAACCGGGCGTATGCGTAATCTATGCATTGTTTCCCACAAATTCTATACTCTCGCCTGCTTATCTCATTCCTACACATACACACAATGGCCATGCCACTTCTGTGTTCCCCGATAAGTGGCATAACTCTCACATAACTCTTTTGTGCCGAAATTAGACCGATTTGTGCCGAAATCCGCATTAAGTACACCCTAATGAGCAGTCAACCTGCCATCAATTGGCTGTCTTGTGCGTCAATTACGCAACTCGATTAGCCAATTATCAGGGCCAGGCGAAATAAGGTAGCAATAAAATCGCAAGGAATATGCCGAAAGTGCAGCGGCAAATTGACTAATTAAAGAAGACAGCCGAACAAAGTTGATTCACTTGTCCAACACGCACTAATTACAAACTGCAGGAAGTTCACCGAGCAGGTGCAGGTGCTGCACAGGGAGGTCCTTTCCTGAAGGTCCTGGCAGTTGTGAAGCCCAGGAACAGACTCATTAGGATCGGATTGAGTCGAGCCGGGTTAAATTGGCAGCCAGGACGTGGGGCGTGCGTACGAGTACGACGACAGCAACTGAAACATGAGGATTATGAATAGCTGGAATCAGGCGAAGCCAAGACAGAAGTAGTCGCAACGCAAGGATGTAATCATTAGACCAGGCATTGCAACAAGATGTTTGCATTTAAAGGTTAAATATACTCTAGAGTGGGCGGAATATGCTAGACTTAAGGAAGGAAGCAGTTCAAGTGAATCCTTGTGGCGGGAGAATTCTGAAAAGGAATTAAGCTGAAGCTGTTGCAAATGAAAGGATGTCATATGCTTTAAGTAAAGCCAAACAAATTGAAAAATAAAACAATCATTTTAACTTTAATTTTTTGAGAATTATTTTCAACAAGTGTTGTGCAGCGTCGTAAAAGTAAGCATTAACTTAAAAACACCAAAAAGAAAAATCCTTCAGCAATAATAAACCTTTTGCAATTAACTGTAGTTCCCTTTTGGAAATTGCCTCTAAACTGTGTAAAATTATTCTAACCAAAATCAAGAATGCAATTATTACGGGGTTTTTCATCCGAAAAGCATTTCATATTCAAGCTTGTCTTGTGCCCCAAAGTTAGCAACAGTTGCACAGTGGAAATAGACTTTGAATTCGTATTTCAGTGACTCAACAAATGCCCCCTTTTCACACTACGCCCCTGTGCTGCTCGTACTGCTGTACTGAGCTGTTTTGTTCCTGTTTTTGTTCCTGCAGGGCTGCTGGCTGAGCTCAGTAATCTTTAATTTCATTAAAATTCAAGCAACGCCAACGACAGCTTCTTTGTCCTGCTCTCCAGATCCTTGTTGTTGTTGGTGCTGTTAGTGGAGCATGGACTATGGATGTTGCCAATGTTGCTGGTGCCGTAAGTGCTTATTAGAGGGCGAAAGGAAGGAGGAAGGAGCACTTCAGTGTAAGCGAGTAGCGCTCTCAGGCATTTATGAATTTTCTGGCTTTAATGCGTGGCCCAGGAGCAGGCAAGGAGCAGGAGGAGCAGGAGGAGCAGGAGGAGCTGGCCCAGTGGCCCAGTTGGAGTGAAACCCGGAGGAGGGTCAGCGTCAGCGGATGAGGAGCTGCGGAGATGGTGATGTAGTGACTGGCTGACTAGCATAAACTTTGCCAACAATGTCCTCCCGACCGCCTCATTTTGTTCACCCTTCATTGGCTGGTTCATCCTGTCTCGCTGCTGCCTCTCTGCCCAGTTCCTTTAATGCATATAATTAACTGCAACTGGCTGCTCCATGTTTGCCACAGGGATAATGGACGCAAATTCATAGCTGATCCAGAGTTAAGGCATCTCCTTTCCGGAGAGCTAATGAACCGGCGAGAATGATGCTCGTGTTATAATGCACCAGAGAATAGACAATAATGCAAGTCCTACGGCAATCAATAATGACCCTCACATAAAGTGGCAACTTCCGGGCGGTTAAACATAATTATGAGTTTAAACGAGCTTATTATAAAGCTTTAAAGTCGTATTGCCAGTATAGAATAGTAGTAATTAACAGAGAAAAAATTAAAGTTTTCAAGTAATGAAATTTATCATGGAATTATAATATAATTCTACTAAGTTTCTACTTTAAACACTCAAAATATAGCCACATGAGTGAAAACATTGAGATGCATCATAGAAAGCCATCTAATCAATACTATTTACAGCACAATTGACTGATCCACGACAGACCAACACTCGTGAAACGCACTGTACTGGCTGCTGTCAATTTGAGGACCAATCGCACATTGCCCACTGACGTCACAAGCCAAAAAGGAGGCAGAATCGGAACGGAAAGTCAAGCCTCTCTCAGCACTCGCCTATTTATAATAAATGGAATGTCGCCACGCCCCTTAATATGACGCTGCCGCCCCCCATCTCCAACCGCCTCTGCCTTCGCTGCTGACACACTTGCCACATGCCATGGCCCCTATTTTCCACCGTTTTCCACAATTTTCCCCATCCCACATTTTGCACCTTGCAACACATGAAAAACGAGAGGAGTTTTGCTGACAGTGTGTGCGCGCGCGTGTGTGTGTGTGTGTGAGTGTATGTGGCAAGGACCAACTACAACTATTTTGGACGAATATGTGGCAGTCCCTGTGGTCGTGACACTGGGAGAAATGGCATCTAAAAAAGCTAAATTTTTATTTTGAAACATTCTAATCTTTTTTAATTGGAAAATAGCAATAAATTCTTTGTTGCTGTAATCCATTAAAAATAATTATTTCACTTTTTAAGGTCTATAAAATATATGTATTCACTTATCAGCATTCAAAGGCTACTTGGAAAAAAGAAAATTCAGTTTTTTGACTAGAATGCAGAGCTTGTTGGCGAAATTAAAAAATCCGGGAGATGATGGGGGATAGTTTCGTTTTTTTTTTCCAGTCTGCAACCGAGTGACCACGAGAAAGGAGCAGGACAAACTGTGCCACAGGATGACGCTCACCTTGCCCCACAAAGCGCAGCATCAGCAGCAGTTGGAAAATCGCTGAAGGGGGGGGAGGGGGGGAAAAGCGGAAGGGAAAAGTATGGAAAATCAGGAGGACTGTGCGGAGGAGACTATACATTTTAATTTGTTGCAGCTCTAAGAGTTCGTCCCTCCGCTTCGTCCTGTCCCACCATCCCAATGCCCCCCGAGCCACCCACTCATTTTATGGCTCACTTCAAGTACGTCATAAAAATTAACATGAGAGGGTCAAGGGGCTTAGCCAAAGGATAAGGAGCAGCTAAGATGGCTGCGAATCACGGGACACAGGATGTGGATTGCTTGGGGTGCGGTAGGAAAAGACATTTAAGCTTTTAAAGGATATATAAAAGATCACAATTACCTAACTAGTTAAGCTTAAATTCTTAAAGAAATATATATCATTCTCCAAGCAAATTACCTCAAGTAAATAAATATATCTTAAAAACTTTTTTATCAAGTGAAATACCAAAGAAAGCACGTTTGGTTTTCAAATTCCCTTCAAAAGTGTTTAAAAGTGTGATATTTTTGCACGATCACAGAAGTCAGGTGTGTGTTGTTTCTATTCCCATGATTGTACTCATATCACTTGAGCTTTAAGGACGAATCAGGCTGGTTTATATACCTTCAGCCCAGTCGCACACCTATGCATATAGATATATATATATGTATGTACACATACATACTCCTCAGTACGCCCCTTTCGCCGGCTCATTCATTTGGATTTAATTTCCGGTGTGCTGCGTTCGTTCGGCTTTCAAATATTAATAGAGCTCCGGCATTATTAATGAGATGGTGTCATCAAGAAAATGAAGCTGCCCCGGCGATGTGTAACCCGCCCTCGAATGTTCTGGCGCTCACCTTTTGGATACTTTGCCATTGTGGACTATTCAAAAATTTATAAACTTTTTGCCATTCGCTTTCAGTTTCGGTTCGGGTTCAACTTGGCTCAGGCGTCTAAGCCAAAAGCGCACAGAGTGAATGGAGTGGTAGAGAGAATTTCTGAGCACCTGAATTTCGGCGAACAGAATCCAGGATTCCTGGCCATTGGCTAATTACCTTCTACACCATGGATGCCAAACGGTAGGGGAGTTCTGCTCCTGACATCTCGTTTAGATGCATTTGTGCTCCTGCACATGCAATGTGCATTCCCAATCCCAATCCCAATTCCAAACTCAATACCATTCCCATTTTCAATTGCCATTCCCAAGGCATTCACATTTTTCCAATATTCGCTTTGACAACAAATTTTACGCTCTGTGGACAAATCATTGTTATACCCCGCAAAAAAAAAAAAAAAAGAAGCAACCGCTTCCCCCCACCAACAAACTATATAATACGTTTTGTTTCGCCCCTCCCCCTTTTGGCATATACATCTACATGTACATATCCCATTCGGAAAGCACAATTGTTGCAACAATTACACAAACACAAATGCAGGGGAAACCAAAACAAAGCAAACCCAACCCAAAAAAAAGGGGGGGGGGGGGGGGTGGCAAGCAGCAAACGGAAAACAAAGCTCATGGGGACAATAGGCTCGACTTGGTGGCTAAAATGGGGGGCTAAAACGCATGGCTGTGTCGGCGAGGAGGGGAAGGTGGGGTTGGGTTGGAGCACCCACAACCAGACAAAAAATGGCAGACGTAGAACAGACCAAGGATGCGATGGCAGCAGGACAATGGACCTCCTCCATTCCGAATAAGAAAGGCTACTTGGATTCGATTGAATGTGAGTTGGCAAATGAAAATGAACGGTTGGTGAAATGTATCTGTGAGTTATGGCACTGTTTGTATCTCAAATATCTCAAATATAGTTTAGACCCTATATATATATATATAGTAATATTTACATAGGATCGCCATTCCAGTAAATAAATTATTGCCTATCATCATGCTGCCTTTCAAGAGATTTCTATTCTTTCTATTGGGGAATAACTTGAACTTTAGGTTCATAAATGGGTGAAGTGACCTGGTATTGTATTTTTACCATATAAATAATTTTAAACGACAGTAGTACCACATTCAGTACGAATATTTTTGTGTAAATAAAATAAATATTTAACATGGAAAATTGATTACATCTCGCAACTAAACTTCTGCTGAAAATTTATAGCTTCCTTTCAACGAAAAATCAATTTCATTTCAAATACGGGAAATTAATCTAAACACGTTTATTGCATAGCGAAAACAAATCTTTAACCTAATTACAGCTTATCAAATAAATTATTAACACATTTAATTAAAACAGCTGACGAAATGAAGCCAAAGATAAAGTGTTTTATATCATAAATTAGGTTAAGCTACTTTTGTGAAGTGCGCTTAAAGTTGAAGAGTATGGCTGCTATTATGAATTTAAAATGATTAACTGTCAAACGATCAATTGTTAAACTAAACTTAAACATAATTTTGAAACAAAGTGTATAGGAATGATTTGATTTTAATCAAAATCTAAAGCCTCAGGTAATTGAGCTGTCAATCTCGTTGCAACCTATATAAAATGCAATTTAAGCTATAAATAGTTATAGCATAAAATTAGCAACGGAGTAAAGAGTGACTGCAGAAGGTAAATCAAGCCCAGCAATCAGAAGTCAGCCCAATAAATTAAAGTCAAACAGTTTAGCTGGAATGTCAGTCCGAGTCCTTTTGGCTACCGCAAAAACAAAAAAAAAAGGTCACGAGTTCCAAGAAGTCAGGTGCAATCAGCTATGGTCAAAGACCCAAGGAAGGGACTGAAATGGAGGACCATACCCACAAAGGGATAGCCCAATTCCAGTTCCTCGATCCCAAAAGGGCCAACCGCCGACGCATTTGGCGCCTAAGGCCGGGCTAATTGATTGACATTTCCTGTCGCAGTCCAAGCCCCTCGAATGCCTCGTCCTTTGTTTTCCCGCTCCATGGGATGTACGTATGTGTATGCACAAGTCAGTGCTACTTGGCTATGCGCATAAATACATATACTTAACCTTGATTTTGCCAAGTCGTCAGCCCAAGTTGCTTCGGGCCTCCACTGACTGAAACTGCTAACTGAAACTGCGACTACGACTGAAACTGCACGGGGAAAAACAGATCCCCCTTAGATGTCTTACAAATTTGATGGATCCAGAAACCAACTAAGAATGAATATATATTTTCATTATTTTGGAGATTCCTAAACCTTCAATAGTGTGTAAACATGAAAATTAAGAAATAAGCTAAAAATACTCTTTTAAATACTCAAGAAACGTTTATTCGTTGCGTTTATATAATGATAGATAGTCTGGCTTATTTTTGAAAATATTATGTAACCAAATCGGAGAGAGGAGCCATATTTTTTGCCATGTAGAACTGGCAAAACTGGGCCTGACTTTTGCGTGCCAAGTTGGGCCGCCTTGGCCGGGCTGGCAAAGTAGGGCAGCCATTTCATTAACCCAAGACAACAAAAAAAAGGAAAAAAAAAAGGAAAAAAAAGGGAAAAAAAAGCGAAAAAGAAAGTCTATTTTGGGATACCCATTCCCATTCCCAAGATATATATTTCAGCTGAAGGAGATTGCAATGGGCAAATCCGCTAAAATTCGACTGCAGCGGATTCCTTGGAATCCGAACACATTCCCCAACTACCAGGAACTCGAAGAACATTATCCCCGACTAATGCCTCGGATGCCACGGATAATGCGTCCTATTTGTCTTCGGTCCTCTGAGTGAGTCATTTTTATTCATATTTTGTAGTTAATTAGGCGGCGCCGGCACCAAAAGCATTTCGGCATTTGAAAAATAAATGGAGATGAGTATTCATTAAACAAATGAAGTGGATGCGGCAGGTGGAGTTCTTCTTCACGCTCTACCAACTGAAAGCTAAGAGTCCTTTTATGTATTGTGTTGTGTATTTTAAGATTCACACAGAAGCATTTATATTTATTTACATTTTAATTTTTGTAAGACTTTAAACGGTTCTTAAGTTCGCTTTCAAATTAAGATGCTTGGTGGTAATTGCTTTAAAATTCGTTTAAGTTGCAACATTTTCTTTAAATTGCTTATGAGCGCATATATAATTTAAACGATTAAATCTGCTTAATCCGGTTAAGCTTGCCCTTTTTGCAGATTAAGTTGCGAGCCCAAAAACCGATACCCTCTACCCGTTTCCCGTTACCCGTTTACCCGTTAACCGATTGCTGACCGTTTTAGCCCGTTAACGTGGCGCGGGCCAGATGTGATTTGATTTTATTGTTGCGGCGGCTTATCAGCTTTTGGCCTTAGCTCACGGCTCACTTGGCCGCCTTTGGGCCCCATTTCCCTCTTCTTGCCGCACTTCCTTTCTTCCATTCTCCCTTGCCACCCGCCATTCTTCCATCTCGTGTTTTTTTTCTATCCCTCTTCGCTTTTTTTTCTCTCAGTGGCAAATTCAATTTGATCTTTTTATCGATTAATTTGGCCTAGGCTAAAGCTGTGGGTCTCCTTGCTCCGTCTCGCTCGCTGGGCATCTCCCCATCTCGTTTCCCCACGCTGCAGCTATCTCTTTCGCCATTTCTTTGTCTCTGTCTCCCTATCCAATTAGACTTTGGTGCCTGAAACGAGCAGTGCAATAAAAGCCACCGATAGACACAGTTAAAGATAGTGTTGCACCTGGCCAAGTCGTTGCCTCCTTTTTTTTTGTTGCCTCCTCCTTGGATTCCTCCACCCCCCCTTTTCGACCCCACGCCACCCGTTTTTCTTGCACTTTTCGGCCCTCCCCCACTTTTCCGCCGCACGCAAGGTCAGTGCGGCGCACGTAAGTATGCAACACATAATTTTTGGCCCGCTTTGCATGGCTTTTCTTGCATGCAACTTCGCTTCGCATTGGCTTTTCCGAATGGGGGAGTGGCAAATGGGTATCCTTGTGCCAATTGCTCCGTAAGCAATCCTTCGGTCCCACTGCACCTCCGCCCCCCTTGCTCAACCAACAAATATAAGCCAGTTAGCACGCCCACTGTAGATTCTAAATATAGCTGCAGCAGTCCCAGACCTCGAAGTCCGCGTCTTTTCTCCATTTGGCCGCTTTGAAGTTGCCGAAGTAACTTCTTCGTGCTGCCACCTTACACTGAAAGTTAAATTGTTTGACAGTCTTGTGTTTTTTTTTACAGATTTTGCAATGCACTTTGCCAAACTTATGGTATACCATTTACTTCCTGTTTTCGGTTTTTTTTTTCAGAATTATATATTAATTAATTAATATTATATCAAATAATAGATATATATATAGTATTTATATTCGGTTCGTTTCCCATTCCATTTTTGAACCCTCTTTTTCCCCGGTGTACCAGAAATGACTCAGTTGTCGCTTTCCCGCTGCTTCCCTTTTTTTCCGATGGCAAAATCGAAAATCGAAAGTGTGCCAAGACGAGAGGCGAAAGGCAAACGGCAACAAAGGGAAATTGTGTCATAAAAACTTTTTCGATTGCGCCACGCGCAACCAAAGCAACACTAACACTAATACTAGCAACAACAAAAACAACAACTTGAGAACTTCAGGCCAGGGGCTTTTGTCTGCTTTTCTTTTTTTTTTCCTGTTGTCCGCTTGGGAAAGTGGGCAATGGGAAATGGGGGAGGGGTGGAGGCTGAGAAAAACTCGAGACTGGCCAATTTATTCAGCTTCTTGTGCTGCTGCTGCTGCTTCTTTTGCTTCTGCGATGGCATATTTACTTGTCATGGCTAAAAGCAAAGCTTACGCCAAAAAATATTGACACAGTAAGAAAACGCTCACACACACAAGCACACAGCGCTCAGAGCACACACACATATACATACATGTCCATGCACATGATAAGCAAACAATAGGCCAAAGCAGGGCAAACAAAGGGAAAGAGACGGGAAAAGAACAAGAGCAGTGTGGAAAAGAGCAGAAAATCAAGAAAAAAATGGGTATCCTTTTCTCACACTTTTCGGGGGATCCCGCACTCACACACACACACACACATCGACAATAACTGTAATGGTTTAACAGCGTACGCCGAAAAGTATGCTGCGACATTTGGGCGGTCGACAAACTGGCGTCTACAGTTTGGGAGCCACTGCATAGAGCGAATCAAGTGGAATGCTAAACGTAACTTTAGAAGCCATTGTCCTGCAAAAGTTTTCCATTTCCGGTCAGTTACTTTCGACTCCCGTAAACAAATAGTGTGCACTTCTGTTATAAATACGTAATGGATATCATTAGCAACTGATTTTAAACATTTATGGCATGTGGAATTACTCAACTGTAGCGATTCATTCGAATAATGAAGTTATGCGGTTTTCGCTATTCAAACAGCCAGTAGAGTCATTCAAAACTGTTACACAGTGGCTGCCGCAAAAATAATAATTGCTAAGCATAAAACTTAGAAAGCTTTATCCACTAAATTATTTACTATAAACTTGTACACAAAGTTTAAGTGTAAAGTTAACATTTAAAGAAATAGTTAATACAACAAGTTGGTTCCAAAAAAATTTAATTTATAAAAGTTTGGCGTGGCTATCATTTTAAAAATGTAATACATATAGGACATTTGCGGCGTGCAGATATCATGAAATGTAATTACATAAAATTAAAATTGTACGCAGACATTTTTGCCAACCAATTTAAAGAATTTTGTGCATATAGTAACAACATTAAAAGCAAATTAATAGACTCCAAAATGAAGTGAAATACTAAATTAACTTGTGCTTTACACAATTGCAATAGTAAGTAAACAATATTAATACGAGTATCAGCCTAATTTAAATTCTAGTAATTTGAACTTAAAATAATAACCATATTAAGGTTGCAGCAATTGTGAACAATACAAACAAAACAGGATATCCGTTTTACGAAGTTTTATTGACCCTTGTACTCCTATCATTATTTCAATTAAATAAGCCTTATATTTAAACTGGAATAGTCTTTATCATGAGTAGAAATCGGTAAATGAGTGGCAACTGCACGCAATAATTTATTTAATCTTCTGAAGCAAGGAATCGGCATGCGTCTTTGTCTCTTTTTGCAAGCTGCCTTTATTTTCTTTTTAATTATTTCTGCGGCTTGTTGGCTCTCCGGATAAAAGCTTTCCGGGTGGGCGGAATGGCCACGCCCACCACTGCCAGTTCGGCCGCCCAGAACAACACGAAATTCATAAATTAATGCATGGCGTGTTGTTGGGTATTAAAAGCAATGAGCAAGCACATGAGAGGGAAGATCTTGAAGGAGCGGGACGGGACACAACCACACACACACACACACACATAAAGAAAAACCAACAGCTTAGGGACTAACCCACACTCACACACACACACTCACATTCGGCCGGGCACATTAACATAAAAACAACATCAAGCCAAGGGCCAAGAAGAGCAGAAACCAAAAAGCCAAAAACTGGGAGAAATACAGCAGAAATGGCAAAAATAAAAGAGGAGCTACAACAGAGAAATAAATAAATTTACATATTGCGCACGTGCTTTGGCCTCTTCCAGCTTCCTTGGATTTGAATTCAGCTAGGACCCTTGTACTACCTCAAAAATATATATCAAATAGTCCAAATGTACTCCCTAAAAGGTCGCAAAATGCACTCAGAGCAGGTGTACTGTGAAAAATGGTGGGATTGCTTGGAGTACATTTACTATTGCATTAACCTTTGGATACGTAATCATACGTTTTTTGTTCAATTTACGTAGAAAATTGTCAGCTATCAATGTGATTTTATGTTTTGAAGAAACATTTTTTTTTTTAAATAATAATAAACCTTAAACACTATACTTTTATCTTTTCAAGAAGAACTAAAATACTTCGCTTTTGCCATCTTCAGGCTCTGTTTTTACTTGGAAGCTACGGCACGGATTTCTGTTCCAATTTTATGGCGACAGGACGGCGTGCCCATTTGCCCCAATGACTGCCAAACTGTGGCCACATTTTACATATGTAATTGTCTATCCACCCAAAGCCCCCAACCCTGGGCACCTGCCAACTGCCTTGGCGGGGTGGGGCTGTGGGTGCGTGGCACAGCACCGCTTTGATAGCCAGTGGAATGTTAATAAACTTGTTTTGATACGACAGCCAGATCTCGGGCACAAGGTCAACGAGGACAAGGACGCGGGGAGCGAGTTTTCCGAGTTCTCCGAGTAGTCCTGCGAGCAGCTGCCAGCAAAGAAGCCGCAGCCAAAAGCCAAGCCAAACAGTCTGACAATCTGACAGGAAGTCAGCAGGTGGTCCAACTGGTCTGGCTTCACTGTACATACATATAAGCGATAAGTGCCGCACTGCCAGCACAAAGAAACCTCAGTAGAAAAATATGGCGGGACCTGCCACGAGGCTCCTGGATAAATATTAAGCCATGAGGCTCAACATTATTTACATTTCTTTTTTAAAGACCTTATACAACACTATCCAATAAAAAACATAAATAATATATTAAAATATACATAGGCAATTGGAATAGATGTAATTGGTGAAATATGATTTGCTTCGAAAAGTAAATGAGCCAAAAGAAACGGCAAATCATTTATGAATGACCGTATTTCCGCTCAGTGTTGATAAGCGATAATGCAGTTATGAGAAGAGTAGGGGAGCAGGGTAGGTGCAGGCAAGTGCAGCACCAACCGGAAACGGAAGCGACGGCAAGGCAACACGGATGCCAGCGGATGTCAAACATTAAACACTTGCGGAGGGTCAGGGGAAGAATAAAAAAAAAAAAATAAAATGCGACGGGTGGCAGTTAGACATTTAACATATTCTATGGAAATCCGTTAGCAAACCTTTCAAATGCTCGCACAGTACGTAATGCTTGAAATTTACAAATCTGTTTAAAGGCTTATTGGTGCCGCTTGATTGATTAGGCAGGATATTCCTAGCGCCTTACCCTTCCCCAACACTTACACTTCATTAACTTTGGGTAGTAAAAGTGGAGCCAGAGAAAATACACTGATAGAAATGGGAGATGCTAGACAATTTCGATATCTAACTTAATTGTATGCAAATTGTATGTAGGTTTACCAAAATTGAATATTGATCATAATGAGTATGCAAAATAAACCGTTTAAAATATATGTATATTTCTTTTTCTGTTTAAAGCTGCATATTTTTCGTTCAGTGCACAGATAGGACTATGTGTGTGGCGAATCTAATTTACGATTTGTGCTATTTAATATGCGCAAAGTAAAATTGAAAATTGCAAAGTGGGAACGTGAAAATGCGAATGGGAACAGTCGGCGCTAAAAGTCAACTGCCAAAAGTGTACAAAAGATATATCAACAATATATATACACATATACACTGGCCATGTATGAGTGTGTGTGTGTGGGTATTGCTTCTTGTTCTTTTTATTTTATTTATTTTATGTTGACAGCAAATTGCGGCGCCCGTCAGCTTGGACTTTTCCTGTGCTATTCCCGTTATTCTTGTTATTTTTGTCATTTGTGTTGTTGTGGTTGCTGGTACATTTTTAATGTTTTGGCTCTTTTCATTTGGCCCACACACACACACACACACACTTAGGCACACACACACTTGAAGTCACACATGCGTGACAAAATTGTTGGGCTCTTCTCGTGAATTTGGTTGTTCTTTTCGGTTTCCTTATTTTATTTTCTCCCAGCTGTGGGTTTTTCGCGTTTTCTTCGGCGGGCGGAAAACTTGCTCTCAAGATTTACTCGGCATTTCTATGCTGGTGCCATTTGGCATTGTTTGCATACTTCCAGGCGCAAAAAGTGGGCCGACCCATTCAATTTCCCCCTCTCCGTCTCGCTCTGTTTATCGCCCCCTCTCCTTTCGGCATCAAATGCTTTAAATATTTAAGTAGTTTTACCCGTTTCCTGTTGCTGTGACTCACAGTACGTGTGTGTTTGTGAGAGTATATGTGTGTGTGTGCGTTTGGGAGCGTTTGGTAATGGCGCGCCTGTGTGGGTGTAAAGGGCATCAATATCAATCTTGTGCGGATGTCAACTAACGCAGGCCACCCACATTTGCACTCTCTTCCACCTGTACATTGAAACTTTTGTCACTAAAACATATACGAATCGAATATACCCTTTCGCTCTGCGAGCACCGGAAATAATAACTTTAAGTTTGCTTATCCAAACAATGCAAATAGTCCTTCAAATATTTATAGCACACTTATTTGGTGTTCTGCTCAAGGACCTTTTTACTTTTCTCACTGCAGCTAGATTAAGTTGCCACATGGGCATTAGTGTGCTGATTAAATAATATAGACTTCATTTTCCCACAAAATAAACGTATTTTCTTGTATTTTAAACTTCTAAGCGCAATAATTGTCAAACTGTAAGCGTGTGTTGCGTTTGACACTTATGCAACCGCAAAGTGCGTTGTGTGTGTGTGTGTGCTTGTGTGTTGGTTGCACTTGAAAAACAACCAATTGATGTAGTTGCTAAGACTTTTTTCGCTTTATTTGGTTGCTGACATAATTGCGCATTTCATTTTTTGTTGGCTGACACACATTAAATGGGGGGGTATAAATATAGCAGGAAAAACATCAAGAAATTAAGAAAACAATAAGGAAGTAGCGCAAAACTGAATAAATAAATAAAGCAAAAGCGAAGCATGAATCGACGGAAAACCAAGAGCACGCAAATTTAACTTATTATGTTCCATTTTTCCACTACTCCCGACTCCTGGCTCCCTGCTCATTTCAATTTTCTTTGCTTTGCCTTACATTTTCTTTCGGGCAAAACTTCGCCGTTCGCGCTGTCTCTTTTGCGCCGCCAGGAAAAAGTTTTAGCGCCGACAGCGACGCCGGCAGAACGACAGTAGACAACAATTACAATTAGAAGTGTGTTTATGCCGCCTTCTCGCTCACTCTTCCCCTTTCGCTAGCTCTCTTTCTATATATTATTTCTCTTTATTTTTTTCCCCTCTTTGCCGCAAGTAAAAGAAATTCAAGTTTATTACACAATATTTCGTCCTAGCTTTTTGTGATTACCTTTTGTTGCTTTTTGTTGTTTGTTTGGTTGCTTTTTGATTGCTTTTAAATGGTGGTTAAATATATATACATATATGTATATATAATATATATATAAGTATGTTTATTTTTAGTGTTATTCCGCTGATTCCGATACTTTCTTTAATTCCGATTCTTCACTGGTTTTCGCTGGATTCTTCAATTCTTTTCAATTTTTCCTGCCTTCGTCGTATTTGCGATGTGATTATTCTGCAACGCGTTCTTCGCATTTCACTTTGCACTGCAGTTGAGCGGCGATGGTGAAGGTGGAAGTGGAGGAGGAGGACAAGAAGAAGAAACAACAATTAACGGGACACGAAGAAGCACACAACAAACAAGAAAGAACATGAAACAAGAAACGCGTAGGAGCAGCAGCGTGCAACAATTGCCGACTGCGACGTCGACACGTGCGCGTCGCCCCCACTTCCCCCTCCCATAAAACCCCTCTCGCGACACCACCACCCCCTCCCACCGATTACACTGTTGTAATTTACAAAATATGCCAGGCGAAAAAAAAATAAAAAAAAATCGTATTCGATTGGCGCACACAAAATGCTGGATTTATTCGCTGGATTTTCGAACTGGAGGACGAATCCCGGATTCTGAGGACCGCTCGACGCGAGAGTTGCATCTTCATAGTTTTCCGCGACTACGCACCTAAAAGTCGACTACGAGTGAGTTGCGCGCTGCTAGAGCTGGGAAAACATCGATGTCGCCGCCGATTGTACCGTTACTTTCACATTGATATTCATCGATTGCGTGCAGCGTGCAGCACACCCGCTAGGTGGCGCTACTCACGTTAGTATCGATATATCAGCACTTATGGCAAAAACGGTTAAATGGCAAAGAGGTACGTTGCCTATCGATTTTAAAATCCACTGACTATTTTCTTCTAAAAGTACGGAGAAGAAATGATGCAAAAAATAGTTGCTTAGGAGAGTTTTAATCATAACATGGCTATAAATTGTCGCAAATAAAGGATAATTACTGCTACTAATCCTGCTGATATCAGGGACTCCAAAATTTGATACATATTTGCCTTATCAAAAAATAATCAATTTGTCAGAGAGAGCAGTTGGCCACGATTTAATGCCCCAATCTTTTCCATATTTTTTTTCGTTACCTTTCAGTCAGTCAATAGTTTTGTACTCATTTTTATAAAAAAATTTTCCTTTATAAATTCAAAATTTATTTGTACAAACTTTAGCCCAGTTCGCCATGTATACCGAAATGTGTCTCTCTGATGTTCTGTGCTACTTTGTGCACATGTACATGCAAATACGCTTACCCACCTGCAGAACATACTCCATCTGGAAGTTCCCGCCTAATTTCGATGCGATCAATGAGAGAGCAGGCACTTTGTTTTGGTTCTCCGAGAAGATGTTCCCCCTTATGTTCTACTATGCTCTAGCCCTTAGTTTCATTGGATCGGTGCGTAAATGCAAATTGCTTTATATTATAGTTGAGGCAAAAAATGTAGAATTTATTACACCTACCTCAAAACAGGCTCACAATTGTCTAGAATTCATAAGCATTTTCCTCAAGAAGCCGCATCCGAAGAAGACGTATCGGCTACGGATGGTAAAGAATTTCACAGACAGGCAATTGCGCCGCTTTCGTATCATCGGAAGCATTTTAATGTTAACGGCGTGGACATTACTGCTATACGCCTTGGCAACTGTGAGTACTAAAAATATTAATAATATATGTACATAAAACGATATCTATTCAAAAACTCGTTTATTCGTACACTAATTGAACAAAAATATGTTTATTTCTTTGAATTCTATTAAAATATTGTAAACATTATTTGAATCCAGCTTAAGCCGGATTACATTGCTCCTTGGTTAACGATTTATGCCACCACTACATCTATCGATATGTTATTGATGGTGATAGATGCCTTAGTGAACATGACTACAGACGACAGCTTCTTGTTCAAGATTTTGATCTCGTCTATCAACTTTTACTGTATCCTTTCGGTGCGGTCGACTCTCAAGCAACTGCTCGAATTTTACGGTTATCAGGATGTTGTTTGGTGGACAAAGGAAATATTTGCACCTTAAATTGTGAAAACAAGTGAAAATTTTAAATTTTACGTCATACTGTATTTTTCGCATATTAGCAAAATTTAATAAAAAAAATAAATATTAAACAAAAAAAGCGCCATCTGGATGTCGTGCCGAGTACTGGCAATTGACCAACAGGTAGCGCACATGTGCAACAACAAGGCTAATTTACATTGCTCTTAACGCTTCAATTGTAATAAAGCTTTTGTTTTTTAAGCTTTATGGATCACACTTTATCCTAAGGAACAACCTACTTAGGCTTAGAGGGACTTAATAAATAAATCTATTTGAAATTGGGATTAGAAGCATACTCAAATGGCTTCTTCTTGAGGTTAAGAATCCTATTTAATAATATGTAATGATTTCATATTGATGCTTAAAATGATTTTAATATTCATGAAACATGACAAAATATAATACTGTCTCTATCTATTAAGTATTTGATATAAAAATTGAGGAATGGAATAATATGCTCTGCAAGAGTATTATATTTAGGTCGGTATTGGTAGGTAGGTACTACAAACTAAAATAAAAAAATATAGAATTTGTAAAATAAAGGCTAAAAAACCATTACTGATGCCTAGAACCACCCCCGCAAGCAGCGTTCGCTCACCATCTTCCTCTCTTTTAAAGAGAGCGCGTTGCAAAGGCAGCCACTATGGGACAGACCCGCCACCTCCACCCTCCTCGGCACCCACCATTTTTTGGGGAGAGCATCAAGTTGGTGGCAGTTCCCCAGCGAACACTGAGCACGACAGATTACCAAATTAGTGCGCAGGTGTTTGCGTGAGTGATTGTCGAAAAACTGTAACCTGTGGCAAATCCCCCCACTAAAAACTGATAAAACCGAAAAAGCTGAACCCAACACCCCTGAAATCTAAATCCCACCCATAACCCAGCTCAAAAATAGCCAAGATAAACATGTTGGAGTTGCAGCAAATGAAAAGAAAAACAGACGTATAATACAAAACAAAAACGCAACGAAAAACGAAGCCAAAAACACACATGCAACCGTCTTAATGAAGTCGAGAAAAACTGGTTTGCTGGGATAAACATTTTGGAGTTTGTTTTGGTCGCGCTTTCATTGGCCAGAAGGGGAAGGGGGCTGAGCCAGGGTCCAAAGTTCAACACAAAATAGCCACCAAGAAAGTACGACGACTCGTTTTCGCGAAACGCACACATTTTGCATGGTCCGCACAGGCTAGTTCAAACTTTTAGCATATCCAACATCTGTACGCAAGATATGTTAAAATCTTCTATTGATATTACAAAGATAATACGTATTGATCATTGGGCTTCTTTATATGTAAGTCTAAAGAGAAAGTTGGTTGTGTAACAAAATATGTTTACTAATCAAGTGCGTTTTAGCAATCAATGTCAGTATCTTTTCTATTTACACAAGTAGATCTTATCATTTAGTTTCTAATTTTATATTCAAGACGGGTTATACCAAACTTAACAGATAATACATTAGCACATTTACTAATTTAATTAGCCATTATACTTTCAATATTCACAATTAATTAGCCTATGGTGCTATAATTCTGAGCTCAACTGTAGACGTGGGCGGGGGGCAGAGCGAGAGCGAGATATGGTGTGTATGTTGCATTAAAAATGCTGTTTGAATTGTTATGCGAATAAAATAAGCACATTAGATGCGAGTGTACATAAGATAAGTTCGAAATGCAATCAGCTATTGAATAACAAGTATCCCACATCCATATAATGCCATACTATATAAAACTGGATATCAGGCCCACTGTAACTCTCTCCTTTTCATTTCTTTTCTCTCAATGCAAGTGCAACTGTAACGCGATCGATGTAAGAGAAAGAGAGCACTCATTTGCATAGAGCTCGCTGTGTAAGAGTGTGTGAGTGGTCGAGGGAGGAGAAAGGTAGAGGGCCTCTTTTTGGCCTTGAGCTCCGCTTACGTTGCTCTCCAATTGTTGTTGCTGTTCTTTCTGCTTTGCGGGGATTTGTTTTTGCTTCTCATACTGCATACATGGGATATATATATTTATATAAAACGTGAATAGCATTGCCGTCTTGAAAGTGTCCATTTCAAACGCAGAATTTTCCCCAGCTGGTGAAACTTTTGGCAACAGAGTGTTGAGTTTCCCAAGAGGGTGAATGCACTGGTTATTCTTTTAGTTTTAGTTCCAGAAAGTAATTGCAATGTTATTAAAAACCACAGGTTGAACTTCCCTTCAAGGTCATTTTTTGCGTGCACCAGATATTCCAGTTCTACCAAACTCTGGATGAAGCGCCAAGAAGGTATTATCACCCCAAAGAAATGTCCTTCTAGGGGGTAAGCTGAAAATGTACCTACCTAAAAAATACGTATAAGCAAATTCATAGCAAACTATTATTTTTCATCTGGCCAGTAAATAAAGTGCAAAATCCCCCTCTATGAGTAAATGAAATCCGATTCATTGCAGTTCAGGTGTTCCAACGGGATTAGCGGTTCTTGAGTCAGTGTTCAAGGTTCAACGCCATACTAACATACATACATATACCACTTCATCGATGGCTCGCCATACCGAAATTCTAGTGATAAGCGCGGGAAAGGCCTGCAAGTCATGCGCAGACATCAAGAAGCCACTGCATCGCGATAACGATAAGGCAGGGGTGGCGAAAGAGTTCTCAAGGAGGGGAAGGTGCGTGGGAAGGCAAGTCTAGCACTTCACAGCCACTGTGTACGGGAGTTGCCTCAAGTGGTGCACTGGAAGGAATTCGAAACAGCCTCTTCAACTGGAAATGTTTCAAGTGTCAATAATAGCAACTAAAGGTGTAATTATATGTGCGTTGGTACCTCCACTTCTCGAAGGAACAACGTGACAACTTAAAGGGCTTCATTTCGAGTGTGTGTGTGTATCAAATGACTAATGTAGCGGTTATAAAAATATTTCAAGATAGTACAAGTATATATATTATTGATATTTATGCTTCTTTTTTTTCAGTTTCCTTATCAATTTGGGATCATTTTAAGTAGCAATATATTATTGACAGATCGTTTCCCTCTAAAATTTACAGTTGCAGTCTGCTGAGAGTGAGAGCGGATAAGTAAGAGAGTGCATTCCGAAGAAGGCAAAGAGTAGCAAAGCTGCATATACACTGAGGAAATTGCATATATCAACCAAGGTATGCTCAAATTATAATTATCTATTCTGATCGGCTTATTATTTATTATTGATGATTTTTAAAGATCTTACAATTAATATAACTGTTTAGATTTTTTTTTAAATGATGACCCACCATCATGACTAGATCATAGATCAGCAATAAAAGTCCGCTTTAGCTATCATAAATCAAAATTAGTTGTAATTATATTTTATTTTCAGTGTATGCACGAAAGAGAGAGCAATATAGCGCACCGCCAACGCGATCGTGCGTCCGTGTATCTGTTTTTGTTGGTGTTGCTTGGTTGGTGAGCGCAGCAGCGGTATTACTTCTCTCAGCGCCGCACGGCGTCGCCAGTCGTGTCTCAACACTCGACAGCAGCAGACGTGTGGCAGCAGCAGCAGCAGTAACACTTGGTTTCGCATCTCGAAGAGCCAGCCCCCACAAGAAATACCCAAACTCTGTTCTACACTGAGCGAAGAACCGCGTAACTTTCAAATCCAGCCATGAACCCAGCCGCTCAACTGCTGCGCATGCGCAGCGCCACCGCATTTGGAAGCGCCGCAACGCGCTCCATCACGACGAACCGGCGCCAGCGGACCACCAGTACCGCCAGCGCCCAGCGGGAGCGGACGCAGAGCGTCAGCGAGACCGACAAGTTCCTGCACTACAGCCCCGAGGACGGCTACTACAAGACCTCGCCCTTTGACCCCGTCACCATTCCCAACGTACCGCTGCATGAGTACGTGTGGCGCGACTTCAAAAAGTGGGAGCGACGCACGGCAGCGGTAAGTGATCAGTGATCAAGGATTGAAAGTGATTTAAGTGATTAGAAGCGCAATGTATAAAGTAGTACCCTCAAGTAGTTTTTGGGCTTACCACCTAAGAAAGAAGCTTACCTCTTGAGTATCCAAGGGTTCTTGAATCTAAGTCCATTTGAAAATCGATAGCAAATGTCCGGAGTTGTTAGGGTTCCCAAGCTTATAAACATAATACCAGTGTTTTCCTAGGAAAGTGTAATGATCTTGATTGATGATACATCTCAATATTTATAGTTGTTTACTGAAAGGCATTTCTACAAAAGAACCCACTCGTTCTAAACCATTCATCTAAAACCCAATGACAATACCGCATCCCAGAGATCGCAACAATATATTAAAGAATGTCACTTAATCACTTCTCCAATCGACAATCAAAATCGAATTTACCACTTGAATGGGCCCAACATAAACGTAAACGTGAACGTAAACCCGAGCCTAATTAAAGTCCCCGTAAACCCAATCGCATCATAAATTCACGCAATCGAAATGGTTGCATTCGTTGTCGTAGGCGCCGCTCAGAAATTCTTTGTTTGTTTATAGCGGTTTATTGAACCTGAACCTACGTCTATATATATATAAAGTGATATTTATACGGTCGCTGGCATTCGTCAGTCTGCGTTGCGATTGCTACAATATTTTGCAATGGTGCCGAACTTCGTATCTTTGTATCCTCCATCGCAATTCCCCCCCGTAGTCGCAGATACATTTACGTTTGTAGTACCATGACTTATCACCACTTATCATTGAGATAGGAGGTAGGGTCTAGGTGGAGTCTATGGCCGTATTTGGGTCATTAAGACCCCCGGTTCGCCATCGGTCCCCTTATCGGACATCGCTAATGACGGGTTGTGCTGATAAGGTGCGCTGATAAGAGCGAAAGTGAAATGTAGTAAACAGGCCCCACTATTACTATTTGTCAAAAAAGGCCGGCCTCTCCATTGGCTACTACCACACACTATCGTTGTTCCTTTCCGGAATACTATGGTATTTCGATTCCGATTCCCGTTCCGGATTTCGCATCCATGGCTCAGTGGGCGCAAGTCAAGCGGTTGGGGCAAATTGCCCGGGATTCCTGATAAGCAAATCTCGCGATTAAATGAATCGCGTCCAGCTATTGTCAACGGGATAAACGAGTAGCCGATGTAATTTAAGACCCACATGCATAACAATAATATAAGCGCCTATACGATCCCCTGGCGACCTTCGCCAATTGTTTACACTTTTCACTTTTCGTCGTGTAACTAGAAGCTCTATATATACATACATATGTGTGTATATAGTGCCTGTGCAAATCAAAGTGCAAACAGTTTTCATTGAAATTTATTGCCATCATTTGTGCAATATAGGAGAGGTTGAGGTCTGATATAACCGAGTAGTAATCGCCCACATGGCCGGTTTTTTTTTTGTTTTTATTTCTGAGGCGTAACCGGAGCCCCGAGCCAATTGTTGAATAAAATGCAATTAAAAGTACAAAGTTCGCCTTTTGTTTCCACTCACTGCCACGCCCGCTAGACTTGCTAATGCGCCCCCATGATTAGTGAAAATTGTTTACTCAGCTATGGAGAAGAAATAATTCACTTTTCCCAAGGGTTTCTTCTCGATAAGATAACGATTTAGTCGTGTCATCATTATATTTCAGATTTTTCGTAAGACGGATCAGCTATTGTTCCAGTTAATAAAGACACTAGGGCTTTGTGCAAATATTTATGTTATTATTTCTGTGTAGCGAATAAGAAAGCGCATTTATTACTTGAATTTCAAGAGCTATCTACATGTGCATTCAGCAATGGGAATAGAATTCATTTGATATCAGAATTGTTTACGTGCTCTTCTTATTATTTTTTGTTTTCTTTCTGTAAGTCAACAAAGTTTTCTTAGAAATGCCTCATGGACTATGTAACTTGTAAACGGTTTCGATTGTCACTTTAAATTGGATTTTAAATTGACTGTTTGTGCGTTTGAGGAATGCAATATAGTATGATGATTCATTTGGTGCAATCACTCATTTTTTATCAATTTCCACTCGCTCAAGTGTTTGTACCCCTGAATCGAGCCCGAAAATACTTGATGCGTTCATATAATGCGCTTTTAATTGCCTCCGACTTATTTACGCCTGGGGTTATTTTATTTTGGCTTGATAATTTTGATGGTTTTGTTTTGATTTTTGTTGCTCTTTCGTTGGCCGACGTCAGCAGTCCAGCCTCCTCTGTATTTATTTGCTCGGCGTTCCAAATTGCCATCATATGTTGGTAATTCGGCTATTAAATAGTCACGCACGGGCTATTTATTTATTTAAATCTATATGTAGAGATAAATGGTATATTCTCCATCAAACTGTTGTTAGCTTGTTTGTACTAACTTTTAAAATGCACTCCTTTTTATTAATATTTCCTTTTTGGAAATATGAAAAAGTATCTCTAAGATGAGCAGCCACAATCTGAGATACTTTTAGCTATTTCTTAGCTACTTTTCGGCCAGTTCTTCGCCGCTCAAAAGTCAACAAACGCTGCAGAGTAGGTGACAAGAGCGAGAGAGGAAGACAGAGCGAGACAGATAGTATGAGAGGGGCTGACTCGTTTAGACTTTGCAGACTTTGTACTTTGCCCCACTGAACTTTGGACCGTCCAACCGACTGAAGCCAAGCGAAGCGGTTTTCGATGGACCCACGGGGAGCTCGTCGGTTTTAGAGGGGTGCAAATCTACATATACATGGCAAATGCACGAAATGATTCTCTTATTTTTTACTCGCTTATTTATTCATTATGATGTCAAGTTGTGTGTTTGCCTCGTTTGTGGGTTGTTTTCTTCAATTTGAGCAACTTGTTGGCGGCGCGGCTATTTATAATGCTTATTTTTAACCGAATGCGATTTCCGACTGCGCAAATTTAGGCGGACAATCCCCCAATCAGCGAGCCACCACCCCCTTTCTCATTAGGCCCACCCATTTAGCTGGTACTTGCAAATTTGCTTGAAACAACCTTCACCTTAGCCCTGCAAACCGGTTTTGAGGTCAGACCCACGAGAAGTCAAGGCCAGCGAAAGGCCCTGCAAAGGGGAAGAATAATTATAAGATCATTTGGGTACTGATATCAAGGGTTGAACTTCAAATATATGTTAGCAGTTTTTAATACCGCTCAAATAATCCAGATCATCACCACGTACTGACCTTGGCTAAATCTCAAAGGCACTACTTGTAATCTATTTAATAGCTAGCTAAACGTGCGCTGATAAAATGGCAAACAAGCTTAGATAAATAAAACAGCTGACATTGTCATTCGAATTGGACGATGATGGATTATCTTATCGCATTAGGATTTTTTATTATTCTGTTGCTAATTAGGTGGTAAACGATTTAACCCATATCAGTGGCAACAGTGTATGGGGGGTATAATTGTACCGCCTAATTTCACCATTGCGATCATGACACCTGTTCAATACTATAGCTACACTATACACAAGATCTCCCATAAATATACGACCCTAACATATGAGTCCACTTGAGGCATTCTTCAGATAAGATTCGAGTGCCAGCCATTTGGGTTTTCCCAGGCTTTGCTTGATTTTGATTTATCGTTATCTGCATATTTGCCCGATTAACATATATTTATACAATCGTGATAGGGTTGTGTACTGTAAATCAACTACTGCATTACTACCTTTAAATATTCATGTAAATAGTTCTTAATGTTATTTATTTTAGGTTTGTGTGATCACCGATCGGCAGTACACTTTCGCCCAAATGCGAGATGCCAGCGCCGCTTTTGCCGTTCGTCTGCAGACCAAGTTCAATCTCCAAAAGCCCGACGTTTTGGCCATCTGTCTGCCGAATCTTCCCGAGTATCCCATTGCCACATTGGGCGCCATTGAGGCGGGACTGACGGTGACCACAGTGAATCCCGTCTACACGCCGGGTATGTTTGGAATCCAAGGGGTTTTGCGCCCATACTTTGTTTTGTTCTTAAAAATGCCGGGTGTACAGCGATGTTCGCAGTAATATTATCAAATTGTTAGCGAGTTAGAAAAGAAAAGCAATTCCTGAACAGAATGACAGATAACAAAGATAGTAATTTACCAAAGAGATAAAGCAATATTTAGTATAGGTATATTTCTAAAATTTCAGAAACACCATCAAAGTTGTATGATCTCTTAAGTGGCTATTGTAAATGATAGCAGTGTTCTTTAACCTGCTAAAAGCATTCAAGGTATCTTGTTTAAATGATCCCTTAAAATGCACTGAAACGGCAACTTATTTTGATTACTTAGCGCATTTAAAATTTGTGCGAACAAAGTTGTGTGTAGTTATCATGATTGCCCACCGTAAATTCTTCATAAAAGTTAAGAGCACATTAAAGTGTAAGTGTGATGCAGTTAGGCGAGCAATTACCTATTTGCGTGACCACCGCTGTACATTGTTTATTGGTGACTCTTGAGTGCGTCAAAGGCTCCTTATCTGGGGGTCTTTATGTGGTGACATCTGTATTTTGTGGTTCCAAAGTCGAAAGACCGTCTCACTGATCGCCACATTTCGATTGCAGACGAGATCGCCAGGCAGTTGACCTTTAGCGGAGCCAAGTTCCTGGTGGGCACGGTATCCGGATTTGCCACACTGAGCCAGGCCAGCAAACTGGTGGGCAGGCAGATACCCATCGCCGTGGTCCGAACCAGTGCCGATGAGGCCCTGCCCGAGGGTGCCATCGATTTCAGCGAGCTGACGAGCACCCAGAATGTGCGTTACGAGGATCTGAAAGCGCCCAAAGAAGCCTCCGCCGACGATATGGTCTTCCTGCCCTTCTCCTCCGGCACCACTGGTCTGCCCAAGGGTGTGATGCTCTCGCACAACAACATCACTAGCAACTGCGAGCAGGTGCAGGCCTCCCTGCCACTGGATCTCATGGGTCCGCAGAACACGTTGCCGGGCGTCCTGCCATTCTTCCACATCTACGGCCTCACCGTGGTGATGCTTTCGAAACTGGGACAGGGCTGCCGACTGGCCACCATGCCCTGCTTCAAGCCCGATGACTTCTTGAGGTCGCTGGACAAGTACCAGGGCAGCATCCTCAACTTGGTGCCCCCTATTGGTAAGTGGAAAGTGTATTATAGAGCTTAATTGTATTACTAGCTTTTAAAGAACTTTTTATTTGTTAAAGCAATAGTGGATTTATCTGAAAAAAATTGAGGAATTAATGGCAAGCCTATATTTGATAGCAAATTTAGTTTCGGAGTGCTTTTATTGTTGTTTGCTGCCAATCTACTTTTAATTTCGCGTTGACGATTAAAATAATTAAAGCAAAAGCTTATTTAAAACCGGTTTTGGTAGATCAACATGACAAATAAGTTAAAAAGTATTCATTTACGATGCAGATGATCTTTTTTTTGATTATATATATATCGTATTATATATAGATTATATCATATTTTAAAAGCTCTATAATATGTATTTAATCTATTGTATTAATTTTTGCAGCCCTCTTCATGATTAACCATCCCAAGCTGACGCAGGAAACAGCGCCCCACTTGAAGGTGGTGATGAGTGGAGCGGCCCCAATTGGTCAGCACGATGTGGAGCGCTTCCTGAACAAGTGAGTTGGCATCGCGGGATTGTAGGATGACTCAAACTTATGCCATGTCCTTTTACAGGTTCCCGAACACTGTCTTCAAGCAGGGCTACGGCATGACAGAGGCTTCCCCCGTGGTTTTGCTGACACCGGAGGGCAACAAGGTGTACGCCTCGACCGGAGTGCTGCCGGCCAGCACGGAGGCCAAGATCGTTCCACTGGATGGAAGCGATGCCAAGGGCGTTGGTCCGCGCACCACTGGCGAGCTGTGCGTCCGTGGTCCCCAGGTGATGGCCGGTTATCTGAACAACGATGAGGCCAATCAGGTCACCTTCTATCCGGGCAACTGGCTGCGTAGTGGCGACGTGGCCTTCTACGACGAGGACGGTCTCTTCTATATCACTGACCGCATGAAGGAGCTGATCAAGGTGAAGGGTTTCCAAGTGCCACCCGCAGAATTGGAGGCAGTGCTGCGCGACCACCCCAAGATCCTGGAGGCGGCCGTCTTTGGTATTCCCCACGAATTCAACGGCGAGGCACCACGCGCCATTGTCGTCCTGCGTCCGGGAGAGAAAGCCAGCGCCGAGGAGATCTCCGCCTACGTGGCCGAACGGGTGGCCCACTACAAGAAGCTCGAGGGCGGAGTGATCTTCGTTGACGAGGTGCCCAAGAATCCCACCGGCAAGATCCTGCGCCGCGAGCTCAAGGAGAAGTTCTCCGACTAAGTTCCCAGAGGACGGATCTTCGTAGGCTAAGAAATATTTTTGTGATTTTTTTTTTTGTTCGTCTCAATCAGGAATGGTACACGGACAAATGGAGGTCCTAAAGCGATATGTGCCTCAACCTATTGCCAAATTTAAGAGCTCTATTTGTTTGTGACCACATTCCGCGGAACATGTATGTATATGAGGAACATCAATGTTGGCCCTGGATCTCCCGATCCCTGGGAACTGGTTTAGACATTGCATTTACAACTTCGAAAATACTTAGTTCTTAGGCTTAGACATAGGTCTCGATTAGTCGCTCGATTGGTCCATAGTTAGTAAGTCTAGATTAGGCATACGTAGACCTTAAACATAAACATATGCGTATTTATAAAGTGTAATCTGTATGCGTGTACTCTAACCTTTGATTATACTTAATGACGCAGACGATATTTTGCTATGATATTCCCCTATTTGCATATATCAATTTTTTTTTGCCTAGTACCATAAGATTATTGTTTGTTGATCGTATTAAAAGACGGCGGCATGCCAAAACTAATACTTTAAATGCCATGTATGCCACGATGTTTAAAAATAAAGACGAAATGAACCAGTTGAAATAACTTGGTTTTTATGGTGGCCGAATTATCGTGCAATAAAATATACATACACATGTACAATTAGGCGAGCTGGTAAAGTTTTAAATCACATTATTTCAATATCAATCAATATAAGTATTTTTTAATTTATTTATTTACGACAAAATACACAAAATTTTACATTTGATTTAGGTTTAGCTTTTAGTTCTTTAGTTCTTCGGTTGGTTGTTGTTCTTGTTCTCTTGCTTTCTCCATCAGACTGCATTATAATTAAAATTACTCGGACTTAATATACAATAGAAAAAAATGTATGGGTGAGTGTCCTGTGTCTAATGGGTGTATCTGTGTGTGTATGTGATTGGTAGAAGTGCTTATAAAAATTAGGGTTAATTACTCTATCGAAATGAAAGCGTTGAATTAATTGCTTAACTATTTAATTCCAGTTAGACGTTAGTGTATAACAAAATTAGTAGTTTTTTTCAATTATTTTCTTTATTTTTTCTTTCCTTTTGCTATAAACTAAAAAAAATGAATAAGAATAAAGTACAAAAATTGTAAATGCATATTCGTAGTTCAATATGTGTTGTTACATAAATAATAAACATTAAAAGATGATTAAACGAGACAAACATAATTACATAAACGCTTTGTATATCAAGAAATTAAGCTTAATTTCTTCTTGCGCACTGAAAATAATGCATAAATTCAAACTCATTTGTGTTGGTTAGTGTGTGTGTGGGGTTTGAAACAGCGCCAATTGCCGAAAAAACAGTGTTGTAAAGTAATATACGACTATTTCGCAATATGCCATAAAAAATTGATCGAGCAAAGCATCATTTGGTATAATAATCAAAAATAAACAAATATAAAACGTCAATAACCGACAAACATTTTATAATTTGCACCCTATATGGCACAATTCCGTAAAAAGTAATCGTTTAACAAAATTAAATAAAAAGAAACAGGCACGAATCAACAAATAAATAGTTGGTTATATATTAAAAACAAAATAATGGATAATTTATTTGACTGGAAGTATGTAAGCTTTTTGTGGTTAGTAGCTCGATCTGCCGCCTCGAAAAGCAATCTCCCTCTCTTTCCATTTGGCTTACTAGCTTAAAGTTTTGACTTTAGACGATAGGCAGTAGTTGTAGTTTGGACAGATGGAAATTCCATAAGCAGATAGAAATTGTATAAGAAGGAGATGGAGAGAGACTACTTATACAGATCTCTACAGCACTGTAAAATGATACATATATGCCTGTACAACACTGTCTGGTATATAATTCTATGTGTTTAATGAAAGAGCTCTTTGTGTATAGCAAGTCTGCATGTATATAGTATATATAGCATAGTAAATAAATAGCTAACACTCTGTTTAAATGGTTTTCGTTTTAAAGTTATACAAATTTCACGTTGATTTCTTGTTATCGTTATCGGTTTTTCGTTTTCGAGAGAAAAGGCCACAAAATGTTGCGTACGAAATGCATAACTTTAGCTGAGATTAACGTTGGTTGTTTTTGTGTTCTGTTTTTGATTGTTACGCCGCCAAACATCACACACACACACTAGCACACCACACAGACGAGACGAGTGTATGTGTGTATTGCATGTGTGCATATACATATACAAATATATATATATTTATATATATATATTATATATAAATATATTATAATATCGGAGTACATTTAGCTACGTTCGATTTCATTTCGAAACTTGAGTCTTTCAAGTTCGTTTCGCTGTTTCCCTCTTTCTCTCTCTAACAAATGCACGTCCCCTCCCTAGCAAACTATCGCCATCTTGTTTTGTCGCTTCCTGTCGTCTCTTTCTCAATTCGGTTGTCTATCCTTATCTGGTTTTTGTATCGGTTACAATTCCTTTGCGCTGCGTTACGTTGTCATTGCCATTTCCTGGATATCCCATTCCATTAGGTTTCACGCCTTGGCCCCCGGTATCTTGGACAGAACCTTGGACAGATCCACTCCGGTCAGGGCGTTGATCGATGGCGGTAGCTGGGCCACCAAGCGGGTCACGTCGTTGGTTATATTATCGTTGCCGCCAATCAGGACAATCTCATCGGTTTTGGCCAGTGGTGCAGCCACCTCAGCGGCAATCTGTAACGGATTTCAAAGGCTTGTATGCGCAATTCCAAATTGAAGGCATATTGAACACTAACCTTGGGCAGCGATTCGAGTACAATGTTCATGATTGCTGCATCGCCGTACTGCTTGTACACATGGGCCTTCATCCGCATGCGTTCCGCCTCCGCCTTGCCCACCAACTCAATGGCATGGGCCTCCGCCGATCCGATCTTGCGTATGCGCTCCGCCTCGGCACGGGCACCCTCGATGGTCTGACATCTGTAAAGGTTAAACGCGGTTTTTAGTATAGGTTTGGGTAAAAGTATCTAATTGCATTTCCCATACTAGAACTGATATCTACATATTACATAAGACCACAGAACTGTTTCTGTAATAAAACTTCCCTAGCACAATTGATATATTATTATTTATTACATGTTGACTGTAGTCATTCGTGCTGAAACTGCGTTTATCTACATGTAGATACATCCCACATACACGGTACTATAATATGTCAAAGCTGCAACGTTTCTGCTAAAGTTCCCATAACGATTATATTTTCGTTTGCTAGATAAGGCGGTTATATATGGTTCAATAACAGATGGACCATGCTAGTTCCGAATTATTATATAACATTTCAATTGAAATATCTAAAGCTGAAGAGTTTTATGGCTTGAGATACTTACTGCTTGGCCTGCGCCAGGGTCTGGAGGCGGAAGGCCTCGGCCTCGGCGGGCAGCTTGACTGTGCCAGTGAGCTCGCGATCCTTGCGCTGCACCTCCTGCGACTCGATCTCGATCTGCTTGCGTCGCTCCACCACCTCGATCTGGATCTCCTCGTTACGGATGCGCTGGCGGATCTTGGCTGCCTGCAGCTCGTAGGCCAGCTGCGATTCGGCCTTGGCCGTGTTGATCTCCTGATCGAAATTGGCCTTCTGCAGCTTGTACATCCTGGTGTTGTCCTCGATCTTCGTGTCCGTCGAGTATTTCACGTCCATGGCGCTCTTCTCGCACTCCGCCTCACGGATTCCGGCATCTCGATTGGCCTCCGCCACGCCGGCGTCGGCATCCCGCTTGACCACGGCGGTCTGGGCCTTGCCCAACGAGGCCAGGTACTGCACATCATCGTAGACGTCCTTGATGGTAAACGAGAGAATCTCGATGCCCATGCGACCCACGTCCGGTGCGGCCACCTCGCGCACCAAAGCAGCGAACTGGTCGCGGTCCTTGTACACCTCTTCTACTGTAAGCGTTCCTGCAAGGTCACAAGCAAAGTAATCGAATATTAAATGGGTGTTGTCATGGCGGAAGGTACATACATATTATACACAGAAAACAAGTGGCTACTTAGTGTTCCGTTGAATGAGAGAACTTTAATTCGGTATTTTCGATTTGACTTTGAATCTGGTGTTGCACTAAATCAATAAAGCAATCATCAAAAATTCCATAAAAGTAACTCAAGTCTTTAATCAGACATGCGACTTGATATGCAATAAACAAATCACGTTCTCATAACGGAATTAAATTGTAGAAGCCTTGGAATGGCGAATATCAGGTCACGTACTTTTCGTCTAAGGACAAATCGCCACTTTTCGCGAATGATATTTTAGGAAATAGATACACTGTGCTTTCAACTTGTTGATAAACAAATACACATGAGTTAAACACTTGCAAACACGGTGTTGGCTTGCCACAGATAGCAACCATGTTGATATTGATAATGAGCCGACTAAATGACCGTCATGGAATGGGGGTCTATGATATTTTCGTTGTGCCAAGGGAAATGGATTTTTTTTTTTGGGGTGGCTCTCACCACCTCACCACCACAATCGATGACCTTACCGCCTGACCACCAGCGAGGTAACGCCCACTATCAGGGCCACCTTAAAGACGCCCATCCAAACGGCGGACATGTCGTCGAACAACTGTTCCAATGGCCACCAAACGGGGGTCTACTTATTGGATTGCTATCTCTGTTCGCGCAACGGTTCCACAAACCGCTATCTAACCATCTATCTTGCTGGCTTTTAATTAAATCATTTCGTGTTCTCTACTGTTTTTGACGTCATTTGTCGCATTCTTATCGCTGGCGTTGATAAGAGCTCTATGCCACCGTGACGTCACTTATTAACAAGAAAAAAGGGGTACGAGCGGGAAATAATCGGAGTCATTTTCCTTGAAGATGGGCGCTCCAAATAATTATTGATATTATTTGTCTAACTTCTAGACTCCGACTGTTCACACGCGATTGAAAAACAAAGCGACAACCAAAGCGTTTCGCGATGCGCTTACAACTAACTGACAGGCAGCTCAAATCGCCCGGAGACTCGGACTTGGATTCGGAATGGTTATATGTACATAGGTATGGGTATAAAAGCAGGGGCATGGGAATCGGTACTGGAATCGGCCGGGTACCGGCTCGCAAAATGAAATTGTAATCGCGCCGCCAAATGGAAACCGCCTTGAGGTCTCGAGCGTCTCGTAAACATACTATAGACTAAACTATAGTGAGCCATGTATAACGACTTGGGTTCGATGGGCCCATAAACCCTCGGCTCGAGTTATGTTTAATTAAAAGCTGTAGATTGGCCATCAAGGTCGTGGACATGTCTAGGCAAATAGAACTGTGGATAGCTGAGAATGCGAGCTATTCGATTGGAAGGAATCATAGGAAACTTGCCTCTTATATCGTTTACTACATTAAAGAAAAGTACATTCGATATTGTAGTACACTTGTAACGCGAACAATAATAATTACAATTGGAGATAGTCACCGAGTTATTCGAGAAACCTCTCGCATCTTGATAATAATGTATTCATAACACACTTCATATTTTGCACCTATTATTCAATACTACTTATAGACATTGACAGACATTTAAATGGGAATAAAGTCGTTATTTAGAATGCTAGATATTGCTGGAAGCTACCAAGGATATAATGAAATGTAGAGAAAAGTAAGTTGCCAAGTAGGCCTTGACCTTAAATTCGCCACACATGTCAATGTCCCGATCCTGAATAGTTCAGTCTCATTTTCCACTTCGACCAGAACGTACACGAAAAAAAAAATCGTCTCACTCTAGCTTTCGGATCAATTTTCACTATTCCCTCGTTTTCTTTATGTGATAATAAATACACAAATATTTTCAATCCAGTTTCATCGATTTGCAAGTTGATATAACGATATACACACGACACAAAGGACACAATGTCCGAACTACGGCGATCACATGGCGGAGGTCGTGACTTTCTGCAGGAGAACAAGCAAAATGTGTCCAGGATGGAGACCAATGGTAGGTGTATAGCTGCGGCCAATGCCCGTCGTGTGCCCCTGTGGCGTCCAGTGGTCCTGCACTACACGGAGAAGTTGCGTCCCCATGCCTACAATGTCCAACGTCGTCCACGCCAGTTACACGGAGCCCATGAGTCTCCCCGCCTGCGGGGCGGTCTTGCCCAGCCGTATGGCTTTCACAACGAGATGCGCCGCCGGATGCCACCAAATTCCTGTGGTTGCGATTCGACCACGCGTAAATCGGAGGAACGTAAGGAGCAGGAGCGCCTACAGGGCGGTTGGGAGGATCAGCAAAAGCAAAGGAAATGCTGCTCCGGTTGCACCTGCCATCACGGCTATCCGACTAATACACCATCTGATCAGGGTGACCAGGCAAAGGCGGTGCCGCAGCCTGGTGAGGGTCACCACGGCCAAGCAGTTGCTCCACATCAGGGCCAACAATCGGAAACGGATGGCCAAATCCAACCAAAACATGGCGAAGGTGATCAGGCCGATCGCATTTCGGTATGCTCCCGCATGTCTGGAGCATCCCGGGCATCTCAGGCATCACAGGCGTCTCGTCGCTCCCAGGCAAAGTCTACACAGGCCCAGGAGAACAACGAACCCGAGGCACCCTTGAGCGCTCGCAGCAGTGCATCCACAAAGACCATCAAGTCCAAGCGATCCGTTTCCCAGGAGAGTGTGCGCTCGAATGCCACCATCAAGTCGAACGTTACTGTGGCCTCCAGAAGCACCACGGCTTCGAAGAGATCTCAAGTCAGTCGCAAGTCGAAGTTAATGGAGGTAATGCCGCCACCAACCCACTTGGAGGATCGAAGGCCCAAGGAGCGAGAGAAGGAGAAGGCGCCCACTGCCATCGAAGGCTACACACCGTTGACACCCAACGAGAGACAGGCTGCTCTCCAGGATGCCCACATAAAGTATAGCAAGCTGGTCGAGGAATACAATCGTATGCCCGTTTCTGAGCCAACTTTGCGCGTGCGCAATCGAAAGATCGCAATCGAACGACAGCTGGACGAACTGGACTATGCCATCAATATGTTCGATCAGCCCCATATGGATATGTATTACAAGAAGTGATGATCGCAGTGCATGTTACTCGTTTCAAAGTTTGTTGCCCATTACCAAATTTAGTTGTTTGCCATAAAACTGAATCTAAATGATTAGATAGATTGGAATATTTGGAATCAAATCGCTACTGAATGAAGCATTAAAATTAAGAATGACCATAGACTATTGCAACAGAATTAAAATATATACAATGAGATAATTAGCTCAAAAATACAGAAGAAGTCGTTCTGCCTCGCAAGAACAATGCCAACTATAATTAAATGAAATCAAGGAAATAACTCATTACAAGTTTAATAAGCCCTTAGTGTACAAACATATTTGAAATGATATGGGACAATATGAAAATCGAATACAAAATAAATATCTGAGCTAATTCTTTGCGTTTTATTAATAAATTATTGAACAAAAGCTCTTTCATTTTGATGCCCAAAAGTATGCATTAATCTTACTGAAAAGATTATAATATATGAATTAATTATTATATTATTTGTAGGCTGTGCACGAAGGTGACCCACAAAATGTATACTGAAAGGGAAATTATATTTTCTATCGACTTTTTCCGGTCTATCTCCCAAAATTATAGTTTCCGGAAGGTATACTCTATGATCCGACTGTATTTGGATATGATATGATATGTTGTAGGTCGTGGTGACCCCGATCCATTCACACCACGGGATTAGGATTTAAAGGGTAACCTAGCAATGTTTTAGTGACAGTACTTACCCAATATGGCTCTCAAATGTCCTTCGAGGGTTTGCAGGATCGTCTGCTTGATCTCCTTGACGCTCTTTCCAAGGAATTGCTCACTGGCAGTGCCTAGAAGCTCGTCGGCCTGATGATGGAAATAATAAACATTCATCATCTGTACGTGTGTGTGTGTGTGTGAGTTTGTTTGTGTGTGTGTGGGTTCGTTGTGTGAGTGTCCCCGTGTCGGTGTGCATGTGTGTGAAGGCATTTTATAGGTTCGATTGATTGATTTGGTATATATTTTTCAGTTTGGATCACAGATATTTGTTTTGTTTATTCATTATGTAGATATATATATTTTTGCAATGTATTTTTACCCACACACACGCACATGCACACATGGACAGAGCAACAGAGATATATAAATATATAGATATATTTATAATATAGAGGTATATAGAGCGATACATGGAGTATAACGGTAACAGCAGCAACCAGAGCAGAGTAACGGTAGCAGTAACGGTAGAGGAGCAGTATTTTTTGTGGTATTTTGTTTTTGGAGTAGAACAATTTAGATTTTAATGATATTTGTTGGTTGAATGCATGTATGTGTGTTTATATTGATTGTTTTGGTAATTATTGTTGATTTCGTTTGCAGTTACAGTTAGTTGCGGATTAGTTTTGGTTTTTTTGTTGATGAGTTGAACGTTGAACGATCGGTCGGCAGGGTTTTAGTCGATTTTTTTTGGTGGTGGTGAAAAGAAAGTAGAGAAAAAAGAGAGTAGAACACAGAGATCAACAAGGTTTCAATTTTCGATAATTTCTTTGTATTATTATTTTGCAGACTGTACTTTTCTTTCTCCTTCTTCTTCCTCCTCAGCTTCTGATGATGATGATTGAATGGCTTCGATAAACGCAAAATGCATAACAAAAACAAACAAGTTTAGGCAAAAATTCCGAAAGAAAGCACATGCATTTAATATTAATGTATGGATCATGATCACTTTGCGCTAGGTGTGTGTGTGGATGCGTGTGTGTGGGTGGTTAGGTTAGGGTGTTCAATTAAAAATGGAAAATATATTTTTTATTTTTTGATAGACGGACAAAAAACCAACATGAATCGAACCCAGGATGTTAAATTAAATAAATGCAATCATAAACATACCTCGTCATTATGATAATCGGTTTGCTTATACGAAGATGACTGCAAAATCGAATGAAATTAATTAATGGAACAAAATTTTGAAAAAGATTTAATTCATTAGTCATTAAAACGATTCGAATTGCGATCAACTGGAAAGTGAAGTGCACTTTTTAGATGCTGCATTTACTAAAATTTGTGATCATTCAAGTGAAGTGTGTTTATATGATATTCATGAATGGAAAAATAGTTTTGAAGACAATTGGTAATAGTAAATGGACTTACTAGATTTTGAATTCAAATATTTGAAACTTTTTAAAGCTAGATAGTATCGTTATTTCACAGGTATGAGTTGTAGATCATAAGATCCAAAAAACCAGTAAACAGATGATTTAATTATCGAATGACTACGCCTCCGAGTGATCACATAAAACTTATGAGTACATATTTTAACAGGAAACGGAAAACGTAAACATTTTTTGTTAAAGAAACCTGTTGAAGGATTAACTAATAGACAAAGAAAAACAGAATCAATTGATGTGAGTGAAATCGAATTGCAAATAATACATGATATCGTCCGGAACACGGATCTGTTTAAAAGTCAAGTAAAAAGTCGGTCTTCAGTCGCAGAACTGTCCAACACAGCCAGCAATCCAGATAAAAACCTATTTTACAAATTCAACATAATAATATATAATATTTTCATAAGAAATCCAAAATTTGTATAAACTAACGAGGAAACTGATAAAAACCGAGAGTAATAAATTTGTAACGAGTGCCGAAAACGAGAACAAACAGGCGGGGTGTTCGATGAGCTAGCTCTACGTGGGTTTTTTCTACGGCTATAACTAGGACTACGTGACAAGATCGCCGGGATGGGTGATCGCAACTTACTTGGCGGTGGTCAATTTGAGAGCACTTGCTAGGCTAAATATGCATTCGATGGGAATGGAGATTGGATTACTTGGGAATCGGGCGGGAAATGTACAAAACAAAGAGCCAAACATTTGATTAAAAAAGGTTTAACAAGGATCGATCATGTATGTATATGTATATATAAATATATATAAACGGGTGCAGGCAGGATACCAACTCGCTACTTTCGGCACTCTAATTGGCTAAGAATATTTGGGCGTTAACAAACCAACAAATCTTGCATACTGAAGTCAAAAACTGAAATTCGGGCAAGCTTCAATCACTTTCGCTCAGATTTGGGGGTGCAGAAGAGAAAAGGGTGGCCAGAATAACCACTAACGAGCGAAGATCGGTTGAACATAGCCATATATGTTAATGGCTGTACTTGGCTATATAGCTGGGGATCGTACCTTCATGATCTTGCACTGGGCCACTCCGGTCACCGTCAGCGGAACACCCTGCGACGTCTCCACGTTCTCGCACATCGGATTCAGGGTCATCACATTGAGGGACAGTCGCTGGACATCGGTTACCAGCCACCACGCCCACGCCCAGCCGCCCACAATCGTGCGCTTCTTGGTCGAGCCACAGCAGCCACCTGGAAGAGTAGATATATAATTAATAATAAATATAATAATTTTTATTTCAGTGACTAAGTAATTGTATAACTTTTTTACTTAAAACGTAGATAGGTCTGACAGTCAGTAACTTGCTTTGCTTGAATTTATTAAGTTTGAAGCAGCTTTGAAGAGTGAAGTAACCATTATTTAGCATCTTTTATTATCATCGAAAATGTGTTTTTTTTTGGTATATAGACCAAACTTTTCCTTTGCCAACCCTCCCATTTGGGTGACGTCACACGCACAGTGACCCACAAAAAGGTGTTGCCACCAGGCACGCCACCTTTTGTAGATCGTGGAGCTTTTGGCGCTGGTCTGCTGTCCAAACAGTAAGAGTGAAAGCATTTCGCCGAACCGGGTGTTTTTGTTGGTATGTGTGTTGGCTACGTGCCGGCAAACACGTCACAAAGTCCGAAACTGAATGGATATATCTATGTACACATGTCCAGCCAAACAGGAAGTGTAATATTCATAGCTCCATTGTCCATTTTGAGTGGACAAAAAAAGTAACGGTCCCGCTGACCAAAAGGGCACCATACCTGCACTCTCCAATGAGCTTCGGAAAAAAGAGTTGTGAAAAGAGAATGGGAGTTCGATGGAGAGCGGAGCGGTGGAGAGAGCATCATACCATCACTAGCGGTTTCTTCGGCATTTCTTTCTTCAGTTACCAAGCGAACCTCTAAGCGCGAGGTCGTTTTTTGAAGCTCCGCCAAGGGAATTGTGACGAAAATCGCTTGGGAAGTGCGCACGCATGCGCAAAGCCAAAGAAAAGAAAGAAAGTGCGCACAAAAAAAAAATATAAAAACAAACAAATCGCGCTGGGGAAGTCGAGAATTGTTATTTCGTTTCTCAAGTGAGTAAAACAAAAACAAAAAGCAAGGCGAGAGAGAAGAGAGCGAAATAAAGTGTGCCAAGCGCGAAAAACGTACATATTCAAAAAAGAAATCAAAGTCAAACAAGAATCGGGGCTCCAAAAAGGAATACGCACAGCCTATTCTTCGACGCCTACGCAGAAGCTTTCTTCTTTCAACAAATGTGATTCATGCCGCTAACTTACTGTTACGCATTTCACTTTGGCGACCGTTTGCTAATTTATTTAGCAGAATATTTTCATGTTACATTTTAGTTTTTTTTTACAGTGGACTTTTTTTTTTGATACCTTGAACTTGATCTGTGAGCACATTCAACTCTTACAACCTGTTTGCAACAACAACAACAAGATAAGGCAGGAACAACAACAAGTTTTGTAATTGCCATTGACTAAAACAACAACAAAAAACGCAACATCAGTAACAGGCTCTAATAGTTACCATACTTTGATTATGCAAAGATTGGCAAGAGAAAACGCATTTCCTCTCTCTCAGCTTTTTTCTCACTGATAAGGCTATTAAGGAAAATAGCCATTACATATTTTCTGATAGTACGCAAAGAATTGATAAATCTAAAATGCTTTCTTAACAATCCATGTATTTAAAGATATTTTTTGAATATATTATCTTGTATTATTATATTTCTATAATTTTTAATTCAGTTCAATTTTGAACTACCAAGGGCAGTTTGTGCCAGGGGAAGTACCACTGTATCTAAGCAAACTGGTTGCAAGTGAGAGGACTACGTGTGAGTGAATGTGTTAGGGAATTTGTGAGTGTGCATCACAATTGTTGCATGCGGCTCGACCGGGAGTGAAAAGTTGCTAGCAGCTGCTTTTTTTCAGTTTTGTTTATTCCAATTGTTTTTGTTTTTGTATCGCTGCCCAGTGAAGTTTTATAATAGACTGGGAGATTTCACTTTTATGTGGGCGGCCCCCTATTCATCACACTTCCCCGCTTCAAAACAATCCATTTCATATTCCACTAATTTACATTCCAACACGTGATGCGACAGATTTTTGAAAAAATCAGATAAAATATCACTCGGATATATTATTAAGTATTTAGGTAGTAATGTAGACAGAAATTCATGTAGTGAGAAAGCGTATCACGATAGGGAATGTACTATACAGTATCAAACAACTTGTTGATCACTTTTTCTAAGAATTGAATATACCAAACCCGAAGTTACGAAGTCATTTATAAAACCACATAGCAAAAGAACCATTTACTTCTTAGCGATAGGGGGACTGTTTGCATTACCCATTAGCCAACTAGATTTATCGATCACGATCATCTGGAATCGTAATACTTCACAGAGTTAAGGGAATCCAGCCAAATGTATGCACAACAAATGCAAGTTACGAAATCGACGCGATCACAGCGATACGATCGTGATCAAAATATTGAGTATGAAAATCGCACCCTATAACCCGATTACATACGAAATGTCTATGCTACTTTTCATGTCATGTGTCCGCTTTTTTTTTCGGTTTTTATTCCCTTAAAACTTGCTTCTTTAACCGAAAATAAAATATGATTGTCATTGCAGCCACGTCGCATCTAAAATCAGCGACCTATATCTATATTTACATAAAGTAGACACCCCCTAACTGAATCCCAAGCGGATCCCGACCCAGAAAATGAGCTCGGCGATCGTTGGAGCCGCCTCGGCCATTGGAGGAGCGGTAACGGCGGCCACCAGCAACAGTTGGTTCATCCCGATGCTGATGGCAGCGGTGGCCTATTTCCAGTACGAGGAGATCATCGATCCGGAATCAAAGCCCAGTGATGTGGGCGGCGACGACATTCTCGACCATTATGACTTTATAGTGATAGGTGCCGGATCGGCGGGTGCCGTGGTGGCGAATCGATTGACGGAGGTGGAGAACTGGAACGTGCTTTTGCTGGAAGCCGGTGGCGATGAAACGGAACTCACGGACGTCCCTTTGATGGCCGGCTACCTGCAGCTGTCCAAGATTGACTGGCAGTACAAAACGGAACCATCGGGAACATCTTGCTTGGGTACGTCTGCCTAAGGGATCGTCTTAATTTTGAACACGATCTTTAATTTAATACATATATTTCTATAAAGTATAAGTAAAGGCCGATGACTAAGTTCCTATACATCTACTATGTTTCAGCAATGCAAGGAGGTCGCTGCAATTGGCCCAGAGGAAAGGTTCTCGGCGGAAGCTCAGTTCTCAACTATATGTTGTATCTGCGAGGATCTAAGCACGACTACGACAACTGGGAAGCTATGGGCAACCCCAGTTGGTCGTATCGCGACGCTCTGTACTACTTCAAGAAGTCGGAGGATAACACTAATCAGTATCTGGCCAATACACCCTATCATGCCACTGGTGGTTATCTGACAGTTGGCGAGGCTCCATATCACACACCGCTGGCGGCTAGTTTTGTGGAGGCCGGCGTGGAGATGGGCTACGAGAATCGGGATCTGAATGGTGAAAAGATGACCGGATTTATGATTGCCCAGGGCACAACACGACGCGGATCGCGGTGCTCCACGTCCAAGGCCTTCTTAAGACCTGCAAGATTACGTCCTAATTTGCACATCTCCATGAACTCACACGTAACTCGCATCATGATCGATCCCGTGACAAAACTAGCCTTCGGAGTGGAGTTTGTAAAGGATCAGAAACTCTACCATGTTAGGGCCACCAAGGAGGTGGTTCTATCCGGTGGATCGGTAAATAGTCCGCAACTGCTGATGCTCAGTGGCGTGGGTCCACGAAAGGAGTTGGCCAAACATCGAATACCGCTCATCAAGGAACTGAGTGTTGGTGAAAACCTGCAGGATCACATTGGTCTGGGCGGCCTGACTTTTCTGGTCAATCAACCCGTGTCCATTGTGGAGAATCGTTTTCATACCATGTCAACTGTACTGCAATACGCTGTATTTGGCCAAGGCCCATTGACCATATTGGGTGGAGTGGAGGGATTGGCCTACGTGAACACCAAGTATGCAAATAGCTCACTGGATTGGCCAGATATTGAGTTTCATTTTGTATCCGGATCGACGAATTCCGATGGCGGATCGCAACTGCGGAAGGCTCATGGATTAACTGATGCCTTCTACAGAGCTGTCTTCGAACCGATCAACAATCGAGATGCCTGGAGCATAATACCCATGTTGCTGAGACCGCGCAGCGTGGGAAGCATTCGCCTGAGGAGCGGAAATCCTTTCGATTACCCCTATATCTTTCCCAACTATCTGACGGATGACTTCGATATGAAGACCCTGATCGAGGGCGTGAAGATAGCGGTGGCATTATCCCGAACGAAAGCCATGCAGCGATTTGGGTCCAGAATTTCGAGCATCCGCTGGCCGGGATGCGAGCAAGTTCCCCTCTTCACCGATGCCTTTTGGGAATGTATGGTCAGGCGGTATACGTCCACCATTTATCACCCGGTGGGCACCTGCAAGATGGGCCCCTACTGGGACAAGGATGCAGTGGTGGACGCCAAGCTGAGGGTCTACGGGATCCGAGGACTGCGCGTCATTGATGCCAGTATTATGCCCAAGTTGGTGTCCGCCAATACGAATGCGCCAGTGATTATGATCGCCGAGAAGGGCAGCGATATGATCAAGGAGTTCTGGATCAAGAACACCATCGTCTGAACGAAACTTACTTTATAGAGTAGATAAACTATAGTTTTCCAGAGCTGATTTCTTAGCAGTTATAGGAACTCATTAATAAATCAGCTCAGTAAACTGTGTTTTATCCGTTGAATGACTGAATATCTGGTTATTGTGAATGTCTTAATGATTGAACTGAGTTTGATTGCCTGTGAGTGTTAAGATTAAGTGCCTGCGAGTTGTGTATATGTTTTAGAAATTAAGCCCAAGCTGATGACCCATCCAAAATTATTTTATCAAACTCGAATCGTCCCGTATTTTTTTTTTGAAGTATCTTATAAGCATGCCCTTGTATTTATTTTAATATAATGTGAACGCAATAAAAAATTAAAATACGGTCATTTCGTGGTTTTTGTTAAATTGGTCAGGGAATATGGACTTATCGCCTAAATTTCACTTATCAAAATGTTTATTATTTTATAGCTTTTGACGCTATCAATAATTGCTTTTATAACACACGAAAAAATTCAATAATTGGATCAACTAAGATAAGTTACTAATATTGTTAAAATACACAATATATGTACAATCTGATGGCAAGAGCTTTTTGTATAAGATCATTTCATTACGCTGAAATATTAACTGCTATACTAGTTAACAGTCTTAACAGCGCCACCTGTTGGCCGGGGCCTCAAGCTCAGGGCTATAAATATATATGGGCTTGAAATATTATATGTTTGCTTTCGTATTTTTATGGCCGACAAACAGAAAGCAGCACGAAAAATTAAATAAAAGCGGGCAGAGCATACGTATATTTTGGTTGATATGGTTATCGTTCGCGATATTCTTTTAATTGTGGCTGAAATGCCGTACCAAACGGATCGCTTACTTGATTAGTGTTAAATTAGTTAAAAATGAGCGATCAGCGCGTACACAAACCGCGGACAGTGGAGACCAGAACCCTTCTCCTCAATCGGATATTCCTGTTGCCACTGTTGCTTCTGTTTTTAGGGGAAAGTACATCAGTTGTGGCCCAATTTTTTTCGGTGGATAGCAGTGGACTAGGCATTTCGCTGATGCAATCCGTGGCCATAGCTCTGAATGCATCCAGCCTCGCCCTGGCCAACAACACCGCCTGGCCGTTGCATCACGAACCGCCGGAGGATCGCTTGGAGATCGAGAGCTATGACTATATAGTGGTGGGTGCAGGAAGTGCCGGGTCCATTGTGGCCAGTCGATTGAGTGAGCTGTGCCAGGTGAAGGTCCTGCTGCTGGAGGAGGGACAACTACCACCGCTGGAATCGGAAATCTTTGGCCTAACCGGTGCACTGCATCATGACGAGCGGTACATGTTCCTGGAGGAAGCAGTGCCCAATCCGAAATGCTGCCAGGCAATGGAATCCACGCACGGCTGCGTTTGGTGGCATGGACGCATGATGGGCGGTGGTGGTGCCATCAATGGCAATATCTATGTGCCCGGCAGTCAGGAGAACTTCAAACGCTGGAATTCAACCGGCTGGGATTGGACGCAAGTTCGGAAGACCTTCTCCCGCCTGCAGCAACGTCTGAATCCCTCCTATCTTCAACCGAATAAGCTGAACTTGAAGTTGGCCAACCTAATATACTCCGGTTCCGCAGAACTGGGTGTACCCCGGATGAAACAACCATTGATAGCTGGTGCTACGTTCGGTTACACTCATCATGTCCCGGTGACCGTAAACCAAGGACGAAGGGCCAGCAGTGCTCGTTTGTATTTGGCCAATGATCAAGTGAATAGAAGAGCGAACCTAAAGGTAATACGAGGCGCTCAAGTTCAGAAGGTACAACTAAATGCGGAGGGATCCCGAGCAACTGGTGTGATCTATACCGTAAATGGTGTGGAACACACGGCAAAAACGTCAGGGGAAGTTATCCTGAGCGCAGGAACCCTCAATTCCGCCAAGTTGCTTCTTTTTTCGGGCATCGGGCCGCGGGAGGAGCTACAAAGATGGAACATAACTACGCACCAGGACCTTCCAGTGGGTCGAAATCTACAAGATCATGGCATGATGCCGTTGTTTCTGCTCTTCGGTTCAAATTGTGCCGTCAACAGTACACGGGATCCCACAGAAAATCCCTATGCTCCTGTATCTGTCACACAGTATCTTCTGGAAAATCAGAAGGGTCCTTTGGCCAGTGGCTTCTACATGATGGGCTACATCAATTCCAGTTCGCCGAGCAGCAGTCGTGGTGAACCCGATCTGCATGTGGTGGCCCACACTCTTTTACCCAAAGGAAGTACCGGAAGCTTTGGCTACTTGGGCTTTCGGCCGGAGTTGGTTCAGGCTCAGCAGAATATTTTGCAGAAAGGAGATCTACTACAAATCATGGGCTCACTGTTGCGACCCCTTTCACATGGCAGAGTCAGTCTATTGAGTAAAAATTCCGCTGATCAGGCAAAAATCGAAAACCACTATGGCGAGGCTCTAGAGGATCAGCAGACGCTACTTCGCTATGTGCGATATATTCAAAAGTTGAGCAAAACCCGACCTTTTCGTCGATGTGGTCTACGGCTTTGGAAGCCGCCCCTTTCCGAATGCGATACATTAGCTGCCGATTCCGATGACTACTGGTTGTGTTACATCCGATATTTCTATGTGGGTGCCTGGCATTCCGTGGGCACTTGTCGCATGGCTCCAAGGAAGGAGGTGGATTCCGAGGAGGACGGAGGCGTGGTGGACGAAAGATTAAGGGTTCATGGGGTCAAGGGTCTTCGTGTGGTGGATGCCAGCATTATGCCGGAATTGCCAGCGGGCAATACGAATGGACCCGCCATGATGATTGGTGAAAAAGGGGCACAAATGATTCTCGACGATCGGGAGGCGAATAATGAGGTGGTTCAGGAATGCTGATCTTTTATAATATGTATTATAATTTTAAGAGGAACTGAAAATAAGTTTTGTTGATATCTCTGTAATAAACGAAAACCATATCTTTGCTGGAAAAATAAAGCTTTAGCACTAGTAGTTGGTATGGGATGCCATATTTTTATAGTTAATAATAATAATAATTTTTGCACGACTTTACTAAGTACTTTTTTGTCTATAACTTGACTAAAAATGGTCACACAGCAAAAAGAATTACCATTTTATACTCCTTATAACCAATACTAACCACCCCTTTCACTTTTAAACGGATTTTGTAAAATTAATTTTTGGCCAAATTTTCGCATTTTTTGTAAGGGGTACCATCATCAAAATTTGCGAAAAATTGAAAAATCTTAGAATTCTCAAACTTGAATGCAAATCGATTGGTATTTAAACAACGAACTCAGCGAGGTATGACATTCCTTATTTGGGTCAGTAATTTCAAAGTTTTGATCAAAATAGCGATTATTTTTTTCGCAAAAAATTTGGAAAACTATTTTTGGCAAAAAGCTCAATTTTCAAGTTGGCTTTTTTGTCTATAACTTGACTAAAAATGGTCTCACAGCAAAAAGAATTACCATTTTATACTCCTTATAACCAATACTAACCACCCCTTTCACTTTTAAACGGATTTTGTAAAATTAATTTTTCGCCAAATTTTCGCATTTTTTGTATCATCAAAATTTGCGAAAAAAGGCAAAAAATTCAAGTGTTCAAATTGGGATGACAGTCGATTGCGTATTTAATTAATTGAGATATTATTTTCCATATTCAGACGCATATATCCATAGTTATGAACAAAAACGGCTTATTTTCCAGCGGAAAATGAAGGAAAATGTTTTGGCAAAACAAAAACATGATTGGCTTTTCAGCTGCTAATCGAAACTATCAATTCCCATCACTTAATGCGCACATGCTAAACTTAATTTAATTATTATTAGTAATATTTAGATCTTGAAGAAAAGGTTAAAGTCTAGAACCAATTGTAAATGACCAATTAAATGTGCATATGTACGATATGAACAAGCATTTTTTAATTGCTTAAATGCGAACTCAGTTGCCTTCAATACACGAGTTTCTTTATGATCTTCCGCGCTTATCGTATTTTCCGCTTTTTTTCTCATTTTTGGAATGCTGTTTTGTTTTGGTGAGCCCATTTGTTTATGGTCGTGCTTGTAGTAAAGCTATAAGAATGCTCTATAAATAATATCCATTGTTTGGTATCAAGTTGTTATACATACATCTTATATTCTGATTCAGTCGCAATTGAGAACATAAGCCAATTTAAACAATGCAGATAACTTATTTTAAAGTACAATAAACTTTAATTAACATAAGGTATAATTTCTGAATTACCATATTCTCTTGCAGGCCAGTGTTATCTTGGAGTAACTGGGATTGCAGAAGCCCGTGTTTTGCATATTGGTCAATGCACTCACAGAAATAATGCATCTTGGTGGATCAGCAAAATTGACTTGAGCTGGATCAGCAGTTTCGCTGGAGTATAGAAAAATAGTTGCGCCGAAACTCAGTCAGTTGTATTTTCACGATGTCGGCGATCAACACGTTTGTGGCCATGTGGCGGTTTCTGCTGACCCTTGGCCCCTCGGCCATGATCATCCTGCTCCTGAACAAGGGAATCCTGGAGCAGCGGCCGGATATTGTGGATGAGCAGCATCGCGTTCGCTCCATACATATCGAAGATCTTCGTGAATCTTACGATTTTATAGTCATTGGCGGCGGATCGGCGGGTTGTGTTTTGGCCGCCAGACTCTCGGAGAATCCGGAATGGAGTGTACTTCTGTTGGAGGCCGGAGGGGATGAGCCCCTTCTCATCGATTTGCCGCAACTGTATCCGGTGTTCCAGCGAAGTCCGTGGGACTGGAAATACCTTACCGAACCATCGGATCGATACTGTTTGGCCATGGAGGATCAACGCTGCTTTTGGCCAAGGGCCAAAGTCTTGGGAGGATGCAGTTCCATCAACGCGATGATGTATATACGTGGAAATAGACGGGACTACGATCAATGGGCGGAATTGGGAAATCCCGGCTGGAATTATGACAATGTTCTGCACTATTTCCGCAAGTTGGAGGACATGAGGGTGCCTGGATTCGAACGTAGTCCGTACCATGGCCATGGAGGTCCCATTTCCGTTGAAAGATATAGGTGAGTTGCAAGTACAACTGTGAAATCGCATTTTTCAAAGTCATTTTTCTAGATTTCCTTCGCCGCTTTTGGATATTTTCATGAGGGCTGCCCAGCAGCTGGGCATGGTTCATCCCGATGGCGATTTCAATGGTCGCTCTCAGACAGGATTCGCTCCACCGCATGGAAGCCTCCGTGATGGATTGCGCTGCAGTGCCAACAAAGGATATATTCGACGCAGTTGGCAGCGTCCTAATTTGGATATCGTCCTCAAAGCCTTTGTCGAGCGAATTGTGATCGATCCGCAATCGCATCGAGCAATGGGAGTGATCTTCGAATACGGTCTGCTGAAGCACACGGTCAGAGCAAATCGGGAGGTGATTCTGTCCGCAGGATCCTTGGCTAGTCCACAGCTGCTGATGGTCAGTGGTGTGGGCCCGAGGAATCAACTGGAACCACTAGGCATTCCGGTGCTGCAGCATTTACCCGGCGTGGGTGGCAATCTGCAGGATCACATCTCCACCTCGGGTGCAATCTACACGTTTGACAGTCGACAAAATCGTCATCTGTCGTTTATTGTGCCCGAAATGATGAATGAACAGGCGGTGGAGGATTTCGTTCAAGGATCAGATAGCTTCTTCTACGCCATGCCAGTGAGTGAGGTGATGGGCTTCTTCAGCACTCGCTATCAGGATCCCCGACTGGATTGGCCCGATGTTCAGATCTTTATGGGTAGCTATGGCTATGGAGCCGATGGTGGAATGATTGGTCGCAGAGGAGCTGCCATTACATTGGACAACTATGCCGAGGCATTTGAGCCGGTGATCTACCAGGACTCGTTTGTGATAGCTCCACTGCTGATGCGACCACGCTCCAGGGGATTCCTACAGATACGCTCTGCAGACCCTAAAGTCCATCCCCTAATCCATGCCAACTACTATGACGATCCGCACGACATGGCCGTGATGGTGGAGGGCCTGAAGTTGGCCCATCGTCTAACCCAAACTCCGGTGATGCAATCCCTGAATGCCACTATGAACATCTACGAGTGGCGCAATTGCCCGGAGGTGGAGTACCTCAGCGATGCCTTTTGGGAGTGCTTGGCCAGATTCTACTCGCAGACGATCTACCATCCGGTGGGCACATGCAAGATGGCACCAGCTTCGGATCCCGCCGGTGTCGTAGATCCCCGACTGCGGGTCAGAGGAATGCGGGGATTGCGGGTCATCGATGCCAGTATAATGCCCACTATTCCAACTGGGAATACGAATGCTCCGACTCTAATGCTGGCGGAAAGGGGAGCGGATATCATCAAGGAGGACTGGCGCCACTATAGAGATGGAGGCTGGGGTTAGGTACCATGATATTTTTTCTTTTGTACTTTAATTTAAACCAATAAAATAATTTTTAAACAGATAGAATGGTGGCTGCGTTGATTTACATATAGTATAGAGTAAGCTTGCCACAAAAAACGCTTGCCTCGTGCAATAGGAGAACCTTTATAAATATATACACTATACTTTTGCAATCATGAGAAGGTATACTATATTATGGATATGATAGAAAAACGATCTTGCAACCTAGATAAGCCCTTCGAGAACTATTAAATTAAATGCATGCCTGCCTAATTGCACACATATGGCATTGGATTTTTTCCTTTTAATTTTTTGCCTGGGAGTCAACGAATGCAGCCAATGCGATTAGTAATCCATATATCAATTGGAACTAACCATATATAATGGAGAACTATTCATTGTTGTCATTCCACAGGTCAGCTAATTTGCTTTGGTAATGATCTTGGCATTCATTTGACTCATGGTGCTGTTTGTTTCCCATTTTCAATTCAATTCATTTAGTTTTTCATTTATGCTATATTCTCTGTTTTAAAGTGTGAGAACTTGTAATAATGCTACCCAGCGTTTGGAACTTTCGCAATTTTGTAGTGATTACTTATGATATTGTATTCCGGTATAGTTTCGAGTGGAGAGCATATTAGTTTTGTGGCACAGTAGCTTTAAAAATTAAATAACTTTTTCAAAAAAAACAATATTACAAGCCATTTTAAAATTTTACACAAATTGTTCCCTTTATTTTAATTAGTAATTTTAATCTAACTATTTTCCCTTTAACATTTCTTTTAAATATTTTTTTTTGTAATTATGGAAACATGGCAAGGAGTATCTATAAGTTTCATTCATGATATGAAAGCATTGTTCTCAATCGATTTGGCCCGTAATTTATGAGCGGCCACTGAACCTAAATGGCAAATGGCAGCGCGAGCTTACGAGTTTTACCAGTTTGAGTGTCTCAGTGGGCCATGGCTTTGCTTTGGGCCGCAAATCGGAAGAGGTTTTCGAGACTTTTCATGCGAGTGCGCGGCGATTGAGCTGGTCATTCCACGTCCGCCACTGATCGCAAGATGACGCTCCCGAAGCTGCCCCCCAAGTGCATTCTACTCCTGGTGCTGCTGCTCCTGCTGGACTCCAGCCTGGCCAGGTCGCAACAGTTCTTCGTCGCCGAGGATGTGATAACAGGAACGCCAACTGGAACGGAAACTGCAGCTGCCAGCAGAACCGTTTTTGGTGATGATCAATTGCCCATCAACGATCCATCGGGTATGTATTAAAATGTTTCGAAAAATGTAATCAAATCATGTTTGATCCTATACAAGAAATCTCTTGGAATGCACAAGATCTTGTTTCCTGCATCAGTTTGCAACCTTATTAAGAATTTTAGAATAGATACCGTTAAAAGATATAGTTCCATGAATGAACTTAATTCCACATTTTCCGAAAGTATTGTTCCAAAATTTGTACTATCTCTTAAAACTCAATCCAGTTTGTTCCTAAACTTTGAATACATTTTTGATACAATTACAAGGCTTGAAATTTCATAAATATTTTTATTGATCTGGCATTTTTCCTTATAGATCTAAGTGCTGGTTTAAATTTGGCGCCCGTTGGCAGTCTGATTGCGGCAGCAGCGAATGCCGAACCCCCTGCCCCCGTTCAATTTATTCGCACGGCCATGAACAGCGGGCTCTGACCGCCAGGTGGCGCTAACCTGAATTCTGAAACACCCCAAAAATAATTGTCTCTAATTTTTAGCCGCCTTTTTGGGCACACGTTTTAATTACTTTGTTAAGCTGCATTTTTGTTTTTTTTTTTCTGTTTTTCATTAAGCTGAACTGCTTTGGTTTTGTTTGCTGCCTTAATGTGTGTTTGTGTCGAGCCAAGTGCTATAAATGATTTTATAATACTCGTTTAATCTGGTTACGACTTTTTCGGAGCGATAAAAACTGTGCAGTTTGGGACTCAGTTTTCAAAGCCATTTGTTATCTAAATGTGTTATCAAGGAAATTTCTGTTACGTTACTATTTTTCAATCTAACTTGGCTGCAGCTCTTAAATGGCGAGCAATGCTATCCGTAATACTTATTTATATATAAAGTTAAAATGTTATAAATTTCAAAAACAATTTTGTAATTTTTTAAATCTTCACTTTGATTTTAGAAAGATCACACAAATATTTAATAATAATATTATATTATATCATGGTTATTTGTTTATATGTCCTTCATCGAAATATTCCAATTGCATCCAGAATGCGATAGGGATCGAAAAATATGTAGAGTAATTGGAAGAAAGTAGTTCAAATGAGCGATGAACTCACTTCGATTGCGATTCTGGTTCTCATCATGATGATGCCGATTCACAAACTGGAAAATTTCTATACACTACTAACAATTATTTAAAACGTATAATGCTCCACTCTTTATCGTTAAAAATAAAGACACACTCGCTCAAAAGACAAACAACGATGCTTTCGATAAGCATTGAAAAGTCAACGTAAGCTTTTTACAGTTTTCACATTGATTAAAGTTTTATAGAGCTGCTAAGAATGTTTAAAGAAATCGGCAAACCATTTTTAATTAAAATTTAGTTTGGCTTCATTAGCGTTTCGGATTTTCTTCTTGTGTATTGAAAAATTAAATTAATCACCATTAAATGTATTTATTGTCTCTGCGTGCACTTGTAACACACTCGCTCTCGCTCTGCCAATGGCTGAGTCAACGTCCTCGGCGGATGGTCGCCGCAGGGGGAGGATGTACTGTACCTGCTTATCAGATCAGTGGCTATAAAAGCGAATCTTCAGCCGCGACTGCGCCTCAGAGACAAATAGAACCGGGTCCAAACGAGTGGCACAGGCTAACGCAAAGGCAAACGCAATGTCACTAGACGGTGGCCAGAATCTTAGCTTGGATGCGGCGGGCATTGGCCCACATCCATGTGGATCCGGTAGTTCGCCAGCACCACCTGGCATTGGGTTGTTGAGTGGCATGGTGACCGTTCTTGTGCAAACGCTTCTATCGTCTCAGTGCCTAGTTTCGCCCGCTAGCCAGTGGCCAGTGGACTATGTTGGCGATTTGAGTCAGCCCTACGATTTTGTGGTCATTGGAGCAGGATCGGCGGGATCCGTGGTGGCCAGCCGGCTGAGCGAGAATCCCGACTGGAGAGTGCTCGTCCTGGAGGCGGGCGGTGATCCACCCATCGAATCTGAGGTAAGTTCCTGTATACACATTGGCCTATGCCATGAGATCGTGCCTTGGTTTTTTCTAATCTCATACACAAAGCTCTGTAAAATACAATCTATCTAAACTTTTCCACTCTTGAGCTTTTCCATCTAGTAACGAGGCAAAACAAACCCACACCAAGACCATACCATAAAATAATAATAGTAAATATAATTATGATTACCTTATTAACAATTTGTATTCCAATGATGTAATAAACAATTTTCATCAAATCACAGGAGGTAATGGAGTTACCAAATCAATTGATGTTAGTTACTGCATTTAAATTTGCATAACAATGACTGTAGCATTCTTCATAGCATTAGGTTAAAATTTTACTCAAAAATCATTTTATGTCTATAAGTATGCAATAATTAGAATCGAATATATTTTAATTATATATATTAATACATTTGCAATTCCTTGCAGTTGCCGGCACTATTCTTTGGACTGCAGCACACGAAGTTCACGTGGAACTACTTCACAGAGCCCAGTGACGATGCCTGTCAGGGAATGAAAGATGGTCGCTGCTATTGGCCACGAGGCAAGATGCTGGGAGGATCGGGAGGAGCCAACGCCATGCTATATGTTCGTGGCAATCGCAGAGACTTTGATGGTTGGGCGGCAATGGGAAGCACGGGCTGGAGTTATGATCACGTGCTGCCGTTCTTCGAAAAGTCGGTCACGCCTCAAGGTAATGCCACCCATCCCAAGGGTTATGTAACCTTAAAACCGTTCGAGCGACAAGATAATGACATACATCAACTGATCATCGATGGAGCTCATGAGTTGGGACAGCCATATGTGGAGAGATTCCAAGAGGGCAGTGAAACGGGCTATGCCCACGTGCCGGGAACCGTGAGACAAGGTCAAAGGATGAGCACAGCCAAAGGATATTTGGGTGCAGTCGCCAAATCTCGATCCAATCTTCATGTGGTTAAGAATGCACTGGTCACCAAATTGGATCTCGATGGCGAAACGGTGACAGGAGTTAAATTCGAAAGGGCTGGTGTTAGCCATCGAGTGAAAGTGACCAAGGATGTGGTGATCTCGGCCGGCGCCATCGATTCACCAGCTCTTCTCCTGCGTTCCGGCATTGGTCCCAGTAAGCATTTGGAGGAGTTGGGCATACCCGTAGAACTAGATCTTCCAGGAGTTGGACGCAATCTCCAGGATCATGTCGTTGTGCCCATCTTTTTGAGACTGGACGAGGGTCAAGCCGAGCCAATGACAGAGAAGGCTGTCCTGGATGGTATATATCAGTACCTTATCCATCGCACCGGACCTCTGGCTGCTCACAGCACCGCCTCCTTGGTGGCGTTCATTAACACAAATGCGAGTAGCGATAGTGCTTATCCGGATACCGAGAACCATCACATGTTCTTCCAGAGAGCCGATCACGCTTCGCTGGAACTTTTTACCAAGGGTCTATCCATTCAAGACCAATACACAGACGTATTGCAAGAATATCTCAAGGACTCCCATTTGCTGTGCGTTTTTATTCTACTCTCACATCCTGCGGCCAGAGGTGAATTGCATCTAAAGAGTAGAGATCCCAAGGAGCCGCCGATCCTAACCAGTAATTACCTATCGGAATCGGAGGATGTGGCCACCTTGATGAGGGGCATACGCTACATCGAGTCCCTCGGACAGACCAAAGCTTTTCAGGATCACCTGGCCGAGATAGCTAGGATTCCGATTAAAGAGTGCGATCACATAGAGAACTACCGCAGTGACGAGTACTGGCGATGCTATGCCAAATACTTCACCGTCACGTGTTACCATCAATCGGGCACCGTGAAAATGGGCCCCGACTCCGATCACGAGGCCTGTGTAAGTCAGCGTTTGAAGGTTCATGGATTGGAGAACCTGCGAGTGGCGGATGCCAGCATAATGCCAGCGGTGGTCAGTGCCAATACGAATGCGGCCACGGTGATGATTGGTGAGAGGGCGGCCCACTTCATCCAGGAGGATTACCAGGGCGAGGCAGTTGGCGCCAATGGAGGTCTATGGGTGCCGCACATGCATGCGGATGACTTCTAGTTTGATAATTCCAAACACAGCCCTCCTTTCGATTGGCAACTTGTCAACAACAAGTTGTTGATATCAAAACAAAATGCATCCATTAAAATCTATTGATTTCAACACAATTCGGTTTATCGAACTATGTAAACTACACCCTTTCCTTTGCTTCACCAGAAGGTTCTAAGCAACAAGTTTAGCCCACGTTTAACAAAATTCTTAAATGGATATTTATAAAATGTTTTGCAAGTATTTCCCTACAAGATTTGTTTGTTATTGTTTAAGTATTAGTGATTAAATAGCATTTTTTTTTTACAATTATAATAAAAAATATAAAGAACGAAAATCAATGCTTATGTATTTGTTTGTTCTTTAATTATGAAAATGTTAGAATCTTTGCGCTTTTATAATTATAAGTTAATAGAATATATAAGAAGAATATATTTGCCAAGTAATGATGGACCTGAGCTTGCTTCCAAATACAGATAGATAAACGTTCTTTACATTTCGCTGTAGAATTCTCTAACTTATTTAGAACGAAGAATCATGCTCCTGATGAAGAAACAGATACAACATAAAAATCAGCTTCTGAAGCACCTGCCATTATTAAGATGTTTAGCATATTTTGCCCAAACTTGACCCACAAACCCATACAACAGGTTTGCGCTGGCGATACCTCAACAAAAATACAACCTGCTCTTATCAGCTGGAGGCGAAAGAAAAAAAACAACCAAAAAACACGGCCACCAACGAGCATAAAGATAACCGAGTGCAAAGCTAGGGAGGCTCTAGATTCTCCATTCTCCAATCTCTAATCTCGATTCACGATTCTCGATTTTGGGTGGCTTCTATGGGTCGCTGCGGGTTTATCACATCTCGATTAGCTAATCTTCGAGTGATAAGGGGAGTGCCGCGCAGCTGCTGAAGGCGGAAGGTGCGTCTAATTTATGTGTGTGTATATATGGGTATATATGCCATACACCTAGGTACGGCTATATATACACATACGACTCGAAGCGAAATGCAAATGTTTTCAAGCGATTTTTGTTTTTCTTTTTTTTTCTGTTGATTTACGGACGCCGATGGCATACGAAAAGCGTTCGCGGCCCGGCCGTACAAATTCCGGTTGAAAGCCGGTCCGGTAGAACAGTTGCCGTCGAGCGGAGAGAGCGTTCGCACGTGTGCCGCAGGTGGATTACGGATTTTTGGAGTCAAGGATTACCGCAGGATCACCCGAGGATAATACAGTGCTTAGCCAGTGGGTATTCCGTGGATTTAAAGTGCAAAGCTTAAAGATATCAGGAGTATTTTAAGTGCTTTATTTTGAATTTTATAAGGAAACCTATTGAATTTTTAAAGCAGATAGATAACTTCCGAAATCCTTGGCAAGGAAAATAGAGTCGGAGGACCAAATACTAATTGCTAGTTTGCTAAAGCTCCTAAATACATTTTTTTTAAAGAGCAGTGTACAAATTATTATTGTTTGAGAAAAAGTTCTTATGCATGTCCTATTGTTTTTTAAATACTTGTTTTTTTGTTTTTCTAAGAATTGGGATTGGTTCAGTATGAAAGCTTACGATGGAAAATTTCCAAAAGTCATAAAGTTTCTTTAACTATTTCTGACAATATTTAATCTAATAATAAAAAAAAGTATTTGTTCCTAAATAATTTGCTTTAAGAAGAATTTTAAAATGTTTTTTATCTCCAGTACTTTTTAAAATGACCAATTTTTTTTTAGCTCATCTAAAGGACATTTTGGAACACCACAATGGAGTTCCTTAGCGCCCAGTGCGCTGCCCGTTCGGCGGGTCCGGCAAATACGCTGATGTCCCTGCTCCTGTCCACGCTGATCACCAAGTATTGCGATCTGAGCGGACAAAATCAGTGGCCAGAGGACAAGGGCGATTGGCTGGATCAGGCTGGTGGCTTCAAGCATGACTACGACTTTATTGTGATTGGATCGGGTAGTTCGGGCGCAGTGGTTGCTGGTCGTCTGGCCGAGGTAAAGAACTGGAAGGTGCTGCTCCTGGAGGCCGGTGGTGATCCACCAATTGAGACGGAGTTCGTTGCCTGGCACATGGCCACCCAGTTCTCCGAATGGGATTGGCAGTACCACTCGAAACCGAACGGACGTGCCTGCATGGCGATGAAGGGCGAAAGTTGCCACTGGCCGAGGGGCAAAATGTTGGGCGGCACGAATGGAATGAATGCCATGATCTATGCCAGAGGAACGCGCAAGGATTTCGATGACTGGGAGGAGAGGGGCAATCCCGGATGGGGCTACGATGAGGTGCTGGAGCACTTCCGCAAGGCCGAGGATCTGCGTTCCACGCGACCGGACTACAAGCCCGGCGATCATGGCGTCGGTGGACCAATGGGACTGAACAATTACGTATCCGACAACGAATTCCGCACCACCATTCGCGCCGGCATGCAGGAGATGGGCTACGGCAGTGCTCCGGACTTCACCGAAGGCTCGTTTGTGGGTCAAATGGACATCTTGGGCACTCAGGACGGCGGTCGTCGTATCACCACTGCCCGATCTCATCTGAAGAAGAATACGCCCAATCTGCACATCCTGCGACATGCCCACGTCAAGAAGATCAATCTGGATCGCAACAATCGAGCGGAGAGTGTGACCTTTGTGCATCGCGGCAAGAAGGAGTACACCGTGAAGGCCAGCAAGGAGGTCATCGTGTCCGCCGGTGCCATTGGTTCACCCCAGATCCTGCTGCTCTCAGGTGAGTTTAACACTTAGTCAAGCAAGATTTGAATATGAAAGTAGCCATTACGAACAGTATTTGTTGGTATTATCATATAGTTTACAAAAGTACCATACCCGAAACCTTCAAAAATATCAGAAAACCCGTTTATATTAACGCGCTCAACTTATTTTTTGATAATATAAATAATGCAGATAAGTGAAAATAAGTTCTATATAAGAGTACCATCTTTAAACCTCTATTCTTGATAACATATAAATATCTGTTCGGATCTCCGGATAGTTAAATTCTGATAGTGTTTAAGCGAGGTACCTTTTCAATATGCAATTGATAACAGTCAGTTTAAAATAAGGAAATGCGAACACGATAGCGAGTTTAGATTAGAGTTTTTCTCAGTGCAAAAGTGAGATATACTTTCATCCTTCAATCCTACTTTAAGCCCCTAAATCTTGTTGATTTTAGTTTAGCTTCTGTTTTTGTTTGTTGCATCTAAAAAGCCTGAAAAGACTTTTGATAAGCGCGGATCGGGGGGCGATTAGATAGCCGGAATACGATATCAGACCCAAGCAACGGAGCCTCTTGTCGATGAGATGTCAATGTCAAATCGGCAGCAAGGTCGTGCAAGGTCAAGCGGTTATGTCTGTCCGATCGGTAGGGATTGTAAAAATATGTATGGAAAAGAACGTTCTAGCGAGATATAACAAAATCTATTACGATTGTGCGGTACTTCCCCTTCAAGCAGGGAGAACAATAAAATTACCAGCTGCCGACTTCTAGATTTTAAGTATAGTATTTCACCATAGTTGAAGTTTACAAACCTGCAAAGAAAAACAATACAAAAAACATTTAGTGAAATTGTTTGAGCGGAATATTTAGAACAAATCTTCTTGAAGAACAAGTTCTAATACAATTTTCATAATAATTCACATGAATTTTAAACTAAAATGGGACAGGTTTTTTAGTTTAACTTGGAAACGGGTTTCTCTATGTATATCAAACATTCTAAACAAAAAAATACGCAGCTAAATATACAGCTGGTTTTGATGATACACCGCAACTAGTTAAGCATTTGAGACTTTAAGTATGAAATGAGTTAGTTTAACTAATTGCAACCTTATATTTACTCAGGCATCGGTCCTGCCGATCACCTGAAGAGCCTGGGAATTCCCGTGAAACTGGACCTGCCCGTGGGTGAGAACCTCAAGGATCACGCCAGTCTGCCGGTGATCTTCCAGATCGACAAGTCCACTGCCCGGAAACCCACCGAGGAGGAGCTGGTGGATGCTATGTACAACCTGCTTATGGGTCGTTATAGCAAACTGTTGCACCACGAGGCCACCGCCTTGACGGGATTCATCAACACCACCTCGATTGAGGGACCCAATCCGGACATCCAGACCACCAATTTCTTCAGCCTGATGCAGAGTCCTGAACTGAAGGGCTATGTGGCTGCCACCGGATTTAATGATCGTGTGGCCAAGAGCATTTTGTCGGCCAACCAGGAGACCAATACCTACATTACATATTTGCTGCATTTGAAGCCTTTCTCGGCGGGAAGTTTGACCCTGCAATCTACGAACTATTTGGACGCTCCGATCATCGATCCCGGTTATATGACCGATGAGCGCGATGTAGACACCTATATCAGGGCCTTGAACATCTACAAGAACTTGCCGAATACCAAAGCCTTCAGTGAGCGGGAGGCCGCACTCCACAAACTGGATTTGGAGGCATGCAATGGTCTGACCTATCAGTCGGATGACTACTGGCGCTGCTATATCCGTCACATGACCACCACCGTTTACCATCCGGTCGGAACCACTCGCATGGGCCCATCCACTGATCCCACTGCCGTGGTGGATCCCCAATTGAGGGTTCATGGCGCCAAGGGATTGAGGGTGATCGATGCCAGCATTATGCCCGACATTGTGGGTGCCAACACCAATGCCGCCTGCATCATGATCGGCGAGAAGGGGGCGGACATGATCAAGGAGGAGTATCTGGGCGGAAAACACACCGAGCTCTAAGCTCAGCGATATTTTACGATATAAGCTTTAACTTTTTGTCAATTTTTTTTTTGTTATAATAAATATATGCTTCTTAAATAGAATTGTAATTGAATGTTTGAATCATGATATATCATATTAATAACAAGAAGGAGTAGTAACAATACTTGCAAAGTCAAAACATATAGAATTCAATTTGAAAATTATTAAAACGCCTTTTTTGCCTTAAATTCTCTTTAAGCCTTCTCGGCTTTCTACTCTACATATTTATGTACGTTTCCTTGATTTTTTACATGTCTTTGGTTGACGTCCTAACTAAAATGTACAATGGCTCTAAAACTGTTATAAGCTTCCAATAAATTACATTTGTCCTTGCTTTAAAATTGGAAAATTTAATATATCTTGGAATACATTGCTTTTTTTTTACTCTACCAGGATATTGAATAATTCCATCCAATTTAATTTTGGGTGTAAAATTCGATTGGTAATATGATTTATCTGGCAAATGCGAAAAACGCACCATCAGCATTAAGTGGCGATTGTATTGAATCTCGACGATACTTGATGCTCGGCCTGGTTAGCTTCGTTTTGGTTTTGATTGACAGCTTTCACTTTTAATTTTTTGCCGTTTTGTTTTATTTATTTCTTTCTGCATTTATTTGGAACTAGGTTTATATATAATTTTTCGATTTTTCGGCCAGCAAATTGCCGCTCATTGCGGACAACTCATTATCCATGCCCGGCGACCAACGCAATATGTATAATACTTCCAGGCGCCGCGAAGCGTGCCAGTTTTTCGTTTTTTGTGTTTGAGTATTTCGGTTTTCATCTAATGGCTGGCGGTGCATACCAAACTAAACGCAATTAATTGTTGGCCAAGTGCTGTTGGCCACCAAGTGGGTGGACGCCTCGTAATTGTATAATAAAGGTGTTAGGGAAACAGAAATTAGACGAAGGCAGTCGAGATAAATGCGAGTTATTGTTTAGTGTTTCGACTAAATCATTTCTTATATTTTACAAGACGAAGGTGTTACAAATTTGCATTTGACTTGCTTTATGACCTTTTTGGTAGTTAAATTATTAAGCTTTAAAAAGGTTTTCTTACACTATGGCATTAATACGGATTAGGATATTTTGCAAGGGAATTACAGTACAATCTTAGCCATAAACCCTTTTCAATTTACAAATTGAACTCAGTTGCATTGAAATACATATCTGTACTATCCGTTTTATTACGAAATTCACTTTGAACAATTGCTCCATTTAGTGTGAGAGGTTACACTATCTTAAAACCCCCACCCACTTGTGACCCCTTCCTCTTCGCCACTCCTTTCATGTAATTAACAAAGGTCACGTAATAACTCTTTTTTTTCTTGCCATGCACTTGACCAAGCCGCAAAATGGAAACCAATTAGATGAAATCGCTCGCGATACAAGCCAAGATAATGGGTATGGGATATGGCATACCTAACACATTCAGTCGGTGGAAAGTGAAAAATGACTAAATTTACGCGGGAGTACGCACGGAAATTCCAAAAATCCGAAAAACACACATATGCGTAGGTAAAGCTAAACAGTTTGGTTAAGTGATTGGGATGATTTTCTACTGCCAGAGGAAATGTCAGCTCACCGACTACCAGTTGGCCACTGTCTGCCACGCCCACCACCCTCCCCCCCTTCGGCAACCGCCCATCGGGTAACCTACATATCTATGTACATATGGTACACATCTGTTTGAAGTCTTAGGCACGTCGGCCAAATCGGCCATGCTCGACTGCTGTTCAGATACACGAGCCGAGATACAAATCGGAGATGGACGTGAGTTGAGCAGATCGTGGTGGGATACTCACGGCTAGATATTGTAAATTATAGGGGAGTTTATCATAATTAATTACTCAAAAATATGCAGCGAAATGTACTTTTGTGCTTGTGCAAATTAAGAAAACATTAGGCATTCAACATTACTTAATAAGTAAACATTCTATAAGATTTAAGTTAATTTCTTAGCCTCTAAATATGGAAATGAGAGCTTAACTATAAATATAATAAATATAATAGGAATTTTATGATTTGCGATTGCAGAATCGTGTCACGATACCATTTCTAGGAGATTACGCGTACTTGGCTCACTTGCTGCTGTTGCTCCATGGCTTCGTTTCTTGCATTTGTCGTTTAATGAAGTTCATTTCCAGTGCGCAAGCTGGAGATACCGATGTGGATGACTCAGCTAAAAGACAAAGTCATGGTTGGACTCAAGGGGCTGAAAGAGGGCGGCTGGGGATGCGTAATTGTTATGTCACCCAAAAGGGGGCTTTCTTCTGCGTAAGGTTGGCCAGAAGAAAGGGGGAGAAGACGCCACTTCGCTTTACCCAACTTCATTTTATTATTTTTTTTTGGAGCCTCTTCTATTTTCACTTTTAATTGCCCTCGAGCTAAAATTTGTTTGTTGATTGGGCAATTGGCCCAAAAGATGTATTGCGTCTGGCATGGGCGTCTAGTACATAGGTAGTACTCATATGAAAAGTGGTTAGTGCCGGAAATTGTCCGCCGTGACGCCAGAAAGCCCGTGTGTGTAAAACCATATAGCAACACTAATTGTAATTGTAGCGGAAATCGTTGATTAAATATGCACAGAAGCCTGGGAACCGAAAGTGTTTTCTGGCCATTATGATGCATTAGTATTCATTAGAGAGTAATTTGTTTGGTAAGAGCGGCTTTAAATGAGTTTTAAAGATGTTACCCTTGCAACATTTCATTTATTTAAATGAATTTGACATCAAGACCTTCGATTTAAAGTGATCCAGAATGTTAGCAACAAATCAACAAATAACAATGGAACCTTGCATTCCCAAGATTTATCAAGTGCAAAGGCCTCCCTTCAAAAAGGTCACTTCACTTGATCATTGAAGTATGGCCCTAACAAAAAAATAAACCCAAAGAAGAAACCAAAACAAAAGCCGGCAAGACATACTCATCGCAAAAAGTTTGACAAGTTTATTTGTGGCTTTTATTGTCAAGTTTTATTTGTTTATCCGTGCGGGGGGAAGTGGAGTTTCCCCGACATTCGCATGGAAAACTCTGCTTAAATTGCTTGTGCTGACCTTGCCCCATTAGATGGTGATATATCAAACGATCGTCACATCATCGCGGCTCCGTTAATTTGCGGGCATTATATTGTGTGTGAGACTTTCGTCATTCCTTTTGCAGGTGGAAGTGGTTCAAGTTTTTCGGTCTCAGGGACTGGCCAATTGGGAAATGCTCCAGTAAACACTAAAATAGTGTCAACCCAAGATAACTGACCATAGATAGTACCAAATATAAGATAAACTATCCAAAAACAAAGAAATTAAAACGTTATATTTCTGGGAAAATGTTTTCAAAATTATAGCTCATACGTCCTGTTGCTTACCTCATACTTTTTAGCGTAAATTTCTGTGTGAAAATATGAATCAATTTCATTTAATACAACATTGCTATTAACTATCGTATAAAATGCATTTATATTATTAAATTCATATATTTAAAAGGAATATCAAAGCGGCCGCCTCTTTGAAATCAGTCCCCATTTCGCCTTAATCCCTCCCGGATATCACATTGTATAACAATGCACAATGCAACAAGGAAGTCGTATGGAATGCAAAAATATGACTATCTATATCTATATTTTTCGGGACCACCATCAAAAACATCACCCCATAGACAGAAATTGAAGCAATTTTCGTGGTTCCATTGAATGTCGATTAATACCACAAACTAGTTGCGTTCAATATCCGTTCGATATCAGGTGTGTAATGTAATGTAATGACAATTACTTGGCAAAAATCGTGTTGTGGTTTGTCAATTGGCAAATACACACAAGCACACACTGATCGAAATAAAAAATAAAACCGGTTAAACAATGAAAACAATCAACCAACAACTAAATGCCACAAATTTCACTTTGATCTTCACTTTTGTATTCAACTCTTCGGCTTCTTCAATGCCAAAAACTGGTCAATTGATTGTGGTTCTTCTGCCAGCTGTCTTTCCAAGTCAAACTCAAAGCCGATAACGTATTGTAAGTACAGTGAAGATTATCCAAATGAAGTTATTAATGAACCATAGTGTAAAGGGTACGAAAAATATTAAATTATTCGAAAAATGTACAGAGTTATAAACAAATTACTGAAAAATGTATTACATTTTTTGGAAATTCAGAAATCATATAAATGAATAAGTTGTGGTTTAATACCTAGCTAAAGAAAGCATATGCGAAGCGGAATCGGTTAGTATCGGGTAAAAACATATGGTAAGGCTTAAACTTTACAAATTTTCAGTTATCGATGTTCGACTGTTCATCTTGTTGTTGTCTTTACTTAAAAGGCTTACGTGCGCAATCCCAACTACACAACTGCCTGAGTAACTCGAAGTTGAAACCCGAATTTCGACTCAAAATCGAGCCCATCGTTCGCGGAGAGAAGTGCACATAACCGTAAAGTGAGCATGAAGGTCGTCTGGCGTCTGCAAGGAAATTCGAAATCGAAGAAGAAGAAAAAAGAAAGAGGCAGAAGCGGTGCTGAAGGAAAAAAACTGCAAATGTCAGATATATCTTCGCAAGTGCTTGTGAGTGAGAGGCAGGAGCTGCAAGCGGTTAATTGTAACCGTTTCGCAATGCACAGCATCAGCCATCAACCGCAACCGCATGGCATATGTGCATGTGACTGTACATGTGAGTATTGATGTGATCGTGCGTGTGGGAGAGTGCGAAAGAGAGGCTCGCGAATCGGTAACCGTTTCACATTGCAAAATGAACGCAGACGAAACGGTTAGTTTTTTAAAGATCTTTAAATTTAAAAATATATATATAAATATATTTAAGTGTATTATTTTGAAACAATACTCCCTTTTTATTAAGTAAATACTATTTTAAATAAATGCATTTTCATTTTGATTTTCATAGGATTGGATAAGAAAAATGAAGTCTAACAATAAAAAATTATATATAAGAATGCAAATACAAGCGAATTAAATCCAATTAAATGTATGTGCCAATGTTTGCGATCAAAAACTGTTTTTAAAACTCAGCTGCCGCGGAAAATGCAGTTGGATTCGCTGGAGAAAAACGTGCGCATGCGCAACCGATTGCTGGCAGCGACGCTGGCGTCCTCTGCCACGGCTACCGCCTCTGCCGGCGCTGCAGCAGCGGAGACAAAACGTCGCAGGCCAGCTTTTGTGGCTCAGAAACGCAGCGACTGCCAACCGAGGCACACACGAAACGGGCTGGCGAGGCGAATTATCCAGTGAACCGGTTAACCGATTATCCATTATCCATTGCACGATTACCCATAACCGATACCAAAATCAGCGCGCGCGGCCCAGCTAACTATTTCAATTACAATTTATTTATTTTTGTTTCTGTTTACTCAATGTGTTTACGAGGCCTAAATGAAAGTGCAGAAAGGCAAGTGACTGTGAATGCGAACGTGACGATGGCACAGAGAGAAAATATCACAATATATATGTATATATAGTCCATGAAAAGCAGTAAACGAATAATAACCCATACTTCACCTTACAAGCTTAAAATATTAATAACAGCTTTTTCATCTCCTTTAAACGCTTATTTTTTCAATATACATATTGAGAACTTGAAATAACCGTATTGTGATGTTTTTTTCCCAGTGTGCTTTGATAGTGAATGCAAAAATCCAACAAAAGTGGCCTGAATAACTAACTCATCGCAATGCAGTCACAGCAATAGAGCGGAACTAAACCTAAGGAAACGCCCAAAGAAATTCAAGAAAGGAAGGGAAATCCTTCCCTAAAACAAAATTGCACCCGTAAACCGATCCCCCTCCAAAAATCATGGTCGTAGTTCCCGCTCTTGGCGCCGCCGCCGTTTCCGTGGGCGGTCTGCTCTTCAAGGCGAGTGCCGCCTCTAAGGCGGCGGCGGCAGCGGGCGTGGCAGCGGCAGGAGCCTCCAAACTGGGCCTGGCCATCGCCGGTGCTATCAAACTGGCCACCGCTGTAATTGGCGTTGGTAAACTGACCATACTGCCCTTTCTGATAGCGGCTATAGCCTACTATAACTACGATCTCTTCGATCCGGAGAATCGACCGTTCAACGTGCAGCAAGTGGATCTGGCCTACGACTTCATCATCATCGGTGGCGGTTCGGCGGGCACTGTTTTGGCCTCCAGACTCTCGGAGATACCGCATTGGAAGATCCTGCTCCTGGAGGCCGGTGGCCATGAGACGGAAATCTCCGATGTGCCGCTGCTGTCGCTCTATTTGCATAAAAGCAAAATGGATTGGAAGTATCGGTGAGTCAATGTCTGGATATATTTCAACTTTAAGCCTCATTTTCAAAAACTTTACATGTGTGAAAATCAAATGCACTAGTTTCAAAAGAAGTTGTTACTAAAATTGAGTTGTGTTTATTGTACGATCATCATTCTTCCTTCTGACCTCAGCATATTTTAAATTCTACCTACAACTTAATTGTATAAAAGGTTACTTCCTTATTTCACCTGCTGAAATACCAAATATGTTTCGATTATTTTACTGGGTCAAATTGTTGGCCTTAGCAGTGGCCGGGCCTGCCCTTTGCTTGCGCCCTTTTTTTTTTTTTTGGCCAGCTCATCCCAATGACGTTGCCATTTTTCCAAAGTTGGCAACGAATTCTGTCCATATGCTAATCTGCATCGATGAGCTGTAGTCATTAGTATTCGGAATAGACCAAATAGACGGCTCAACTTGAATGGGTTGCGGGTTCAGACGATGATGATGATGATGATGATATGATGGTGGCAAAGGCCGGATTCGTTTAGTTAGCAACCGCCTGCCAAATTTCAGACTATTTGCAAGCTGTCTTCACACGCAAACAGTAAAACGATTTCAGCACTCGTGGAAAAGAAAGGAAAAATGCACTAACTTATAATGTTTACTCACATAAAATTAACAGTTTTTGGGAAAACCATTGGGAAATATTTAATGAAAATATTTAAGTGGCTTTGTTTTATAAGGTCCTTCTTTTTTTTAGAATATTTAAAGATGTTTCCTTCTCATAACACCATTAGCAGCAATTACTTGACAACAGTTTTCAATGCATTTCTCTTGATTTGTGGCTTCTGCTCACCAGTGATCCCATTTCTTCGATCTTGGATCTCGTATCTTTCACTTTTCCCCGGCCCACTTTCATTTCCCGGCTCATCCCCCCACCATCCAGAATGTTCCAATTAGATAAAGAGACAAACGTAGACCATTACCATTTACCAGTATCATCTCGATGGATAATCTTCCACCTTTTTTTTTGTGGCTGTGTCTCGCTTTCATATAGCAATTAAGTGCGGCTTTATATGGCCGCTTGAGCATCCATTAACCAGAAATTTCGGCTTAACAATAAATGGAAAATGATCAGTGCTTCTGAGAGACTGATTCGAATTAGAACGGGCTACCGTTAGGCAGGCCTTTTGGACCCGAGGCTTCTACTTTTTTGGATTTGTTTCTTCTTTTTTTTTGGGGTGGGCCCCCCTGATTTCATTCAGATCGTTTTCTATCTCACGGCATTTCATTAATAACAGCTGATGCCGATGATCAACGGCCACCTGTGGCCACCGGCTCTCAAATTAACAAATCGAACTTCACTGCTTAATTATTCATGAGCTTTGGCATTTTTTTTGTTTTTTTTTCGATTTTTTTTTTTTCTTGGAATTTTGTTCGAGCGTGTTACCAATACCGTAATCCATTTAACTGTTTAATGTGACAGAGGGCTGGGTGTTTTGGGTTGGGTCTATAGGCCTAGCGGCGATTTGCGTTCGGTTTTCTTTATGGGTCTTCTTCGCTCTTTTTGGCTTAAAGTTTCACTTTCAGAATTCCATTCAATTCCATTAGTATGCCCATTCCCTTTCATTGTCTTTCGTTTCCATTCCATTCCTTTTCTTTCCATTCCCATTCCAATTCCATTATATTTTGGCATAATTGAATGCAATATGCGGTTAAGTGCATGCGAAATAAATCATAGGGTGCAAAACAGAGTAAACAATGTGAGCACCGCGAAATAAGTACACATTGCTGTATGCGATTATTATGCTAATCTACCCACAAGAAACCAACTTTAAAGTACTTTGTTATATCACATTCATGCTACTCGCAAAATTTGTTACACTTTTAAGTTAGCCTATTTTTATTTATTTATTTATTTACTTTTTTGAAGTTTAGCGAGTATGAGAAGATTTTGTTTTCAATGTAAAGATTATATAGGAATAATTGACTGTTTTATTAAATTATTATTATAAATCAAAATGAAATTCTAGTACCACCTAAATTCCCCATAATGGCCAAAAACCGTTCAGTGCACAAAAACAAAAACCCAAACTAAGTGCATCGGTGTGGCAATATAATCGAGTGTGTTTCTGAATCATTGCATCATTGGCAAACTCGGGAGAGTCGGCAGCAGTATCTGCATTTTTGTATCTCAGTGCTACCAACTGCCAGTCAGCTGGATCTGCAGAGAGCAAAGTATTCGAAAAATTGTGAGTGTTGTTTGTTTTGGGTGCAATTTGTTCAAAATATCAAACCTCGAAAACCGCTTTACCAGCAACGGGAAATACAGTCAACAGACTGCAACGAAATTGAATCTGAGTTGCACAGAAAAAAAGAGACAGAGACTCGACGACAATCACTCTCACGTCAATCATCGCCGGTAATCTTGATTGACTCACTCGTGGGCTTAAAAGTTTCACCCAACTGAGAAAGTCACTGAATTGGTGTCATCAGTTTGGTATCTGCTTGGATTCAGTGTCAAATTTGTGGAGTTCAAGGTCGTGGGAACACAATCATTAGAGTTTGAGTCTATCAGAGTTTCTAAACAACAAAATCCATTTGCAAAAATGATTTAAAATATTGGAAATACTCTCGCTGCACTGATTATAAATCAAAAGTCCATTTTAAACTACATACATTCGTTTCCGATGACAGGATAAATGTCTTAAAGTTTACAACTTGCCGCTAAATATTTCATAACCCATTCATGTGCAACTATCGCTGCCAGTCATTTCAAAGTATTCAAATTCGAAGCCAGCACCACAGTAGGCGCCGCCTAAAACCAACAATGGTTCTACAGCGTAAACAAGCAGCCCGTTGAGAGGGAGAAAATGTGGCATGGAGGGCTCCCAAAAACCCGACTCGTTATCCCCCGCAAACAACCCATCTGTGTGGTGCATTCCACTTGGGGATTACGCAAGTCGAGTTGGCGATGACCCCCAGTCTTATCCGCATCATTAAATTCCCTCCTCGCGATCGTTAAGCCAGAGATATTTTGGCATCCACAGTGGAGACACACCCCTGACGAATTCGTGTGCAAGCTGCAAGCGGATATCAATTTATGGAACATAAATGTACAATATAAAAAGAAAACAGTCGACTCATATATATGTACTATTAAATTTTAAAGATAATAATAATCTTTTAAATCTTTTATAGAAATTATGAAAAAAAAGTTGTTCAAATACATCCTTTTTAGAACCCCTTTTGTTATTACTCCAATTCTCGCAGTGTATATTCTGCGATCGGGATATCCTATGCCGGTCCAGTCCAATTTCCCAACATAAAACCGGATCGTATCGGAGTTGCTCCGAGCTGCATGGTATGCTATTGTATGGTATATATAGTATAGTATGGCAAAGTGGGTTAGGCGGCCTGCAGGTCTGCATGGAAATGGCACAAAACGAGCTGAATGAAACGAAATGAAATGGAATGAAACGGCGCTGATACTTGGCAATTGCACCTGAGTAGCCGGGTTGCCAATCGCCAAAAGCCACTAAAAATCGGTGAGGAGAGTGGCTTATACGTGAGCCGGTTAAATGGACAGGCTTCGGTGGGTTTTTATACTCGAGACAAGTGCCTCGTACCTCGAATTGTGTCAACCGGGCAATAAAAACCAAGTTAATAATAAAAAAAAAAAAACAACTGCACACCACGTTTGCCTAAAATGAAGAATCACCGATTAACACTAAATATTGATATGGTTATGCATGTATTTCATTTCATTTGAATTTACACAATCGAAAACATGAAACTTGTTGTGACACCAGACGGATCGCAAATATTTGCTGTTAATCTAATTAACACCAATGGATCAACGGCAAGATTATGTAAAGTGGAAAATTATTAGACATTTGTATGATGAGGATATGTTTCGTAGTAATAAGAGGACATCGAACTGTTGTTTATTGTTTCGTATAATAAGCTGTTTACCATAACTTTTCTGTATAAAAAAGGTAGTAAAATTGTAGGCTCTGGAATTCCCACATTTCACTCAGCAATTACGTTAATTAATAAACATTTCTATTAATAAAACCCATGAAACCGTTTTACAAACTAATGCGGCTGCTAAGTGATTTTATATGGCAATAAAACAATCAACAGCAGTTCCATCTGAATGCGTTTCCCCTTAAATTTTGTTGGCTTCTTGGGTTGGGGAATTACTGAGGGGCCTTAACCAACTTTCGGTTAACGAGCATTAAACAATTACGAAAATAATGCAATCAACTCGAATTTTCGGCATGCATATTCATTTCATAAGCGGCAATTATGATTGCTGAGCCCGTGGAATGTCCCTAATGCGTGTTTCATATCCACTGTTTCTAGATTTATTTGCAAAAAAAAATACGAGATTTGTTTATAAATGATAAAATCGCTGAACTTTACCAGCTTAATCGAAAGCAACGCACTGTATATTTAACAATTATCATTATGTCACTAATGTCTTTTGATGATCTTTTCCAGATTACTTTAAAAACATTTAAAATTATATAAAACTGTGAGTTAGCATTTCACCAAAAGTATTCAAGCCTAATAATATACCAAATAGTAATTATTATGTTTGTTTATTATGTTTTTGATTAATTTTAGTTAACAGTTAAATAGTGGTACTTCCGTTTAAAGGACTCCCCTAATCGTTACCGAAACTCGACAATATTTAATTCCCATACAACTCCCACACCCACAAAAAACACCAAAATATAAGCTAAGCGAAATGAGTTAATAATAATTTGTTACGTTTATGTGAGTTAACTGTTAAATGGCAAATAAAAAGCAAACAAATTGCGTCAGTTGGGCGTCTCGCACAGTGGAAGGCCGAAGTTGAGGCGAAAGTTTTTTCTTTTCTTATTTTTCTCTCTCAATTTTTTTTTTTTTACCTGTTAGTTTCGATGTGTGGTTGCACCTGTAGTATCTGCGGTATCTATGAGAAATGGCCGCAGCACGTAGCCAATAAGTCAGTATGCCAAACAATGTGCCACAGTGGAGCCACAGTGGCGCGAATCGATATTAATGGCTCGTCAACGGGCGGTAAGATAGGGGTTAAAGCGAAGAGGAAATAATATTCATCACCGATCTGGGCAGCATAAATCAGACGCCCAATATGTGCATGTCGTATGCTAATTACCCCTTACCCTTACCCTTATATCTCAACCTCTAACTTAAAGAAAAATACAAATAAATATGGAGAAGGGACAGGTTTTGACACCCTAATCGCAAGAGATGCAAATGCATTTGAGACCGACAAGTGACTGATGGACCATGGAGAGCCTAAAATTAACACTAATCCACCGATTAAAATTAACTGACATCTTCACCATTGAGTTTAGTGGGAATATAGCAAGCTATAAATAATATTATTTAGGCAACTAAAAAACCTTTTCAAACAACCTATTTCGCAAATACACATTAAAGGTTTAAATTATTTTACTAACAACCTATTTTTTAAAATCAAAATATGGTTCTGAACATAATTTAAATATATCTACTTAGATTTAAACCTTATGTTATTATGACTTAAAATAAAATCATTGCATCCAATCCAAGATCGAATATAACAATTTGCTGGATGTAAAAGTGAATTTTTTTTTTTTTTAAGGGCAAAAGCGCTAGCTTAAATAGGGTATCACCAACTTCGAGGCTATTTAATTATTTTAATAAATTTAAACTCTTTCTCTTTGGCTTTGGCACGCTTTTCGCCCCGCAGCACGCCATGTTAGCCAAGTAAAATCATTGCTGACCAAGTTTTCCGCAACTGACATTTGATTTCCGTTTGTTTTCTTCGTCGTCGCGGGTTTCTCAGCCGATTGCGGTTGGGTTAACTTGGTTAAGACGTCTCTTGATTGTTGCCTGTCACTGGTAATTTGTATTTTCATTAACGACAAATAAAAAATGTCTTCCTATGTGTTTAGCAGCGGGTACAATGGGCACCCAAAAGAAATGGAATTTCGGATTATTAGATTCGGAAGAGCTGAGATGAAAAAAGAAAATAAGCCACCAGAGTTGTCAAAACGTTTTGTTGGCCAATTTGTCGGTTTATATTGGCTGCACTCACGGCAGGAAAAAATATTCGAATAATGCTGGGAACTTAGCAAATGGATTATTATCTTAACAAATGCGTAACTTTGACTGGGATATCCGCTAATCGGTAGTGCTTGAAATTGCTGGGTGGAATTTATCGTATTTTTTCCTACTTTTTTGTACAATCAACATTTCTTTCCTCTGATTTTTTCTTTATGAAGTTATATTTCCTATTTTGTTCATTGACACTGCAATTTCTTCACAGAAATAATTTAAACTCAGTGTTTTGTGTAAATATCTTACCATAATGTATTCAGTAACAATTTTCTGGTAATTTCTGTTAGTTTATCGGTTAATATACATTTTGTTTTATTCTTGTTGCATCTTCTTTGAACTAAAATATTTGCCACTATTTTCCTATAAATTAGTTTTCGTTTTTTCATTCCTTACTCTTAAGAAATTTTCCTCCATTTATTATCAATTTCGGTTGTCTAATTGTGCATCACTTTTAAATTCCTGTCTTCATGTAATTGCATTTTTATTGGCATTGCATTAAATTTTTTACTATTTTCAATTTGCTTTTAAAATAACTATAATGCTATTATCTTAATCCTATTTTATACATAAAATAACAATTTTGCGCCAGCTGTGTGGTGATTTTTAACCATGCTTGAGCAATCTATCTGCAATTTTTCAAAGCAACCTCTGCAGTACTATAATCCACACTTTAAATGCCATTCGTAGATACTCATACTCATGGATACCATTTAAAGCCACTTAAAGGGCAAAAGTACGAAGGGGAGGTCGCTCGGTTCATTGCCTCATAGACATTTCTCAGTTTTTGGCCATATGAGCGTTTAACACCGGCTTTTGTGTTTGTGTTGTAATTAAGTTGGCCACTGGGCAATTTGCCATTATTTTTTCCACCTTTTTCGGGGGAGTGGGCGTGGCACCCCTGGGACTAATGCGCTTTCATTGTCGCTTTTGTTGACTTGCCACAAAAAACAAAAAATATATAATCGGATATCTCTGTCTCAGCTTGTTTGGTCTTGGCGAGATTCGCTAATTGTTTTCACCCAGTCGTAATCTGTGTGGCTACCTATTTCAATAAGCTAAGCTTGAAGATTTTCTCTTTCTTTGCGTTTTCTAATCTACAATATATTTATGTTTATCTATTCACAGAACACAACCACAACCGACAGCCTGCCAGGCAATGAAGGACAAACGCTGCTGCTGGACGAGAGGCAAAGTTTTGGGCGGCAGTTCGGTGCTAAATACGATGCTCTACATCAGGGGAAATAAACGAGACTTTGACCAGTGGGCGGATTTTGGAAATCCCGGATGGTCGTACGAGGACATCCTGCCCTACTTCCGGAAGTCTGAGGATCAGCGGAATCCCTATTTGGCCAGGAACAAACGCTACCATGGCACAGGTAAGTCGAAGGATATTTAAATGTGGTCTCTCAATGCTCAAAATAATGTATGATTTCATATAAAAATTTAACAAACTAAAGCGTGAGTGTATAAACAAATGTTTACAAATTAGAGCTTTGCTTGTTTCCCAAACATAAACATATCACAAGATCTTGTTTTCTTGACAATTTTTTGCTTGTTTCCCAAACATAAACATATCACAAAATCTTGTTTTCTTGACAATTTGTTATTAACATATTGGAAGAGTAGTTTTAACGGAGCATATGGAGATCGCAAAGTATTCTTTATATTTCAAATTAAACAATTTAAACTTAATATCTTGTGTTTAGGCGGCCTTTGGACCGTCCAGGATGCACCCTACAACACGCCCATTGGACCGGCATTCCTGCAGGCTGGCGAGGAAATGGGCTACGATATCGTGGACGTGAATGGAGAGCAGCAGACGGGTTTCGGTTTCTATCAGTTCAACATGCGACGTGGTTCCCGCAGCTCCACGGCCAAATCATTTTTGCGACCAGCACGTCTGCGACCCAATCTTCATGTGGCCCTCTTTTCGCATGTCACCAAGGTCCTAACCGATCCCCATACGAAACGAGCAACTGGAGTTCAATTTATACGAGACGGAAGGCTGCAAAATGTGTACGCCACGAGGGAGGTGATCCTGTCGGCAGGAGCCATTGGATCGCCGCATCTGATGATGCTGTCGGGCATCGGACACGGCGAGGAGTTGGGCAGAGTGGGCATACCACTGGTGCAACATCTGCCGGGCGTGGGACAGAATCTACAGGATCACATTGCCGTCGGCGGCATAGCCTTCCTTATCGACTATCCCATTTCGATTGTGATGAAGAGAATGGTTAACATCAATACCGCACTGAGGTATGCCATCACGGAGGATGGTCCGTTGACCTCCAGCATTGGTTTGGAGGCGGTGGCTTTTATTAATACAAAGTACGCCAATGCCAGTGATGATTGGCCGGATATGAACTTTATGATGACCTCGGCATCTGTGATGTCGGATGGCGGTAGCCAGGTGAAGACTGCCCACGGTCTGACCGATGAGTTCTACCAGGAGGTATTCGGGGAGGTGAACAATCGCGATGTCTTTGGTGTTTTCCCCATGATGCTGAGACCGAAGAGCAGGGGCTACATAAAGCTGGCCTCGAAGAATCCCCTCAGATATCCGTTGCTCTATCACAACTACCTCACCCATCCGGACGATGTCAATGTTCTGAGGGAGGGCGTCAAGGCGGCGGTGGCCATGGGTGAAACGCAGGCCATGAAGAGATTCGGAGCTAGATATTGGAACAAACCAGTGCCGAATTGCAAGCACCTGACCCTGTACACCGATGACTATTGGAACTGCTTTATCAGGCAGTATACGATGACGATATACCATATGAGTGGTACGGCCAAAATGGGACCACCCACGGATCCCTGGGCAGTGGTGGATCCCCAGCTGAGGGTCTATGGCATACCCGGACTGAGGGTTATAGATGCCAGCATAATGCCGGCTATCACGAATGGCAATATCCACGCACCGGTGGTGATGATCGGCGAGAAGGGTGCGGATATGATAAAGCAATTGTGGCTAACCCCCACCACGGCGCCCGTGGGGGTTCAAGGTCAGGGGCCGAGCCCGCGTCAAGGTCACAACACGAGCCCAGCGCCACCACCGCGAACCCAGTGGCGGAGTAAACGATCATTAAACTCCACGGAAGCAGACACAGAAACGGAGAGCAGTGAAAACTTGGACATTGGAACATCACCTGTACATCAATGGCCACTGCCAAGGTCGTAGCCATTGAAGTTGAGGGGGGTTTAAAAGGGGTCAACCGGATGGGGTGGGGTTTGTTGGGGTGTTTTTGGTTCATCAGTTGGAGGGGGGGGTTAGCACAAATTTCCGCCTTCTAAATAAATTTAATTTATTAAGCTCAACTTGCTCTTCTCATTCTCACTGCTATTCGCTCTCTAGCCAAACGAATAAATGAATTACCCTTTTTCGCCAGAAAGCCCCTGTCTGCTCCACCCATGATCGTAGTCATTTAAGCGCTTCATGTAAATATCGAGTCATTTATGCTAATTTTTACATTTTTTTTTTAAATATGGATCGTCGTCTGTTGTGTGTGTCTAATCGAAATGTGTATTTTTTGTTTTACTTTTATTGTTTGTTTGACGCCGCGTACACTTGGAGTACCTCAATTAGTTCGTAAGTCGAAGATTACGATTACGATGCAAATGTTTCGTTAGTTCTTAAACGTAAAGTAACTCAATAAATCGAATAAATACAAATATTACCTCAAGCGTTGCTTTAATGAAGATGATTTTATTACAGAGTTTATATATATATATATTATATATTTACTTTCAAATCTAACGATATATGTAGGTTTGTATGTGGTCTAAAAATCAAACGAAAGTTTGATTGTAATAGCTTACAGTTTGAAATGTAAGCTACATCCCGGTTTACTTACAGTTTGACACCGGGCTTACGCATTTTTTATTAAGTCACAGTTTGAAATTCACCACCAAAAGCTTGACCAAAGCTTACCTGCAATGAAAGATATAAACAGCGATTATTAGTAAACAAATATGTTCAAATAAAAGCTTCACATTTCTAATGCCGGCTAAAAAGCAGGCTTGCCATTTTAAGAGCTTTAAGAAAGCTGCATACTTTCTTTAGCCGATGTAAAACGGGGAATCTAAACTTATTTTAAAAAGTTCACAGTAATTGAAGAGTTCAGATAAAGGTATTAGGTAAAATTGTATATTCCACTTCTAGTCAGAACATGGCAGTAGAGGAATACAATCAATTTAAAAGGTATAAAGTTAAATATACGTATGTATTACTTAAATTTCAAATGGAGAATAGTTTCCCTAAAGGAACTCCTCAAAATCGATCAAATGATTGAAAACATTTTAGTTCCGATTTTATTCGATTATGTAAGACATGTACTGCCAGCATATCAGTCCTCCGAAATGTGCAAGGAAGTGTTACGCAACCAGATAACCAATGCAGTTCCTCATTTTCCCCATCGGAACGTATATTTTCCAGCGGATCTAAGTAATTCGATGCGGTTAGGTGCGTTAATGCCAATGCCATAATACGATCATGATCACCCTTTGGCAAATTAATGGCATTTTAACAATTTCATTAACGATTTCGGTTACAGCCGATGATGATTGCAATTAGCCACACACATTAAAGGCGAGCAATCACAGAAGCTAACGGTGCGTAGAGGTATAATAAATAATTCCCAATTGAATAATGCATTTTGGCCGGCTAAAATCATTTGTTAACAAAATGCAGTACACAGCAAGGCGTTGTGTGCTTGGCTAATTGCAGCAGGCACTGCTTTTTGCCATAGATATCAGTGTTTTCTTCACCATTTTTTTTTTTTTATGTTGCACTTGGGTCGCGGAAGACGGCCATAAATCTGAGCCACATGCCCAACTAGATTCCATCTCCATGTGTGGAAGCACTGTGGGCCCAACATTAAGGCCCCGATTCCGAATTCAATTCCAATTGCAGCGCTCTCAAGTGCAACGCATAAATATTTATGCTGCAAAGCAATGACCGTCCAAAATTTTACAGTCATCTGAACGAAAATGAAAGTTGCCCGCAACCGGCGGCTTCTCAGGCCCCACGATCCCCTTTTCCTTTTTCTGGCTGCTCCATTTCAAACCTCGCCACTTTTGCCCCCACGAAATGCGGCACTTAAAACAATTTTTGGAGTATTTAGAATTTTCAACCCAACCGCTTTTAAAACTTGGAAAAACGTACACAACTTAGGTAAAAATTGTCATAGAACTAAAACGAAATGTGTTTTGTGCAGCTTATTACCAATGCTAATGATCCTTATCGTTTTTTTGAAGTCTACGGTAAATTAATATTTTTGTAATTTTTCTTACTCTTTTTTTAAGGCAAAAATGAGCAAAAAATTTTTAAAAATCAAATTGCCTTTTTTGAACACAGTTCGATTTGGAATTAAATTGCGAGTGTTCACACATGAACACGAATATATTTAAAGACTTACAATTTTGGGCTCCGTTCATATCTTATGTAAATGAATCGAGAGCGATAAATTATATTTAGGATTTTGTTATCTAAGGCGACATGGGTGCATTGCTCAAAAACATGTAATTTAAGTGCACACTACATGAGTCAGTCACTTGAGATCGTTCCCCGCCTCCTAAAATAGTCCCTTAGTGGGAGACCACAGATAAGGTCCTCGCCGCTCAAGATAGGCAGATGTGCCCGAGCGTGGGACCTCGATAAGGCGGGGACTATTTACTTAGGCCTCTGCGTAGGCCATTTACTTTAAGATGCGATTCTCATGTCACCTATTTAAACCGAAGATATTTCCAAATAAAAGCAGTTTCTTACAAAAACTCAACGAGTAAAGTCTTCTTATTTGGGATTTTACATTTGGTCAATCGAGCCTTTAATCGACTCTGCAGTTTCCCCCTACCAAAGGTAAGGAACTCAGAGAAAGGCCAGCTCCTTTAAGCATCTTACAGCTAAAGGTAGCAAAAATAAGTGACTCTTGTTTCCCCCTACCAAAGGTAAGGAACAGAGTATAAATATAAAAAGCAAAAAGATACAAAAGAATCTTTTATGTTTTAAAACAAGCACCTTATAGTCTATAGCTAAAGGTTGCTTTGTGTACCATTATAAATTGTGGTAAGGCGTGCTTGAGGCCATACATCAGCAATTGTGAAATTAAAAAGTGCATAACAAAAGTGCCTTATAAATGCTCTAATAGCATTAAATCAGCTCATAAATAGAGTGCAGTGTATATGCCATAAGAGCATAAATTAAATAAAAAGTGCCTGAAAACAGTGCCTTATAAATGCTCTAATAGCATTAAATCAGCTCATAAATAGAGTGCAGTGTATATGCCAAAAGAGCATAAATGCCAAAATAAATGGCTAAAAAACAAAAAATCTGACTGGACTACAAAAATAATAAAACGTGCCAAATAAAAAAAAAAAAAAAAAAAATCATCTTTAAACATCAAAGGAGCCTCTACCAGCAGCAGAAGCAGCAACAACAGCAGCAGCAGAAGCAGCAACAGCAGTAGCAACAGCAGCAACAACAGCAGCAACTGCAGCAGCAACAACAACGACATCAGCTAAGTCAAAACAAGAATTTCTGTTTATCCAAACACACATATATATATAAATACATATAAAATACATATACACGTACTATATATATTAAGAAATTACAAAAAATTTTCAAAATGATGTCAGAAAAGACTATTCAATTCCTTAAGAAGCAGTCCGAAATTATTTTGGAAATTAGAAAGTTGGAAGTAAAACCAACATTAACAGATGTAGAAATTCTAAAATTAAATGAGCTTCAAAAATGTTTCATTGCTAATCATAGCAATTTGTTAAAGATCGGCGTTGTCGATCATGAATATTTTAACGCGAAGCAGTATGATTTAATAATGATGGTGTTAGAAAAAATTAAAAATAAAAATGAAAAAATTAAGGGCGAGTCGGTAGAAAACACTTTCCCTAAATCAAACACTGTCCCTAAATCAAACCCTCCCCCTACATTAAACCTTGAAATGTGTGGTCACCCTGAAAAAGAGGGTATAGCACAAAACAACGCTCTAAAAGTAGAGCAGGCATTTCGAAATAATGTTGGCCAATTTCGAGTATATCTAGAAGATACGTCTAAACTAATAGACAGTAGTCCAGATTTCCTTAAAATAAGGAAAAATAAAATTGAATTTTTATGGCATAAAATAGATAACCTGATTGAACAGGTGAATAGTCATTTTGAGAGCTCGCTATTCGAAGAAGAAATTAGCGAACTTGAATTTGACAAACAAAATATTCTTACAGCCATTAATAGTCGACTCAGTGGCACAATAAATAAAGCTGAAATGTCGACGGTTGTTAAGGCGGAGGAGTTACCAACCCTGCCTAAAATACAGATTCCCACTTTCTTTGGTGATTCCAAAGAATGGGATCTTTTTAATGAACTCTTTACAGAGCTCATACATGTGAGAGAGGATCTCAGTCCTTCTCTCAAATTTAATTATCTAAAGTCAGCATTAAAAGGAGAAGCCAGAAATGTGGTTACTCATTTACTGCTCGGCTCTGGAGAAAATTATGAAGCCACTTGGGAGTTTTTGACCAAGCGATATGAGAATAAAAGAAACATATTCTCAGATCATATGAATAGGCTTATGGATATGCCAAATTTAAATTTAGAATCCAATAAGCAAATAAAGACATTTATTGACACGATTAACGAGTCAATTTATATTATAAAATTAAAGGCACAATTACCAGAAGATGTGGATGCAATTTTCGCTCACATAATTCTTCGGAAATTCAATAAAGAATCACTCAATTTATATGAAAGCCATGTTAAAAAGACAAAAGAAATACAGGCACTTTCTGATGTCATGGACTTTTTAGAGCAAAGGCTCAATTCTATATCATCATTCTCACAGGAAGTAAAACCTGTAAAGAAAATGATTAATAATAACAAGAATAAAAATTATAGTGACAATTGTGCATATTGCAAACTACCAGGGCATTATTTAATTCAATGCCATAAATTTAAAATAATGAATCCAGCAGAACGGTCTGACTGGGTAAGAAAAAATGGGATTTGCCTAAGATGTCTGAGGCATCCGTTTGGTAAAAAATGTATAAGCGAGCAGCTTTGTTCGACTTGTCGTAAACCTCACCACACGTTACTTCACTTTGCAGGTCATAATCCAGAAAAAGTGAATACGTGTAGAACAACAGGTCAAGCCTTGTTGGCCACGGCCTTGATTCAAGTAAAGTCGAGGTATGGAGGCTTTGAACAATTAAGAGCATTGATTGATAGTGGCTCTCAAAGCACAATTATTTCAGAAGAGTCTGCACAGATTCTAAAATTGAAAAAATTTCGGTCTCATACTGAAATAAGTGGAGTATCTTCCACAGGAACGTGTATCTCCAAGCACAAAGCGGTTATTTCGATAAGAAATTCTCCGAAAAATTTAGAAATTGAAGCAATTATTCTCCCAAAACTTATGAAGGCACTTCCAGTCAACACGATTAATGTTGATCAGAAAAAATGGAAGAACTTTAAATTAGCCGACCCCGATTTTAATAAACCGGGTCGCATTGATCTAATCATTGGAGCAGACGTATATACTCACATTCTGCAAAATGGAGTTATAAAAATAGACGGTCTCCTTGGGCAAAAAACTGATTTCGGGTGGATAGTTTCTGGATGTAAAAAATCCAAAGGAAAAGAAACCATTGTAGCCACAACAATAGAAATAAAAGAGTTAGATCGCTACTGGGAAGTGGAAGAAGAAGAAAAAGATGATATCGAGTCTGAAATCTGTGAAAATAAATTTATCAAAACGACAAAAAAAGATTCAGATGGGCGATACATTGTGTCAATTCCATTCAAGGAGGATGTCACCTTAGGAGATTCAAAGAAACAAGCGATAGCTCGTTACATGAATCTGGAGAAAAAACTAAAAAGAAATGAAAAACTTAAGGTTGACTACACTAAATTCATGAATGAATACATGGATTTAGGACACATGATTGAAGTGAGTGATGAAGGCAAATATTTTTTACCGCACCAGGCAGTGATTAGAGATTCAAGCCTTACGACCAAATTGAGAGTAGTTTTTGATGCTTCAGCAAAAACTACGAATAACAAAAGTTTGAACGACATAATGTGGGTTGGGCCACGAGTTCAAAAAGATATTTTTGACATTATTATTAAATGGAGAAAATGGGAATTTGTTGTTTCGGCAGACATTGAAAAGATGTACCGACAAATTAAAATAGATAATGATGATCAAAAATATCAATATATTTTATGGAGAAATTCTCCAAAAGAAAAAATTAAAACATATAAATTAACCACAGTCACTTACGGAACTGCATCTGCACCATATTTGGCTACCAGGGTTCTGGTAGATATTGCAGATAAATGTAAAAACCAAGTTATTAGTGCAATAATTAGGAATGATTTCTATATGGATGACCTAATGACTGGAGCTGATTCGGTAGAAGAAGCTAATAAATTAATAACATTAATTCTCCATGAATTGCAGAAAGTTGGATTCAACTTAAGGAAATGGATTTCCAACAATTCCAAAATATTAACCACTGTGGAGGACACAGGGGACAATAAGGTTCTCAATATTATCGAAAATGAATGTGTTAAAACTTTAGGACTAAAATGGGAACCTCAAAATGATTTATTTAAGTTCAGCGTAAATTGTAATGATGAATCAAAAAATATAAATAAGCGCGTTGTGTTATCAACGCTAGCAAAAATATTTGATCCGTTAGGATGGTTGGCACCAGTCACGGTTTCAGGAAAACTTTTTATTCAAAAACTTTGGATAAATAAAAGTGAATGGGATCAGGAATTATCCATAGAAGATAAAAATTATTGGGAAAAATATAAAGAAAATTTATTATTGTTAGAGAATATTCGAATCCCAAGGTGGATTAATTCAAACAGTTCTTCAGTCATTCAGATTCACGGATTTGCGGACGCCTCCGAAAAAGCATATGCTGCAGTAGTCTATGCTAAAGTAGGACCTCATGTTAATATAATAGCTAGCAAAAGTAGAGTTAACCCTATAAAAAATAGGAAGACAATTCCCAAACTCGAGCTGTGTGCAGCTCACCTGCTTAGTGAATTAATCCAAAGACTAAAAGGATCAATTGACAATATAATGGAGATCTATGCTTGGAGTGATTCCACGATTACCTTAGCATGGATTAACAGTGGTCAAAGTAAGATCAAATTTATAAAAAGAAGAACGGATGACATTCGGAAATTAAAAAATACTGAATGGAATCATGTTAAGTCAGAGGATAATCCAGCAGATTTAGCATCCAGGGGAGTGGATTCTAACCAGTTGATCAACTGTGATTTTTGGTGGAAAGGTCCGAAATGGCTAGCAGACCCAAAAGAACTTTGGCCTCGGCAGCAGTCTGTAGAAGAACCTGTCTTAATAAATACGGTATTAAATGACAAAATAGATGATCCTATTTACGAATTAATAGAAAGGTATTCCAGTATAGAAAAACTTATACGTATAATAGCATACATAAATAGATTCGTGCAGATGAAAACAAGAAATAAAGCCTATTCATCAATTATTTCAGTAAAGGAGATAAGAATAGCGGAAACAGTTGTTATTAAGAAACAACAAGAATACCAGTTTAGGCAAGAGATAAAGTGCCTTAAAATCAAAAAGGAAATCAAGACAAATAATAAAATATTGTCATTGAATCCATTTTTGGACAAGGATGGGGTTCTAAGAGTTGGAGGAAGATTGCAAAATTCCAATGCAGAATTTAATGTTAAACATCCAATCATTTTAGAAAAATGCCACCTAACAAGCTTATTAATAAAAAATGCTCATAAGGAAACATTGCATGGAGGGATAAACCTAATGCGAAACTATATCCAAAGAAAGTATTGGATTTTCGGGTTGAAAAATTCGTTGAAAAAGTATTTAAGAGAATGTGTAACGTGTGCAAGGTATAAACAAAATACAGCTCAGCAAATAATGGGTAACTTGCCAAAATATAGAGTGACGATGACATTCCCGTTTCTTAATACTGGAATAGATTACGCAGGTCCTTATTATGTTAAATGTTCAAAAAATCGTGGCCAAAAAACATTTAAAGGATACGTTGCTGTATTCGTTTGCATGGCCACCAAAGCCATACACTTAGAAATGGTAAGCGATCTAACTTCAGACGCATTTTTAGCAGCACTCAGAAGATTTATTGCTAGACGGGGAAAATGTTCCAATATCTATTCAGACAACGGAACAAATTTTGTAGGAGCTGCAAGAAAATTAGATCAAGAGTTATTTAATGCAATACAAGAAAATATAACGATTGCAGCGCAGCTTGAAAAGGACAGGATTGATTGGCATTTTATTCCCCCGGCAGGACCTCACTTCGGAGGTATTTGGGAAGCTGGAGTTAAGTCAATGAAATACCATTTAAAGCGTATAATCGGCGACACTATTTTGACTTACGAAGAAATGTCAACTCTTTTATGTCAAATAGAAGCATGCTTAAATTCAAGGCCATTATACACTATAGTTAGTGAGAAGGACCAACAAGAAGTTTTAACACCAGGTCATTTTTTAATTGGAAGACCACCTTTAGAAATAGTCGAACCAATGGAAGATGAAAAAATCGGAAATTTGGATAGGTGGAGACTTATCCAAAAAATGAAGAAAGATTTCTGGGTTAAGTGGAAAAGTGAATATTTGCATACGCTCCAGCAAAGGAATAAATGGAAAAAGGAAATTCCTAATATAGAAGAAGGGCAAATAGTTTTATTAAAGGATGAGAATTGTCATCCTGCAAGATGGCCTTTAGGAAAGGTGGAAAAGGTGCATAAGGGGAATGATGATAAGGTCCGAGTGGCTAAAGTAAAGATGCAGGAAGGATATATCACTAGACCCATTACTAAAATTTGTCCCTTGGAAGGAATAAAGTCTGTTGACAAAAATGAGGCTGACCAAGAGCCAAAAAGACGAACTAGAGCGACATCGGGAATGTCCAAGATCGGAATCATTATGGCAATGTTGTTGTTTGTGTTAAGTTGTCAAGTTTCTAGCGCATTACCTAAAGATATAACACCAAGATATTCTATAGACAAAATAAATAAAACCTCAGCAATATATCTAGACCCGCTAGGAGATGTTGAGATTGTGAGTACTTCTTGGAATTTGGTTATCTATTATAAAATGGATCCATATTTTAAAATGTTAACAAAGGGTAATGCGCTTATACAAAGTAGGAGGAAAGTTTGCGAAAGACTTCATAGCTTTGAAGAGCAATGTAGTCTAGTCTTAGATAATATGCAAAGTCAGTTATCGGAACTTGAAGAAAACAATAAATTGTTTATGATGCAGTCTAGATCTAGAAGCAAGCGTGCTCCTTTCGAATTTATGGGTTCCTTGTATCATATTTTATTTGGTATAATGGATGAAGATGATAGAGAGCAATTAGAAGAAAATATGAAGAATTTGTTAGATAACCAGAACAACCTTGATAAACTAATTCAAAAACAAACATCTGTGGTTGATTCAACTTCTAATCTATTAAAGAGAACAACAGAAGATGTTAACTCCAATTTTAGAAGTATGCAAATAAGAATTGAGAACATGACAGAAGTTCTTAAAGAAAATTATTATGTTTATAAGGAATCAATAAAATTCTTTATGATTACGAAACAGCTACACTCATTGATTGAAGAAGGCGAAAAAATTCAAGCAGGCATTATAAGCCTGTTGATTGATATTAATCACGGTAGGCTAAATACAAATATTCTCAGGCCAAATCAGCTTAAAAAAGAAATTGCCAAAATTCAGCAGAGTCTTTCGGAGAACCTAGTAATTCCAGGAAAACGGTCAGGTACGGAACTTAAGGAGGTGTATACACTGTTAACAGCCAGGGGTTTATTCATCGACGATAAATTGATCATTAGTGCAAAGGTGCCTCTGTTTAGCAGGCATCCATCCAAATTGTTCAGGCTTATTCCGGTGCCAATTCGAAATGAAGATCGGATAATAATGGTGCATACAACGTCCGAATATTTAATTTATAATTTTGAGATAGATTCCTATCACATAATGACGGAAGCCACATTAAATCAATGTCAGAAATGGCAATTAAATAAGAGAATATGCAAAGGAAGTTGGCCCTGGAATTCAGCGAATGATAATGCATGTGAGATTCAGCCTCTAAAGCCAGATAAAGCGGCGAACTGCATCTATAAAACAGTAGTCGACTCTAAAAGTTACTGGGTAGAGTTAGAAAAGAAAAGTAGTTGGTTGTTTAAGGTTCCTGCGAATTCAAAAGTCCGTCTGCAATGTACTGGCTCTCAAATTGAATTGTTTGATTTGCCTCAGCAAGGAGTTTTAAGCATTGCGCCATATTGTACGGCAAGAACCGACGATAAAATTCTAGTTGCCCACCATAACATTCAGTCCGAAAGTGAAGAATTATTATCAACACCTTATATAGGAGAAGTTAGTGAAGTGCCGAAGATTATTTGGGATCCGCTGAAACTATCAATATTAAATCATACTGAGGAATTTGAACGATTGAATAATGAAATTAAATTTATGAAAGAGAACCATCAAAAATTGAAAGATTTACATTTCCATCATATTTCCGGACATGCTGGATTAATTATTGCTTTAATACTAATGATAGTATTAATAATATATTTCATACGGAAATGTGCTGTGCAACAAAGAATGCAAGCAATAACCTTTGCAGGTCCGTTGCCAGTACTATAAATATCAATAGTAAATAAACAATAAAATAATATAACAAATAAAATTATACAGTCCACTATATCGTTGTTTAATAGAAAATGTACTTCTACATAGAAAAAGCAAAATGTTTAAAATAAGTTAATTGAGTACAAATTGTTGAATTAAAAATAATATAAACCATAATTGTAATCCAATAAAATTAAAAGCCAGAAAAACTAGGCCCATTGAAATCTTAGTTGCAAAATAAATGAACATATATCAAATAAATACAGTCCACTACTGTTATAAATGCAACTAATATACTAATGTACATCTCAGCTTTGCTGGCCCTTTGGCAGAATGTTCACACATGAACACGAATATATTTAAAGACTTACAATTTTGGGCTCCGTTCATATCTTATGTAAATGAATCGAGAGCGATAAATTATATTTAGGATTTTGTTATCTAAGGCGACATGGGTGCATTGCTCAAAAACATGTAATTTAAGTGCACACTACATGAGTCAGTCACTTGAGATCGTTCCCCGCCTCCTAAAATAGTCCCTTAGTGGGAGACCACAGATAAGGTCCTCGCCGCTCAAGATAGGCAGATGTGCCCGAGCGTGGGACCTCGATAAGGCGGGGACTATTTACTTAGGCCTCTGCGTAGGCCATTTACTTTAAGATGCGATTCTCATGTCACCTATTTAAACCGAAGATATTTCCAAATAAAAGCAGTTTCTTACAAAAACTCAACGAGTAAAGTCTTCTTATTTGGGATTTTACAGCGAGCTTAAAAAGGTATGACATTCCATATTTGGACCAATATTTCCAATGCTATCACTGTCTAATATCTTGAAAATGATAATATTTTACAATATACGTTATCATCTCCTTATGAAATTATAAAATAAATGATATTTTGGTGTACCAATTTTTTTTTCAGTGCAATGTCAAGCTTTAAGTCGGCTTTTTAGCCTAACTTTTGGCCTGGTTGTCGGAAGCCGGCAACATGGAAAAATATATTTGCATTCGCAGCGGAACAACAAGCTGCGCCGCTCCGCTGGCGAAAATGCAAAAAAAAAAAAAGCATCTTGCTCACCCCTCGCATTTATTCATTTCGGTCTTCGTGCTGTTTTTCCATACAGTTCAATGGAGGGGCAATTGCACCTGATAATGCCCCCAGAGGTCGCAGGTTTCACAGCGTGGTTCAACTCTTTGACTCGGCTAATGAATGGAGCTAATGTGAATGGATTTATTTTGAATGGATTGCGGGTTTCCGCTGACAAGGCGGAATCGTCAGAGGGAAAACAGCGAAATAGATTTTAAAAATCATATTTTTGTTGAAAAATATATTGAAAATATATACTACTGAACGCTTCTTTTATCTAGATAAGTACAAGCATATTACTTTCAAAAGGAAATAAATAAAAAGTTGGACAATAATATGATTAAAGAAACACGTGTAACTGAATAAACAGGTAAGCTATTATATGTTATATATAAAAACGTATAACTGAATAATATGATAAGCTATTTTCAACTGAAAACTGTGATATCGCAATACTTCGATCTCATACCCAGGGGCAAGTACTCCTAATAAATTTGGTATCGAGCACTTTTACCCTTCGCTTGCATTGGTTGTCAGATTAAATGGAATGGAGTACGAGTAAACAAACCGGAAATCTCCATCTCGGTGCCGATCTTTATGGCCTTGTTGCTATTGGGCCCCCAGTTAAGCGCTCAGCTTTTGAATTGGGAATCATGAATAATAAAACGGTAAGTCAATTGCCAGACTTGTAAATCGCTGGCGATGATCGCTGGGAGCAGTTTTGGCTCAGCCAAAGAAAGCCCCCAAAACTGGCCGACGACGTACTTCTCTTTTCCCAATGCATCGTCCCATCTCTTTCCGTATCGGTATCCCCGTCCTTTTCTACCAAGTCCCGAAAAGCTTTTGCAATGGTAACACAAACGTTGAATGGAGCACGTAGCTCAATGACAAAGCCCGAAGACAGCCGATTCGAAGCCCCTAGAAATGGAAACGAAATCGAAAGTGCCGTCTTCTCATGGCGGCTCACTGGAAAAAATTTGTAAGAAACTCTATGCCCAAATTATGTTACCAAAGTAACTAAAGAAAGTATTAGGTTCATACTAAAATCTGACTAATTATAAAGTCAGATAAAACGATATGAAATTATATCGCTACCAGGGAAAAACTAAGTAGGAAAAATCTATATATATTGGTAGGCAAGGATACATTGAATTCATATCCTATCTATATTTGAATATTGAACTCTTTAACTTTCTTTCAGTGTACCCATTTTGTAAGCAGCTTTACGGATATTTCTCCCTCTGTTTTCAACTCTCTCTGTCGGCCTGAAGCTCGGACTTTTGTTTGTGCTTCGACTTGGACTCTACGTATATTAGTTGTTGTTATCATTTGGGAGTGCGAGGGAAAAGCTTTCGAAGGCCGTACGAAAAGCTACTTCTTCATCATCTTGGCCGTCTTCAGCCAGGCAGTCGAATGTGGCCAAAAGCAAGACCTAAAAGCGAATTGCTCATTGAACAAGACGAGCTCGTGGCGTGCGTTTCGCAGTGAGCGGCAAAATATATATCTCAAATATATGTATATATATCGGTAGTGAAACAAAATCGCCGTGGACAATTGTCACTTGGAGAAGAAATTACAGTGCAATAAAACGTACTTTGTCCCTTATTTTTTGTTTGTTAGTTTTTTTTTTTTTTTTTTTGCATTATCTGTTGCCGTTTTGAAAGATGAAAGACGGCAACAGCAGTCATGGTAATCGTGAGTGAGACAAAGGAAAGTGGCAGGCAGTCGCGTTCAGTTTGAAGCCGCCACACCACAGAAAAAATATAAATAAATAATCCGTACTAACTTCGGAGCAACAGCAGCTACTGGAAAACCAAAGCAGCGGCCACAAAAATAACAACCAAAAAACCAGAGGCAAGTGTACTAAACTCAAGTGCATGTTAAATAAATACTAATATTAGTATGTTAAAAACAAACAAAGAACAAGCATAACTTAAATGTATTTGTAATCTCAAAGAAGACATTTAAGATATAAATTTTCATTTTGAGCTGGACAACAAAAATGCCGCAAAAATTAAAGATTTATCATCTGTCTCTTGCGCAAAAGATGCATTGATTTAGAGATTCTCTTGTAACTACACATCTAGTTAGTAATTGCATACAGCATAATAAATACTGAATAAATATAAGAGCAACTTTTACAAGCTTTATAAATACATTCGTTAATAAACACACAAATAAGCATTAACTCGTACATTAACACCTATTTGCATTCATCCAAGACAACATGCGCGCACATCAAGTGCGGTCATTTTCACTTTTATTTTTATGTAACAATACCGATTTCTGACCCTTTGGCAGAGATGGAAACCAAATGGGCGCCAAAAACGAAATAAATAAACATAGGTAAATAAATATTTGATAAAAAGGAGCGAATACTACTAGTAGCCAGATATTCTTATGTAAGACTCCTCCCAAACACGCCTTGCAGCTAAAATTTGTTTATTTGTTTGCGGTCGATTCACACTTTCTACCGCCGCCGATACTCCACCGATCTGTCCAATCCAACGATCCAGCGATCGGTATACCCACCTCCTCACACCTCTGTGCGAATTATTATCAATTTGTGCACGTCGCAGTCATAAAGAGGCAATCATGGAGCGCGTGTATCGCCACTGGCACTGTGTATGCATACGACTCGGGCAATTAAAAGCGCCAAGCAGGCCAGCAAGAAAGTGACACTATAGAGCCAAAAGCTACATAACCATATGATTTGAATAGTCAAGTGAGAGAGGCGAAAATGGAACAGGACTATAAGTTGGCCCAAATGCAAGGGTCAGTATGCATGCCAACTAAATTCTTAAAGAATAACAAAGTGGAGTTTACTAGCCATTTTGAAAGCTTGTATTGAGAGCACAGAAATATAAAGAATGCCATCATGAAATTTTTATTACAATTAATTTATGCAATTATAAAATAGAAAGCAAGAAAGTCAGAAAAGATAAAGTAAGAAAATTGACAGATAAGTTAAATTAGCCATATATGTAGATCTATGAACATCCACAAGAAGTTCACTTTCAAATATTTATTTATATGATAAAAGAAGTTATATTAATAAAAATATATTTAAATTAAAATTATATGAGACGACGACTTTATGAAATTAAAACCACCAAGTAAACGTGTAAAAGTCAGTGAATACACCTTTCATGCTTTAGACTCTCAATAAATCACAGTCTCTTCCCTAACGTAGAGTTAGTAATTATTTAATTTTCAGGTGTCACTTAGCAACTGCAGCGCACATAGCACGGAAATTAATTTTTCAATTGTTTTTTTTTCTACTATTTCTACGTTTCTCGTGTGTGCTTGTTGGCCAAGTTGGGCTTCTTTAATGTGTCACGGTACCATGACTCAGCCAACTGTCGAGAAAGCGTTCAGCTGGAGTAAAGTAGCTAAAATTACTTGCCACATTCGGACTAGATTTATGCGGCTATGCGACGACCCACAAAGGGCAGGGCACATAGAAAAAACAAACAAGCAAGCCAACAGAAATCCGTGAAAATGTCGTCAATTATGGCGCATAAAGTCTGGCCATAATTAAAAGCTGTCAAATCATAATTGGCAGGCAGTTGAGCACCAACAATAAAAAAAAAATAAGCTAAAAACTGCGGCCAGTTGCTAACAATGTGTGAATTGCATAATGACGACCTGAACCAACGAAATAAATGGATGAATCGACATCAATGTGATGTAAAAATGCCCGAGAAAACCTGGCCCAGTATTGCGTCAAACAGAAAAAATAGACATACATGCGTATATATCTTGGAGGGTTTTCCTTTGTCACTCCGCCCAAGGGCGTTGCATAAATTAGCGGGCAGTGTTGCGTCTGCCTTTAACGGGGATTTGAGTGAATGAATTTTTCAGATTTTGGATTTAATTTCTGCCGTCTGCCGCTGATGATGTTTGTTTTTCGGTTTTTTAGTGTTGTTAGTTACATGGCAACCGTCGAGCCGTTCAAATCGCTGGAGCGAAATTGCCTGGCAAAAATCGTTATATATACACATATATCTCAATTTAGCTAATAGCATTTTGCGCGGCTAAAAATAGACAACTATTTTCGGTGCAGTTAATTAATCGAGAGCAGTTCCAGTTACATTTCTTTTGCAGTGTTGTGACAGAGGTACCCAAAAAAACCAGAAAACATGAAACAAAAAAAAAAGGGAAAAATAAAATAAATATTACATACAATAGTGATTACATGAAATACGAGTACCGTATGTAGGAAGCTCGATGTCGCTTGGCTTTCACTGCGATCGCTTTAAATCGAGAGCGCAGGGGGAAAACTGGAAAAACCACAGAAAATACAGCAACAACAGGAGCTGGACGGCAATTAATGCCCCGATGCCGCCAATGGACAAACAAAATAACGAAATTGCATTTTACAGGCTAAGACATTGAGACATTCGAGACTCTCGAGAGACAAGAGACAAAAAAATCAAGAGTCGAGGATTTTTTTCTTGCTGTTTGCTTTTTCCGCCTGTCAAACGGCATTGAACTTGAAAAACTAGCCATCGAGAGAAAGAAAAATAGAGAAATATACACAGCCGCGGAAAGACAATATAATACTATATACAAATAAGAAAATGAAAGAAATGGCTATCTAATGAGATGCAGCTGACATCATTTGAATATTTATATTTTTAAATTCAATTTCAATGCGGTTTGATAACGTTTTAACGTTGCTTGCGAAAAATGTAAACAAGTTCGTTGCCTAAGTCTTTTGTTTGACTGCGCGTGTGACAGCGCCATCTGTTGGTTAACGATTGCCAAACTGGAGGCTTTGGAATATATACACGAATTTTGGATATATTGCGGCTTCCGCTAGACAATAATGCTTGCATGTTGCTGATTTTCGAGCCAGTTTCTGTTTCGTTTTTGTTTTTGCCTGCCAAGTCATGCAACAATGGCAACCATGTTAACAAGAAATCCGAAAAAAGCCACTACAATGCTCATCAGTTACCCATCAACCATAAATGGACGATGATAGCGAGGCTCCCACGCTTTTGATTGTCGTTATCTGGAAATGGTCGAAAGCTGGTTGCTCCATCAATGGAATAGGGTGGGAAATATTGAGATGTTGCCAGCCAAACCGAAATAATGATTGCAATCAAATCAATCACAACAATGGGGTTATAAATTGTGGTTGCTTGAATTATATTTTCTTTGAAAATTAATAAAGAGACGGTTTATGTAATAGGTATTGCAACATTTGTCCGTTCTTATTTAAAAAAAAACTACAAGAAAAGTAAACTGAAATTATATTTAGCAATACAGTATACCAAACCCATTTAAATAAAGTTACTTTATTACATCATTACTATATATTATTCGTATGTTAAGTTTTTTTATCAAGTAATTAAGTGACTTAAGTTTACTTTTATCATTGCAGTTCTGTTCATATTTCTGTCAAAATATGGGCCAAGAGATATCGCAACAGCAAAATCAGCAACACCAACAACACCAGCAGCACCAACAACAACAACTACCCCACCACAAACGACAACCACAGCGAAAAAGCTTCAGCGGCATTAGCACCACCAATCAGCCGATTTACACGCCCACAAGTCACCTATCCACCAGCTCCTCCTCCACCAACACCAACGATTATAGCCACAATAATACCAGCAATAATAATAACAATCAGAACTACCGGTTGCGTCACAAGTACAACTTGAGCAAGCAAACCTACGAAAGGAGCAAAATAGCAGCGAGTGCAGCGAGTACAAGTCAATCCGATACGGATTCGCATTACGCCAAACTAAATCTGCAAAGGAGCAGTTCGCAGAGTTCGGATAGCGGCATCTACAACTCGTCCTGTCACTGCAGTTCCATATCCTCGATATCGGCCGTCAGCAGCAGTGCGAGCAGCAGTCGCAGCAGCAGCAGCTCTAGTCGCGGTTGTCCCAGTTCTCTGGTGTCTAGCAAATCGAACCGCTCGTTGGACAAGCAGAAACACTACCTAAGCCATCACCTGTACATCAAGTCCTATCTGGACATCTTGGAGGAGGACGAGCGGGCACGGGCTCACTTCAAATCCGCTCGTCCGGGCGGCATTCGCAACTATACACCCAAGATCTTGGCCAGCGGGGAATCGAGTTTATCGGGCAACTCCAGCACCAACACAGCTCTATCATCCAGTGCTCCAGCTCATTGCTACGGACCGGGAAAGAGAACAACAGTCGGTGGAACAGGCGGATCAGTTGGAGCAGCAGGAGCATCAGGAACAGGAGCACAGGGAACGGATCCGTGGATTTGACAATTACTGAAACATGGCGTTTGGCACAATGACGTCTTTGCTTGGCATGATCCCGCTTCTGGCGATCGGAATGAATTTCTATCGCTATCAAAGCGTAGATCCCGAGAACAAGGTCCAGGAGCCAACCGTCGTAAGTTGAATGTTCCAAAATATGACAATTATTAATAAACATCGTAAGCTTTAAAATATTAACATTTAGTTATGGGTATCTATTCCACTAACTGTTTTCCATATGGGTAACTGAGCTCTATCCTAATGGGTAAATCCTAATTACTTGATCTCTGTAGGTATTTAAAGTATCTTTTGCATACGCTTTCAAACTAAATGAATAAATATATTCAATTAACTTCCCATTTCTTTTAGATACGTCGTCAGTATGATTTCGTGGTGATTGGCGGCGGATCCGCTGGAGCTGTGGTGGCGAATCGCCTGAGTGAGGTGCGCAACTGGACCGTTCTGCTACTCGAAGCCGGCGGCGATGAAACGGAGATCTCGGACGTGCCAGCACTGGCGGGCTATCTTCAGCTAACGGAGTTGGACTGGAAGTACCAGACTACGCCTTCATCCACCCGCCAGTATTGTCAGGCGATGAAGGGCGATCGCTGCTTTTGGCCCAGAGGAAAAGTCCTGGGCGGAAGTTCTGTTTTAAATGCTATGGTCTATGTTCGTGGCTCCAAGAACGACTACAATCATTGGGCATCGTTGGGTAATCCGGGTTGGGACTACGACAGCATGCTCAAGTACTTCCTGAAATCGGAAGATGTACGAAATCCCTATTTGGCCAAGACGCCATACCATGAAACAGGTGGATACCTGACGGTTCAGGAGGCTCCATGGCGTACACCACTCTCGATAGCCTTCCTCCAAGCAGGCATGGAGATGGGCTATGAGAACCGGGACATTAATGGAGCCCAACAGACTGGCTTTATGCTTACGCAGAGCACGATTCGCCGCGGTGCTAGATGCTCCACAGGCAAGGCCTTCATCCGCCCAGTGCGACAGCGTAAGAATTTCGATGTCCTGCTCCATGCGGAGGCCACCAGGATCCTGTTCGATAAGCAGAAGCGAGCCATTGGCGTGGAGTACACGAGGGGTGGCCGCAAGAATGTGGTTTTCGTAAGAAGAGAAGTGATTGCGAGTGCTGGAGCTCTGAATACTCCTAAATTACTGATGCTTTCCGGAGTCGGTCCCGCTGAGCATCTGCAGGAGCACAATATCCCTGTTATTTCGGATCTCCCAGTGGGCAACAATATGCAGGATCATGTGGGTCTGGGTGGACTCACCTTCGTGGTGGATGCTCCGCTGACCGTCACCCGCAATCGTTTCCAAACCATTCCAGTTTCTATGGAATATATACTAAGAGAACGTGGTCCGATGACATTCTCGGGCGTGGAAGGTGTTGCCTTTCTGAACACCAAGTACCAAGATCCCTCGGTAGACTGGCCCGATGTCCAATTTCATTTTTGTCCCAGTTCCATTAACTCCGATGGTGGCGAGCAGATAAGGAAGATACTGAATCTGCGAGATGGTTTCTACAACACCGTGTACAAACCACTGCAGCACAGTGAAACCTGGTCGATACTGCCCCTGTTGCTGAGACCCAAGAGCACGGGATGGGTGCGCCTGAATTCACGGAATCCGCAACATCAGCCCAAGATCATACCAAACTACTTTGCCCACCAGGAGGACATCGATGTGCTGGTCGAGGGCATCAAGTTGGCTATCAATGTCTCGAATACCCAGGCATTTCAGCGTTTCGGCTCCAGATTGCATAATATACCGCTGCCAGGCTGCAGACATTTGCCATTCCAGTCGAATGAGTACTGGGCCTGTTGCATCAAGGAGTTTACGTTCACCATCTATCATCCCGCCGGCACATGTCGCATGGGACCCAGCTGGGATGTTACGGCCGTGGTTGATCCCAGATTACGGGTCTACGGGGTATCCGGAGTTCGAGTGGTGGACGCCAGCATTATGCCGACGATCGTGAATGGGAATCCAAATGCTCCGGTCATCGCGATTGGCGAAAAGGCCTCCGATTTGATCAAAGAAGATTGGGGCGCCAGGCGGGCGCACACTTCCACTTAGTTAAGAAGTTCTCTATCGCTAATTTATGTTTCAACTAGTCAAATGTGGATTAACTGATGTAATATTATCGCTATGTGTTTTTGTTTTATCAAATTCCTCGTTTTGTTCACCGTTAAATTTATGCTTAGTTATTTGGATAAGTTTAGTGTACAAAGTCCCACAAAACTGTTTTTTTTATTACTTTATCAAGCATTTTATTAAATATTTATGTACTTATTTATGAAAAAAAAAATAGTTTTTTACTTGTTTTATTACTTGGTTATTTAATTTGAGACGGCTTTTGGTGGGGACTTTAAAATGGATCTTCTTGTTTTATTTAAAACACCAATAAATTAGCTCTTTTAATTAATGCTTTTTGGTTTTTAATTCGACTACTCTGTTTTTATATATTAATAAAACTATTTTCTAACTATTCACCAATGTTTGGTTTATCTGATGTAAGTTTTCTGGATAAATATATTATATATTATTATATTATTAGGATTTACTAAATTTTTTGTTGTCAAATACATTTTATCTACATGAAGCCCCATGTAACTCAAAGAATTCTCAGACTCTCATGTAATCTTACATGACAACTGTCATTCATTTGTAATTGTAATTTAAGCCAAAAATTGATAAACCAAATGATAAAACGATAATTTTAGGTAGATAGCACTCATATATAGCAGACAATTGTAGTCTTAAGAAAATTAATATTTTAATTATTGTATGTTTATTTTGGATTAAGTCGTTTGGAGTGCACTTAGCATGTACATGAACCGTGGTCAACCGTTAGCTAAGACTTCAACCGCAGAGAAAGTGAAGTCACGAAGTTTATAATTTGTATTCAATTTTTCAATTTGCCTTAAGTGCTGGGCGTTTTTTTTGCGCACGCCCCTTTTGGCCAGCTTTTTGGGCTGCCCACTCTTCCGCTTAACGAAAGCCAAATGTCAAAAATTGCCACTATGATTGAAAAATGCCCCCGCGCAAAGGCCCCTTGAAATGTATAAACTCTATGCATTTTTAATATGCTGATGATGGTTTCCGTAATCCCCCCGCCCCATTTCTTTTGGCCGTGGGCGTGGCTTTTGATAGTCAGGCTTCCGTGTTGCCATCTAAATGAGAAAAAAATATACCGTTTCGCTTTCAAGCGTTCAAGTGTGCCAAGGTTATCCAAATTTGTTGACCACATAGCCAGCTTTTCGGCACGTTTTATTTCGTAGGTGTCAGTTGAAAGTTTGGGCAATGCCCTGTCGACAATTATCGACTGCCAGCGAAAAGCCGGACAATTGCGAATTTCGCATGCAACTTCCAGGGAAGCCCAGTACCACACACCACCCCTCCTTCAGTAATATTATTGCAAAAATAAATAACAACAAAGAGCAATACAGCAATAAATGAAACCGAGTCTATAAACCACCCAAGGCGATGCCCAGACTTCTTATATAAGGCCCTCTTTCGGGGTTACGGTATGGTATCGTATGGTATGGTATGTTATGGTACGGTATACAGTGGGAAATAACTAATAAATAAATGCAAACAAAGTTTCGGGCAAATATTTGGTTTGATTTTAACGAAACGACAAGTCATTGCGACCGCATACTAATGGGAAGTGTTATGCCAAAGATAAAGATGATGAAGATGAGCGGGGAGACGGAATGATGACACTCTATATATAATTAATATACATAGAGCAGGGGCAGCCAAGATCGGCGGACGTGCGCTGAATATCTGTGTCTGTGGTCAGTGAAACACAGAAATTGGGTCATTAAACCGCCGAAAGTTCGATCGATGAGACCATCTTGAAAATGAGCCGGCTGATGATATAGGAAATGTATACAAAATTGAGTGATGGGTGTAGAGATTCAATAGGCTATTAAAATATAATATAATATCTATAAAAAATATCTATAAATATATCTATAAATATATCTATAAATATATGTATAAATATAATTATAAACATATCTATAAATATATCTATAAACATATCTATAATAAATTATTGATGCAAATACCTCACAAGAGGTTATAAAATAAATAGCAAAACCTTTCTTAATTAAACGAGAGATTTCATTCATCCTATATCCTCAGTATTATTTGCAAAACATAAAAATGAAATGAAATGAATAAAATGAATCATTTGAGGAACTCATTAGTAACCATGCGTTGTATCTCATCAGTGCGCGTATGCATTGAATGGAAATTAATCAAAATGCATTTCAAGGGGAGTTCGCATTCGTTTGTATACCTATTTCACCCATTTTTCCCTATAATCTAGTTTCTCCTTCTTTTTTCTCCCACATCGTAATCATCATCCTCTTTAGCTTCATAGTGCAAACAGAGATACGTGATGTCGAACACACGCGACAAATCGCACAAGAAAACGAAAGAAGCAAATGAATCCAAGACTGGTTGAGGTTGATTTTTTTGTATTTCATTTTTTTTTTTTTTTTTGGGCGGGAAGAGGCTTGTGGAGCTACGGGAGGGATTGAATAATCTTTGGTTAATTTCGGTCAATTATGCCGTGCCTCAAGTCCGCCATCGAAGTTGCAATTGCAGCGGAGCCAAACTGAAAGACCGAAAAACCAAAACCAAAACCAAAAGCGAAGCCAACCAAACCGAACTGAACTGAATAAACCGTACAGATCCGAACCCGAAATCGTTCAAGGCATATAATTTCAATTGCAAACTGGAAAGAGCGGGCTGGAGGTGGAGGGGTGGAGCACTCGGAGGAGCATTGTCAAAAAAATATCAAGTATCCGCCGCTTATGTCATAGATGGGGCAAGGTGTTAGGTGCCGCGCCTCACGTAGGCAATCAAAAACCAAATCAAAGCCAACAAAATACATATACCCGCGCTGCTTGCTATCCAGCTAACGAGGCTTAATCCCAAGTTAAAGCCACTTGTTGCCCTTTTAATACGAGCTCTGATTTGTTGGCAAAAGCCTTTCGCCAGATGGTGCACTTCAATTTGGCCCACCCTCCTTTTTGGCTTTAAGGAGTTTACAGATGAGGGAAAGTTTTAATACTCTAAATGAAGGTTAGGTCCTTATAGAAAGATTAATAAGTTAATCATACGTATAAAGTGTACAAAATTGTACAGTGAAATAAAGTAATAAATATTTTCAAGAAATATTACAATAAAAACCCGCTCCACTTCTAAGTATATTTTTTAAAACCTTACTTTGCAGTGTCATATTTTCACGACTTTTTAATGGTCACTTTTCCAATACGCCCCTTTCCCCAATGAGTTGCATTTTTTGTTGCGGGCGTTGCTATTTAAAATCGCCACATTCCTCCTTGCCCATGGCCCCTCTTTATAAATAAGGTATACGACATACATATATCCCTCTTCCCTGGGCACTAATTGCACTTTAACACCCAACTCTCAGCAGCCAACAGAAACGGCGAGCTGAGAAACGAGGCGAAATGGGAAAAAGACAGCAGTGAAATATTTCAACAGCTTACCTAAATCATGTTGTTGCTCTTTACCATAGCTGTGCTGTTTTTGTTTTTAACTTTTTTTGGCTCATGATTACATAAATTATACCCGTTGACAAAACACAGCCCCAGCCAGGTTGTCCCAGGCAATTGCCAAAGGAAAAAATCGAAAAAAATAGAAAAAAAAAAACAAAACCCAAAACAGAAACACAGAAATAACACACAGATTTTTCTCAGCCATGTTTATGGGTTAATAACTTCATTTGACCATTTTTCGCTTTAGGTTTGCCACTTTTTTGCTGAGTTTGGCATGCGAGGAATGCGGTCATTCAAGCGAAGAGAACTTCCAGTTGGGAAATACCTCTCCAGAAATATAAAAAACTCTATAATCAAGGAGACATTTATTTCGTTCATGTTAAGAAAGGTATTTCTAAAATTTATAAAAAAAAAAACACAAACATACATAGTATATTTTCATAAAAAAAATTCATTTTTAATAGGCTGGTCTTTATATGGATATATAAATACTTTCGATATATATATATTTTTTTTTATGTCTAAAACTTGTCTATGAAAAGAAATCATACTTTTTGTAGTCATATAATATTTTAAAATATACTCTTTGTAAATTATTTCGAACCAGCCAACCTATTTTTTTTATCGTTTGCGTTTGAAATCGGTGACCCTATTATTTGTTCGTCTATTTAGGCCCAATTACCACTCCACAGTTCCCCTTCCTCTTCCTCTCGGCGATTTGACCTTCTTGACTTGTCCTAATGAACGCAACTATCTTCCTCTTCATTTGCAGTTCGTACCGTTATCAGAGCTTCAAACTTGTTGGCCATCCAACGTGTTCGATGTGCCAATAATATGCAACATCTGTGGCGTTGGCTTTTCGGAATTTCGCGGCAAACGGATCGTTCAGTTGACTACGTGCAACGCAGCCGCGCAGACGCAGTCAGCGGTTTGAAAATCCGGCCTAAATAATCCATATATGCATACATATATGTACATATTTTGAAAACATCATCAAATTCAACCAATCCAAAGGATCCCGTGATTTGTGATCGATGTGCCAAAGTGCCAGGCTACGTGGGCTGAGAATCGCAAGTAAGCCAGTGTAGAAAAGTGAAGTGAATCGAAAGGTTAAAGCTGTTTAAACACCTGTTGCCGGTTTACAAAATTTCGAAAGAAAAATATAACATATATATTTAATTAATGGGTGCAAAGCGCTTCGAAATGAAATGCACTCAAGTGCATAGTTTTGTTTTTTGTTTGCTTTTTTTTCATTTGCACAATCCACCCACAAAAACCCACATTAAACTATGAAATACATTCGAGAAAACAAATAACGAAAAAAAAAAATAATGGAAAACATTAACAATAAAGAAAGAGCGGCTTTGATAAGTAGGCTATATGTTGCACACTAACGGTTGTTGGGCGATTGTCATTGTTTTTCATGCTGCTGCTGCTGTAACAATTTCTTCTTTTCTTTTTTTTGTTTGTTAGTTTTTTTTCCTTTTTTTTTGCAACGCTAAAGACAATAGAAAGATTTGTTTTTGCAACATCAACAGCAGTTGTTTCTCTATGAACATTAGGCTCTCGTGGAGACACAAAGAAATTTGCATTTACATCAACCGAAATGGCTAAAAGAAATGAGAAGTGGGCGACGTCGGCCACGCCCATTTCGCATAACTTCAGCGCAGCAGCAACATCTTCGATAACAGCAGCAACATTTTAGTTGATGCCTTCAGTCTGACACTGATGGCTTTTCGCCAGCAGGCATTTAGATAAAAGAGGCTTTTAAATGGAAGCCACTTGATTAAAAATGGCAATCAAAAATCATTGAAGCGGTTTGTGTCATAAAAAAAAAGCATTTAGTTATACTCTTCAAAGATGAATTTGCTGTAGATAAACTAATTCAACTTGTTTAGCTATATAAATGCATTTAAGTACTTTTGAAAATGCAACAAGTATTTCCATTAAATATATATGTTAAATATATATTTTTCTGTGTGCAGTTTGGCTATTGCGAATCAAAAGCACTAGCTAAAATGTGTAATTTATCGTTATTTGCAACTAAATAGCTAAATTTTTACAGCGTTAGTTTTCCTTTAGGCTATCTTCCTTCCAGTAGTCGTAAACATCCCTGTTTTATTCGATTTGTTGCCTTAATGGCCAGTGCATAGTTTTAATTAACATTTGGCACGCACTAGCAATAGTACACTGCTAAAAATCAGTATATTTTTAACTGAAACTATATATTCTCTCGGTTAATTTTTTATATATATTTCTTTCTGTGCACCAATAGTTTGTGGCGCGCATTTGCCTGGGTGTTGTTGCAGCTAAATGAAATTTGCCGCTAGGTAATTAAAACATTTTACTTTAGCCATGAGTATTATAATTAATTAATTGCACTATTTGAATACCGCTAGACGGGCATTCGGGTGGCTGTTGCCTGCGTCCAAAATCAAGTCAATGACACAATGACATGCCCACCAACAAAAAGCTGAAGAATCCAGCCGGCAAATGAGTGTGGCACCTGGCGGCCAAGGTGACTGACATCAAATGACACCAAATGACACCAACTGACATTGTAATCATGAACCCAAGCATGATTTGTGTTTACACAAAATTAGCGCACAAAATCGGCAAGCAAATCACTTAATTGTCCCAATCATCAAATGATAAAGTGGTTAAGTGCGTGGGTGCTAAAAACAGTGAGGCAAGTGAGGCATGATCGGTGATCATGGCCTTCAGCTGGACAGGAAGTCTAATCGGTTTACAACGACCAAAGATTTGGAATATAATAATCCACGCACAGCTGCGCGCAAGATATTAGATATTTGGTTTTAAATGTGGCCATTTACCCCTAAAACTTGTGTATAAAATAATTGATCAATACGCTCTATATAAACATAAATAGTTCATCAATATAACTAAAACTTAATGGATCATGATAAAAATTAATTATATTTGAAGACTTTCAAATATATTTACACCAAGTAAAAATTACACTAGCAAGCTAATGAATAAGAGCTCTTAATCAATATTCCAAAGACATTATTAGTTTTATCCCACAAAAATATTCAAAATAGGTCAGCAACTGTTTTGAGTAACATTTTTACTATTATTTTGAAGACAGCTGTTGATGTAGATTTTTGGCTCGGGCCTAAATACAACGTGATTTTTTCCTTCACCGTAATGACGCATGTCAATAGCAGTTAGGAGTGAGGTGTTGAGTGGCGGGGAGTGGGGTGGTGGTGGGGGGATGATAACTCCGGGCCGGGCCAACAGGTTTACCTGGTCCCGGAGCCGCAAAAGTAAACTTGTTTGCTGTCGCTGCTGACCCAATTTCGTGCCACTTTTTTTTCGACATTTTTACAACACAACTGCCCCGCGGAGGTTTTTCGCACAAAAAACCCAAACAAATCTCTGAAAAAAACGAACCCTAAGAAAAGCAGAAAAGCTGTCTGTCGAAGAAATGAAGCCGCAGCATCCACTCTTCAACTCCTCAGATACTGTATCTGAATCCGAATCCGTATGTGCATCTGCGGCAAGAAAGGTTCGCTTTGATAGCAACCTGTTGGTTATTTTTATACTTTTTTTTACTGGTCTGGCCTTTCACTTGGTCGCCGGAAGATCGGGTTTTGCGTTTGGTAATTGAAGTGATAAGAAATCGACATTGAAATTCATTATTTTTGATTGATTTCTCACCCAGCACTCCCACAAAATAGCCACCCCCTTCTCAAATCGATAAAATTAATAAAAAAAAAAGGAACCCCTCACTTATTTGTAAACTGGATAGACAGGCGTTAAGTGCCGTTGGATATTTCAACACCCGCTCGATAACAACTCAACATACAACCATGTGTCAACAGATCCCTCGCACAAGCACATACAAAAAAAAAGCTATTGAGTTTCGATCTGGGCTTAAGCCCGGCTCAGCTCAAAACTACAAACTGCTCGCAAAACAATCGAAATGAAACGATACCCATTTCATATGTCTTTTGCCCAATCGAGCACGCCAATGACGAATACCCCAAAAAAGATTCAAAAATAAAAAACTATAGGTCCAACTGTTACGTCATTGGATCGTACAACAACCAACATAATATTGTTGTAATCCGAAAACCGAAAAAACGGCCGACGAATTTGAAAGACAAACAAAGAGAAAGATGGTTGCATTAACGTGGATAACATAATAAACCGAAAATGTAAAATGCCGCTAACAATTCCCCCTTTGTCGCTATTGGCCGCAATATATCGTCAAGGTCGTCGCCGTGTTGGTCGGGAAATATTATGGAGCTAGTGGAAGTGGTGGGTCTTGGATTAGTGCAATGCAAACACTACTGTTGCAACCGCGAATGCATTCAATTGGGCAGTTAGATTAGGCAAATCAGCTCGAAATTGGTAAATTATTTAGATTTTCAACAGCCAGAACACGCAAGAATGTTTTGCAAACGATAATGGCGCCTCTTTGGTTGGCTAAACCTACGAAATGTGGGTTGATTATGTTAGATAATTGGTAGAGTTGCAGAAAACCAAGGTTTCGTAACTTAAGACGTGAGAGCAGCGAAAATGCTTAAGGCCCGACATTCATAAACTTACCAAAGTTAGCACTAACATTCTGTATTAAAAATATCCAAAATAACATAATTAGAAAATAAATTCCGCTTAAAATATGCAAAATATGTATATTAAAAAATGATTTCTTATCTTTCAGTTGGCCTACGAAGAGCACAAGGATAGCACAACAAGGATAAGGAAAGGACATTCAATATAAAAGCAGGAGCTGTGAAGCGGATATAGGAAATACTTTACCAATAATAATTACTTTAAAGGCAAGGAAGCAAAGGATTCTCTACAACGGTGTTGTGAACAAGTTAAAAAGCAGAGATTCTCGTTCAAAGAACCACACATTTAATGGTTAAAAAGCTATAAAGAACGCACTTCTTATAACGTATATAGAAAATCGGGAAAGCACAAAAGCACTGGAGCAAAGCAGCATTGAAACTGAGCAGCTTACTGAAAATCGGGCCATTTCAGAGCCCCGCCATGCACAAAAGAAAGAAACCCTAGACTTTAGAGAGTGGAAAGAAGCAGATAGCATTGCAAACACTAAACGCAGAAAGTTGTGGTAATATAGCTGAAACTGGCTTAAACTAGGGATAATCCCACAGAGAACTCAAGTAGACATATCCGTCCGTCAACATGGTGCTCAATCTGCTGTTCATAACCACTGTGATCAAGTCCACATTTGGCGTGGTGACCACGGGACTCTGGCTAATCCCACTGATGCTGGCCGCCATCACATACTATCGCTATGATGCCGTGGATCCCGAGTCGAGGCCCCTGGATCAACTGAATCTGTATCCAGAGTACGATTTCATAGTGGTGGGCAGTGGTTCGGCCGGAGCTGTGGTCGCGAATCGATTGAGCGAGGTGAGGAAATGGAAAGTACTGCTGATCGAAGCCGGTCCAGATGAAAACGAGATCTCTGATGTACCATCGCTGGCGGCCTATTTGCAATTGAGCAAACTGGATTGGGCCTACAAGACGGAGCCCTCGACGAAGGCGTGTTTGGGAATGCAGAACAATCGTTGCAATTGGCCAAGAGGACGAGTTTTGGGCGGCAGTTCGGTGCTCAACTATATGCTCTATGTGCGTGGCAATCGCCATGATTACGATCACTGGGCATCGTTGGGCAATCCAGGCTGGGACTACGACCATGTGCTGCGTTACTTCAAGAAATCGGAGGATAATCGTAATCCCTATTTGGCCAACAACAAGTATCATGGTCGCGGAGGTCTGCTAACGGTTCAAGAATCACCGTGGCATTCACCTTTGGTTGCCGCCTTTGTGGAGGCCGGCACTCAGTTGGGCTATGATAATCGTGACATTAATGGCGCCAAACAGGCGGGCTTTATGATTGCCCAGGGAACGATACGTCGTGGTTCGAGATGTTCCACCGCGAAGGCATTTCTGCGACCCATACGCGCGCGAAAGAATTTTCATCTGTCGATGAACTCCCATGTGACCAGGATCATCATCGAACCGGGAACCATGAGGGCACAGGCCGTGGAGTTCGTGAAACATGGCAAAGTGTATAGGATAGCGGCCAGGAGGGAGGTTATCCTCTCAGCTGGTGCCATCAATACACCGCAGCTAATGATGCTATCTGGATTGGGACCACGAAAACATCTGGAAAAGCATGGCATTCGAGTGTTGCAAGATCTGCCCGTTGGCGAGAATATGCAGGATCATGTGGGAATGGGCGGACTCACTTTTCTGGTGGATAAGCCCGTGGCTATTGTCCAGGATCGTTTCAATCCCACAGCCGTCACCTTTCAGTATGTGTTGCGTGAACGAGGACCGATGACCACATTGGGTGGAGTCGAGGGTCTGGCCTTTGTGCACACACCCTACTCAAATCGCAGTCTCGACTGGCCGGATATTCAATTTCATATGGCACCGGCTTCCATTAACTCAGATAATGGAGCCAGAGTAAAGAAGGTGTTGGGTCTGAAGGAATCGGTTTACCAAGAGGTCTACCATCCAATAGCCAACAAGGATAGTTGGACGATAATGCCGCTGCTTTTGAGACCAAGATCGCGGGGATCTGTTAAATTACGATCGGCGAATCCCTTCCACTATCCCCTCATCAATGCCAACTACTTTGACGATCCCTTGGATGCCAAAACTCTGGTGGAAGGAGCCAAGATAGCTCTTCGCGTAGCTGAGGCCCAGGTTTTCAAGCAATTTGGATCGAGACTGTGGCGCAAACCGCTGCCCAATTGCAAACAGCACAAATTCCTATCCGATGCCTATTTGGAGTGCCATGTGCGCACCATTTCGATGACCATCTACCATCCATGTGGCACTGCGAAGATGGGACCAGCCTGGGATCCCGAGGCTGTGGTGGATCCACGCTTAAGGGTCTACGGAGTTCGCGGTCTCAGGGTTATTGATGCCAGCATTATGCCAACGATTAGTAGTGGGAATACCAATGCACCGGTTATAATGATAGCCGAAAAGGGCGCAGATCTCATCAAGGAAGATTGGCTAACAAATCCCGAGTACAAAGTGAAGCGGCAGGCAAATAGAGTTAGAGATCCAGAGCCTGCTGGTAGTAACATTCAGGGCATCATAACATTGCCCACCAATATCAGTCAAAGCGACAGCAGCAACATCAGTGACAGGAGCAACATGGAGAGCAACTTCAGCAACAGCAGTCACATCAGCAACATCAATTTTAGCAGCAGCAGCAGCAACAGCAGCAACATTGAAAGCAGCAGCAACTTCACACTCAACTATGCGGATAGTTAGTGACTTCAAGATGAAGAATGTAGAGCTCCAGTTAGCTCCAGATTTTGTGCTCAGGGCTCCATAGCTTTAAACACTCACATAAAGTGTGTTTACAACGAGAAAACAACACAAATTGTTTGCCATTGCTTAAGTAACATGCTGAGACATAAACGCTTTGAGTTCGTTGACAACTCAAGTGAAACCAGAATGTGATCCAAAAATTCACCGAACATTCTTTACCTAAAGTCTACACTGGAACCAGAAGCTATCTTATTTATGGAAACAACCATACAATCTTGAACAAAAGTTATTTACTACTCTAGTTCATTATCATTCGATGGTCATCTTGTAATGCTCATAAAAACTTTACTGCGAAACCAGAAGTTCAAAGCAGCTAAAAATGGTCGCTTCTTCCTTGTGAAACCATTTAAAAATGCTACTCATAAAAGATTTATATCTGAGAATCATACTACAATGTCGTTTGTCTTTTATCTAGACAATCCAAAAAGTGTTATATTCTAAACCAACTTCTACAAATGATAAGGCTTTTTGTTACTAGCTGCTGGTATCATCAATATAAACAGAAAGAGATTCGTATCTCGTACTTCCCATTGAATCTCATCGCATGACGTCCTCACAAACTGTACACAACGATCCATTGCTAGAAGGAATCCAGAAATCGAGTCATAGATTAAATGCTTACCTAAGTAATTGTTATCTTTTTTTTTTGCTTATGTATTATTTATGTTAAGTTAGCGATAGATAATTTAATGTTCTTTGACTATTTATAGAAAACTTCCATGAACATCATTATTTAAATGACATTATATTTAATAAATTAAATTTGCATAAACATGAAGGCGAAATTGTTATTTGCTGACAGCCGAAAAGCAGGCAACACAGGCGCGCTAAGAAAATTGTTTCTTTTTTGGCAAAGTGATCCATCAGATGATTGGGTGTATTTTCCAACTATTTGATTAAGAAAAGTATCTTCTAAATAGCTTGTTCAAGAACTATCATAAGTTCCATAACTTATAATATCACTAATTTCCCCCATACATTTCCGTATCTGTATTTAAAAAGAATGCTTTTGTATCGCACCTTAATTAATTACATCATAGGCAGCATTTGATTGATTACATCAGACACGATGAGTGACAACTAAATAGGCCCGAGCCCAAGTGAAATTATTCATGAAATACATAATAAGGCCCTACCCATTCGACTTCAAATTGCCATCTGAGTATTTATATTCCATAGCCTAGCATTTGGGCGCGGTAGTAAAAAAAAGACATAACCACACGCAACATTCTTGTGTAGAAAATGTGTATATTTAACTACCACCAGACAAGTCAGGTTTTTAACTAGTCGCTGCAACGCCCAGTGAAATATACACACATATATATACGAAATAAGTATTTTAAGTTACCAAATCGAAGTGTTATAAATCATCTTTCTGACAGGCCAACGAGACCATGGCCTTGGTCAACAATTTTCATTTTCATGCGACTATCGGAAGCCGGAAATGGCCAACGGAACTTGGTCTAATCAACTCAAATTATAATCACTTTGGATTGTCTTTTTCCGGACGTGGATCGATGAAGATGTGCTAAGTGATCGGTCCCTGTACCACTTTTCGACCACGAATCGTTCTAATTGACCGGCTAAAAAAGAAAAAACCCGGCTTATAGTCATTTCAACTGAAGCTAAGCACAAAAACCAGATTTTATGGCTTATTAATGGAAATATCCAAGACGCTGCTAAGCGCATTTACACAAAACATGGCCAGCAAATCACACATTTTAATGGGCTAGCGTTTCGGGCAAGTTCAAGGTCTAATTGGGTTTCTTTTAATGTAAAAGTATATTTATTTTGTAGAGTATGCGCAGTTTGGAGGTTTGCAGGAAAGATATACGCCCGGTGACTATAGCAATTAGAAGTTGGTCATTTTAAGAACACTAACTATTTACTTTCAATAATATTTCTAAAACAAAATTGCATCTAATCTAGCACTATTCCAATATTTATTCATAATAGAATATGTTTTTTGTATTGATTTCATATTACGTATACGCCATGTCGTTTCTCAAAAAGTGCGAGTTTAGTTAATTCACATTCATAGACGGTATCCACTAGTCGCATACTTAATTGTTTTCGGACTTGTTTTGTGAAATTAATTCAGCCACGCCCCAAAAAAAAAAAAATATAAAAAGGCACAGAGAGAACGGATAAAACGAAATGGTGACCCAATGTCTACGTGACCAATTGCAATTTCGCCACGAGTTCAAATCACCAGATTTGCCCTAGACATATGTGTCCACACGCAAATCTCCCAGCGATCAATCTCGGCCAAAAACGCAATAAACCCATGCAAATATGCTAAGTTTGGCCAGAGAGTCTGCAAAAATTCACGAGTCGAAACTGGGTCAATGTCCAGCGGAAGTATATAGCAGCGGATCGTCTGCAGTAAAAATGATAAAGACAACTTCCGGATCGATGTGTTACCGTTCCAGTTAGAGGTCAATCAACTTGTTGTGATCTCCGATCTCCGTTAGACAAGCCATCGTGTGCGAGCAGTTGACCCAGACCCAATGAACTTGATCTCTGCCGCGGTATAGTCGTAGTATTCAGTTATTTGCATACGCCACTCACCTGTAAATACAAACAAAAAAAAAAGAGGAAAAATATTATAATTGGTTTCGATAAATCATGAAAAACTGAGAATTGTACGAGATTACAGCATAAATATTCATGGTAGCATGCCAGCATTCTTTCAGCAAGCGGAAGTGTCTAGCGTTTTTTCTATTTTCTGTTAATTCACGGCCCTGGTTGATGATTAGTGACCCATATATACGATGTGGTGTACCCAAATAGCCAGTTCTTTTAGTTGTTACAAAGGTGCCAATCAAGTCTCAATTCGCTGCAAAGCGAACAAAAAATTCTTAGTCACTTATTTGGGCAACCTTGGGGCACGGAAATGTTGGGCAGACATCGGGTTTTATGATTCAGTGGTGAGTTTATAATTTTTTATAAGAACTATTAAGCTGATGTTCTGCGTTGATTGAGTCAGTGATTTGCATAATATTAGGTAGAAGTCTGTTGATGGAACTCTGTGGATTTTTCCATTACTAAACAAAATATTTAATTTCCATAGAACTCTTCAAAATTGTAAGCTAATAAGTTATTAGCTTACAATTGAAGCTCTGCCATTTCTAATAAGTAAACAAATTGTTTTTTGTATTCTCGATATTTATTTATAGCACTTAAGTTTGATCCATGAACCCCGGGTTCCATCATCATCTTTGCTCTGATCTATCCAATCAACTTCCTGACTTCATCAACTATTTCATTTTGAACTGAGTGTACTCCATTGACCATTCAAATCAAATAATTGCACACTTTAATGTGCTTTAGTGCTTGGCAAACAATAATGTTATCTGGCCAAACTTGGTCCGTATATCTATTTGGATTGTATCTGTATCTATATTTGTGCGTTCGCGTTGGCGTATAGCAATTATGCGCATTATGATCGTATCAAAATGTTATTCAACTTCTGTTCTGCTTTGTCATGTCAATCATCTGCAAATGAATCGATTTGTTGCGGCTACAAAAATTCGGGGGAAGTCTCAATAATTGATTCATTTACTCAGCTTGACTTCCTACAATAAAATGCGTCGATTTCCATTGTGTAATCGAATTATGGAAATCACTCAATCAATAAAATGCAATAATATTTAAAGGAAGTAATACTTGTACAATATTTACGCAGTGGTTCCGGTTGTGCATAATGTATATTTAAATTTACTAATTAAATGAAAAGACTACGAATATTTGGTTATATATTTTAACCTATATTTTACAGACTATAGCAATTTGGGGCTAAATCTAAACGATATTAGTTCGAAGTTGTGGAACTGTCGCTGTTTTGATGTTTTGGCGGGATCTTTCCAATCAAACTGGGTGCGGATGGATCCATTAGATGGGCACTTTTTGGCTTGGAACCAGGACTTTGCCAGCAGTTCTTGTACCAGGCAGTTTGCTGATGTTTCAATCCAATTCCAGTGGCAATCCTGGCCAAAGAGTGATACAAACTACGAGAGAGGACATGTAGAAATCCACCAAATCTATTGGATGGAATCGAATCTGGCAGCGCAAAATTATTCAATGGACTTGAGCTTGACGGGATACAATTCTGCTGATTCGTGATTGTGGAATCATCCCCTTCATCAATTTCATCATCACAAAGATCATCGGTATCCGCATCGTAACCATTTTCGAATTGACTAGGACTTCGATAGTGGACACTAAAGCAAATGGGATTTGGACCCAGAGTTTCAGCTAAGTTCCGATTGATTTGCGCATTTTTTAAATATTTTTGGGAACAACCTGGCTCACTGTCGGAACTTGTCGAACTTGAAAATCTTCTAGATAGAGGTAAACCCTTAGGATAACATGTAATCCTAGGTTTACGTGGCCTTACAGCTGGTCTGCGCATTTTCCAGAGTTTTAGATGTTATATGCAAAAAGTTTTTGGTTTATGCTCTATTATTTTGAAATTTTGACAGTTGTAGGTTGAACTACTATATGAAGATATATGTAGACATACGTTTGAAAATAAAACAATTGATGTCAGCTACAATTTGTAAAAGGTTTTCCGTATTGAAAACTTCAAAGCAACATATTTCGCTTATATTATGTATCCGGAAATAATATTTTTTTTTGTGTGTACCCTCCTAAGTGACTGCTTGTAATGACCTGTCGTAAAATACCAGCTAATAAAGCTGCTGTATTTAGCATGTCGAAATTTGGCATAGGAAACACCCGCTTTGAAAAAAATACCTTGTTTAAATTAAGCTAAGAAAATGTAAAAATAAGCGACGAAATGATTTTTGCCTAATACGTATGTTCAGTATTTAGTTTGTGGTAAGAAATATATATATATTATATGGTAAAAAAGAACCTTGAATATATATTTTACCTTCATTCATTCATAAAACATCGAGCCTCTTAGTTCTTGCAAAAATGTATATCTCTTTTGAACATATTTTTTAAATGTAACAAAACGCGAAAAAAACTGGTTTTTTGCATTAATCAGGGATGAGATCTCTTAACTGTTTTTCGATCGGCAAATATTACCACATCTAAAACACTGTCTATGCAAATTTTTCGTAGTGAACGAGTTGCTTTGTCATGATGATCGAAGTCAGTGCAATTAATCGCCACCAACAAAACAGAAGAATGAAAAAACAAAACCCATAAGACGCGTTTTATGGTTAAGTTAAGAACATTTTATGGCCAGCACATTTTCTCAAATTCTGCCAGTCATTCGGCAGAATGTCAAGCCATCAGCTGTATCAACAGGGAAATTCAATTCATATTTAATTTGATAACAAGAGGTAAGTCCTTCAGTTAAATGATTTGGCATCCTGTTTTGCCGCCATCGAATGCCATGGGCCAGCCAGCCAGTGAGTGTCAATAAGCCACTAAAGACACGGTCGAGGCCCCAAATAAACGAATTGTCAGTCAGTGCAAAGAGCAGCTTGGCCAAAATCGGCAGTTGCCAACTATGAAAACTCGGTCAAAGACAACGAGTTTGCTTAAATTCTTGACTTTATGCGAACAGAAACAGTCATTTTGCTGCTGTATCTCAGCCAGCACAATACCTATCGATAGTAAGAGTCAAAGCTTTAATTGCCGTTAGCTGGATGCACTGGCCAAAAAAGAGTACTACCTTCTTAAATGTCAACTTGAATACAGAGCTCACAAATGTTGCAGAAAAAATGAAGAAAATAATGAATACACTAATGGATATGTTGATTACACTCTTAATTTCAATAATCTCAATTCTTTGAATTAATTAATCTTAATTTGTTTGAATTCACAATAATTGTTTGCACTGCACATAATCGAATGGCAGCTCAACGAACTTGAAGCCCGCGAATCGCAGACGAATTGCGAAATTGGAAGCCGCAATGCTTTTTCAGCCTTGACTCCAAAGTGTCCAGCGTATCGGCTCATTTGGGCTTGAATGTCAACGGAGATTGGTTCTGGGTTGCCCTTCAGATGATTTGTCGAGGGTTCTTAACTCTTACGGAGCTTATTTGTATGCCGATCGTGTGCTCCTGCGTTGATGATGATGATATGCTCCTTGTGGAAACGGAATCTCTGGGCGACTGTCCTTCGACTAAACATATACCATCAGAACGACGCCATTTGGGGCGGAGAACACATCAAAAAAGCATTAAGCACTATTTTAATTTATTTTTATTTTGTATACATTTTTTTTTTTTACTCTTTTTAGTATGTCATACGGTTGCGGTCGACTGGCCAAGTTTACGTTGCCAAGTAAGCCAGCAAGTTTCCAAGCCGGGCGGGCATGGGGTATCTTGGAATTTTTCACAGCGTCTGCCAAACTGCCAATCGACTCTCGTGGGCTCTCCCATTCTAAGCTCACGAATATTCACATGCAAGCGGAAATAATTATAAAAATTACTTACTAAACACAAAGCTTTGCTTTAAAGAAACAAAAAAAAAAATAGAAAAAACCGAGCCCCATGAATAAAAACAAACATTACATGCCTCCAAATCCATTCACCATTTACTAGTAGGCAAGTACAATTAGAAGCGACTACTGATCGTTTGCCCAGTGATTATTTGGAAACAAATCAAATAAATTAACAAATAAATAATTTAGATGAGTTAATTACCAGTTACCAATTACCATAAACCTTTTAGTAATACTCTTGCCATCTTGGAAACTCCAGCACATTCTTGGTGTTTTGAGTTTATAATGTTGAGTTCATTTCGTAAATGAAATCTTTTTCGCATATTTGCTTTTCAAATTTGCGTTTTCCAGTTTTGTCACGGTATATTTAGGTCCATATTTCATGGTTTTTTTTTTTACATCATTTAAACACTGTCATTACACTTGGCAACCGCAATATTTTGTAAAATTTTCCATTTACATTTTTCCTTTAATATTATTGCTATACCGGATATAACTTCATACCCTAATGGTTTTGCAAACAATTAAAGTTCAAGATATTCCGTTGTTCCCCCTGTGAATCCTATAATAATCAATGGCTCTGATGTAATAATTATACCAGTCACAGTTCCATCGTCACCTCCAAGTTCTAATTTCGTTATTTTCCCTTAGCCACAATCCATCGAAATGCTTATTAGATCAGACCCCGTTATTAAGCGATTTCTGTATTCAGCACACAATTTAGAATATACGATACCCCGCGAATCGTTCATTTGTGCATTCGCACTGCATTTTGGCTGGAATGTTAACGATCTTTGATCGATCGATCAATTGCACAAATGTTCTTCCACACATACTCGCAGTTTCCACTGTTGTTGGAAAATATACAAAATAAATCTCGAACTAGACTGATAGTTCGGACCAAGAGCCATAATTGTCAACGGTGCAGGGCCCCCATGAGTTTTGTAGTTGCATTTACCCCCAGCCTCTAGGTTTTAGTTCTGCTCTTAGAACTCAACGTTCCAGTCGATCGCGGCAGTCGAGTGAGTCTGGCTGCAAGGTGATGAAGCTCCATGATGACATCGCCGCGAAATCACATCGGAACCCTTCTTGTCGTCTGGCTACTGGAGTCCTCAATGGTGATTAGCCAGATTGACACGGGCAATGCGTTGATCAATATGCTCGAGATCTATCGTCGCGGTCAGGCGCAATTGGATCTGGAGAATCTGGACGAGGGTCAGGCCATATCGGCGAAATATGATTTCATAGTGATTGGAGCCGGCACAGCTGGTTGTGCCCTGGCCGCCCGACTCTCCGAGAATCCCCGGTGGCGAGTGCTGCTCCTGGAGGCCGGTGGTCCCGAGAACTATGCCATGGACATACCCATTGTGGCGCATCTCCTGCAGCTGGGCGAGATCAACTGGAAGTACAAGACGGAGCCATCGAATAGCTATTGCCTGGCCATGAACGACAATCGCTGCAATTGGCCCAGGGGCAAGGTGATGGGGGGCAGTTCGGTGCTCAACTACATGATGTACACCAGGGGCAATCGCCGGGACTACGATCGCTGGGCAAGTTTGGGCAATCCGGGCTGGAGTTACGAGGAGGTACTGCCCTATTTCAGGAAGTACGAGGGCAGCGTAGTGCCGGATGCCGATGAGAATCTGGTGGGACGCAATGGTCCGGTAAAGGTGAGCTACTCGGAGACGAGGACTCGGATCGCAGACGCCTTTGTGCGGGCCTCCCAGGACGCAGGATTGCCGCGAGGTGACTACAATGGAGATAAGCAGATTCGTGTGTCCTATCTGCAGTCGAACATCTACAATGAGACCCGTTGGAGCTCCAATCGGGCGTATCTGTATCCCATTAAGGGAAAGCGTCGAAATCTTCATGTGAAAAAGAATGCCTTGGTTACCAAGATCTTGATTGATCCGCAGACGAAATCGGCATTTGGTGTAATCGTCAAAATGGATGGCAAAATGCAAAAGATTCTGGCCAAAAAGGAGGTCATCCTATCGGCGGGTGCCATCAATACACCCCAACTGCTGATGCTCTCCGGCGTGGGACCCGCTAAACATCTGCGGGAGATGGGCATAAAGCCACTGGCTGATCTGGCAGTGGGCTACAACCTCCAGGATCACATAGCTCCGGCCATCAGCTTCTTGTGTAACGTGAGCTCGCTGCAAACGAGCGAGATGTTCGGCTCGGAGGCAATGGCAGATTTCCTGAAAGGACGCGGAGTGCTCCGCATACCGGGTGGTGTGGAGGCCATATCATTCTACGCCCTGGACGATGCCCGTAATCCAGATGCTTGGGCCGATATGGAACTCTTTGTGGTGGGCGGTGGATTGCAAACGAATTTGGCCCTACGTCTGGCATTGGGCATCCAATCGAATATCTATGAGACCATGTTTGGCGAACTCGAACGCCAGAGTGCCAATGGCTTTCTGATATTCCCCATGATTCTGCGCGCCAAGAGTCGCGGTCGCATCAAGCTGAAGAGCCGAAATCCCGAGGAGCATCCACGGATCTATGCCAACTACTTCTCGAATCCCTATGACTTGAACATCACAGTTCGCGGCATCGAACAGGCAGTGAGTTTACTGGATATGCCCGCATTTAAGACAATTGGTGCACACTTATTAGAGAAGAGAATACCCAATTGTGCGAAATACAAATGGAGGAGCAGCGCCTATTGGGCCTGTTATGCGCGACACTTCACCTTCACCATTTACCACTATGCGGGAACCGCCAAGATGGGTCCTCGAACGGATCCCTCGGCGGTGGTGGATGCCCGACTGCGGGTCCATGGAATCGACAAACTGCGCGTTGTGGATGCCAGCATTATGCCCTATTTGATCTCGGGTCATCCCAATGGACCGGTCTACCTTATAGCTGAAAAAGCAGCCGATATGATCAAGGAGGATCATAACGTCGTATAAAGCGCACTATGTTTTCTTAAACCGATGGGTTATCTTAAGATATGTATAAAATATTATTCCTTTGAGTGATTTCTAGTGAATTAAAAACGATACAATACAGTACAAACTCTGCACTTCCAAGTTAAGAAAAGGGTAAAAGACAAATGACAACTTTGTTGTAAATTTATCGCCATTAAAAAGGAATTACAACAAAGCCTAAAATAACAGATTGATTTATGATTCTTCGCATGATATTTCAATTTGTTTGCATATTATAAACAATATAATACCTAAACCTCAGCAAATCAATTAGAAATTGTTGGTTGCTTGTCATCAATCTTACTTATTTCCTGCATTGAAACCTCAATTTTACAGGTGTAATATTTGCGATGAAACGCTCATAAAATAACAACTAGTCTATAAAAACATTTTTTCATCTTGTTTTTGTTGGCATAAATAATAAATATTATTAATAAGCATGCTGCTTCATATAAAAAGCTGAATTAACCGATAGACATCTAGAACGATAAAATTCTATATTATGTACATAATTATATACGATCTGGTTTGACATTTAGCCAGAGACGTCGGCGACAGGTTCTTCGAAGAACCCCGCCCGAATTCTTCTGCCAAAAAAAAGAATCACGCAGAATCACGATGACACTATGCTAATTGCAGCCCAAAACCAATCGAAGAGGATCTTAGCCAGTGGTTTTCTAGCCATGGGAGGCCCTTTAATGTTTTGACACCGGCTTCCGCATCTTATTCACAGTTGCTAACGATCGTCGATCGGCTGGCTCAAGTCAATGTCAGATACAGATACATTTTCAGTTTCAAATTCAGATTCAGATCGTAAGAGCTTTCAGTTTTAAGCAGCTCTTCGTCTTTGTGTTTGTGTTTGTCTGCGCAGATGGTTGTGAACGTGTCCATAGTCAAGTCTTCCGAAAGATTTGAAGATTCTTGGCGAGCCGAAGAAACCGAAAAACCCGAAAACTGAAAACCGAGTGTGCCGAGAGATTCGCAAAGCGATCGTTTCGTTCGCCGATCGCCGCCGAATTTAATATTAAATTGAACTTGGCCACCGCATTTGTCAGCATTTCTAGTTACGTATCCGATTGGGCAACACGCTCGCGATCGCGTCGATCACAAGAACTCAGAACGCGTTCGTCCATCATATTCAGCTATATCCATATATATATATTTTTTTTTTTTGACTGTGCAATCGGTGTGAATAGTGCTGAATAAATCGTTACAAGTAACTAAACGCCCAATAATGGCAAGCAAATCGCTAATATTTGTGGGCCTGTGCCTGGCATATACGGCCACCTGGAGTCAAATCTCTGCCCAGAATAACAATAACGTCCTTTTCGAGACGATCAACTTTCTGAGACGCGGCCAGGCGGACGTGGAGCTGGAGAACTATGACAACAATGTGATACTGGACAGCGAGTACGATTTTATAGTGGTCGGCGCCGGAACGGCTGGTTGTGCCCTGGCAGCCCGACTCTCAGAGAATCCGCAGTGGCGAGTGCTGCTTCTAGAGGCCGGTGGTCCCGAGCGACTCGTCATGGACGTGCCCATTGTGGCGCATTTCCTGCAGCTGGGCGAGATGAACTGGAAGTACAGGACCCAGCCATCTGATCACGCCTGCCTGGCGATGAACAATAATCGATGCAATTGGCCCAGGGGCAAGGTGATGGGAGGCAGCTCGGTGCTCAACTACATGATGTACACCAGGGGCAATCGCCGTGATTACGATCGCTGGGAGGCACTGGGAAATCCCGGCTGGAGCTTCAAGGATGTGCTGCCGTACTTCAAGAAATACGAGGGCAGCAGTGTGCCCGATGCTGAGGAGGATTATGTTGGTCGCAATGGACCGGTGAAGGTCAGCTATGTGAACTGGCGTTCGAAGATCGCAGAAGCCTTTGTCGATGCTGCGCAGCAGGATGGTCTGAAGTACAGGGACTACAATGGTCGCATTCAGAATGGTGTGGCCTTCCTGCACACCACCACCAGGAATTCCACTAGATGGAGCTCCAATCGTGCCTATCTGTATCCGCTGAAGGGCAAGCGCAGCAATCTGCATGTGAGAAAGAATGCGCTGGTGACCAAGGTACTCATCGATCCGCAAACCAAGACGGCCTATGGCATTATGGTCCAGACCGAGGGACGCATGCAGAAGATCCTGGCCAGAAAGGAGGTGATTGTCTCCGCCGGAGCCATCAATACCCCGCAACTGCTGATGCTGTCGGGCGTGGGACCAGCCAAACATCTTCGCGAAGTGGGCATTAAGCCATTGGCTGATCTGGCAGTGGGTTACAATCTTCAGGATCACACGGCTCCGGCGGTTACGTTTACCACCAATGCCACTTCGCTGAAGTTCGAGGACTTTTCCGATCCCACACTCATTAACCGATTCAACAGGATGGAAGGACCATATGGATCCCCCGGTGGCTGCGAGGCCATTGCCTTCTGGGATCTGGATCACGAACGCGATGAGGACGGCTGGCCGGATATTGAGCTCTTCCTGGTGGGCGGTTCCATGTCCTCCAATCCGGCCATCTCACGTGCTTTTGGTTTGAAGAAGTCCATATACGATACACTCTTTGCCGAGATCGAGGACAAATCACTGAATGCCTTCATGATCTTCCCCATGATTCTGCGCCCAAAGAGTCGCGGTCGCATCATGCTGAAGAGCAGTGATCCCTTCAAGTATCCCCTGATCCATGCCAATTACTTTGCCCATCCCTACGATGTGGATATCTCGGTGCGGGGTCTACTGAAGGCCATCAGTCTGATGGAACAGCGTGGCATGGAGGCGATAAATGCCAAGTTGTGGGAGAAGAAGATACCCACGTGCAAGCAGCATCCCTACAAGAGTTGGGCCTACTGGGCCTGCTATGTGCGGCACTTCACCTTCACCATTTACCATTATTCCGGCACCGCCAAGATGGGTCCCAAATCAGATCGAGCTGCAGTGGTGGACCATCGTCTCCGTGTCCACGGTATCAAGAATCTGCGAGTCGCGGATGCCAGCATTATGCCGGAGATCATGTCCGGACATCCGAATGGACCCGTCTTCATGATTGCCGAGAAGGCAGCTGATATGATCAAGCAGGATCATGGTTTCATCCAGTGAAGCCACCTTAGCCCAAAGTTGATTCCACAATCAGGTGTAAGCCCCATTTACACTGGCCTGCCATCAAATCATCTCGTTAAATCACACCCTAAATGCAATGGCCAGTGTAAAATGGGGCTTTAGTTTTTAGTTAAGGCCTTCAAAAACTGTTTGTTATTATGTGTAGTAATTCTTTCTTGCCTGAACTGATTCTAGTTTAAGATTTAGCTATATAAGCATAAATAAATGATCATAAGTTTTGTATGTACTATCTAAACAAAATTCGTTTTCTATGCATGCAGAATTATAGAACTATATGAAATCTATAGAATGCATATTTGGAATTTAAAAATTACCTTTAATTCCAGAAAAAAAAGAACAATAGTTTTAGGCCTAAAAAAATCTTACTGCCTAATGCACTTGACTTTGACATTGAATTTTATTGGACTTCTGTCTTCGGCATTGTCTCATTTATTTCAATAGGGATTTTCAGCTCTGGCACTTTTCATGCTAATCAATTTGTGGCTTCATAATCAAAATCTGTGAAATCCGTGAAGTTGTCCGCTTGTTTGACGATTTTTTGTTTTGATTTATTACACGCCTTTGTTTTTGAGTCTCTCTCAATCTTTTTATTGTTGCGGAAATGATTTTTTTTTTCATCACTCTCGTTTTTTTTTTGGTTTCGGTTCGGTTTTTATCTTGTCTAACGAACTAGCCGGTGTGAATATTTTGTTAGGTGTTTTTGTTCAAGCAATTTTTGGTGCTGAGTCTTTGGATTGATCTTGGTATAATTCGCATCGATTTGACCTTAGAATTATTTATGTATGTGGAGTGGGTATAAATCAGTCGAAAATTGAGAATAATTGCTTTAGTATAAGTATGTATATCTTTCAACATCCCAAGGGTAGACTATATTAAAATTCTATTCAAATCGAAACGAAAAGCTTGGAGCTCAGCTTAAAGCTCTTGGATTTTATATTTTTGGCAGAATTTCAAAGCCGGCTTGTTATTCTAAATCGCATTCGTCACTACGTGGCTAGCCTTTCACAGTGCTTATTAAATTTAATATATTCACATATATTCTATAAACTTACATGCGCATATAGAAAACAAGGCAATTTAAGTACAACTTAAATAATTTGTTGCACAAATTTTATTTCATTCACTTTTCACTGAATACACCGATGTTAACCAAATCAGCAGTTTCTCAAATTCTCAAAAAACGAAATGGCTATGGGCTATCCTATTTCGCAGTGAAAACTCATAAAAACATTTCCCATTCTTTTCGAAAAAAAGTCACTATGGCTACGCCAGACTTTTCATTAACACAAATTGAAATATTCATGAATCGAGGGGGCGGTTTGAGCCGCTCAAAAAAAAAAAAGACGAACACAATAGAGACAAATTTTGAATGCAATTGCCATGACCAAAACATGGCCCTTCCTCCGAATTTCAGATCCCTGTCCTCTGTGAAATCCCAGTCCTGTTTACATTTCTGTTTCATGTTCCCCTTTCGGATGCTGGGATTTTGTAAGGGCATCCAATGGCTTTTATTGTGGGATTGGGGGAACTGCATCCATATGCTGGGGTTGATCCCAACTGCACTGAGCCACCCCTTTTATACATTTTTTATTTTGGCTAGACCTAAAGTCGTTTAATCGGCTTTGGTTTTGTTTTGGTTTTTTCTTGATTATAATACTCTATGGGGTGGCTTAAAATATATTAACCCTCGAGTGCCCGAGCCGCTGGTGCTTCAATCCTCAAAGATTTAACTGACAGTCCGGCGGCATAAAAAAATACAAATATAAGCACAGCCAGAACAAGATGCCCATCTAAATGCCATTGAACCGAGCTCAGATGCAGAAGAAACACAGAGAGAAAAGTAAGGTATTAAAACTATGTATTAAAAATATTGTAAAAATACATTAATTTTAAGAAAAAATAATTACAAATGGCTGAAGAAATTTACCATGGGTGTTTTTATCAAATCTATACTTAAATTACCTAATTTTTTGCTCTGTGCATTAGAAAAGAGACAGAGGAACAGCAAATAAAAGAGAGGCAAGACCGTAGAGATGAGCAAGCAGAAAGCGCAAATTAGCAAGTGGCAATAAAAATTCTGAGACAATCTCAGCCTGTTTTGGCCCTACAAACCTGGCCACCAAGTCAACCAACTCATCTCAGCAGTGGAGAAAAAAAAGAAGACGTAGTGATGCGGAGAAAGGCGGCGAGAAAGAGAGGGCGGATAGAGATCAGTGAGGGAGAACCAAACCGGCAAGATAATCCACAGTGGAGCAAGTTCCATTTGAAATAAAATAATATGTTTTAGTAATGTCCACTAACTAACTTTCCACGCCTATAAATAAAACGGCAATAATAATAAAATATAAAATAAACCACATATCTAGTTATTTTTGAAACTTTCACAACAACTCGTTCCACAGTGCGTTGGCAGAGGTGATGCCAAACAGACGTAGAGCTCCAATATCACGGAAAGCTCGGTAGCCACAGAGTTCAGTTACCGGCCATCGCAACCATGGAGAAGCTGCTGCTGACCCAGCTTCTGTTTCTGCTCCTGGTCCCACTGATCCACTCCCAAAGGAGCTCACAACTGGACGAACTGCGGCGACTGGGATTGGGCAATGTCGTCAATGTGCCATTCTTCAGCGATGGTGAGGTTTTAATAATCATTAATCGATTTAACACATATATTTTAAAATCTCCTTGCAGTTCCCCAAAGAAACTATGACTTCATAATAGTCGGAGGCGGAGCTGCTGGCTGTACATTGGCTGCTCGTCTCTCGGAGAATCCCAACTGGAGTGTGTTCCTCATCGAAGCCGGAGGAGTGGAAAACATAGTGCATCAGGTGCCACTACTGGCGGCCCATCTGCAGTCGACTGCCTCCAATTGGGGCTACAACTCGACGCCACAACGCCATGCCTGTCGTGGAATGCCCGATAACAGGTGTGCCCTGCCGAGGGGCAAAGTTCTGGGTGGCACCAGCTCCATCAACTACATGATCTACAATCGCGGCAATCGAAGGGACTTTGATGCCTGGGCAGCAGCAGGAAGCCCCGGCTGGAGTTACGACGAGGTGTTGCCCTACTTTCTGAGAAGTGAGCATGCGCAGCTTCAGGGACTGGAGCAATCGCCGTATCACAATCGCAGTGGACCCTTGAGTGTGGAGGATGTGCGGCACCGGACGCGACTTGCACACGCCTACATTAGAGCTGCCCAGGAGGCGGGTCATCCGAGAACGGACTACAATGGTGAATCCCAGCTGGGCGTTTCCTATGTGCAGGCCACCACACTGAAGGGCAGGAGGCATAGTGCCTTTCGTGCCTATATAGAACCCATTAGATCCAGGCGTCGTAATCTGCACATCCTAACACTGGCCAGAGTCACCCGAGTCCTGATAGATGCAGCCACCAAGTCCGCCTATGGAGTGGAGTTGACCCATCAGGGCAGAAGCTTCAAGGTGAAAGCCCGCAAGGAGGTCATTCTATCGGCGGGTGCCTTCAACTCTCCACAGTTGCTGATGCTGTCGGGGATTGGGCCAGAAGATAACCTTAAGGCCATTGGAATACCCCTGATCAAGGCACTGCCAGTGGGTAAGAGAATGTTCGATCACATGTGCCACTTTGGACCCACCTTTGTGACCAACACCACGGGCCAAACGCTATTTGCCGCTCAATTAGGAGCACCGGTGGCCAAGGAATTTCTACTGGGCCGGGCAGACACCTTTCTGTCGAGTATCGGTGGCGTAGAGACGCTCACCTTCATCAAGGTGCCTTCGGGCAAGAGTCCGGCTACCCAACCCGATGTGGAACTCATCCAAGTGGCCGGCAGCCTGGCCAGCGACGATGGCACTGCCCTGGCCAAAGGAGCCAACTTCAAGCCCGAGATCTACGAGAAAATGTACAAGGATCTGACGCTGAGGCAGCAGGATCACTTCAGCTTCCTCATCATGCACTTCAAGCCCGCCTCCGTGGGTCGCCTCTGGCTGCACAACCGCAATCCACTCGAGTGGCCACGCATCGATCCCAAGTACTTCTCGGCCCCGGCGGATGTGGAGAACTTGCTGGAGGGCATTAAGGAGGCACTCAGAATCTCCAAGATGCCGGCCATGCAGGCCATTGGAACCAGATTGCTGGACAAGCCGGTGCCAGGTTGTGAGAACTACGAGTTTGCTTCGGATGATTATTGGCGTTGCTCCATACGCACGCTATCCTACACACTGCACCACCAGGTGGCCACCTGTCGCATGGGCGCCGAAAGTGATCCCACCACCGTGGTCAACCATCAGCTAAAGGTGCATGGAGTGAGGAAACTTCGGGTGGTGGACACCGGTATCATACCGTTTCCACCCACCGCCCATACAAATGCAGCTGCATTCATGATTGGGGAAAAGGCGGCTGATATGATACGATCCGAATGGAGTTGATTAACTCCAGATGAAGATCATCAGCTTCCAAAACATCAGCGATTTATGTAAAGGGGTTAATAAAATGCGAGAGGAAAGTTTGAAAGAAAGCAAACGGGTAAAATCGTCACACGTTAAAAGCATTCGACAATTCTTTAATAATTTAAATGATTGGGTTCCATACATAATTTTAATCACATTTTCATTGGATTTTAAAGGGTATCATATATCATATTATTTTCAACATTTTGAAAATCTTTAATTAAAATTAATAAAATTACTGAAACTTTTTTTTTATAATAAATGCCATCGAAAATCATTACAATTGACTTTTAACTCAATCGCCATCCGAATTCGTTGAGTGTAGCGCCAAACGGTGTCTGCAGAACGGTTCGGGTCAATCCAATTTGGACCACGTCATGACCTAGCTTAATAAGTTCCCACCGATCCGTTCCGGTCTCGAACTGATCCGAATCCGAATCGGGCCAACCGAGGCATCCCAAAACGGGTTTACTCCACTCCAAGTTCAATGCCTCGGCAGTCTGGCCGAAAAAAAAAATACTAATAGAGCGCCGGGATTGGGTATGCCTCATCGATGATGTATGTACATACATATATACGATATTGTTGTTATTTTACATATTAACTTGAAGTGCATTTAGGGGCCCAACGCTGGGAGAACACGCGCCAAAGTTAAATGAACCCGCAAATGGCAGACGACACTTAAAAAGTGAGAATCTTGTCATTCTCCATTCACATTTGGCCAAACCAGGAAATGTGGCTACCATTTTCTTGATACCCTATAGTTTTTAATTTATTTATTTTTATTTTCATTAATATCCTTGCAAAGCATGCAGCAACATATTTTAGTGGCGAAAGTTTATGAATTTAATTCGAAAGACCATGATATTTTTTTATTGAATACTTTTAAGCACCTTTCGGATATTCCCTTTATAAACCATTTAATACCTGTCATTATAGTATTATATATTTACGAAAAAATCACTGTAATTTTTCACCGTGTACATTTTAACTATTCAAGAAGAACCAACTCATTTGAAACTGGATCAAGCTAAGTTTATCTTAATGACTTTCGGCACCTCAACTATGTTTTGATGCTTTCAGCTAAACTCAGAGAATTTCACTATTTATTTTTGTTTACTGCTAATTGGTGCTAATTTTATTTAGGTTTGATTTAATTCCTTCAACCGGTTCTGGCCAACTTCGCTTTGTTTTTATAAGTTTACTATTTCTGTTCGCCTTGCCAATTAGTTTATGTTGCTTTTGTCTGGTGTTTGTATTTGGATTCGGTTAGTTTAATGCTCAATGGGAATCTTTGTTTGGATTCTATTTCTTAGTTTATTTGGTCTTCAGGCTTCATTGGCTGGCAAAGTTTCTTTTTACGATTTTCCGTGTCGGTTTATTTTTTAAGCTCTTCCTAAAGTGATCTAATATATGCATGTTTCTTCCTGGAGTTCACTGGAGTTTGTTGTTCATTTGATAAAATTCTTTTTTGGTGAAAATGAATGTAGCTTGTTACATTTTAAACGTTTCTAGATATAGGCAGACCTTTTTTTATTTCCAAATATTATGGATGGATCAAGGTTCAAATAAAAATAAAATGTCATTTCTAAAACAATTTGAGAATGCTAGAAATTATAGTATTCAAAACCAAATAATATAATTAAACTTTCCAAACCACTACGCTAGATGCAAATTAAAAGTCATAATTTTCAATTACAATGTTACGATTGTTTAAATATTCTTATAATAAGCACTAGCTAAATTGCCACGCCCAGTGCTCATCAAAGAAAGGGCGAAATCTATTAATTTCAAGCTTTGTTTCAAAACATATACACCCACCACCGAATCCCCAACTCCCCTCGCTAAATTACAGGGTATGCAGCTTATATGGCACACGGGGTGGGTGGGGCCTCGTTTGGCGTCGGTGGCGCTGGATTAACAGCCACTGAGAGAGCCACAACAACAAAGGCAACCCACCGACATGTATGGAACGCGATTATGGCACCTGAGTCACTCGCTGCCAGTGCAATCCAGTCCAGGAGCCATGGCTTAAAAGCAACTCCCTTCAGGCGATAGCAGCTCATTTGCCCACCATTAGCCAAATGCAGTCCACACAGATCTCACAGCTCATCCTGCTGCTGCAGTTGCTCATCTTCGCGGCCGTTTCTCGTGGGGATGTCAACCGACTGGTGCTGGATCAGCTCAACCAGGTGGGATTGGTCAATCTCATAGAGCAGGCTACGCGACCGAATGGTAACTAGAGTCTTCAGTTTGGTTAGAATCAACGCTCCAATATTTCCCCTTGCAGTACCCAGAGATCAATCCAACTATGACTTTATTGTGATTGGAGCTGGAGCAGCTGGTAGCTCATTGGCCGCCCGCCTCTCGGAGAATCCCCAGGTGTCGGTGGCCCTCATCGAAGCTGGTGGAGTGGAGAACATAGCGCATCTGACGCCAGTGGTGGCTGGTTATCTGCAGCAGACATCCTCGAACTGGGGCTACAAGTCGGTGCCGCAGAAGCTATCCTGCCACGGAATGAACAATAACGAGTGTGCCCTGCCGAGGGGCAAGATTCTGGGTGGCACCAGCTCCATCAACTACATGATCTACAATCGGGGCAATCGTAGGGACTTTGATGCCTGGGCGGCAGCAGGAAATCCCGGCTGGAGTTACGCCGAGGTGTTACCCTACTTTCTGCGAAGTGAGAATGCCCAGCTTCAGGGATTGGAGCACTCGCCGTATCACAATCATAGTGGTCCCTTGAGTGTGGAATATGTGCGTTTTCGATCGCAGTTGGTGGATGCCTTTGTGGAGGCATCCGTGGAATCGGGTCTGCCGCACACGGACTACAATGGCGAGTCCCAGCTTGGTGTCTCCTATGTCCAGGCCACGACGCTGAATGGACGCAGGCACTCTGCCTACTCGGCGTACATAAAACCAGTGCGGGATCTGCGCTCCAACCTGCAGATATTCACCTTTTCGCGAGTGACCCGCATTCTGATCGACGAGGCTACGAAATCCGCCTACGGAGTGGAGTTTCACTACAAAAACAAGGCGTATACCTTCAAGGCCAGAAAGGAGGTTATTCTATCGGCAGGCACCTTCAACTCTCCCCAGCTACTTATGCTGTCGGGGATTGGGCCAGAAGATAACCTGCGGGGCATTGGGATACCCCTGATCAAGGCACTGCCAGTGGGTAAGAGAATGTTCGATCACATGTGCCACTTTGGACCCACTTTTGTGACCAACACCACGGGCCAAACGACCTTCACATCGAGGGTCACTCCAGCTGAAGTGATATCATTCCTACTGGCCGGAAATCCAGCCACGCGCATGAGTTCCATTGGCGGCGTCGAGGCTTTGGCGTTCCTTAAGACCCAGCGATCGGATCTGCCAAATGATTGGCCAGATATCGAGTTGATCATGGTCATCGGCAGTTTGGCTAGTGACGAAGGCACTGGCCTGAAACTGGGTGCGAATTTCAAGGACGAAATATACGACAGGATGTACAGGGAACTGGCGCAAGCACAACAGGATCACTTCACCCTGCTGATCATGCAGTTCCATCCAAAGTCAGTGGGTCGCCTCTGGCTGAAGGATCGCAATCCATTGGGCTGGCCCAAAATCGATCCCAAGTACTTTGTGGCCGAGGAGGACGTGGAATACCTGTTGGACGGCATCAAAGCCAGTCTAAGGATCATAGAAATGCCCGCCATGCAGAGGATTGGCGCTAGATTGCTAAAGCGAACTGTGCCAGGATGCGAGGGTCACCAATTCGCCTCGGATGATTATTGGCGTTGCTCCATACGCACGCTATCCTACACACTGCACCACCAGGTGGCCACCTGTCGCATGGGACCCGAAAGTGATCCCACCACCGTGGTCAATCATCAGCTAAAGGTGCATGGAGTGAGGAAACTTCGGGTGGTGGACACCAGTATCATCCCGTTTCCACCGACCGCCCACACAAATGCAGCTGCGTTCATGATTGGGGAAAAGGCGGCTGATATGATACGAACCGACTGGGAGTTGATATAGGCAGGAATTAGCCATAAAAAATATGTAGTAAGACTTAGCAGAAACGCCATGGAGAATACATTATCGACTTCTAACTCTTTTTTTATGTTAATATCTCAAAAATACACATCAAACTGCGTGGCCAAAAAACATTAAATTCAATATGCGTGTCCACGTCCATTATGCTTTACGAGTATTAAGCATCCAGTGGGAAAGGATATGCCCATTAAAGGATTATCGATACCCGGTTAAGTGTATTAATTCATTATGGCGTTGGCAAAAAGGCAGCAAAAGTGCAGAGTAAACTCGTCTATTGGTCGGCATTTATTGTTTGACTTGGCAAGTTAATTAAATAAAATTACCTTAACGAGTCGTGCGAGTTGCAATTGGGTTTCTTGTTTTGGGGTTGCCAACTCGATGGGCAGCGGGTTGGAGGTGGTCGTGGGGTCGGGGTGCCCCTGGGGGTTGGACAGAGTGCATTAACCCATGCCCGCACAACCGCACGGGGGTTGAAAAAGTTTGGCTAGGCTCAGAAAAATGGCAACATATACATAGAAAGAACATAGAAGACAAAACACGCCAGGGGATGGTTTCCCATTTCGCTCGGGATGCTGGGGGTGGTGCGATGGGTACTGGGTGGTTGCATACAAGTGGTTATCACTGTCCTCGGCTTGTTGTTCCCTCTGTTGTGTGTGCAAAATTCAATATGCATCGGGGAGTTTTCTGTGCCGCCGAAGGGAGCGACTTCCGGCCCCAGGGCTGCACAATAGATACGCAAGGTTGCACCGGAAAAAACAATCTAGCAAGTGTGATCGCTATCGGTGAGAACCATTAACCACTATTATCTATTTTTTCCTCTGTTTTAAGTATATAATTTATCTTTTAATTAAGACACCGAACAACACAATTGCATGGTTTTAGTTTAAATTCAGTTTGGTTATCAAAACGATAAGGAAGCATTTCCAATGGCTTAAAGTCATCAGGTTGATAAGAAACGACATACTATTTATGATTAATATGACACTTCACAGACTTATATTTTCGCTTTTTTTTATTATGTGTACAAACAACGCAATTAAGAGTGCCCATGTGATATATTTTTAATGTATGAATAAAATTTAAAGTGCATTTACATGATAAGTAATAAAGCGAAATTCAGGGTAATATAAATTAAAGTACAAAATATATAACACCAACATGTCTGAACTTTATTAGACAGGTAAGACAACTTTTTGCAAAAAAGAAAATGTCAAGAGTAGCCTAAATAATAATAAATTTTACATATATCAATTACTAATTCTCATTTTATTTATTTGTAAATTATATGGCTTGCAGATTGAGATTTTTGTTATATTTATTTATATTTTAATTTACAGTAAAACCTCTCTATTTTGAACACGAATATACAGTGAGCTGTAGCTTAAAGTGCCTGAGCATAAGTGCACATCTTTTCTTTCAGTGCTGTCATTATGCCGAACGAAACGAAACGCCATCGCAGATCAAAGCGAAGTCGAACGTCACTCGCAAGCGGGCAAATGCAAATGTATGGATGGGAACCCTGGTCTGAATTCGCAATGTCCTGTCAACATGCGGTTTCCTAATTGCAGCATTTCAAAATCAGTCAACAGGCGTTTGAGCCAACAGAAGAAAGGGTTGGCGAGAAAGGGTTAAGCCCTTGCAGGCTGGCAGTGAGTGGGTGGGTGTTTGGTTGGTTGGTTGGTGTAAAGGGTTCCGACTCACCTGAAACAATTAACGCCTCATTGGGACCCGTCGTGTGTATGTTGCCCATCGTTGAGTCGTTCCTCGTCGCCGTCTACTTGTTGGTCTCTCTATTTATGTTTTATTTGTTTGGTGTTACTCCTTTTGCCGAAAGCTCCGCTAAAAAGTTCTGCCGCAAAAACGAAACAAGAGCGCCCACACGAATGTATAATTAGCACACCGAAAAAAAACATAGCAAAATAATGCCAGCAATTTTATGTAATTTATAAAGATTTTTAGTAGTTATTAGTTATTAATTAGTTATTAGTAAAAGCTTTGAAGGTTTGGTATAATATAAGAAAATGCTATTTTAATCTTGTGAAAATACATAAATATTTAATAGTAATTGAAAAAATTATTCCTAGATGCTGTAACCTTTGATATTTGACATATAACGAGTTCTGCAGATTTTATAGGCATATTTTTAATATTTTCTCGCTGTGTGTAAATAAATCTACAAAAAAAATAGAAGCTTTCAATGGGCCGCCCGAAAGTATGCTACTTATTATATTTCCAGATAAGCATCAAGGCACGCGCGGTTTTCTTGTTTTTATTTACATTTGTTCTCGATTTTTGTTGTATTTGTATTGCTATTCGCTTTTTTTTTTTTTGTTTTTGTTGTATATCGTTTTTATTAAAAGCTTTTTTTTTTTATCTGTCTCTAGGGAGCAGCAACAACAATTAGCAACGAGCGGCAACTTGTTCTGCATATAATACCTGCTATATACAAGACGTATTATATATATACATTTTATAGTGTATCTGAACGATTGAATCGGGCTGTGGGGCCCGAATTATGGGCACTTGAGGAGTTTGGCGGGGTGGGGTGAGGGGATTGTAGAGCAGCCACTTGAAAATTGTAAACTGTGCTGGTGATTTTTATTAGTTTTATGGCGCTGCTGGGGGACTTTTGTACGCAGCTCTTTATCAAAGTTCTAATAAAACAGAAATAAGTTGCGAATTAAATGTAGAGCAAGGGGGTGCGGCATGACGTAAGCAACCGTGTGTGTGTGTGTGCGTGAGGGGGGAGAGAGAGAAGGAGAGAGCGAGAGTACGTTAGAAGGAGAGCGAGAGATGGGGCGCGTCTTATCAATGAGCTCATCATTCTTGCACTGAGAAAAATCAGAACAAATTCCCAGCAACCTCAACAACAAAAACACTGTGTGTATAAATACCAACAACAAAAATAAACCGCACACACACAGCCATGCACACGCATACACACTAGAAAATTAACCCTTAGTGTGTGCGTGCATTCTGATTGGGGTGGCTGATTGGAGTTTCTAAATAAACAAAGTTTGTTATTGCCGCTTTGTTGTTGCTGTACCAATGTTTATTAGCAATTGTTTTTAGCTAGAACTCATGACTAGACTGCGTTTAGCAAAAACCGGCTTTGCCTTGCACCAGATTATTCGTAAATCATCAAAATGCGAGCCGGGAAAAAAGTTTATCAGCATCCCACAATTTGTTTTCCGTTTTTGTAGTTGTTGCTCTGCAACTGCAACTTCCAACTAGTTGTTCATTCACTCACTGGCACAGTAAAAAAATTTCAAAAAATATTTCGACTTTAATTGATCGCGTCGGTGCAATAAATTAATTCTTGATTTTCAATTAAAACGAATCAATTGACGAAATTTTTACCGTTCTTTAGAACCGAGTCCCTTTGCGCTGGAGATGGAAAAACGCCGATTGTTTGCTTGCATCGGTGCTGGTCGCTTCAAAACGTAAGATTATCGATTGATAGCGATGTGTCGAACATCTAAACGATATTTTAACTCTTCATAGATTTGATTCGAATATATTTCGACTAATACTAAAATGAAAACGAATAATGTATTAAGTTTTTAGTTAATGTTTTTATTCACTTAATAATTTATCCAATAGTATTGTGCACCCCTAGTCATTTCCAGTCGATATATATCGCATAGAACTAGCCAGTCTGGTTATCGATAACTAGTCCAATTGGAGTCTGGATGTAAACAAACCAGAAATAAAAAACGAAAACTATAGAGTGAATTTAACAATGTCGCGCGGCAACGATTTGGTATTCAAAGCGAAGAAAACATCACAGAAGATATCGGAGAACATACACATATTCGCCAACGATCCATCGCTGGCGTTTTTCCGTGTACAGGAGCACGTTCGCAAGGTTACCCCAGCGATTTTCGAGAAACGCGATGAAGTCTTTCAGCTGCAAAATAATCTCCAGGGACATTGCTACGATATGGAATACGGCATACAGTAGGGTCAACTACCATTTAAAATAATAATACATAATTAAATCTATTTAACCGCAGAGCGCTGCGAACAATTGAAAAATCTGAGAGCATATTCGAGAACATCCAGGAAATGATAAAGGCTTCAATATTCCTCAAGCAGCAGCTGAAGTACGAGGAGAGCAGGAAGAAAGTGAAGAAGGACAGCACCAAATCTTCCGTCTACAAGCGATTCTCCGCCCATCTGGCACTGGATCTCCCGGATTTACCCGACTTCGGTGGCGTTATGCGGGAAACCAGCCAGCGAATGGAGAACATGATAGGTCCTGGCACGGCAACAGGACGCACTGAGGCTCAGGCCGCGACATCCAGTAATCCTGGAGAGCTCCAAAGATCCTATACGACACTCCACTAGTTAGACTTAGTAGGTTTTAGCATTGTACTCATAGTTATGTATCCATTACTATTCTAGAATACATTTATTTCAATTGTAAGACATGTATTTTTATCATAACTGACTCCTTTTGCTTTATAGTTTCAATTTTTGCTATAATTTGCATAGTTTCGTCAAATAAAAAAAGTATTTAAATATGGAAATTCTTGAAATGTTTGTAATCGAAAATCGTTCGATAGTCGATAGGCCGTTCAGTCTCCACTCGAGCGAGCTATCGATACCTTTTTAGCTGACACTTGAACAGCACTTGTTTTATTAGATAATATTGCTAATATTATTATTTCCTCGAACAAGTCGCTGCCGTCAAGATGAACCGAATTTGCCAGAGCCTCCGCCATCCGAGATATCGAATTCTCGCCACCACAGCACCGGAATCCCTCGCCCGCTTTCTTGCGGCGGATGCGGCCACCGGCGCGGCAGTGGACAAGGCGACAATGGACAAGCTGGTGCGCACCAACAAGGTGGTCGTCTTCATGAAGGGCAACCCACAGGCGCCACGCTGCGGCTTCAGCAATGCGGTGGTCCAGATCATGCGGATGCACGGCGTCCAGTACGATGCCCACGACGTGCTGCAAAACGAGTCCCTGCGACAGGGTAAGTTCGCTCCACATACGCATTTGCGTGCCACCCCTTAACCAGATTGATTGCGTGCAGGAGTCAAGGACTACACCGACTGGCCGACCATACCGCAGGTGTTCATCGATGGCGAATTCGTCGGCGGCTGCGACATCCTGCTGCAGATGCACCAGAGCGGCGATCTCATCGAGGAGCTCAAGAAGGTGGGCATCGTTTCGGAGCTGCTGAAAGCGGAGGAGGCCAAGCAGCAGGACGACAAGGCCAAGTGATGATCGCAAAGAGCACCCAAAGATCAAATACCCTTCCTAAATCTGTTAGCCACGCAACGTTTTTATTATTAAATGTTTAACTCATAGCGACAATGATGTGCGTTCCATGTGATTTAAATGGAAACCAATGGCATATAATCGCGGGAGCTCATTTTTTGATTGTAAAAGTGCCATTATAATGTAAGCAAGCATTCTATAGGAAGGATTCAGGTGCGCGTCCTGCGCCTCTCGTCGATTTGCTGCAGAATGCCCAGGATTCGGCTGCGTGCCTGCAGAGCATCGCCCACCTGCAAGAGGGAGAAGCACTGTTGTCGATGCTGCGGATTAGACATATTTACCAGGATCTCCATCAGGTTGTCGGCTATGGAGTGGCGCATCGTTTCCTCCGACGGCATGGGTGGAATCACGCGACTTGGACGAGGTGGAGTCGATTGGCCGGGGTTTCTACTTGGCAACTGCTTTCCGACGTACTGCTTTTTATGATTGTGATTCTCAGCTCGCTTCTCCAGATCCTTTGCTACCTGATTTTCCATCTCAATATCTTTGTTTGCCAGATCCTTAACTTTAACTTCCATTATTTCATGCTTTAAGTCCAGATATTTATCATTGCTTGTGGATAGCTTCTTTTTTTGCAATTCATTATTCCGATCTGTAATTATAATGATTTTCGTTGGGTAATCCTTCATGTCCTTGAATGTATTTCCATTACCCATTTCGCCGAGTGTTAAATCTAGATGCTCGTGCCAATAATCAATTATAATAATAGCATATTTATAAATTCATTATAATTTCTATCTGCTATAGTTTATAACTGAACATCCAAGCTATTAATTGGACTTACAAAAAATCGGGAATTAAACAGTTACTTATCGAAGCTTGTAACCATGTTAACCCTTATGTGGCTCCGTTATTTTATAGTTTTAAAATCTTAAATTTTGTATTGAGTTAAGAAGAACCCAAAATTATTAAGATTATTAAGATGTTTCAAAAGCAAAAGTATTATCAATTATTTTATATTTTCAACTATCCAAATATCCACGTCATTTTAAAAACAAGCTTACATATTAATACGATTTTTTTCGCTGACTCACCCATATCAATCTTATATTAATATTTCTTAATTCTTTTAATACCCCCTGCTATCAAAATGGATTTCCTTTTAAAGTTGCCGCAATCAGAACTCATTTTGTTGATTTTGCACTTTTGATTTATTTAAATATACATATCAATCGATATTCTTTCATATTTTTAGTTACATACAATATAATACATATTGATTTAATTGGTGTTTTCGTACGTTTTTTTTTTTTTGATCTCGTTCTTCATCAATTGCTTGTCGTTACGTTTGTTACTCGTATTATTTAGTCAATGTTACGTTTAATTTTATAATGCAGCGATGCAATGCAGTTTGGTGGTAGTAAAACGAAATAAAAAAAACTTATACAATAACTTGCTTATTAGTTAACAATAATCAAAGGTGTTAAAAGCGATATGCCATGTATATGTGAGGGAATTTCCTCTCTGTGTGTTTTTCTTTTTTTCTCAAATCTATTCTTTTTTTTTGTGTAATACTTCGAAAGTTCAGCGTTTTGAATAAACAAGTGGAACGAGTGTGTGTGTGGTGGTGTGTCCGGTTTGTGTGTGGATCAGACAATGGACGACTTGTCCAGGAAGGATGAGGTCTCCATCAGCAGCTCACTGCTGCTGCTCAGGATGTCGTACAGCTGGAGCGGCGCATCCCCGGCGATGGGATTCCCGAATGGGAAGAACGACGACAGCGTCGATAGCTGCAGTTTGCCGGGGACCGATGTGAGTCCGCTGGTGGGCGTGGCGGCCTTCACCGTCGGCTTCCTGCGCCGCTCCACACCGTCCACGAACTCGGCCTCGTCCTCCTTGTCGGGCTTCTCGTCCTTGAGCTGATTGGGACGCGATTCGCCGGCGAACTCGTAAAACGCATCGGGCAGATCGTCAAAGTTCTGATAATCCAGGCAGCGCTGTACCTTCGCTATATTGCTCAGCAGCAGGCGATGGAAGAGATCCACCTGCGGCTGGCCGCCGCCGCGTATGTCCAGAATGGGCAGCCAGCGGTAGTAGCACTGATCCCACACCTGCAGATCGAAGATGCGATGGGCCGGCTGCAGGTAACGATCCTGCGGCACTGACGATGCGGTCGCGAAGAGCTGCGGATTGATGGTGTTGCGCGAGGGTGTGACACCACTGCCGCCGCCATGCGCTCCCTTATGCCCCACCGCCAGGGATCGGCGATGCGCCACGGCAGCCGCCTGGGCGCCAAGATCGCCCCTTTGGCGCTGGTACAGCGGATTGCTGAAGAACATCTTGTCCTTGTCCGAGAACTGCTCGCCCCAATCCCAAACGGGACGCAGGACGAGCTGCGAGTCGGTCACCGCCTTCAGCCGCTGGGCCTGCGTGTCGAACTGGAAGGTATCGAAGATGGGCACGAAGCACGCATCCCACAGCGTGGTCAGGTACGTCTGCGTGAACTCGAACTCGTCGGGGAACTGCTGCAGCAGCTGCCACACGCAGTCGAGGAAGAGCAGGAACACTGGGCTCTGTTCGCTGTCGAATAGCTCGGCATTGCCGCCGGCTGGCTGGGCAGGATAGACGTGACCCAGGCGGCGCTGAAACGGATGCTCCAGGGCCACCCACTCCTTCTGCACGAGCGACTGGAAGCCATCGATGGAACGGAAGTGCGGATCGAGCAATAGCTGCGCCAGACTGCTAATCACACAGCAGAGATCACGGCCATTCGACTCCTGGAGGACACAGGTTACGCCGCTGCGCAGCGTGGCAGCCGCTTCACTAGCATAGCGTAGGCACAACGACACATAGAACAGCCAGTTGGTCTTTTCGAGTAGTCCCAGGTACTTGTCATCCTGCAGCATAAACTTCTCCGGCGTTTCCGGCGTGCACAGGCGCCTCAGCTTCTGGTAGGCGCGCAGCACATCCTGAATGCTCGGCAGTCGATCCGTCAGCTGCAGCAGCTTCAGCTGTCGCCCCGCATCGCACTTGCGCACCAGCTCCAGCATCACATTCTCCGATTTGGTGTCCTGCTGCGCAGCCGGCTGCAGTTCAGCTAACCTGACCAGGGCCGCGCTGCTCCCATAGCTGTACACCCAGAAGGCAGCTCGTGAATCGCAGAAGGCGCGCGACAGATCGAGGAATCGATCCACGCTGCAGCTCTTCGGTATGACGAAATGCGGCGGCACTGTGTACTTGCCCGCCTGGAGGGGATTCTGCAGCAGCTGGACACTGGCACAGCTCACCACCTGCCACTCGGTGGCGCCGCAGCGTATCAGCTCCCTGGCCCAGTCGTTCTTCGTCGCATACATACTGGTGCCGGATGCGCCCAGCGTCGAATAGTAAGGCTCTCGGTGCGCGTAGGCGAAGCTCAGGTCATGCCGCATTGGATAGGCGAAACGCACCAGGGCCGAGGCAATCAGTTTGCCCTGATCACTGGCACCGAACATCTTCGAGTCCTGCTGCTGGAAGGCGAACTTCAGCAGGCGAAAGTTCTTGCACACGATGTGCAGGGCGGCGATGCGACCGCTGATGTTCTGCTGCTTGAAGGGCTCCAGCTTCTTGCGCCTGCTCATGCCCGCATGGCTGGCCATGCCGCGCGCCGCCTGCAGCGCACTGGCCGCCCGTCCCAGCTCGGAAATGGTATAGATATGATCGATGTTGTTCAGCGTGATCTCGTTCCGGCCCAAATAGATGTTCTCCTGATACAGATCGATCAGTGGCGCTGTGATCGCCTGATTGCGCTTCTCATGCAGCGGCACAAAGGCCAGCTTGAAATTGGTGACACTCAACAGTCCGAAGGTGGCCTCTTTGTGATGACGATCCGCTGGCGTACCGGACGCTGACGATGTGGCGCTGAGCGTGGAGCCACTGCCTCCGCTGCTGTCCATCGGATCGATCGGGGAGTACATGTAGGCTGGCGCCGAGGCCACTATCTGCTCGCCCTGCAGCAGGCGCGGCTTGGCCAGATGGACGTCCCGCAAAACGCTGGGCAGGCACCATTCGTTCGTGTCCGCTGTGGCGCGCATATCTCCGGGTAGCGGTGCCACATAGCTGGTGAAGGTGTTGCGCTTGTGGTGGTCAGCATTTCCGGCGGATCCCGCTCCCCCGTGGCCGCTGCCACCGCCGCCCGTGGCCATTATTTCGTCGGTACGTCGTTGGAATATTCAATTATTCACCACTTCCTGTCTGGGGGGCGCTAGCTTTACCGTTATTCCGCTGCTGTCTGTGTGCCATGCAAGCAACGAAAGAAAGCGAATTTGGAGCAAATGAATATGACGAATAATGGAACCAGATGAGGTGACAAGTGGAGCAGCAAAACTCGAATTATCGAATCTTTTCCATTCGCGTTATTTGCGGAGGGGGGTGTGATAAGTTTTTATCAGTGGAACACAACTTACCGTTCGGATTACTACCTGTGTGTGCGTGTGTGTGCGAGCGATCGCCGTTTTGTTGTTGCCGCTGCCGCTGCTGCTGCTGCGGCTGTTGTCTCTAGATTTTGGATTTTGGTATTTCGGATTTCGAACTTCGAATGCGTTTCGAGCGGGGTCACTCGCTGTTGGGGTCATCCAAGTGCACCATCTGGCGCCTGCACACACGCACCGTCGGTCGCAATGTGCATTTATTTACTTATTTTTATTCGCGCACTTGGTCGCCACAATTCATACGACACACTGACACACACACGCACACACATGCACGCACATGACACTGGGTGCAATCGGCGCAGTGTGACCAGGCGCCGCCGATTCCAGTGTTTCGTGAGCGCGTCAAGCAAACGGCAATGACTAAGCGTTGCTCGTGAAACGATGGAATATGAAAAGTGTGGCAGTTCATTATAATTTTAATATGCCTTGCATTCAATTTAGCTTAGATGAGAACGGTGGAAAATGGAACTTGGAAAAGTTTTTTATTTATTTATTTTTTCGCTATTTGGAGGGGGATTTCAAAAAATATAAATGCAGTACCGTTAAGAAAAGACAGATCTAACAATCTGTGTATGATTTAGGTTAATAGGACTGAAAAAGGTATATTAAATATGCAATTGGAAAATCGGCTACCCACTCTTTGGGAAATATCTCCACTCGCAGATCGTGTACCAATATGCCCACTAGACCACCTTAAAGGATATTTCAGGAAAATTTCAAATAAAAATTATTCACAGTTTTTAAGATAATGGCATAACAGTGGGATCCGCCCATACATAAAAATGCAGACATAAAAGTTAAGACGGTTTTCAACAAATGGATTCTATAACTACTTTAATTAGAAGTATTTCGAGTTCCAATAGCAAGTGGCTAAAATAATTTGCTTGTTTTCATTTAAGGGCGTATGTTTCTTTTCATTAAATATATAATTTATTAAAAGATTTAATATATTCGTAATAAGCAAATGCGTCAGCTTATTTACTTATCGATATTCTCATAAGAATCAAAGGTAACGAACGATAGTTTCTAAGCGCTTTGCAACGGTAAAAAGCAGCTGACCAGAGCTTTTTCCGCTGGCCAAACGCAAAAGCTCCGGAGCGTGTTGTCATAATTGTGTCTGCAAAAGCTCGCTTGATTTCATTCCACGATTGATTTGATTTGCTTTGCTTTTGCTATTCGCGATGTGCCGTGGATAATGACTCGCATTCCCAGATGCAATTGACCCACTGAACGAGCCCGCTGCCCCGCTGCCCAGCTGCACTGCATCCATTACAGCAACTCCACGGTGAAATCCAGGCAAGACCCGAGAATCGCCCCCCAAATCAGCCAGGCACCATGTCAACGGAGAGCAACACGCCCGTGGATCCGAGGGTCCAGGTAGGTACCACCTACATACATACACCTACATATGCCAAACAACCTAATCCTCGGGAGCCGCTTAGGTGGAGCTGGAGAAGCTGAACTCCGCCACGGACAACATCAACCGATACGAAGTGGAGCTCGATGTGAGTGGGCGAGTATTGATTTTTCTCCAGTTACCCCAGTTACTTACCATAATTGCTTGCGATCCCTGTCCCAAACCAAACAAAAAGGAGGCCAAGTGCGAGTTCAAGCGTTTGCTGGCCGAAAGTGTGGTGAGGATCAAGGGGGCCGCCCACAAGCTGGGCAACTCCATTGATGCCGCCAAGCCGTACTACGAATCTCGCATCTACGCCGCCCAGCTGGCCAAGGAAACCCAATTGGCCGCCGCCAGCCACGAGAAGGCCAAGTCCATTCATGCCGCCGCCAAGGAGATGGTCTACCTGGCCGAGCAGGGGCTGGGCGAGAAGTCGACGCTGGACACCGCCTGCCAGGAGATGCTCAGCCACGCCGCCAGCAAGGTCAATCAGTCCCAGCTGGAGGTCACCGACACCCGAAACGCGCTCAAGATGTGCCAGCTGAAGCTCGAGGTGGCCAACAACCGGGTCGGCAAGCTCCAGGGTCAGCTGAAGCAAGCGCTCCGGGCATCCAGGTAAAGTTCAAGGGTTCCCTTCAAGGAAAACTGCTTAAGAACCAAGAAGAACCAGGTCACAGAAACCTCTTCCCACCGAAAGTCGAATGCTGGTGACCCAGAAACTCCATTCGATTTTGAATCAATATGTTTTAAACATTTTAGAAATACTACTTGCAAAATATCCATCAAAAAGTTACAGAAATCTATTTCAAATTTCTGAGATGATCTCATTTATTTTGCATCAAGAAACTTCAAAAAATTTGCAATATTTTAAATCATATACTATTGTGAAAAATGTCAGTAAGAGTTAGATAAAAAATTACATTTATTTTGATCTAAATGCTGATATTTTTTACCAGACTGAAGTGGACATAGTTTTTAAAACTCACATTGCTGAACTTAAAACACAATGAAATCCTGAGGGATTTTCGAATTTCGGTCCATTGCCGAACTTACGCTTCTTATTAAACCTTTTTTTTTGGTTTACTTTTAAGTTTTATATTTGTTTATTAAATTCTAATTTGTTGTATGCCTTTTTGTTCTGTTTTTTTTTTCGGCGGACTGCCCTGTCTTCCGCACTTTTATCTTTCTTTTAGATTGCAGCTCAAGCGCAATTTACTTTTGTTGAGATATTTTAGCATTATGCACGCTTTGTATTGTACCCTCTGTTCGTGAGTATCGCCGACTTGATTTGGCCACATGTAGCAGGCACCACGACTAACCTAATCCGCTGGACTCCCTCCCCGATACCATAGGCCGTACTACGAGACCCGGGCGAACTACAATGGACTGCTGAAGGCCCAAAAGACGCGCGTCAACGAGCTGGAGGCGAAGGTCAGTGCGGCGAAGCTAACGTACAACGAGGCGCTGAAGAATCTGGAGCAGATTTCGGAGGACATTCACCGTCAGCGCCAGCAGCGGAATAACCTGCTCAACTACGAGGCCATGCTGCGTCAGGTGGACGCCGTGGACACGTTGACGGCGGGTCTGGAGAGGAGTTCATGCGGAACTGCTGCCGATCGACAGGATCTCGAGGCGAAGGCAGCCGCCGAGGAGCAGGAGCACGCGGAGGAGGAGGAGGAGGAGTACCTGCGCATGCCCGAGCGTCTGGGCCACCACGAGTGCCCCCACCTGCTGACCGATTTCGAGGCGGTGCTCACCTTCCCGCAGAAACTGGCCGGCGGCATGCACAAGTCGGCCAGCACAGGTGCTGCGGCGGATGGGGAAGCCGGATTGGGACCGCTGGGCCTGCACGCTCCCTACGAGGTGAAGTCGGGCAGCGGATCTCTGGCCTCGGGATCCGCTTCCGTCTCGACTTCGGCTGGCGGTGCTCCGGCGGACAACGACATTGAGCAGTGGACGGAGATCCGGCTATCGCATTCGGATAGCACCAGTTCCAGCTACTCCAATCAGTCGCTGCTCGAGCAGCAGGGCCTGGATTCCACGGGCGGCATGTCCGGCGGCCTGGGCCTCGGCCTGGCCAGGAATCATCTCGATCCGGATGCCCAGTCCCAGCACTCGACCTCGTCGTCCGATGAGCCCAAGCGCAAGGTCACCTGCACGACGATATTCCAGGACGATAGCAGTGCATCCAGCGGCGGTGGCCAGCAGATGAGCCGCAAGCAGAGCCTCAGCCAGTGGCTGTCCCGCTCGAACAGCTTCAAGGGCAGCGGTCGGCGCCAGAGCCTGGATCTGCTAATCGATGCCGGCGACAAGGTGAAGGATGTGTTTAGCTACGGCTTCCAGAAGGTGGGACGCAGCCTGGAGCGCCGCAACAGCGAATCGGAGATGTCCGGCGATTGTGCAGCCGAAGGAGATGCACTGCTCGGCGGCACAACGGACTCACTGGCGCTGAGCGGTGGCGGAGCAAGCGGCGGAACCGGCGGTGGATCCGGTGCAGCAGGTGGAGGTGGATCCGGTTCAGGATCTGGCGGCGGTGCCGGTGATTTTTTCCTCTTCAGCAGGTCAGTAGACGGTAATGGGGTAAAGGGTGGCGGTCGTAGTCTGCTCAACTCGCTGCACAGCCGCCTCGCCAAGCTCATTTGAACTCAGAACTCAGAAATCGGATTTCGATTCCGAAACCGAATTTGAATTTGAAAAAAAAAAATTATATATATACATATGTATACCCGAACCGAAACAGCGATGATCAGCGCAATTTTTGCACCCATCTAATCCAACCAACTACAAAAATGAACCAACCAACTGCAAAATTTACCAATAGTACTCAAATTACTAATTACTAATATGAACGAATTGGCTGCTTTGATTTGGTCTCTGCTTTTGCTACTTTCAATCTCACAAATATATCTTTCAAAAAAACTAACTGCAACAACTACAACATCAACTACAACAACAGCAACAACAAGAACAACAACAACAGCACGAACGCACACTCGCTTTAACCTCAAATTCTGTATGTACTGCTCAAAACGCAAAAACCAAAATCGAGAAATATCTGTTGTGTTTTTTTTTCTAAACGTTACCTTTTCCCACTCATTAACCGCTTTGTATCGCTATTGCCTTCTCCCTCTAAGCCGAGTCATCTTCATATCGTTATCCCTGTCTAATTGAATGTACCTAAGTTGAATACCCTGTACTCTAATTTTCAAAATTACCACTTTTGAGTTTAGTTGAGTTTGAAAGCTATATTAGGGGATCTGTCCATGAACTTAAATCTTATTATTTCTCTGTACTTGAAAACTTTTTAATAAGAATTTTAATTCTTTGGTCTTTTGAAATCTGTTTTCCAAGTCTGTATATTATATTATACTATAATGGATCATAAGTATATAAAGATCCTAGGAAAAGTGTAGTATTTGCCAACTTATATTATTTTCCTCATTGTTTTAAGTGCGAAATAATGATCTTTAAAATGAACCTGTAGAACTTAGAGTACCGGTTATCTGTAAGTCGGAAACACCGACTTTTTTTTAAGTGTTGTAATTGCTTACCTGTCCTATTATCACCCACTGTATATCATATGTTTACCCACTTATCTCTCTATCGAGTCTCAGTTCTGTGTTTTTCGTTCAGATTTCACTATGCAAAGCAATTACATACAAAACTAACTAACTTTGCAGATCTTCAGAGCCAAAAGAGTTACTGTCCGATGAGCAGGTTGAGAATTTACTATTAAATCACTTGGTGGATGAGAATGGTGCCATTATAGTGGAGGAACTCAAATCGCCAACAACAACCACAAGCATGTACCACACACACCAACATCAACAGCAACAACAACAGCAGAATCAGCAGCAGAAGCAACAACAAAAGCAACACCATCAGGCACTAAACGTGGTTGGAGCCTTGCTGTTTTGAGCCGACAGCGAAATACCCTACACTTAGAAAAAATATCAACACCAAAACGCCCTCACCATCACTACTCACACACATCAATGCGGCGATGGGAAAAGTCACTTTTAAACGAATAATTGCAATATAGTTCATAGATGATGATCGAAAGTGCCACAAGAAGTATTTAAAGTTTCGAAAATTGCACTATTTTTGAGCATGTGTTCGTAACTGATTTTCAAAAGTACCTTTCTTCAATTTAGAAAACTCTTGTTCGGCCGCGGTCACAACTCCCATCAAATATGAATTATGGCAAAATTTTACTCTATGAGTATTGGGGCATCCTTACGATCCAAAATCCAAAATCCAATTAGTCAAAAGCGTAGCGTTACATATCATTCAATACAAAGACATCAATCCCGACGGATCGGAGCGGATGAGATGGATGGGCCAGCAGGAATCTTTTAAATCCACACCAACGCACTCAGGCACGTGTGGCAAACTATGTTCTAATCCTAAATAAAAGATGTGCAATAATTTAGTTTATGTAGTGGCAAATACAGAAATAAGAAAGTTACATTTTATGCTGTTTACAAAAAGCAAATAACTAAATGCTAGTCAACAAAACGAAATCAGTTTAATAGTTTTAGTGTGTACGAGCTAAACATTCGGCAAAATGATTTACAAGAAACCCATAAAAATACATAAGAGTGTACAAATAATGGTAAATGTGGTGTGCACTGAAAGAAAACGGAGAGTGTGTTGACAATTCGCGCCAAATGCCGCATCAGCAATATTACTTTATGGAGACATTTGAAATACAAGCGGCTTGCAAATTGTCCCCGAATTCTTCGGTTTTCTTCTGTGTTTTCCACTGAGTGTTAAATAATTGCATATATAAATACCTGCATAAAATTATATGAAGTGTATTATACAAAACTGAATGTTTCATTTCGAAAACTGGGCGGTTGGTGAATAAAATGGGGTTATCATTTTAAATTGGTAACTATAAAGCTTTAGTTTCATTCTCTATTATAATACGTAGAAAATCAACTTTAAAATTGAATTCTTAATGTTATATTATTAAATAATCTAACATCCGTTTTTAACGGTTTTCTATTTTAGAAATTTATTTTGGACATCATTCTTCAGCCGTCTGGTATTTTCTAGTTTATTATTTCCTATCTAATAAAAAAAACGTATTCTCACAACGTTTACTCAAATCCCATTTAAAATTGTTGATTAATTGGTGTGTATTTTAACTATATGTTAAATATTTTATTCAAAATCAATAAGTAATCTATAATAACACACTACCTAAAAAACCAGCTGATTGCTGATAATATGTAAGACATAGCGATAGATTTTTGAAAGCTCATGCAATCAAATCTTATTCGCCGTTCCAGTTGTATATAGTGAAGATATACGCATTAAGATCAGGAACTTTAAAACCCCAATGTTCGATCTCCCTCTATCAATTTAAAATTGGTATATATTGTAGATAACACTGATAATAGGATTTAAAATCACACCAGCTGATTGCCCGTACGATATATCGATTGGCTATCGCAAGCACTGGCGCCCCATCTCTACGATAGTGCTTTCGCTGCACGCCGACGAGCGCTTCGTGCATCTTCGTGCAACTTCGTGCCACTCGGTTCGCAGTGGTTCGCTTCGATCCGCCGACGGACGCTTTAGTTTGGCTGCAACGCTTTGCTGAGAACAGACCAAATCGAAGCGAGCGGAACTGAAGAGAATCCGAGCAAACCAAACAATCCGAAGAAATCGCGTCGTGAGGTGTGTGGAAAAGCGGTTAAATAACGCGGCGATCTTAACTGTTGTTCTTTTTTTTCGGTGCTGGTGTGTTCCTCTTGTATTTGCACATTCTACTTCTTTTTTTTATTCTATAAAGTGCCACTGGTGTGTCTCGCTGGTCGTTTGTTTTCTTTTTGTCGTGGGAAATGCGCGCGCGCATTTAAGAAGTGGCAGGAAAACTCCAAACGCAGCTGGTAAAGATTCAAGTTTTCCAAAATAAAAAAGAAAAAACCAACAAGAAAAAAAACGAAAACCCAAAAAACAACAAAAACACGAATGCATTGCAAGCAGATGATAAAGAAGGAGAGCAAGAAGAAGAGCGCACCGCGACGCCTTCTGCTGTTGTGGTTGTTGTTGCCGTTCTTGGCCGTGTTTGTTGTTGTCGCTGCCGCCTTTATCTGCATTGTCTTGCGTCTTAACTCGTTTCGCTTTGGCCTTTTCGGCTCTCCTCTCTCCCCGCTTTCCACTCTCCCCCACTCTTCTCATCTGGCCAATGTGTGTGTGTGTGTGTGTGCCGTCCATGGATGCGCTTTGCCACTGGCTTTTCCCTCTCTCCTCCACGTTCCTCTGTCTCTTTTGCCACACACGCCTTTTTTCGGCTTACGGCGGCAGCAGCGACAACAACAACAAGCTGCCGCAAAAAATCGATAACGGTATTGGCAGCGGCGGCAGCACAAGAAAACGGCAACAACTTCCGCTTCCCCAAAAGTTGCAAAATGTCACCTGCCCCAAGGATTAGATAATCAAAAAGGGCACGTGAAGAGAGAGAGAGCGAAGAAAAGGAAGAACCAAGGGAGAGAGAGAGAGAGCGAGAAAGAGAGTGGGAGTGGGCTTGCCACGCCCCCCGCCTTAAAGCGTGGCTGCCACAATTCTTGTTTTAATTAAGAGCCAAACATTCAATTACAACTCGCTTGCCCTCTCACTTGCTCCATATCGCTGTCTCATTCGCACCCACTTACTCTCCGCTTAGCCATCTATGCATCTTGGACCTACAACAACAACAACAATAACAACAACAAGAGATACAGAACAAGGAGCCCAAAAAGTAAAAGAAGAAGAAACAGCAGCAGTCAACTTGCAACACAATCGTTGTTGCTTTTTGGGTAAGTGTTTTCTTTTGACGAAACTCAGTTTGAGATACTAAGATACTTTTGCATCTGTGAAGTACATATGTATGTATGTAGTTATGGATAAGATACAAATGAAATCGAGAGAAGGCTGTTGAAATGTTTTAGTTAATTTAAATATTTAACACAAACTAGAATATGAGTGTAGTAAATATTATATCTTATAGATACATACATATACATATATACAAATTAATATTTTATTGAAAAGAAAGAAAGAAATGTAGAAAGCTTCCTCATTTAAGCAAAAATAGAATACCCAAAAACTGGGTATCGAAAATCCTATTTAAATAACATGAATATTATTATATATGTAGAACTAAAAATTCAACCTAAAAAAGGAAATGCTATAAAATCAATATAAGTAAAAACTACTTATAGCGTGTTTCATACTACATTAAACAATTATTATCTTTAAATTGTTGTCTACAGATTTGTTTAACAAGATTCTAGTTGAATATAACACAAAACCGACAATTTTACTGCTGATCATTTAGCTTACTTTTAAGCTAAGCTTTTAGTTTCGATAAAAAGTAAGACTTTTAGTTTATGATCAATAATTTTTACGATGATCATTACATTGATGGCTATTAATAAGAGCTACTTCTCATTGTATTTGACTAACTAATGACTAGACTAGATAATTGCAGCTTCTAAGCTGTTATTCATAGGTTTTCATTGGGGATTTAGGAATTATTTAGCCCATTTATTGTCTGAATCATTAGGGCGATGGCTATAAATAATTGCAACCCTTTTAACAAATTGCCTTTAATATTATAGTTTTAAATTGTGTGTGCTGCAGCAGCTGACACATGTGTTTCTTTTCGCCCCGCCGACTTTTCATATTTGTGTTGTACATATTTATGTTCGGCGGCAGTGAGACACATGCGACAAGCCTCCGTAAAATCACAGGATTGGGATTCGTTTGATTTTGCTATTTTTAAATGGTCTCCATGCCGGCATGGCGATGATCGCCCCGGGGAAGAATGCCCCAACCCCCCACAAACGTTTCTCCAGAGAATTTCGCTTTGATGTGTGCCTGCGTCTTGGCCACATCGCATTTATTGGTAATAGCACTCGGTGCATTGGCCGACTTGGCCTTCGAAGTCGCTAAAAACCATAGTTACACGATGCACAATGCAGCCTCTTCACATGCATTAAGTTCTTATTTTTATAAATATTTCACTTGCTGCGTATCCACAAAAAGGTCACTGCTAGCTCGTTTTCATTTCGAGTTCAAGGATATGGGTCGAGTGGCTTGCTGGGGGTCCAAATGGCCCAACAACACCCACTGACTATTGTTTTTTGGACGCCGCAAACACAATAGAAATATGAAAAGAGTTCAAATTGGCCAGAAACTGCATTTAAGATATGAGAAATCTGTCGTTATTTATGGCAATATGAAAATATCTATATATCTATTAGATATTGTGTGACATAGTCATCGTGATAAAGAAATATTCGTCTAATATGGAGTGTATATACATATGTATATGTTCTAATATTTTGTAGAATATCTTTACGATTTGAAGTTTCTTATGCAACATAGTAGTTGGACAACATTCACAATTCTCCACACAGCGAGATTATGAACATCATCATTCCCATAACCACATCCCCCGAATCCGATGAAGAAGCTTCGTTTTTCTGACTCCGCCGTAGTGCCACTGTTGACACGCTCCAAAGTGTTTGCCTGAACCCACAAGGCACCTACAGAATTGACATGGGTACACGTAAAGAAAATAAGCTCAATAACCAACAAAACAAATATTAGAAATAACAATAAACGTAGAAGGAAGCTAGCTTCAACAACAAGTCGACTGAAACAAAAAACGAGATTGTTTTTTATTTATTTTGGTGGCAGTTTTTGGTTCTTAAATCTAAACGCATCGTATCAGAATTAATATTAATATCAATAATATGCAATGCAATATAATAAACTACATTACATATTTTAAGGATTATAATATTATATTTTGTTAATTAAGTTTGCAAGGGTATTTCAACATCGACTATCGGAAAAATGTTTGCCTAAGTCAGCAAGTTATGACGACACATCTTAAAATTATTGACAAATGCTACTTGAGCGTTGCTCAACAGCTATATTAATGTAGACATAAAAGATACATTGTAGTATTTCAATTAATAAATATATTCTCAATAAGTGCAGCAGTGTTGCCGATCAAGAGAAACATGTTTTGGTGCTACTTGCAACTTTCCGTAGATACATTTTCAAGGAACGACGTGCTCCATTTTCGCTGTGCAACATCCAGAGGCACATGGGCTCCAGCTGTATCATCCATCGGCAGCCACTTCTTCATCTTCTTCAGCATCTTTGCGGCAGGGCAAAGTGTGTTCTAACGGTTCAATGAACTGTGACTGTGACCACAGAATCTCGCAGATGCAAAACTTCTCATTGTTCCGTACGCACTGCCAATTTACACAAAGCCGCGTTGTTCAACTTTGCAGAATAACACGAACAGCCTCACTGAAAAAATCGGAGCACGAAAACAAAGGGGTTTCAAAAGAAACTAGTTAATGATTAATATATTTAACAGGATTTTTAAGAGGAACAAGTTCAATCACTATTCGAAAAGATTCTTCTAGTCAATTATAAAAATTTAGGTTATTAGTAGGATTTTGCGAATAAACTATACAAATAGTTAATCACATTGGAAAACACAAATCAAAGTGCTTCGAAAATGTTGTTGGAAAATTTTCCAATTCGATTTTCCATTATGGCATTCCTCATACAAATCGTAAATCATGGCGCCGCTCGCGAATTCAATTAACTTTAGCACACAGACAAAAACATGGCCAAAGATTTTTAATTGACTCGCCACATTTTCGATTTCAATTTTGTCTTCAATGGTTTAATATTTTGCTCACGACTTTTGAAAATAGAGTACTTAAAGTAAGCGAAGTAACAGCGAATTCGATATTGAATGAAATTATTAAAAATTGCAGCTTGTTGATCATAACATATATAGTTTTGAATTGAAAGTTGATGATGATTGAAGTACTATCAATTGAAACATGAAGTTAGTCAGTAATGGCAGTGGAACTTCGTCTAGGGTATTACCGCATCGGCTTAGCCACGTTAATGTGGTTCGTTTTTCGAACTATTCCTGCCTGAAATGTACAAATTCTTGTTGCTCTTGACGGGGACTGTGCGTTGGGCCAGGTGACGAAGCCGTCATCGTTGCAGGGAACGTGACATGCATGCAAATTGTGCATTGACGCGACACCGAGAGTGCAACCTCAACCTCAACCCGCAGAAATAAATAAATAAACTGAAATACGAAAATAAAACGAAATGGGTAAAAAAAATAAAAAGACCTGCGGCGATAAGGCGAAGAGGTGCCGAAAGAGTCAGTTGCCTCTAACCTTCGGTGAAGTGCGCTAAATTGCTTGACAACCAGCCGTCGTCTTTGGAAATCGCCTCTGAAAAGTGCAAGTGGGCGGCTGGCTGATGGGGGGCGGGTAGTCGTGCCATTGAAACCGACCGAAGAATTACAAAAGAATCCACTTCCTACAATTTCCGCCGGCAAACAAGTTTGCCAAGCACAGCAGGTAGAGAAGAAACTGCAATTCTTCCATCAAATTCGATCTATTTGCCAGGCTTGCAGGGAAGAAAGGGGTGTAAAGTTTATTTTGGGTTATTTATTTATTTATTTGTACATTGTAGAAAGTTATTATTTTTGATACGCGTTACTCGTAGAGTAAAAGGGTATACTAGATTCGTTGCCAATTATGTAACAGGTAGAAGAAAGTGTTTCCGACCATATAAAGTATATATATTCTTGATCAGGATCCATAGCCGAGTCGATCTGACCCTGTCCGTCTGTCTGTCCGTCCGTACAAATGTCAAGATCTCAGGACATCTAGAATGTTGAGATTATGAATTCAGATTCATAAACATAGATGCAGCGTTAGTTTAACGGGTATATAATAGTCGAGGAAATCGACTATAGTGTTCTCTCTTGCTTTTGAGCTAAGTAACTATTGCGAATTTGGGCCGAAGTATACGTGCAGCTCAAAATTCATTGGCAAGGCTACGTTATTGTTTATGGTTAAATAATAAATTGAAAATAAGTTAAGTAATATTATTATGGCGACACAGTACTTGACTTTGACAACCTTTATGCACTTCATTCATATCATGCACAAGTGCCCATTACTTAACGCGTCGAGCGAACAGCTTTTGTGGCTTTAAAAGTCAACGAGGATTGATTTTCTTGAGTTGTCGAGTTGACTTTGCGGATATTTCTAGAAATTTGAGTCTCTAAAGACAGAAGTAAAAAGAAGTGATAAATTACAAGTTAATCACTGAACACTACGGTCCACGTAGTGACGAAGCACACTAGTAGTCAAGTGGATAAAGTGAGTGCAACTACAGATCTTATCTGAGATTCGATTTGAGTTGGAGAAAAGGCACTCTGTGCAGTTCTAGCTGGTGAAGTTGGACTGTAGATAAACAGATAGAGTATTGTTAGTATTTGGGGGGAGGGAGGGGGGAGGTTGCTGACTTGGTGGGGCACAGTCCAAACTGGTTCTCGTCGCAGTTTGCATGCCACATCCAATTGGTGGCGTATTTGGGTCGCAGTTGGCGGCAGCTCTCCATTGCAGTTGGCAAGTTGGCTGTTTTGCAGGCGTTGGCCAATTACGAGCACATATACGTTTCAATTGATTTCTAATTAACCATTTTGCATTTGCTGCGTGCCAGTGTCCATGTGTGAATGTTCTCACGTGTGCACTTGATCTGCTTCGGTTCCATGTTTCATGTTCTCTAATGCCACTACCCATGCTGCCTGCCCCATGTGGCATTCAACCAGGTGTAAGGGTGTCGGCTTTTTCTATCTATTTAGCCATTTGTAGGTCAAGCTGCGTCTTTGTTCGCTTTGTGTGGGCAGCGCAAGATGAGCAGCCATTGATATCAAGTATCCGACTAGTAGGTATATGCACTATATTCCATCACACTCGAGCATGAAGAAAGTGCTTTCCAAAGTGATAATCAATTCGACCTCGATTGTGCTTAAGTAAATATTTGGGCTGTTACAAAAAATTATGGTAAATAATAATAAATATTAAGTATTCATATATAAATCTGGTTGGCAGTCATAGCATAGATGAACAAGCTACACAGTTTGAATTATGTGAAATTATTCATCCTGTTGTGTAATTTGTGAACCAATAGAATGGATTTTGAATCGATTATTCAACGTATTAACTATTCTAGTTCGCATGGAATATTTGTGGGAAAAACAACTTAATTGCAATCTTTTCTTCGAGTCTATACATATGTATATACCCCTTGTAAGAGTATAACCATTTGTAACTTTCCCATCTGTGCGAACAGCTTTTGTTTTTTGCTGCCCCCGCCCGTTTTTCTTTGGGATTACTAAACGCCGTCGCAGATCAGACAGACGCCCATATGCGAGTCAATTAGTGCATGTAGGCGCAAAAATTAATTTGTTCGCCGCCAAATGTGACGGAGCCAGCAAAAAAACATAGAGAAAACCCCATTCTCGCCATCTGAAAATTAACCAAACTGAAATTGTGAGAGAGATCTGCACTGCGAATCAATTATGGGCATCAGATATAAATTGAGCCTAAATGGCTCAACTCTTGAGGAGCTGGAAACAATTTGAATACCCTTTCGGCCAAGAGTCCATGCACCATGAAGTGCAGCTAATCGAACGGAAAATGTATGCAATTTTAGATCACATTTAATCGTCACAAAATGTAATTAATTAACTTAAAGTGATGATACTTTAAGCCAGGCTTTTCGTACATGCTTCCTGTTGCCATTCAAAGTTTGATGAACTTTTGACCAGCCGTTTCAGGCCATTATGGCAACAGATTTGCGAAGTTCCTGCCGCCTGTGTGTTGGGGGGTAAATCAATCAGGCTTAAGTGCTGGCCAGCAATTCAATCCCCGCTCATTACAAAGCTCCTTAGATAGCGGTGGCTATATCCGAAGTCTATTGGCCCGAATGAATAGTGCGTTGTGTGCAGCGAGTAGTGAGTGGTGAGTGTTGAGTAGTGAGTATCTGTGTGCGGACAGCGGAATGTGCTGGCAATTAAAATGAACTCACGCTGGCAACCCTGACAAAAAAAAATAAAAATAAATAAAACGGACGGACAACTGCAACTTCAAACTGCAACTGTGCAAAAATATCTGAGCGGCAGCTGCTGGGAGTCGAAATCAAAAGTGAGATTGAAAAACCTGCCTGCTATATGAAATCTGGCTCCAAAGCCAAGCCACTTACACCAAAAGCGCGCGCATTGATTAAGTTTTGAGTTTGATTTTCATTTCGAACTGCAAAGATCAGAGAGAAAACAAGACACTTGCGCACGCGCAGCAAATTTGTAACGTTTGAGCCTCTAAACGAGCGGCGAATTGAAAAACACTTGACGCAGTGACAGCTGAAGACAGATCAAATTGGCAATGCCCTGTGACACTTTTCATTCAAAATGCAATCTAGATTGAACGGAAATACTGGCTTAAGAAATCTTAGAGTGTACAAAGACATTCGCTGGATAGGATAGGATAGGATATATAGGATATAGGATATATTTCAAAGCACTAAATGTTAGCTTTTAATAGTTTATAATCATGTTCAGTTAGAGCAATACTTATTCACCATGCACTCGCCTTCTAATCATATTGAACATTTTAATCTAGGCACTTTGCAATTCAATTTCATAACAAAGTCATAACTTGATCATTGGATGGATGGGCTGAATTCATTCATTGTTTCGATTGTTTATCTAATTGCCGATTTGATCGACATGACAATGATCAGTAGTCGGTCAGATGATTGCTTGTGTCTTAAGTCCCCGCCCCAGTGTGGCCAACACACCGATCGAACGCCGATCAATCAATGCCATCAATCATGCATGAGCGAGTCAACGCAAGAGAGAGAGAGAGAGAGAGAGAGGGAGAGAGAGAGTGGATTGACAGGCCTCTGGGCGTTTGAGGGGGTTAAATGGCCAATACGTATACGCCTATTGGACGCACTCGAATTACACTAGCCCACAAAACTGGGAAGCGTTGTAATCTAAGAAAATCATATCTTTTAATGCAACAGCTAAGGAAGAAATAGCTTCATCTTTTCGAAGTATTTTATTTTGCAAAAAGCTTCAATCCTATTTGACAGCCAGTGTTGCTAATGGCCACAATTAGCTACCTCAGAATGAAGTGAAACCGTTTCCATCCGCAAACCGCATTTCAATACAAACTTGTTGGCCAATTCAGGCTGCTTGCTGACCAAACAATTATCACGCAATTCGCTTTATGAAGTTGGCGCCTGCCACTTCGAGGGTCTTTAGATGCTCCATTGGCCGTTGGTCATTGTTTTGCAGCTTGTGTTTTGTTTTCGATTCCAGCAGCAGCACTCGAACATGTCAGCGGATTCTCAGGTCTGTTTGTTCGACACTTCGGGTCAAGTTTATTGGATTGCCTTAATTTGCTCAGCGAAATTAATTAACATAACATTGGCAGCTAGTTGAGCCAAGAGGTTTGGCTATCGTCCAAGCGATTAGAACTCGCAAAATACCTCATCAAAAAGTTCAGAATAGATAACATACAGTGCAAATGAAATGAAAAGCACTTTCCACTTTCAGGAAATTATGCAATAATCAGCTCAGACATACATACATATATGATAATTTACTGCCCAGTTTCCGACGACGTTTTACGACATTTTCCAATCCGCTTATGGCAAACAATTAAGAACGCTAAGCACTTGACAATTTATTGCAGTTATAAAATGGTACAAAAAAAATAAAAATAAAAAAACATAAAATTTGAAAACCTCATCTACAGACAATAACACTTCCATTTTGACACACATACAAAGTGGTTAATTAAAAAATGCCAATTAGATTCCGATACCCGATTTCGTCAAGCACGTTCCAAGAAAAAAAAAATCAAAATAAATCGCCAGTGTTCCAAACGGGCAAGATATAATAGTTCTCCAAAGAACCAAAGGGTCTGCCAGGGGAAGTACTATTTTTAGCTATTTTCGGTAAGCTCGTAAGTGCCGCGTATTTTCATAGCTCATTGTTTTTGGCTTGCTCAATATTCGCGTGACAAAGCAAAATATCAGATGTTTCACATATGCTTGTGGCACAACAAATTATAATATTATACAAAACAAAACAGAAAAGAACAAGATGAAAGCAAAATATACTCGACCGTTTCCCATTCGGTTCATAATGAGTAGATCAATTTCTGAACCCAGTTGAGTGTATTGGCTAAAAGTGCAAGTGATATTGCGAAAAAAAAACCATAGCAAATGTGATTTAGTTTGGCTAAAACTTTAACACTTTGAACCCTAGAAAATTCGGCTATTATATTATTATATACTGGTAAAGCTTAGTGCTATAAAATTCGGTTCATTCATGTTCTTTAGTATATATCAAAGTGCAGTTCCCGATCGATTGCAATATGTGTCAGTGAACTCCTGGCATTTTGACCCCTTCCTTCGGAAAGCGGAAAACAGGAACTGCGGCTGAAATTATAATGCCCTTTCCTGGGAATTCAGGAGGAAGAAGAAGGGGTCACATTTAAAGGAGGCCGTCCTGCAAAAGCCTCACTTGACCCCTGCCTATCGGAACTTTGTGAAAAACTAAATTTTCCACAGCTGGAGGGGCAAATATAAATAGATTTCCAAATGACTCTGCAAACAGACAAACAAATATCAGTGCAGTGGAATCGACTTCAAATCGACCGTGGACGAAAAAGGGAGAAAAGAGTGCGGACATGGGTTAATCAGCTCTCGAGTTGGACTGATAAAATGAAAACAAATTTCAAGTGGCCAGAGCGATTGCACATTCAGTTTACTGGGTATACAATAAGTTAATACCTAGTTTCAAGAGCAAAGGTATATTGTATTTGAGCTATAATTATTCAAATACTTCAGATATTTTTGGTAAAATATAATATCTTGTGATATTTATTGAATATATAAAATTTCCATATATATATATTCCTTGAAATGTAACTCAGAGCATGGTATCTTTACGGTCGAAACACTTTTGAACGATCTTACGTCTTTCTTTGCGGAGGGTCAGGAAACTTTCGCTACGGTCGCAAGTGGCGAGTTGATAAGACGGAAAGATAGATAAGCTAATATGGGAACGCTATACTGAAGTGTGTCCGTGAATATACAGCTGTGATCAAAATAAAAATTGTATTGAACTTTAAAAATCTTCATTGCCTTCCTGCATATCAGCATATGTACATGTATATCATACCCTGTAAAGGAAGTTGTGTACCATATCACTGTTAAATCGGCATTGACCCATTTATGCTTACAAAATTTAAACGAAATAATACCATTTTTCAAGTTAAACGGAACTTACCTTTATTATATGCAAAGTATGACTATTTCGGGGGCATCTAGTGCTTGACTTAGTATTATCTCCACTTATCATTGATGTCTTGTATCTACCCCTAGCTGTTTTGTTTACGGTCTGCGAAAGAGCAGAAGACCTTTTATCGATTCGCGATTTGGGTAGTGATGTCATGGGCAATATGTAGACAGATAAAGAGTTTTGCGTAGATGGGGAAGTCAACTGCCTACGAAAAGGAAGCAAAGCTCTGGATGGCACGTCAAGGTCAAGTGGAAATTGCGTGCCAAATGCTGCAACGGATTTCTGATTTATGAATTTCATATATTCTTTTGATAGCTGTTTCGTTTAATTAATATATATTTTGGGTACAGAATGCACTTATCTTACTACTTTTCGTATTCTGAATTTATGTTAATCTTAGTATAGTTAGTTAATATCTCATAAGTATTGATATAATCGACTATCTATGAATTTTATAGCTAATTTTCTATTATAAAAGTCCTTTGAACTCGAAACAAGTTGATTTTGTCATATACATGAAGTTGACATAAGCTTTTATAATAGTATCACTTATTTATCGTAGTCTATAAGCAACTTTCGATAGAATCGATAGCGCTGTTCAACTATCGATGACTTCCAATACCCTATGTGTTATTATCCAAGTCCTTTAATTCGTGTGGTCTGCAGTCACAATAAGTGTCGTAAACAACATTGGTCTAAAGAGGACATTGGACTCATACCCACATCCTGGGAGGACTTGGGCAGGTCCTCCAGCACAGGGTCCTTCAAGCGGTGTGTTGTCACTACTACTACAGTGGTACATGCTGTTGTTGGCAGGCCGCCAAAGGGTCATCAGCACCGCGAGCGCATAATGGCTTAAGTGTGTGTATACTTTTCTGGCTTTCCTGGGTTTTCCCAGGTGACGACAAGGAGGCGCATGTGTGTCCTGTTGGCTGGGTGGCTGTGTGTTTGTTGCTGGCCGGTAGGAAAGGACACTTTGCTGCTGCACCGGCAGCTGTTTCCTGTGTGCGTGGGTCGCTGCACTCAAGACACCTGCAATTCATTTGGCACATTTGGTTCAACAACCCAGAAGTTTGCCGCCCGTGCCTTTTGTATCACCTGGTTCCCTTTGATGGTTTCGCATTAGAATGATACTGCTTATCCCCACCGATTGGCCAGCTCCGCTCCATGGATGCGGATGATGACGACGATGTTCATGATGTCCAGTATCCGGTTTTCCGTTTCCATTTTAAAGACCAGAAGGAAGCAGTCAAAATGTCAAGCGCTGGCGAATCATCTTTTTCATCGCGTCCTTCCGCCTGTCTTTTGCAGGATAAAAAACGCAAACGTTGGCTTTATATTTATGTTTTTTTTTGTTTTAATTTCATGGTTCTGACGTTGAGTTTTCATTTGTCGCGGCCTCTTTTATTTTTTGTCTTAAGTATTCTAAGGACAAAGTCAATGACAATCGGAAAATATTATTTCTTTCGCTGCCGGCATTTCGTATATTTTCCTTTCATTTCGCTGTTTCGTTTAGCTTTTGCTGGCTGCCATTTAAAAGTCAACACTTTAAGTGAGATGTTCCAACAAAATGACCAGAGACATAAAGAAATCGCTGATGGAGGGTAGATGCTCTTGAAAATGATTTGCCAGATGTCGATAATACTGAAAACTCTTTCATAACATTCCATTATCAATGATAAGCTTGTGAAAATGCCAAAATGAGATCGCAGAAATATATAATAACCATTTGACAAGCAATGGATTGTAAATCATTCACATAAAATACATTTTAAATTCTGTTTCCTTTGTGAAAACTTTTTCCGGCCTCACAAACTTAGCAAATTGTTGAACCAAATTAACGACTCTTTCGTTGAACAGATGGAAATCAAAAAAAAAAATATGAAGAGCTAGAGCGATGGAATTTTTGTTTACACTTATCACTCATAATCGACATTAGCAGTCAAGTTAATCTAAACATTACTGCTCGTGTGTTCTATTTGTATTTAGATCACGGGATCCATTAATAGTAGAGATTCTTGTGCAGATCAAATATGAACTTATATCTATTAGTTTCTAAGAGAATTTTCTGCTCATCTCAAGTTTTTCTTACAATGCCTGTGTTTCTAACAATAATTTAAGTGCTTTGACTAGGTCACGAAGGAAATAAACAAACGGATTTTAAAATGATTGTGCTGTCATGTTTCTAATTAGCAAAAACGTCAAGTGGAGGAACTAAGCCTTCATGAAGAAGTTAAGTTTACTTTGACGAAATTTCTCTATTGAACATTGATCTATCGACTTCATTTTCCTATCCAACCAATCTCGAATTGCGATAGAAAAATTCCATTGAAATTTATCTAATTACGATAGAAAAATTCCATTGAATTTTAAGCCCATTTTTCATGTTGTCATTCGGTTTGTTTTCACTTAAAATAGCAAATATTTAATATTCATAATGCCAGCCCGTTGACCCAACGTCACTTCAAGTATCTTGGATGTCTGGGGATCGGGTAATTGTGGATTTCGGATTCGGTTTCAGCTTTTTTCCCCTTATTTCTTTGCGTGCTGTGCATAAGCTAGTTGTAAACAGGCGTATTCGGGGTCTAATTGGCCAAGGTTTTGATCTTACGAAATACCCAATAACACCCAATAATATGCAGCTAATAGCATAGTTTACAAATAATAAGTTTTGCGTTTTGATCGCAAACATTGCGTCACACTACACCTGCATCTTGGCGGGATTACAAAAATTATAGTCGTTTGAACAATTGTGTCGTTTCGATAATCGTTTAGCCATTAGTTGAGCGGGTCCAGAAACTCCAGGGGCTATTATCATTCCATATCATATCAATTGCTGCATTAAAATGCTTTCCACTGATGTGCCTCTCTATGGTTGCAATGATCAGTTGGATCATGCAACTTCCGGTTGCAATTTAAGACGGTCAATTGTGCATGCTGACTTCAACAGAGATGCAATGGTGCAGAAACGAGCAGATGTTCGCTATATGATCATAAAAAGATCTATGAATAAATGGGATTGGTTCGAATATTTCAAGAATTTTTCTGTTTTGCTTAAAAAATTGTTCAATGCATCATTTAATTGATTTTTGTCGAGATATTAATGCATATTATACTTCACTTTAGTACTTCACTAATACTTTAATATACTTTACTTTAACACTATTATATTATCATTACCATTATTTTATCAAACATACAAGTTATCAGCCATTATAATATTAATTTATTATTCAGTTATGAGCAATGATTTCAAACTTGTAGCTATATATTTGATCGGCATGTACTCTTATCTGAACGTTGCAGCAATTCCTCGATTCTTTCCATATATGTTTTTACCCATTAATCCCCATTTGAGCACGGTTTCGGATTTGGAAGGCGGCAAAGGGATGCATTTACGCACGATTAGCCCGCTTGGAGCTCCAGATCGTGGGGCGTTCAATCATCTAGCGGTTAAAAATAAACGCTTTTTATTGATTTTATTGTGTGCGATGGCCTTTCAGGGTAATTTGCATCGTGCCCTTGCCGAGCTTTGTGCCACCACTTGAACCTCCACCTCCACGTAGTCGACCGCCACCACCTCATCCATTCCGTTCCATTCCATCCTGCCGTCATTCATTCATTCATTGCGGATGCGAAGCCACGTTCGCAAAATCGGAAAGCGATTGGATTCCTAGGTTAGAGGTTTTTACATATGCTCAATGCGTTTCTTGATATCTAGCGCCTTGTGTTTTTTTGCGTTTAATTAGGCGCAAAAATGCAGTAAAAAGCACGGCAAATCAAGGAATTTGCAAATAAAGAAAAAAACAAAAAATCCCTCAAATACCAACATTCAAGAATAGTGGATAAAGTTGCAGTGCGCTGTTAATAATTAATCCATATTTCATGTCTAATTAATACATATTTTCAACTAATTACCGTCCTGATAAATCAAACTTGCAAACTTTGTATTTTCTATAGCTCAAATGCTTGTCCACTTATCTTTGCCGACTGCAAAAGCCGCGTGAGGAATATGGAATAAATGAGGTATTGAATCAGCTGGCAGTGCATTGCATTGAAATATCCAGGGAACGTGTAAATAGAGGCGTCGAGTCAACAGAGAATCTACCTAGATAACATTACTACACCCCTCTACCTTATAAACTTCTTCAACCTTCAGGTACAGCATATCATGGCAAAGAAAAACCACATTCAAGTCATCTCAAACTAAGTTTTTGATAAAGATTAACAATACCATTTGGATGTATTATTATATAGATTGTTGTAATGTATTCTTATATAGATAGTTGTATTATTTCCACTAAAATACGTTTCTCTTATGGGAGCTTCACTGTACACTTTTGTTGAATCAAAATCAAGATGGTAGTTCGGCTGCAGCAATAAAGACCGAAGATGAGTGCACAGTACTCATACCAGGTTGCTTTGCCGAACTCCTCGGTGTTGAGGTTAAACATGTGGTGCCTTATATGCATCTATTTGCCTTGCCCATTATCTGAGTGCAAAGTGTAATGCTTTTTCAATTCTTATCGTTTTGAGGTGTGTGCTCTAGCTCACTTTTATCCACGGATAGCACAAAGCCACTAAAACGTGCCCCATATGTGCTAAGCTAAACTAATTAACTAAAAAATGCATCAAATCGCCATATACAAGTACATATATCGAATTCCCCATGATGGAAATCGAATTTCGCGTACTTGATAATAAAAATACTAAAGCCCGACAAATGGCCACCGCGTTTTATGGCCTTTGGTGGTGGCGGGATTTGGTTTTTGGAGCCTCACATATACGAGTTCCTTGGCGAGACATCAAATTTCGTGTGGCGCCAAGCTCTCCTCCCACCCAAAAACAAAAAAAAAAAAAACAGTCTATCCTTCATGTCCCGGGGTCTCTATTCAATTTACGACAATTTTGGAGGGTCAGCTAAACTGATTTTGTTGCAGTACCCCAAACATGATGGCCTACTTAGATGGCCAATAAGAAGAAATAAACGAAATATGTGTTGGGCAGCGGCGAAGAATATATTTTCGATGCAGATAACACTGGACCACAAAATATTTGAAATCGAGATTCTTTGGAAAAGGATATATGCTTTTACAATTTCCCTTTCATTTATATACGTATATTATACCTCAGAGATGACTTTTCCTTTTGTTGGCCACTGTTATAAATTATTTGGTAAAGTGGATGGCAAAAATGTGCACCGGATCCACTAATTGATTTTGTCTCTTCCACTTGTCAGGCAAAAAAAAAAAAAAAAAATGGGGCAAATTGGGCTTGCTGAACAACATAGACAAATATAATTAGTTTTTGGACCGACTTCGCTACACCAAATGAATGGTTAGTCAAAGGGACACAACTTTGTTGTCTATCAAAAACATTTTAGTAGAAAACTTTGGTTCTAATACAATTTTCCGTTTCCGTTTGGCAACACACGGCATGTGGAAAAATGTATTTATGTGCCACATGGCGGATGAGTGAGCTTTGTCAGGTTGGTTGTACAAAGATGATAGATGGGCATCTGTAATAATCGGTACACTTCCGAAATGTAATCGTTTAAAATGTACAACAAATATTTTGCAATACTTCATAGACAAAGAATCCTTCAACCTAAGCAGCTGAACAGTATTATAGTTTTTAAGATTTAACCTTAGGTATTTTTAGCATAGAAATAACCCTTTAAATATTTCAGGAATACCATTAATACCCTTAATTTAGTGCAGTTCCTGGAGTTTTTGTTTTCTTTTGGGAACTATAAATGAATCCAAAATCCAATCAGTTTAGTGGGCCATAAAAACGGTTTGATATGGCCAAGTCCATACATTTGTACGATTTCCTTTTTTTTTTTTTTTTGCTAAATGTTTCTGTTTGCGTCATTTGGCTGATGCTGCTGCTTTTGCATCGGCTTTTCAAGCTATCTATCTATCTATATACATATCTATCTTTCTATCTATCTATCGATCTATCGGTTTGTGCCCTAATTCGTTGGCGGGCGTCAGACGACGAAAGCGAAAATTGAAAATTGAATTTTGATTGATTAGATGAGGGGAATGGCGATGATGAAGACGATTAATGGCGGAGCCCATGAAAGTGTTGCAAACCTAATTGCTGTCAATTGCTGCGGCTAGAAAATCAATCGAAAAATCACTTGCGATGCATTATTATATTCGCCGATGGAATACGCAAGCCATTTTAATGCACTGTCAATTTTTTCGAACAGTGTACTCTTGGCAAGAAACCTCAATGGAAAACACAAGAAATTGTCATGTTTTCGCTTCACGAGGGGTTAGTACTCGTACATATTATTGGATAAATGGATGGGATGCCAAGTAAAAACCAGCGCGTGTCAGGTCGATACATTTCCCAATCATAACATATAGAAATAGAATTTGATTTAATTAATTTTTAACCCAGTCCGTAGAATATAGCAACTCAACTAATAGCAAGAGCAGCTCGTCGAAATTTATGTAGGACACATAAATACAATTTCCAAAATACGCACGAAATGCTCACTTGACGTGAATTTATAATGACAGCAATTTTTCCGTTGCGTTGTGTTTTTGGCTTTTAATTTTTGTTATTCTGTGTTTTTTTTATTTTTTACTGTTTTCTCACTGCTTAGTAGTTTTGTGGATGAACTTGCAGTGCGAAGCACTCGAATTTACACTTGCATAACTCAGAAAAATTCGCTTGAACACTTGGCGTGCCGCAAATAGAATTTTGGACAAGCCCACACAGAGAATGAATAAAAAAAATTCATACAACCTGGTGGTTTTGAAGACATTAAGTTGGGGACGAGTAATGTGAACGCCAAGAAATTGAAAATATTCACGTCTCATTATATTAATGTCGCTGCGAAAATGCAAATTCGAAATGCGCACATCAAAAATGATTCAAACAACCCACATAAGCAAACAAACAAGCGGCGCGAGCAAACAAATTGACAGCGGCGAATCAACGAATAAGCCAAGCCAACTGACTGAATGCCTAAATGACTGACTGACTGACTGGCTGATTGACAAACTGCCACCGCAGAAACAAAAGATACATCCATGTTGACGTCTAATTGTTGAGGCTTCCACGAAGCCAACTGTTCAAACACGAGGCTCTACAAGATCTGGCGCTGGATGATGATTACTCAACTGGTCAGGAGGAGTTCGGCATAATTTGCACAGTTCGTTGGCATTAAGTGCGTGCCAATTTCGTAAAAGGATAAATGGATGGCTTAAACTGAACTTACCAAATGCATCGATAGTATCTTAAAGATATGCTTAGAACTCATCCCATTAGAAGGACATTCGAATGTCTGCCAACGTTGTCAAGGTGAGAAAAGGCTCCATTTGCTAGCTGGTGTGGTTTGGGTGGCTAATGAATCACCTTGTGTTTGTTGGACACCCTGGCGACACCTTCGCCATGTGTGGCCAACAAAAGGGATGAACTTACAGAATCTGTGAGCTCTACACACACACCTCTCATTCTCGCGAAGAGACGATTTTCTGGGCTACTGGTGCTGGTGCTTGGTGCTGCTCCACCGATGGATGTTTATAAATGTTTTCATGCCTAATTGATTTAACGTCTCGGGCATAGCCGAATATAGACATCGATCCAATGGCGGCCAGCGGCCAAATATTCCACGCTGCACTCGTTAAAGCCTAAAGGCTAATTACGGATTTTTATTTGCAAAATGAATTTGTGCATAATATTTTAATGAATTTAACGGATTGCCGCATACAAATCGCAATTAATCTGGCACTGAAAGACCGTTGTCAGCAGTACTTGTTCGCCATCGCCTGCTGGCCATCGTCATCTCATAATATTTTCAAGTGCGTGGGCAACTTGTGGGAAACTTGTGCTGAACATTGATTGATTTTCACCGCCAGCTTCGGCTTGCTTATTTTTAGCGGATATTTTCAGCGAACTTGGGAAATGTTATTTTAAACGATTTGGCCGAGGAGCCATTGGCATTGGGTCTCTTGCCTCTCGTGGACGTAGATACTGTTGGACATTTTCCCCTCCATTGGTTGTGTGCACGAGCACCCATTTCCTATTTCCCATTTTCCATTTTCCACTTTGCCCAAAGCCGGCCCACTGACATGCAACGCTTGGGGCGGATTTCAAGGTGACCTGCTCCCGTTTACACTGCGCCAAATTATGAGTGGTGGCCTTCTGGAAAATATAATAACTATATTTCAATTTGTTACTCTATAAATAATGTTATATTTACACAGATATTCAATGGAACATAAGATATAAGCATTTAAACTAAATTAAAGTAGAATATATATCATTTAGAAAGTGCAATTTGCAATGTTCATAGCGAAAGGTATTTTTTTTTAGTGTATTTGTACTATATGTAATATATGTAATTAACCGTTTGGTTTTTCCTGTTTGAGCTGTACAGTGATGAACCTTTAATATGAGGATATTACTTAATACATAGTTGCTTATTAAATCTGCTCCTCCTCTTGCAGCCCCTGATCTTGGCGGCCCCAATCCCTTTGGCAGGCGTCGGAAGGAGCCGCTCGGCAGCGGCAGCTGCGGCGGCGCCGCATGGACCATGCCGTGAAGGCGACGCGCGGCCGCCCGCTGAACACGCTGCGCTTCGAGAACGATGAGCTGGAATGCCTCTACCAGCGGTACACGCTCAAGCTGCAGCGCTTCTCGGTGCTGGGCGTGGTGGCCTTGGTTTTCGTCCTCTGCGGCGTGATGGCGGCCCTTTCGCTGACCTTCAACAACGCGGCCACCTTTCACGTAAGTAGCTATGCAATTTGGGCCAATAGTGTCTATAAGTATGCAGCGAATATGCAATCGATTCCAATATCCCAGGCTTAGCATAGCTAATGTATCTGATTAAAGTATCTCAAACTAGCCATAAAGGAAATGGGTTGTGTGAAATGCCACTTGTACTATCTTAGATATATTTGAAAGCTGGGTTTCATAGACGATATCACTCATCATTTCATCATATTTCTTTTCATCCTCAAAAGAACATCTTCAATGCGATCGTTTGCGGACTGTTCGCCGTAGTGCTGGTGCTGCTGCAGTGCTCTGTGATCAAGGACCACCACCTGCCCACATTGTGCTACGGAATCCTGCTATTCACGGCCAGCATCTGTGTGGTGTCGATGCCCACGCTGGGCAGCGTGTTCCCGGTGGACACCAAGGAGGTGATGGCCGAGGGCGTCTGGCAGATCGTGTTCGTGGTCTTCCTCGCCTACGCCATGATGCCGCTGCAGATCTGGGAGGCGGTGGCCTTTGGCATCGCCCTGCCCTCGGTGCACATCAGCCTGACGGTCTATAAGATATTCACGGATGCGCTGCGCTACCTGGAGTATAACCAACTGATTGCGAACATTGTCATCTTTATTGGTGTGAATGTGGCCGGTCTGGTGGTGAACATCATGATGGAGCGCGCGCAGCGTCGCACCTTTCTTGATACTCGCAACTGCATCGCATCCCGTCTGGAGATCCAGGATGAGAACGAGAAACTGGAGCGCCTGTTGCTATCGGTGCTGCCGCAGCACGTGGCCATGCAGATGAAGAACGACATCCTGTCGCCGGTGGCTGGGCAATTCCATCGCATCTACATCCAAAAGCACGAGAATGTGAGCATTCTCTTCGCGGACATCGTCGGATTCACGGTGCTCTCCTCGCAGTGCAGTGCCCAGGAGCTGGTCCGCCTGCTCAACGAGCTCTTTGGCCGCTTCGATCAGCTGGCACACGTAAGTTGGGACGATCCTTATGTGGATCTGCGGCAGGATTATTACACAATAGCATTGTCAGACTTAATTGCAACTTTCCCCCTGAACTTTGCCCCCAGGACAACCACTGTTTGCGTATCAAGATACTGGGCGACTGCTACTATTGTGTCTCCGGATTGCCAGAACCTCGCAAGGATCACGCCAAATGCGCCGTGGAAATGGGACTCGATATGATCGATGCCATTGCGTGAGTATCATCTGTGTCTTTTAATCGACGGGGATTTTAAAACTGAGTCATGTTATACCATAATTGATAAATAAACCGAAATAATGTCGTCACTGATAAGAAATCACTTACGTCAATAGTTTTAAAACCCATTTGATGTACATATTTGTCACACGCTTAATTCACGACAAAACAAAGTCTGCTCAATTTGATAATCAAGTTGATTGGATTGCGAGATTGGATTGTATTTTCCAAGCCTAATAGTGCGTTATGTCATTTGTTTTAAGCCTGTTGGACATGCTATAATTAATTAATGCACTTTCACATTACTGCTGCGTTGCACTTTAATTGTAATCTCATGAGCGCTTCCTCCTCGTTTTTAGCACCGTGGTGGAGGCCACCGACGTCATCCTGAACATGCGCGTGGGCATCCACACGGGCCGGGTGCTCTGCGGGGTCTTGGGCCTCCGCAAGTGGCAGTTCGACGTGTGGTCGAACGATGTGACCCTGGCCAACCACATGGAGTCCGGCGGGGAACCGGGTCGGGTGCACGTGACCCGCGCCACCCTGGACTCCTTGTCCGGCGAATACGAGGTGGAGGCTGGCCACGGCGACGAACGCTCCTCGTATCTGCGCGACCATGGTGTGGACACGTTCTTTATCGTTCCGCCGCCACATCGACGCAAGGTGAGCGACGTTATTGTTTATAGTAATACAACATCTGCTTTTGTTACCTATTTGTTCTGATCTTTCCGTGAATTCGCCTAATCTTTCCGTATCTTCTGCAGCCACTGATGCTCAACACGCTGGGCGTTCGCTCGGCGATCGGCAGTCGACGGAAGTTGTCGTTCAGAAACGTGTCCAATGTGGTCATGCAGCTGCTGCACACGATCAAGTTCTCGGAACCGGTGCCGTTCTCCAACATAGCCACCGGATCGTTCCCCTCGGCGGCCAGCGCCTTGGGTGGCGGAGTTGCAGTCGGCGGAGGTGGAGGAGGAGGAGGAGGCGTGGCACGTGGTAGCACCTGCGAGGCGAACTCTGGAAACGTTCAGGTGTCGGAGAAGGGATCGCGAAAGGTAAGTGGTGTTGTTTATCTAAAGTTAAGCACCCCAATCTGAGAAGCCAAGTCGGGAGTTTCAAGGTGGGAGGAGTTGGAAAGTTGGAAGTTGAAAGTTGAAAGTTGCGTGTTCCTGTAGCTCGGTTCTGTTCTATTTCTTTTGTCGTAGCTCCAGAGTTCTCTGCATGTCCGGGTGGTTTTTGAGGGATTAAGTTTCCGGATCCCGGATACCGAATCCCCGTTAACGGGTGGTGTGGCTTGGTGTGCTTTTAATTTTCCGTACTAGTATCTCGTATCCGTAGCCCAGGGATGCACAATGATTCGTTAGATAGATCTCGGGTAGCATCAAGACGGCGAGAATCCTTTTCATTTCTTGCTTTGATTTGTTTCCTTTCGTTTTCTTTCAGGATGCGGTAAGTTTGCCTCACCCATGTCTAAGTATTTCTATATCCACCAGTTGAAAACCCGATAACCAGTAACCATTATGCCTCAGTTGCGCTTATTCCCCTGGCCCCTTTTTTAAGTTTCTTGATCGGTTATCGTTTTCCGTATTTGGTGGGCTCTTTTCGTTTCGTAGTCGCATTGTACAAACATGTATCTATTCCTATATATTAAATAAGATTTTGTTTTTAGCTTAGCAAGATCAGCAATTGTAATTCGTAATGCTGTCTCAACTAACAATTGTAGTATAACGGCTCGTTTGCGTCGATGTTGTGTGTAGTTTGATTGTAGAATATATATATATATAATATATATATATTTATGTATAAATCTGCGCCTCGGACTTGTAAATTGATCTAAATTGTTGTCATCGGAAACACAAAGGACACACTTACATTTTACATATTACTAATTTATATATTATTTAAAATTACGTTGATTAAATGAATTGAAACTTTGTAGAATATTACAAAAACTAACAAAAGTAATCGGTTAAATCGATAAATTCGCAGGCGATAATTTGGAAAGTAGTTTCGTCCCTGAGGACGATATATTTTATAGGTGGTTCAGTTCCGCTAGTGATAAGACTGTATTTTATACTAAAATACTACTCCATACTCACTCGTTATATATATTTATGTATATATATTATTGCTACTTAAATGCAGCCAGCTATCCTTCAGTTTCGTTTCGATTATTTCGATTATTACAATTTTGATTTCCACTTGATGCGCCTCTTCTCTTCACTTTCTATCGTTATCGTTTTGATTCCTACCCTAACTAAACTTACCGTTCTACTATGATTAATTCTACCTCTCGCTACTGTTTAATTTACGCCTAGTGATAAGAAACACACACAAAACAATAACTTTGTTCAAATGTAAATATAAGAACTTACATGACAACTGTGTATACTACTTCTCCGATCCAGGTGATACGTCTGCAAAAGATCTTGCATGCAACACCGCCACCGCACGGCATGGGCTATGGCAGCGTCGTCGGCAGCGGCGGCGGTGTGGACAGCGGTATTTCCGGTGGTGGTGGCTGTGTTTCCGGTGGTATTGCCGGTGGGGGCGGTGTTCAAGTGACCGTAGGCACAAATCCCAACTCTACAGCGAGTACGATTAGTCGCATTCATAGGCACAATCACAAGAACAATAAAGTGAGCAGAGCAGCAGCCAAAAAACTATACAAAATAAAAGCATTCTATACTTTCGTTCAATCGTTCAAAATCGTTCGTTCCTTCGTTCGTTCAAAAGGTCCCTTTTGCAAAAAATGAGTTTTCATCGATGTTTTGTTCATGTTTTGTTCATAGCAAGTACAATATGATGTGGTATATATTTGAGAGCTCATAAACTTTAAAGGGACCTTCCGTTTGTGTTTCGTCCATTTACATTCGTTTAATAATTGTGTTAAGTGTAACTACTTCATAAGTGTGCTTTGTTCATTCGTTATGTGTGTTTCGTTGGCCTTCTTCGAGTTTTGTTACTGGGAGGGCTTCCAAACAAAATTTCGTCAAGCCCACATAGTTATGTTCCTATTTGCTTGTTAAAGCTGCAAGACACTGGACCAAAAAATTAAAAACACACAAAAAATATATTTAATCAGGTTTCAGGTTAGCAAATGATTAAAAGAGTCGAAATATTGCATGAACTTTTATTAGTAATGTAGCTTATTAGATTCAATATTAAGGCTTAAGGCATAGGTTGTAGGGAATTACACAATTAAAATAAATTAATCAGTAAAAAGATTTAGTTTTCTTTAATTATTTCATAAATTATCTATGCAAAATACAATTCACTTTTAGCGTTTAATTATAACGTTACATATACTATTATTATTATTTATTTATTATAAAATAGAATGGTACTTTGAGTATGAAGTATTTTTACCTGAACATTAAGGTGGTTTCATTGCAAGGTTTCATTTTTGGTTCAGTGTCATCCAAGAGCTTGCCAACTGCCAGCTGCCCATTATCATTGACCATTCTCGCCTCTCGGAGTGCACGATGATCCGAGTCCAACCGCGAGTCTTGACCAGCATCAGCATGCTTACTGCCATGTCCCAGCTCTGCTCGCCGCCTTTCAGTTACCATGTTAGCATGTAGTGAGTCGTGGCCACATACCCTAGTCTAAAGCACACACGTAGAGCTTTTCAATCAACAAACTTAATTCTTGAATCTTCAACTCAACCAGCCAGTTCAAGTGCCAAGTGCCAGCCATTCAGCAAAATGAAGAACTCGTCCGGGAACCACAACCACAACTAACGAATCTGTCTTTCTACTTCTTGCTCCCTCTTGCATGGCTTTCCATTCCGCAAATCGCAAATCACAATGGCAACCGCAACCGCAACCGCATCCGTAACCGCAGTCCCAGTCGAAGGTGGCGGACAAATTCAAGAGGCCATTCCGGAAGCGGCACTCGGTGGCCGCCCATCATCAGCCAACGAATCGGGTGAATCGATTCCTTTCCCAGGCGATCAACGCTCGGTCGGTGGACTGCGACAAATCGGAGCACGTGGATCGGTTGACCCTGCGATTCCGGCAGAGCGACATGGAACGCGAGTATCACAAGGACTTCGATCTGGGCTTCACTACGGCCATGGGCTGCTCCCTGCTGTTACTCATCCTCGGTGCAGCGCTCCAGGTGACTGCTCTGCCGCGCACTCTCATCCTGCTGCTGCTCTTTCTCTTTGCCTTCATTTGGGTGAGCGCCATTCTGATGCTCCTGCTCGCCGTGCGGCTCAAATGGATCATCTGGGACATCTCGGAGAGCTTCTCGCTGCGCATGGCCATTACGATTTTCACGGTCATACTCATCTACTCCGTGGGACAAGTGAATGTGGTATGTACAGATAGAAAAATATGTTTTAAATACAGTATATATGTTAGTATACAATCCAACACTTTCCATTTCACTTAGTTTACGTGTGTTTCGGATCATCCGTGCTCGGGCAATGGGACGACCTCCTTCCAGAACGACTCTCATCGCAAGTGCTCGCTGCCCCAGTACGTGTCCCTATCGGCTGCCTTTGCCTTTCTATCTGTATCGGTGTTCCTGAGGTGAGTGCATCACTATCATCGCTGGGGATGTGAGCAGAACGATGCTAATGGGAAACCTTGATTGTCCACAGGCTGCCCATCATATTCAAATCGCTCCTAGTGCTGGGCATGGGCACCATCTATGGCCTGTTCATAGAGCTATCGCATCAGAATATCTTTGAGTGCTACGACAACCGGGTCAAGTAGGTCAACGCTAATTTTGGTCGCGCACTAATCCACTAATCGAACGACCCCGTTTCTCCTTTGCTTTGCAGCGCCTCGATTCCACTTCACTTGATCTCGCTGGCCCGCATTGCCATCTTCATGATTGCCATTCTGGTGCATGGACGCCTGGTGGAGGGCACTGCCCGGCTGGACTTCCTCTGGCAGCTGCAGGCGTCGCAGGAGAAGAAGGAGATGGACGTGCTACAGGAGTCCAACAAGCGCATTCTGCACAATTTGCTGCCCGCTCATGTGGCTGCACATTTTCTCGATGCGCAATTTCGCAACAACATGGTGAGAACCCCATTGACCCAATGATAAATTTAGAAAGATTATTGTGACCTAATAGAAAGTGAAATGGAACTGGTATCATTCAAGTTGTTGACTTACCTGAGAACTTTTTATTTCTATGTGCAGGAGCTCTACCACCAGAGCTATGCCAAAGTGGGCGTCATCTTTGCAAGCGTTCCGAACTTCAACGAGTTTTACACGGAAATGGATGGCTCCGATCAGGGTCTTGAGTGCCTTCGTCTGCTCAACGAGATTATTGCGGACTTTGATGAGCTGCTCAAGGAGGATCGCTTCCGCGGCATCGACAAGATCAAGACCGTTGGCAGCACTTATATGGCCGTCGTGGGACTCATACCCGAGTACAAAATCCAGCCCAACGATCCGAACTCAGTGCGGCGCCACATGACAGCGCTCATTGAGTATGTCAAGGCCATGAGGCACTCACTGCAAGAGATAAACAGCCACTCGTATAATAACTTCATGCTGCGCGTGGGTGCGTAGAAACATCGTGGAATATAATTTGAATATAAATTCATTACTAATTCAATTAATAATCCTTTTCAGGCATCAACATTGGACCCGTAGTGGCGGGCGTAATTGGAGCTCGAAAGCCACAGTATGACATTTGGGGCAATACGGTGAACGTGGCCAGTCGCATGGACTCCACCGGAGTTCCCGGCTACTCGCAAGTAACTCAAGAGGTGGTCGACAGCCTGGTGGGCTCGCACTTTGAGTTCCGGTGAGTGTGTTATATATAAATATCCGGTTTTAAAATTGCACTATAAAATTATTCAATTACATTGCAGCTGTCGCGGCACCATTAAGGTGAAGGGCAAAGGCGACATGGTCACATATTTCTTGTGTGACAGCGGCAACAAATCGCTGAACGGAGAGGTGCGCAACGCCATGTCCCTGCCACAGAGTCTTCATGCGCCGGATTACTATATGAAGGTGTCGCAGTTTCCGGAGAATCGCGTCAATACCGACACCTACAGCAAAAAGGAGAATGGACATCTGTACGCAGGCAACGGCGGCGAGGAGCAGCAGTTGCTCCTGCAGCATCAGCACAAACAGCTCGATCCGCTACCGCTTCCTGCTCCTCCGCCTCCGGTTCACCATCATTTGCATCAGCAGCAACAGCAGCGTTTGAACAGCAAGCTGCAAAAGCAACCGATCTTCATGGCCAACGGTGGGCTGCCCAATATCCGGGAGAACGGCAATGGGCACAATGGAGAGCATCAGCAGCAGCAGCAGCAGCAGCACGGTGGATTTATGGTGGCAACGACGACACCGCCGGCTGCAGTGGCGGTTCCCCTCCAGCCCCAGCACCACCAACTCCAGTTCCAGCACCCGCACCAGAATCCACTCCCGTCAGCAGTGGCGGTTCCAGTGCAGCACCAGATCCTACTCCACCACCAGCTCCAGCTCCAGCACCAGCCCGTTCCTTCGGTAATGTTGCGCGAGTTTAATATTATTGAGAACCCGACTTCCGGTGGCCGGCATCAGCAGATGGAGCAGCTGCCGCCGCATCACGGCAGCCTCGACCTATCGGGAATGGGAATGGGCGTGGGGGCTGGCGTGCTCGGCGGCGACTGCTTCATGATGCCACGGCGAGATCGCGAACGCACGTATGTGCCGCCCTTAAACCAGCATGGCCATCATCCACCGCATCACCTCCATTCGAATCTGAATCTGAATCAGAGCCAGCACCCGCCATCGTTCACCAGCCTGGGCTATGGCCAATGCCGGGAGAGCGAGCCGCTATTGCATGCCAGCAGCGTCGCGCCGGTAGCCAAGGTGAGTGAAGACGCTGAACACCTGCTCTGGAGCAAGGAGATCCTCCTCTGAACAGCCAGCACCGCCTTGTCCCAGCCTCCAAGTGCCTCAGAAATTGCCCTGTAAAAACCAGATAACCAGATTACCAAGACCCATATCCATCCCATTCGTAACTAATGCCCGAGAACCACAATAGATTTGTATGTATTTGTGAGAAGTAGGGAAACGATTATAATCCTAAGAATGTTTAAGTGTAGCTTAATCAAGTTTATATTTGCATTTAATGTAAAAAGCAAATTATTAAGTTTTAAAGAAATATTATTCTAATTAATGAGCCATATGCATATACACCATTTTGTTGATCTAAAATTAAGAGTATAGTTTTGAGGATAACTTAGTTAAGCTTTTAAATGAATCATTTATAGTGACCATATAATTGGTGTGATAAAGGAATTCCTTAAATACGTTATGACTTATTTAATCCATTTACATGCCAGTCTATTTGTGATGCTTGCCCGCCTCTTGCCCCGAATATCCACTCCTTATATCTATATCTGTGTGTACCATGTGTCTAACTCTCTATGTCCACTCTTTGCATGACCGCGCACATCTATCTTTCTCTCGCTTGCTCATCTCCGACTAACCACGCCCCCAGATCATGCCCATGCAGCATGCGCCAAAGTACGAGCCACCACGTTACACTTCTCCCCACACCATGTTGTCGCAGCAGCACCAGCAGCAGCATCAGCAGCCGCAATCGCAATCTGCCCAGGATCAGCAGCCACATCCCGCGCAGGACCCACATCCTTTGCAGCGGCAGTACGCCATGTATTCGCAGCAGCCGCAGCTGCCGCCGAAGCCAGTGCTGAGGACGTACATGAAGCCGCTGCCGAAGCTGCCGACGGATCTGGAGGAGAGCCGGGACATGTCCTCGACAGACGATCTGAGCTCACGACCACACTCGCCCTCGATGAGCAGCTCGGATGAGAGCTACTCGAAGACCACAGAGGGCGAAGGTGAAGGCGATGAGGACTCGCCGCGCATGGTCAACGGTGGCCACCTGCACCATCGCAATGGCTACCACGTGCCCGCCGGCGGTCTGGTCAACCCATTGCAATGGCTCTACCCCTGCGACATTCAGGTGGATCCCACCTCTCCGGTCGTCGACATGGCCCACCTGCATGACTTTGAGCTAAGCTCCACCACCGAGAGCCAGGGCCATCACACTAACAGCAACACGACGAGCAACACACAACACAAGGGCGACAGCTGCAACAGCTTCGACTTTCAGAAGGCAGCAGTTGGAACGGCAGCGGGTGCGGCCATCGCCACCAAGTCGCCTTTCGAGCGTGAACTGCAACGTCTGCTTAACGAATCCTCGCGAGCTCGTTGCCTGGCGACCGCGACAACGACGGCTGGAGCCATCTCTACCACAGATCAGACGGCCAGCAATGGGAGTCGGGAGATGAGCTACTCCCTCAGCAATGGGAAGCTAAGCTCCGCGAATGGACATGGCGTTGGAGGATCCGGATCGGGATCAGGTTCAGGTTCGGCGGTGGGCAATGGCAGCGGTGGCAGCGGCAGCAGCAATGGCAATCTCAGCGGCAGCGGCAGCAACTCGAACAGTGGCAACAACAACAGCAGTCACCACAAGACGGAGCAGCAGCAGAACATGGATCACGAGCACCTGGCCGGCGGCAAATTGCTGGGCAGTAATAGCTTCATGATCGCCAAACATCCGGTGGGCTTGGAAGCCATCAAGGAGATAACGCGCAACAAAAATCCTTCGGAGTCCAGCCAAATGTGAGTAGACCATGACCAGTGATGGGAAGAAGCTTGGTAGGACATATATACTTAGTTGGATATCCCTCAATTCGATAAAGATATCAAAAATTCTGCAAGGAAAGTGTTTTTGAAGGGGGATTACTTTACCTTTTACCTTTATAAGATAATGACTTATATATAAAATGTTTGTTAGTCTACCCATGTTAATTATCCCATCACTGACCATGACGACAGCTTCCATTCCATGGCATATGGTGTAGGTTCGCCGCTTTCATTACCGGTATGGGGGTTGGCCCTATATTACTTATAATTTTAGATCCCTTAAGTGATATATGCATATTTGAAAACCTTATCCAATCAAGCGATTGTGACTCTTGCAGGCAAACCTCGGACACGGAGTCCTGCGAGATTCTGCACGAGAACCGCAACCAGATGCATGTGCTAGCCATGCTGGAGATGCATACGGCCAAGGAGCTGAATGGCAGCCATGCGCATCACGGGCAGCATCACCAGCAGCCACAGAGGACGCATCGCCAGCGACCGCGCTCCAAGGAGCTGCAGTACAGCCACGAGAGCTTGGACGGACTGGATGGAGCGGTGCAGTCGCAGTCGCAGCAGCGACACCAACGATATCACCACCACCACCATCACCACCAACAGAGGCAGCAGCAACAGCAGCGCTACAACCATGTGCAGGAGCAGGAGGAGCGTGACGACACCGAGGACAACCTGGCCGATGAGGAGTTTGAGGACGACGAAGTGGGTCGTGATGTGCGACAGAAGCGCCTACAAAAGTCCGAGCTCAATCACAAACGATCGGAGGTTGCAACAGAGGCAGGCAATCACCACGACGACGACGTGGAGGAGGAGGACGACGATGACGACGAAGATGAGGACCACCGGAATGGCGGGCGGGAGGCGGCACCGCTGACTAACGGCAGCATGCGCGGCCTGGAGGCCAATGTGATAAATGACGAGCTAAAGTACGGAGCAACCCATCTCAATCACCAGTCCATGGACTCCAATCCGTTGGAGAGCCAATCGGAGTGGTCGGATGATGATTGTCGTGAGGAAGCAACAGGTGAGAACATAGCTCTCTACCATTTTCTCTAACCATAACCAATGCCTTGTTTTTTTTTCAGGGGGAGCCGAGTCCACGGGCTACATCACGGATGAGCCCGGGCTGGAGAACATCTCGTTGCTGAACGAAGCTGGTCTTACCGATGCCGAGGGCGCTCTCTCGGACGTTAACTCGCTGTATAACGCGCCGGACGTGGACGACACTTCGGTGTCCAGCCGGGCCAGCTCTCGCCTGCTCAGCCTGGACTCGCTGAGCGGTCTCTACGACTGCGATCTGGACTCCAAGCACGAGCTGGCCATTGTCAATGCCTCGCACAAGATCTCCAGTAAATTTGGGCAGCCTCCATCTCCGGCACAGCAGCAGCATCAACAACAGCAGCAACACCAGCAGCAACAGCTGCAGCAGCATTCGCAGCACACTCAATCCCAAATTCAAGCCCAATCGCATTTGGCTCCGGTTCAGTTTCAGTCCGCCGAGGAGTTGAGAGAGTAAAGATTGAAAGTTCGTGTGAAGCAGGTGGAGCGTTAAACACTCAAACGTTGTTATTGCTATATGCAAATGGTGTCTAATAATTTACAATAAACCAACCTAAACTAAAGTAAACTAAATCTAGAATAGGTGACAGATATGCATATGTCGAAATATATATATATTTATGTATGTATAGAAGCAGAGGCACTTAAAGCTGCTCTAAGGCACCCCTAGATGTAAGCCCGTTTACTTTACTGTGGCTAGATCATGCCTTGCAGGTATTAACTCATATATAGTATATATTTAGTATATGCAAGAAGATCTATATGTATTGAAAGTAAACACGTAGTCATTGGTTACCCCGTCGCCAATTCGCCCAGTTAAGCGTTCCAGTTACTATACCGCGTGAAAAGCAAAATGAACTTGATATTTAGCCGCAACTTGAGATATCCAATGCTAATCCATGAATCCATCGTTTAGTGCGCTTAGTCCTCCTAAGGACTTAGATAGCGGAGGATCGCAGTTAGGCGACCCCTGACCACTCCCATATGTTATTAGTGTATGAATATATATAAATATATATGTATATGTACCATTTTAATCGAATAAGCAAAGATTTGGCAATTTATACGAAGCCACAACCAATGCATGACATGTTGTAAATAAAACAAAAACTTATAAATATTTTTTCGATATTACTGTAAGGCTATAAATTGCCCATAGACTGCTCCACCACCATTAATTCGAATTTTAAATTGAAATCGAAATCTTAATCATTTGAGATCTACCTACCAATTCGTATATTAATATTAATATAACCCGGGGAAGATACGTAAATCCCCCAGTTTTCCCTTCCGGTTCCACTTTTCGAGCTCCAACGCGTTCGTTGCCACGCCAAGCGTCTTTGATCTTAAATGTATGTATTTGTTTGTGGCCTACTCTTGGGCTCAACGGCAAAACACAGAAACTGGTTTAAACTTAGCTTTTGTATTCCAAATATATATGATGTTGCGAAATTTTAGTTTAAGTTCCCGAGTGCTCGATGGAGTCACTTAAAGTGGACTCCACCATGTTGCCTGCTGCACAATTGTCAAATTTCATTTGCTATGCTACACTTCAGTGTATTCGTTTGTAAGATCTGTATATAGAATATTCGAAATGATGGAAGAGAATTTACAATTATTAGACATATAAGATGCAGAGACAAAAGAAATATTCTTGATATTGTTGTCCCGACCCCAATAACCGAAACCAAACAAACAACCAACACCAAGCAAATGAATAAAAACTGAAACAAATCTCGTACAACTGTGCAAATGATAAATAAGGTAAATGATAAATGTAAACAAACAAATCCATATTTTGTGTGTGCAATTTATTAAGTCGCCCTAGGAGCGCCAAATATTATTAACAAAACTACACGAAAGCATGAACTTAAGCGATATATAATGAAAGCAACAACCACAGCTACTGCAAGAACTGCAAACAGCCCACAGATAAACTTCTTATGCAAATATATAAACACAAATAGCGCAGATCTGTATACATCAAATACATATGTACATATAAATGAAGCTGAGAACCAGCTGGAATAAATATATCTATATATACACACATTCATAAAATTGTACACTGAAGCAGAGACAGGAAGTTGGACTCGTGCAAGTATAGATTTATTTTTCTGTACTAAAAGAACGTAAATGGTAAAGAATTTAATATTATATATGCAATGGCAGTCCTCTGTCTATATCTACACGAAATAATGGCGGGAAAACAATGCCTTATAAGCAGGAATGAATTCTGAATCCAAAGGCCAATTGTCGACTCATTTTGATTCATAAATGCAATTATCAATTTGGCAAAAGTTGAATCATCAGGACTGTTCCAGATTCCGAGCGCAAGTAAATCGAAACTTGTATGTACTTAGTAAAAAACATTATTTGTTAGCCATAAAATCAACAACCTCTTTAAAATCCTATTTTCTAAACTGTTAAAACATATGTACTTTTAATTTTCTGATCTACATTTGTATCTTTTCTTAAGTTAAGTATTATTCTTTCAAAAGTACGAATTGTAATCGGTTAAAAGTAATTATTTTGAAAACTTGTTTGGGCAAATGGAACAGGCCTGTTTGAATAAGAAAAACCCTACTAGAAATACATAAAATGTCAGCATATCAAATATGTCAGAAAATTATATATATATATATATACAAAAATATAAACTGGTGTATTTTTTGATGATTTTGCTGGCATATTTCTTTCGTATTCGACTTAAAAAATGATTTCGCAATATTCGGGTTGGTCCATATAACTATTTGAGATTTTGAAGCTTGGTTTATACTTTCTTTTTTTAAATCAAAAAAAAAAAGTTGTTATAAATCATTGCAGTTGTTTCATTTGATATTTAACTTGTTTAACCGAAAGTGCAATAGTTTAGGCCAACATTTTGCTGGCTAAACTGGCAAATCGTTTGGCTAAGGGTGTTCCTGGCAGCTGGGTAAATATGGCTAATCTTGGCTAGTGGGTTTCGCTTTTGATCCAATGGCTTTTGTCTATGTTGCAGTTGGGCTAACATTTTGTTTGGCAAAGAGGGTCACTGCGACACGTGCGCCGGACTTTCTGTTTGTGTACTCACTGTACCTCATTTATATAGAAAAAATGCATGGTGGGGTTGAAATGGTTCTATTATTCCTTATAACTTTATTTATTTATACAGTTACTCGTAAAGTGAAAGGGTATACTAGATTCGCTAAAAAATATGTATAAATTAGTTGAAAGCGTGTCTATAATGGATATATATTCGTCACTAGCTGTATCGGTGCTTTTGTCTGTCCGTTTGGATGTCCGTATAAACGTCGGGATCTCAGGAACTATCAAAGTTAAAAAAAAATGAGATTCAGCATGCAAGCAAATATTGAAATATGTAAAAGAAAACGTGTTTAGATATTCGTAACTGAGGTCAGGAAATCACGACTTTATATATCCTGCATACTTTCTCAGCCATTAAGTCGATGGGATTTTCCACAGCTCAATGAATGCCAATTTTTTTTAGAGTTGTTTTGAAATAATCATTCAGATTAAACACAAAGAAACGTCTGTTTCTGTTTTATCTGATTCTTTTTTTTTAATTACTCATTAACATTTCTCTCATAACATCTTGTGCTCTTGTGAAAACAATCAGTGACACTCGGCTCCATGGCGAAGAACTCTCAGGTGCTTCCCGCAGACATGTTGTTTTCACCGCACCGATCGAATGACGTCTTTTGTGGGTGGCGGAGAAGGGTGCCATGAGTGGGTGGTGTTATTACACATTTGAGCAACCTCCCCTTACAAAAAAGGGAAGAGGGGGCGGCAGACTCGGCTGGTACAAATGAGACACTGTGGCGGTAAATATTTAATCAAATGTTGATAAAAAAAAAGAGAAGCAAGAACTGCTCTACACCGATTGCCATAAAAGCCCGTTGCCCTGTGGGAAACGCCAGCAATCAGGTCTGGGAATAGAAATGCGCAACTTCGTGATCATATTTAGCCTATCTCTGGCACTTGGCATCGCCTCCGCCACCGACTACTGCAAAAAGAGCTGCGGAAACACTAAGAATCTGGGATGCGACAATAATGGAGTGAGTAATCATGGCTATAATCCTTAGCAGGGGGGAGTTCTAATCCGGGATTATATGTACAACGTTATTACTTTAGAATATATTTTCGTTTAGCTAACTTAAGTTTTTCTTTTAAAGGCCTGGGCCTCAAGCTGTCCCAGTGACGCCACCCTGTTGACCCTCTCCAGCGCTGAGAAGGATGCACTGGTGGCTAGGACGAACGAGTATCGCAACCACATCGCCGGCGGACTAAATGCCAATCTAAGTGCCGCCTGTCGAATGGCCACGATCAAGTGGAACGATGAACTGGCTTACTTGGCCAGCTTGAACGTGAAGAGTTGTCAGATGAAACACGACGGCTGCCACAATACGGATGCCTTCGACTGGTCTGGCCAGAATCTGGCCTGGATGGGCTACTACAATCCACTGAATGTTACACACTATCTGGAGTGGGGCGTAGATATGTGGTACGATGAGGCGGTGTACACCAAACAGGCCTACATCGATGCCTATCCGTCGAACTACAATGGTCCGGCCATTGGTCACTTCACGGTGCTCGTTGCCGATCGGAATACGGAAGTGGGTTGTGCCGCGGCCACGTACTCGGTGCCCGGCCAATCGTACAAGGCCTTCCTGCTGGCCTGCAACTATGCGGCCACCAATGTCCTGGGCATCAAGATGTACAGTTCCTGCTCCAAGGCGGCCAGCAAGTGTACCACCGGTACCAATCCCAAGTACAAGTACCTGTGCAGCGCTAACGAAAAGTACGACGTAAACAACCTCTCCTATTGAGCGAATAAATAGAAGCTACGATTCAATTACTTAAATATATATATAATCTAATCAAATGAAGGGTAGGGTGGACCTTATTATCAAAGATAAACTAAAGCAATTAGTTAATTGGAGGATCTTATTTGACTCGAAACTGTTTATAAAGTTAAGGAACATATCTGTAACATTCCTATTAGTTTTGAAATACAAATACGAGATAAATTTTAAAAATATAATATAAATTAATTAAATGAACATACCAATTAATGAGTATGCCGGGGACTTCAGCGAAACAGCTCAGATTCGAAGAGCTTATCTCTTGCCTCTTAAAAAAAGTTAAGATAAACGATTTCAGATGAAGGCTCGTCTTGGATGTAAGAAACATCTTCTAGGAAATGTAGTATATGCCTGATGATAAGATAAAAAAACATTATTAACGCATATCTCAAATCTAGGAAAATCCCATTTTAATCCGTAATATTCCATTCCGCGATATGTTTCCGTTTTTATTTATTTATTTGATTTGACATACATGTAAGGGAACTGATGGCGTTATTTCATTATATTTGTTTCTTTGTTTTTAATTCCTTGTACTTTTGTTTATCTGAGTTTTGATAAAGAATGAAAACAAACTAATAAAACGTAATAAATCCGGTGGTTTTATTTAAATGGGGCCATATTTTTAGCACTAATTAAGCTTATCATCAAGCTTTGAACCTGACAGTAAACTTATGCACGGGTACCTGCAACTAAGGAAGTGCTCCATAAATTGAATCTCAATCAGTTCTGATAACAATCCAATTACCAGTCAGAAAAGTCTGCACGAGAAAACGACCTACCGCAATAGGTAGAATCACCTTATCAAAATCAAAGCAAGAAAGAACACTATAGCGTTCCCTCGACTATCAGATACCCGTTATATAAAGAGAAATTTCAAAGTTCTATTGAAACACAGATGGGAATTTATATATTTTTGTCTGTGAATTCAGATCTATATATATATATATATTTAGTTAGTTTAAAAAGACTGAATGGAATAATATGTACAAAATACAATTTTATTTCTTTCGTTTATCTGGCAGAACTAAATAGACCAAGAGTAAGTCCATCGTAAATATAGAAGTAGCGATTAGATTAGGCCATTGAAATGATTTATATTTGCACTCGATTAATTTCTGCCAATCAACAATTCTCAAATCTGCCCCTTATAAGCACATTGTCGGACGATCCAAGCAATAGATCGCCTTTGGGTGTTAGTCGAAACAAAGGCAATATGAAACTCGCTCTGCTTGCCATCCTGGTCGTGTCCTTGGGCCTGGCCCAGTCCACCGACTATTGTTCGTGGGACATTTGCAACGGTGGCTCCCACATCGCCTGCGGTCACAGCAACTGGTGGGACAGCAGCTGTCCCGGCGATGCCGAGCTGATCGACATCAACGATGACTACAAGTGGGTATTTGTTCACTCGCACAACGACAAGAGGAACTACATTGCCGGTGGTTACGATCCCAATCACAATGCCGCCTGCCGTATGGCCACCATGGAGTGGGACGATGAGCTGGCCTATCTGGCCTCCCTGAATGTCCGCCAGTGCAACATGGTGCACGATAGCTGCCACAACACCGACGCCTTCAAGTACTCCGGCCAGAATCTGGCCTGGCAGGCCTACTCCGGCGACCTGCCCGACATGGGCTACATCCTGGACAACAGCGTGCAGATGTGGTTCGATGAGGTGCACAACTCCAACTCCGGCATCATTGCCGGCGGATACCCATCCGGATATAATGGACCGTAAGTTTGTCTTTGGTTAGATCTATCCTAACCCTATAAGAAAAACCTTTATTACCTTTTTTTTTCTGTGGTGTTAAAAAGTTTAAATAGTGTTGCAGTGAAATATCAAATAGAAACTAAAATCCACAAAAGAACTAGTGGTCTTTCATATACATTTTGTGACTAAGAAACTTAATGATAGAATTTTGAATCTAATGTGATGTGCGGTCTGATCGATTTAATTATGTCAGGTATATAATCAGGTATCTGAATAATTTTAACTCTCACGTATCCCCCAGTGCCATTGGCCACTTCACCGTGATGATGTCGGAGAGGAACACCCGCGTGGGCTGTGCCGCTGCCAGGTACAATCGCGATGGATGGAACCAAGTGCTGGTGGCCTGCAACTATGCTACCACCAACATGATCGGACGCCAGATCTACTCCAGCTGTGACTGGGGAGCACAGGGATGCGGATCGGGCACCAACGGCGAGTTTGGCAACCTTTGCTCTCCATCCGAGTGGTACGACGTGAACAGCTGGTAAATCCACCAAATTCAAAGTGAACAATTAAAAGCTATTTCGAAAGACTATATTCAGAAAAATGTTTTCAATTGTAATTCAGGTGATGCCATATTTCAAATATCGAAAAATCAATTTGGTTATCTTAGTAGTTTTATTAGATAAAAGTACGAAAAATTTTAAAACATCAAGTCCAGAAAAGACAATTATGTAAACAAAAATTTTGTGCTGGAGTATTTGTTCAATTTTGTTAAGCTTATAGTACTAATTGCTTGAATTCGGCTATATTGGGATATAATGTACCTAATATGTTTTGTTTGAAATGAACATATCGCACGAGTCACTGAGAAATGGATCGATCCAATTGAAATTCAGTCGATCGGTCAAATGCCATGCGTGGTATTTCATTAAAATCAATAGTATTGTCCTAGCCATCAATATGAATTGGAGGCATTTGATGCTGTCTGGTTATTGTCACATCGACGATGGTGTCTGTAGAAGCACTTGTTTCCAAAGGGACACTTGCCCGAGCCCCTGTTGAAGTACTTGCAATCCTTGGTGCCCATCGCCGCTCGATATTCGTTTAGCAACTTTTCCTTATCCTCCTTTGTATCCACCCAGTAGACACTAGGGCACACGAAATCCGAGAAGACGCGACATTCGGGGCAACCACGCGTCACAGTGGGCTCGAAGTTGTGGGCCTTACGCCATGTGCGAATGCACGTCAAACAGAATATGTGCTTGCACTTGGACAGGATGCCAAAGCGACGTTCACGCCCCTTTTTCTCCAAGACGGTATCGAAGCAAATGCCGCACGTCTTGTCCTTGGATCTGGCTATTGCAAAGGATAGCTCCATCGCCTGCTCGTGCTGCTCCAGACACTCGCGATTGTGCTCACGGCGTTGGTTCCGGTCCCTCGGGTGGAGGCAGTAAAGGTCGCACATCCTGCAAATCTCCATGTGAAGTGGATACGAGCACTTACTGCCCCAGATACAGCTGCCACCATATGGACAGATATCCTGGACGCCTTCAGTTGATAGGACCTCGGCAGGATTAGCTTTGTACCTGGGCACGAACTCTGGTGCATTTGCCCAGGTCATCTGCCGACTGTAGCTGCTGGTGGTGGCCACCACTTGATCATTCTCCACGACTTCATTCGCGAGTGCCGATCTCTGCGGACTCTGGCTCTCATTTGGTGTCGTATTGTGCGAGTATCGGCATAAATTACCGAATCGACAAGATCCAAGCGAATGGAAGCGACAGATTGTTTGACTACGGCGATACGACATAATGAAAGTAATTTTGAGAACTTTTTTTCGGTTCTTAAATAGCGTTGCAAAATTTAAATAAAAAAATATACAAACTACCCTTCTAAAATACGGTTTAGCTACTGATATCCAAATAGGTATAAAATTCTATGGCGACTAAGCTACAAGTCTTTCAAGAAAATAAAAAGATCGTTGTCGCTAAAATCAAAGCATTCTGTGTTATAAAACATTAAATGAATTAATGTAAATATTTATGCAATTTCTAATTAAGATATCAAATGCTTCCACTTTAGGCCATTTGGAACCCTTTGAGATTTTGAAAAAAGCATATTTTCGTACTGAATTCCCTTAAGATTTTTCCCCAGGCTTTGGTTGCATCAATCTGTATTGTCGCCTCTTGAACCCACCATACCCCAGTCAATTGCCCAAGCGGTCTTTGTCCACTCGCACCACGACAAGAGGAACTACATTGCCGGTGGCTATGATCCCAATCACAATGCCGCCTGCCGTATGGCCACCATGGAGTGGGACGATGAGCTGGCCTATCTGGCCTCCCTGAATGTCCGCCAGTGCCATTGGTCACTTCACCGAGATGATGTCGGAGAAAATAATGGAAATAAAAATTTGTTGCTCGAGTATTTGTTTAATTTTGTAAAGGTTATATTGCTAATTGCTTGAATTCGGCTATATTGGGATATAATGTACTAATTAGGTCGATGTGTAGATGAACGCCCTATATTAAGCTCAGTGTTGTACATTATAGTATATGTCCCCTCGTCCGTCTAAAGAAGTGGCTTTGTTCTCATATGTTTTGTTTGAAATGGACGTATTGCTCGAGCCACTGAGAAATGGATCGATCCAATTGAAATTCAGTCGATCGGTCAAATGCCATGAATAGTATTTTATTAAAATCTATATATGTAAAAGTCATCATCCACCCTTGGATGACGTCGATAGTAGTCATCAGGCATACGACGGTGTTTGTAGAAGCAACTGGTTCCAAAGGGACAATCTCCAAAGCCCCTGTTGAAGTGCCTGCAATCCTTGGCGCCCATCGCCGCTCGATATTCGATTAGCAACTTGTCCTTATCCTCCTTTGTATCCACCCAGTATTCACTAGGGCACACGAAACCCGAGAAGACGCGACATTCGGGGCAACCACGCTTCACATTGGACTCGAATTCCTGTTCCTGACGCCATGTGCGAATGCAAGGCAAACAGAATATGTGCCTGCACTTGGACAGGATGCCAAAGCGACATTCACTCCCCTTCTTCATAACGACGGTTTCCAAACAAATGCCGCACGTCTTGTCCTTGGATCTTTCTATTGAACGGTATATCTTCATGTTCTTTGATACATTTTCCCCAGTCATCTGCCGACTGTAGCTGCTGGTGGTGGCCACCACTTGCTCATTCTCCACGTCTTCAGCCGCGAATTCCGATATCTGCGGACGTTGGTTTTCATTTGGTGTCTCATCAAGCGAGTATCGGCGACGATTTGCTAGCAATCTACCCAATACTTGACTACGGCGAGACGACGACATTATGATGAAACTATTTATTGCGAATACTTATTGCGACGTATAGAATACAATGACGACTGGAGCTACAAAGCTGTCTACGAAAATAAAAAGATCGTGGACGCTAAAATCAAAGCATTCTGTGATCTAAAACATTAAATGAATTAATATAAATAATTATGCAATTTCTAATTAAGAAATCACACTAGATTTCCGTTTTGGGCCATTTGGAACCCTTTAAGATTTTGAATAAAGCACATTTTCGTACTAAATTCCCTTAAGATTTTTCCCTAGGCTTTGGTTGCATCAATCTGTATTGTCGCCTCTTGAACCCACCATACCCCAGTCAAGTGCCCAAGCTGAATCCCCATCGGCGGTGTAATCTCCAACTGACTGACTGGCTCAACAGTTGTCGCGATTGATTTGGCAACTGGGTATTGGATATAGGGTATTGAGTATGGAGTATATTGACTATTGGTTGTCGCAGCTTACGGAATTCCACAGACGACTTGCGGCATTGCCACTGCCACATCAACGAGTCTTTTGCTTCCGGAAACTGTTGTCTTGTACAACCGATTAAGTCGGCTAACGAATCGGGGTGAATCCCCCCAGTGTTTCCGTCATGCGGATTGTTGTTATATGCCGAATTTGTCGTGAAATGTCTTGGTAATCAATTTATGTGCTCCGTCGTTCGTCGCTAGTTTTTGGGTGGCTTAAGCACCGCCATTCGGCAGATGCCGCAAGCCTCAAACTTTTTTGCCATCTGAATGCGGGATGAGGAGGAACGAGGATGTGGATGCAGATGGGTGCGGGCATAGGGATGGGTATGAGCTTGGGAATTCACCTGCGGAATTCACAACGATAACTTCCACTCAAATCCGCCTGAAGGCCATCAACTTTGACGGCCTGTCTTTGGTGTCTCGCTGTCGATGTGGTGGTTGTGCCTCTGTCTATCTGTCAGTAGCCTGTTGGTCGTCCCCTTCGTCCTGTTGCTCGTCGTCCTGCACTCTAAATAAATTTCATGAAATTAATGCGGAAGTTCCCATGCAATCAGATAGAAAAGCCTCAGTCTTCAGTCGCCTTCCTTTGTCATTATAAAGTTCAAAATTATTTTAGTAACACTGTCTATTTGTCTATTTTAGTGTTTGCAACCCACAGAAAAAATGTTTTGGCTTCTTGCTAAATATATTCTTCTCAAGATAAGAGATTAGATTCTAACAAATGTTCATATATTCTTTATATAGCTTATTTCAATATATTAAAGTGGTCATCATATATTTTACCCATGTGCCACATAAACATTTTATTAGAAAATACAATCGCTGTTAAATTTATACACTTAGAATTTTGGTAAGCTAAAAGCAATGGGTTTTCTTTCAGTGCCCTCGTCTTCCGTTCTGGCGTACGTGAAAATGAAGCATTTTCCATTTGATGATAACAAAACATGTTCGGCATATTGATGAATGCCTCGAGAGAATGGGTGTCCCTATCCAGTGCCCCTGCTCAGCTCCCAGCTCCCAGCTCCACCTCCGACCCCCTCACCATCCTGGCCTCTCCTGGCGGCACATTTCAGCACATCTTGCGGCAAGGACTCGAATTAGGCGGCAGCTTCAGCAGAGCTCCGTGCTCGATTTTAATGATGTGACTGATGGACGCCCACCGAAAAATATGTGTACTTTACACCCATACCTACCCACTCGTATTATTTTTCCCTGGCATTTGCTTTTGCTTTTGCTTACTTTTCATAACTACCCGCCGCGGAGAAGCGTTTGGCAGCCTGTTTATATATGCGGGCTCCAACGTTTGTTTGCTTTTTGGAATACGTGATTCGCCCACGGTGCGGATGTGGAATGTGGGTGTGGAGTTTGGGTGGCATCATCACAGCATCCGTAGTGAAAATATAAATAATAATAAAAATAATTTCTCACTTCATTTGTTGCACAAATCGAAAAGTCCGTTCGTGTCTGATGAGTTTCGTTCCTGTGGATTTCGACCTTCGATTTATGTCTGGAATGCCAATGTGTCCACATTGCGTATGTGTACTATCCTTATTTTTGGCAATAAACTTTAACCATACCACGCACATAAAATATATAGCTAAGGCTAGCTAATGAATAAATGGACGTTTGAATAAATTACTTAATGAGTTTAGTTCACGGCCGGATTTGATGAATTGAAATGTGCGCCTGCGAATAAATAAAGAGTTCAGAGCATTAAGGAGGAAACTACTAAATAAATATTTCAGTCCACAAAAATATATCAATAATGATAATGGCGTTGGAAATTTCTCGGCTAAAAAGTTATTCAAATTCGTTTACAGCAAATTGCCAGCTGAATCTTATTCCGCATTAAATGTAATTTAAATTACCAACAAATTGTGACAAATGTCTTATATGAAAGTAGGCGCGTGTGAGCAGGTGGAATATTCAGTTATCTTTTATATATATATATATATAAATACATTTAAGTCTTGCACAGGAAGCATTAAAAAAGGTTGATATCAGGAAGCCAAATGACGGCAAGATAGTAGAAAATTGAGACTGCCAAGTCAAAAGAGTTTGTATATGTATATTTATAAAGGTTGGTTGTATAAGCCAACTGTTTAGCAGAAGAGATGATTAAAAATGAAATCAAAATGAGAAGTAAATATTTTCGAGCCATTTTTAATAAATATTATTATTATTATTATAACTTGAAGGGGTTCCTGTGTTCATATTTGAATTGAGCGCGTACTTTTCAAGAACCGCGCAGATCTCTTCAGTGAAAATATTAAATTAGCTGCCAAGTTGTGAGCCAATTTCAATTTGTGCTCCGCGTGCCAAACAGATTTTAAGCCATCTCAGACCTCGGCGCTTTTCTTTTGCCATGACTTCCATATTTTTTTTTCTCCTTTTTTCTTTTTTTGCCCCGTGTCGTTGACACTTTGAGTGCGTGTGTGTGTGTGTGGGATGCCTTGTGTGCGAGTGTGTGTGTTTTAGCTGCACAACGTAGCATACTTTAGAGCGCTGCCATTCATTAATCAAGTTCAGGGCACTTTAAAGTGGTCGCTTAGCCTCGACTCGTCACTTGGAGCTGAAAACTGAACTGAAGCTGAATCAGAATCTGAATCTGCCACCGGAAATGGGTTTATTCCTGCCTCGGAGGCAGCACCACAAACGCACACATGTGTGGTCAAAATATGAGGAACTTTGCAAGAAAGTACAATTAAATAAATCCATTTATTGTCTTAAAATTTAAATGAAAAATTTCTAGTTAATTATTGGATAATAACAACTTTTGCAAAATGTATAGATAATCTTTTATTCAATTAAATAATTGATTACACTTATACTCTTGTACTCTATTTGCATTGCATACTTTTAGGCGACGTTTGTGGTTCCACACAATTTTGAGTTGGAAAAGCGTTTAACAAACATTAACAAGGTGGCCAAAAATATAAAAAATTAAATAAATAAAATAGGAAATAAAATATGTCGCTGGAAAACCATATAACTTTTCCTGCAGCCCAAGCAATGGGTACAATTATATCAATTGTTACATTTAATGGCTTACTTTAGTGCGACCTCCGGCGCACTTAGCATGGTGTAAACTGTACCCTCCGGGCTCAGGTTAGCTGGATCCCCACCTTTTTTTTTGTTTGTTTGTTTGGTGCCCTGTGTGCACAATAGAGACAATATTGCTGGCATTTACATATAAATATTTATTGTCTTCCATGGCCCCAAGTTGCATGTGAGCGGTCAATTTAACACGAAACAACGGAGCATTTCTGGACAGGACTTCCCCAAGGGGTTATATCTGGCTCGTTTTTTTCCTGCTTATATTTATATATATATATATTTTTTTTTTTTTTGTGGTAGTGGTGGTGATAAGGAGCTGCTGTTGTTGTTCCAGTGGCCCCCTTTTGTTTGCCTTTGGATGCTGCCAAGATGGTGTAGATGGGGATGGAGGCTGGTCGGAGTTTAGGGTATTTCTTTGGCTTTTTTTATGACGACTATCAACGGTTATTGTGGGCAGGATGTGTGGGCTGCTCGAACTCCCCCGAGGATTTGTTTGGCCTGTCCTCCGGCTTTATTATTTCATCATTATAACATTTCCTCTATATGGACCAACGCACATATGCGTGTACATATGTGCGGTGAGGAAAATAAGAGCACTGAGAATATTTCTTTAAAGGATTATATATATGTATTCTCTATCGTTTTCGGAACTTGTTGCGGTCTTGCCGACCGATAAATGAATTGCAAGGCAGCCTGCTAGAATTAAATCGAAATAAAATAATACAATAATAGTATATATATATATATCTAATATGATTAGAATTAAAATTCTATGTCTCTAGAATCTGTATGCTGAATCTTAACCTTCTAGCCTTTTGTAGTTCCTGAGATATCGACGTGTATACGGACAGATCGACTTGGCAATTGATCCTGCTCAAGAATATATATACTTTGTATGGTCGGAAACGAATCTAGTATACCCTCTACAAGTTACTGGTTAAAAATGTAGGTTTTTTTTCGAATAGTTTCTGGTCCAAATTGTTGACACATTAAAAGCAGCTTGGCTGTATGCGACCACCAATTTTACTATTAATAAATTGCATACACATAGCTTATAATTTGTTTACCCAACAAATGATACAACAACGATTTGCAACCGAGTTCCCAGTCAGATTGTGCTGTCATGGGCATTTGGCATTCTGATTGTTGTTATTTACTTGTACTTTATTGTTGCTGCCAATTATATTGGTCACTCGCAAAGTACAAGGGCATAAGCTATTCGCAAATATAATAGAGTTATTTTTTTGCCCTATATTCTACTACATTTTCTCCTTCCTTTTTGCCCAACTTACCCATTAAATCATCAAGTGTGTGTTGTCAACTGGCCCAAAGGCGTTGGACGAAATTAGATACCAATTGTTACTCAAGTTGGCCATTATTGTTGGCACTTCCACCGAGGCATTTCGTTTGGCTGTTAGCTCTCAAGCGAAAATTGTTGCGCTGTACCAACTTTTAACACCGATTTCTTATTAAAAGAAACCCAAAAAATGCTTATATATTATTGATGTGTCGGTGAATAAAGGTTTACTGTGTCGCAAATGAAATTGTGTGATATGATGGGTAAGATCAATAAGTTTATATGATGATGATTTGATGGAGAGAAATGGGTATATGCATTTGTAATGTGGCTTGAGAATTATACAAAAATGTTATGTTATATGTTATATAAATATGTTCTACTACTAAATAATAATTAATATTATTCTAATAACATAGTTTGCATTATAAATTAGGTATAAAGAAAAAACATTTAAATGCTATTTAAGTTTAACAACATCCACTTATGTTAACAAATTCTTTAAAATACCCTAACAAATTGTATCATCTAACCTTTTAGCAAAACTTAAATAATATTATATAGTTTAAGCATAAGTTAATATACATGGTATTTCCGATCACCCAACTAATAATTCAACCTTGTTTTGGGGTATGTATTTTTCATCGAGTCTAAGCCAAATAAGAAAACATGTTTATCTTTTTCTTGACGCAAAGGTAGCTTCGTTGTTTGTTTTGATCTTTGATCGTCGCTTAATAATTACCTTTCAAATTTATATGCAAAATTCAATCGATTCGGCTAATTAGCGACAACACAATTAACTAATTGGCCAACGGCGCTCTCAAGTGATCGGGAGAAAGTGTGTAAAGAGAATTTGTTTATATTGCAAAACAAATTATTGGGTGAAAATGATGTATGGTAACCAAATAACATGGCTTATATAAGACGAGTTAGGGGCTTCCGCGCAACAAAAAAATAAATAAATAATGACATTAGGCGATACTACGATCTTATATGAATACATTTAAGATGATCAATCGCTTGGCAGATGCATGTCTTTTATTTGAGATTCTTCCGCAAATTGAAACAGGTTTATATAATTAAGTATGTCAGGCGAGATGGGATAGAGTTTCAAGAATTTCGTGAAAGGGAATCATAGATCACTATTCACTGGCTTTATTCGATTTATTTATTTATTTATGGCCACTAACGACGACAGGTGTCGCAGCTGAAGCTGCAATTCGATTGCATTGTCTGGCGATCCATGGTTGGTTTCCAGCAATTATGCTGAACAAAACGGCAGTTCATCTATAGACTTGCATTTGCATTTGGCTTGCCAGTCGGTTGGTGAAGGGTGTTCGAACATAATAACAATTGAAAATTAATCAGCACTAGTTGCTACGAGTATACTAGCAGAAGCGGACAAAAGCGTTCCGAGCCACGGAGCAACGTACCCACCTGCCAGTTACCATGTTTTGCATTGAATTACCAAATAACTAAATATTATTGCTTGATTACCGACTATGCTGATTTTTAATCTCTATCTCATTACGACCAGTTATAAATGATCTATCTATGTGGTATGTATGCAGCCAGGCAGTTGTATCTGAGTGCATTCGGTGCAGCGCAGTACCCTTTATGTTATTCAAATAACAACAGAAGTCCTCATAAAGTGTTTAATAGTTGAAATTAAAAATAAACAAAAAAAAATCAATTACCATTAAAGTTACTATGAGTATGCAATGAAAAAGGAGACGCATTTTAATGCTTGAATATGTAGAACATTAGCTTGGTTTTTCATCTATTAAATCTTGTTCCTATCTGTTTGGATTTAAAAAAAAAAATGTACCTTTGCCATCGCTGTAATAGCTCCCAACTGCAGTCGAGCAAAGGCCCTAAGCTTCTGCAGTCAATGGATGCACTTTTGCGGTCTCCGCCGCGGCATTGTGGCTTTCTGAGTCAAGGCCAAGCAGAGGCGTTCACTGAACCCCGCCGCCCAACGAAACCCATCATCACAATCATAATCACATAGACGGCATTATTAAAAGTGGCAGCAAGTGCGATAATTATGGCTAACGCTTAAGAGCAAGCTGCATCGCCTGCAAACAGAACATCAAGCGTACTAATTGAGTGTTCAACTGAACAACGACCAAGAATCGAAAGTTTTAAGATTCTAATTTAATAATTGCATAGTTTTTGCAACAAATAATGAAGGTGAAACATATTTGAAAGGGCTATCACTGAAGTATAGCTAACATTTGATAACATAACTTCAGATTTTCTATGCTGGCAAATTGATAGTTTAAAATCAATCGAACCTAACCTGCCTCAAACCCTAGAATTGTTTGATAATTGGTTATTAGGTATTCGAATCTTTAATTGATTCGTGATTGATTAAACATTACGTTTCACTTGGGTATTCCCCAGAAATACTCAAATCCCAATTGAATATTTTGTCGTGACACATGCGAGTATCTCTGAGTGAAGAGGTGTTGCAAGTCAACTAATAAGCGAAGATTAAGAATTTTATAAACTTTTGCCAGCCAAAACCCTTACAATAAACACATATGTAACTTTTGTTTTTGCGAGTGACAATTAAATAAATATCAACTAATGGGACAGCTAAACACATTTAATTGGCAACGAGATTGCCAGAATTGCCAGAATTGTGTGGAATTAAGAAATTGTATAAGGACGAACAAGGTTATTAGTGAGTTTAATAAAAGCTTTCTCTAATTTAGTTCATTATTTTTCAACGATTAAATGTGCATTCCTTCACTCTATTTATGTGAAGTAAAGAAGGAAAGGACTGCCACGACCACAATTTCGAACCAGTGATTTTATTAGTCTTGTAAATTTATATCGATTTGCCACCCCCATATGCCGCCGAACCGGTCACGCCCACACTTTGGAACAATTTATTATTATTTTTTTTTATTGTATTCCTTAATATCTATCGATATACCAGCAAATGATGAAATTTCGCGTTCGTATTCACACTAGCTAAGTACCGGGTATCTGATAGTCGGGAAACTCGACAATAGCATTCTCTCTTGTTTTTTTTTTGTAAGAACGTACAAACTTGTTTCTCCCATTTCTATTCCCGAAATCACTAATACACAGGTCTTCGGGGGGATTTTTCGCATTGTTTCTTGTGTTATTTTTTCTCCTGAAGTTGGACCTTCAGTTCTCATAGGGTTCAATTGAAAAAAGGTGGACTGCTGGCATTTCCACGTGTTTGCCCACATGTATCTCCGCCGCTTCTGTTTCAGTGTGTTTTGTGCGACAGCAGCGCTGCTCCGCGCCGATCGTACCGCCCAGCCGACCGACCGACCGACCCACACCACCCACCCACCGCAACACGACGGAATCTGCCGACGCACAGTGGGCCTGGCTAGCCACTACGCAAGCAAAATCTTTTCAGGCAAGTGTATCTTTCAATAAAATTGCAGTTGCTTAAAACGATCGCTAATAAATGATTTTTAAATTTGTTATAAATAAATGTAGAGTAAAAGACTATTAATGAAGCCCAATGAACTGCTTGTTAATTAACTATTTTCCAAGGTTGTGTGCCCTGAAAATACGCATTAACCTACCTAAAATATATGGGTTAACTGTATAGCTAAAAACCATTCAACTACATTCAGCTCTTGTTATCTTAGAGGTTTATTTTCTGGACTGTTGATTTTTGCCAGATTTTCGTCCCACTGTGCAGCGGCGGCAGCGGCATCGGCGTTTTACCGTGCGGCGGCCGCCCAGCGGAACTCATCAAATTCAATACGAAAAATTTTAGTCGCCGAGTTCAGCTCAACGCCGATGGTTTAGACACTGCAAGCACAAGCTGCATTTACTACAAACTCGTTAAGCCCGAAAGTGGCGTCTGAATAAATAGTAAAAAAATACGAATAAAAAAATTTAAAAAGAAAACACAGAAGGCAACGTTTTCCTACTTTTTTTTTTGTTTGCCACCGCCCGCTGCACTTTCGATTCCAATATTCAATACCCATTCCCATACCGAAAAGCGATCCCAACTGCATTTGCAGCCGTGTGTCAATGTAAATGATTGCGAGCAAACAGAAACAAGCGGCGATTAAAAAACAAACAAACAATTCGATCGGAGGAGCAGTGCATTAGTGAGTCTCAGGTAATAAAGCTGCAGAGAATTAAAACTGAATAATCGGAAGAAAGGGAAAATCGGTGATGGGGATTTCCGCAAGTGTACACGTATATCGTTTGCCGTTGCTCCACCAATTGCTTACAGCATCCATGTGTATATGTATCTGTATCTGTATCTCAATCTGTATCTGTAAATGTATATCCCCCAATTGTGTGTGCGTGTGTGTGTGTGTATCTTGCTTTTTTACTAATTTTATTAACGACATGTAAATTAAATCAAATCCGCTTGTTTGACCATCGCTATGCGCCCTCGCGCTGTCCACTGCTGTCCACGTCCCTTTCACGTAGGGTTGTCGAGAATATGAAAAGTCGAGTGTCTCCACTTTCTTTTTGCAATTTTCCTAAAAGAAAATAATAACAAAGATAATGGGAATTAAAAGATAATAATAAAAATTATAAGAATGGTCGAAAATTAGCAAACGAATTGCTATAGCAAGTACATGTTAATTGAAATTACTATCTAGTAACTAATTATTTTCAAGTTATCCCGATTTTTTGAACAAAAATCTAACGGTTTTTTAAAAAACATTCTTTGCATTTCATATTAAATGATAAGGTTTTCAAGTTAGCTTACCCCCATAAATCAATATCCAGCTTAGTCAAAAATGTTCCGTAAACTCGTATTATATATGGTTTTTAAAAATAATTGAATAATTTCGACAACCCTTTCTTTAATCCAAATTTCGGTGACAATCTCGTACCATCCCAGGCCATTTGTCAAGCCCAATTAATTATAATTATGGCCTGAATAAATCTACGCAAATGGCATTTAATTTATACTAAATTTGGTTGTTTTCGCATTTTCTGTGGCGGTTTTCTATCTGTCTATTGCAAAATGAGATCCGTGTTTTTCGCTATTGTTTGATTGCCCAAATTAGTGGTTCGTTTTTCATTAGTTTGATCACCGACGAATTGATTTCCGTACCCGAATCGTAATTTATACATATATACTTCGGTATTCGTGCAGAAAAGATATAATTTTAAAAGCCTTCTATTTTATTAGCATAATTATTATATTTCATTGATTACAACATATTGTATATATACATAAAATATCCCTTAGATAACTGAACGCAATGGGTAGCTGATAGTCGACTTATGTTTTTTATTTTTATCAAGTTTTGTTTTGCTAGTCTGTTTCTGTGTTGTTGTTTTTTTGGCCGGAACTTCCGCGACTTGCAAACAGGTTTACAAAGTATGTTTTCACTCGGTTGAAGATGTGATTAAACATATTTAATGAATATATTTTTGTGGGCGAAATGAATAATAAGAAGTAGCCTTATGGATTGAAAAAATGGAAATTGTTTTCTGTGCATTATGTGTTTGAGCTCAGGCTGCGTTCGTGTGTTTAAATATTTTTAGCGGCTAATTTTACCATTGAATTGTGCATAAATAAATCCGAGAAGAAAAGTTTTTCTTTCCTCTTTTTTTCGCCAGCTAATTGTATTTAATTATTTCCAATTTAGTGCCCCCGACTAAAGCAGAACTTTGTTTATTGTGTCACGGGCAGACTCCGTAGCCGCAGTATCTAACTTTGTATCTTTGTATCCGTATCCGTGTGATGGCGTATCTGCGATGCCACACTCGTATTTCTAATATCTAATTGTATCTGTCATAGACATGCAATTAATAACGTAAATGGGTAATTTGGAGCGCCATCGCTTGTTCGATTCGCTTGTGTGAAAAGTTTTGTTAACCAGCCGGAAATGAGCATAGCAAACGTTGGGGACCTCAAAAAACGCACAACGAGATTACAAAATTAAATAATAGCACAATGGCTGCTGGTGGGTGTACAAAAATAAAATACTAATAATAAATGAAACATCGGGCACTCGCCAAATATTTGCTAATAATCGTTGTAATTCCTCTGTCATTTGGCTTCATTCCCCGTGATTAGCAACGTGGGAAGAGTGGAAATCATATACCCATAGATTGGTGAAAATTTCACCAATGTCACCATGACATTTCGATTACATGTGTGTGATATTAAGCATCTTTATAAGTGATTTTCCTGAAACAGTAAGATATTATAGGTTGAACTTTAATATTCACGCACCGGTGAGTTCACTGACTAATAGAATAGATAGTACGAAATTCTCCGCAAAGGGGTCTTTAATAATACATTTGTCATTATTACATTAACTTTTTGATCTAATCACACAGAATAATAATACCAATTATAATTATATCGTGAATTAATAATGCGAATGGAGTTTAATGTTTTGTATCAAAAATAGAAAAGCTTTTGTTTGTGAGCATGGTGATCTTGTATTGCCATGTTTTGTTCTCAGTGTAACCTTGCATATGGCCATCTATGCCCTGCAATTGCCATTTATACGATCGCTTCCTGGAGTTGCACCTTTGCCAACCCATTGACTTGGCTATTTCGTATGCATACATGGATACACCCAGCACCAAAGTCGGCGGATTGGTGGCCAAAACGGTGTGGGTTGTTGACGTGACCGATCGCCGGCCCAAGATGACCTCAATACCGCTTCTTCCTGATCCGCGCCCTCAAATTTCATGGGGTTCAACGCACGTCTGATTGACTGGCATTGGATCGCCGTGGAAATTACAAAAGTTACACACACTTCAGAAAGTGCAGTTCAGCAAATGTGGGGAAGCTCGAGATGTGATTCAATGTCAAGTGCTTTCCAATGGCAATTCTTCAAGATTTATGAGCCATAAGTTAAGATTGAAAATATATAGGGTCGGTTGGGTTAAGAAGCTATAAAGTTAATTAGCGAACATGGCGTGCCTTAACAATTGGCCATACTAAATATGAGTTGGGAAATACCACAGTGTAACAAAGTAGTGCGCTACATTAATCATTTTAAATGATTTATGTCACTGCAAGCTTTAAACTATTTGTAGAAATAATGAAAATCGATTAATGTTTGCCTAAATCGATTTAGGTTAAACTATCTTTTTGGTCATTTTTATCTAAACAATAGGTGAGACAATAAACTACTGGGAAAACGGGCAACCGTAAAACCGAATGCAATTACTGTAGTGCTTACAATTAATTTATGAACCGCGTTCATTGTCTCGAAGCCGCACTGTACATTTGGTAGCCGAATCTAAGTGTGGACTTTGTTCGCAATAGCTTTCTATGTGCCTTTTTTCTATTAGACTGCGTCATCGCCTGACGGAAGTTGGAGATTAAAACGGTCAGTGCTGCACTTTATGACCAAGATGTTTGGGTGTGTGTGTGTGTGTGATCACCTGTCAAGGTCAATTAGCTATTGCCTAATTTTGGGTAATTTTAATTCGTCGCGACGATTTAATTAAAGCGCTTGAAATTGCGGAATTAACTGTCTGTCTACATCGGATGGAATATAGAATTACTCATATTTGTTTTGCCAAATAAATATAATTTAATGAGCCTTTATCAATATACAATATTGTGATAATTTACAAACGCTTCAAATGTTCTTAAAATAATTTCTTAGCTCACAGCTGCAGTTCAGTAGGAATTTAGTTAAATACACGAGTGTCTGAGCTCTATTAGTTTAGGCACTTGTTGATCTCCACAATCTTAAGCTAAAGCTTAATTGTTTTAAATACCCATCGTTGATTTTCCAGCCCAAGTGATGTCTATATGCATACAGTGCACATATATATGTATGTACATTATGTTTAGCCATAATCATGGTGGGTTCTTTAAGCATTTACCGCGAGATAAGGTTAATGCGCTGGCACGTGAAGTTGGAATGCCATATAGACAGGTATACATACATATGCTTTAAGCCAAAATGTGGCAACAATTGTGTAAACACTTTTAGCGAACAAAAACAAATGCACTAAGCAAAACAATTAAAAGCTACAACGCAACAGAAAAAGAAAAAAAATGCCAAGTGAAAAATGAAAACGTCGTCGTCGTCGTCGTTGTTGTCTGGGATTTCCAAATCTCAAGATAAAGTTGCAGACCCGGGGACTCCATTCCATACAGATCGGAGTTCCACTAATTACACTTTGCAATAGAATTGGCATGACACGCCGAATGATGTTTGCTGCTGATTTTTTAATTTTCTGGGCTTTTCAGCCAATGAGCTTCATTAGCGACCTACAAGCGGATGCTGCCAAATCAGGCTGGGAGTCCCACAAAAAAAAAAATAGAAGACATTCATTGGAGCTGGTGCTCCGATAACAGATACCCCTCATTAATGATAACGCCACAGCCTTCAGAGATCGCATGCTGACTTTGACTTCACGGAAGGCAGTCAATCCAAAAACGCTGACACACAGAAAACAGGTCGAAACGAAAAGCATTTAAGTTAACTTGAAATTAAGTACTCTGTACTCTGCACAAAATTCGTAATTTATTCAACTCAAATAATTTACTTAATCAAAAAGAGCAAGGCGATATGCTTTAAGGATAAGTGCAGTAATTACATTTTGAAATGCGACGATTTTAATGTTTGAAAGACACCAATTGTGATAATAAAACCATATACAAGATTAGCGGTGCAAATAACCTTGGCAATGGGCCTTTCATTCAATTTATCAATTTTGTGTTTATGACAATTCGTTTTAGATAACAACAGCAAATTTGTCTTCAAGGGGAAGCAATACTAGATTACTCTCGAAAAACGCAAAAGGTTAAATTGAGCATTTAATAGGTCATTCGCATCAGCTTGATAAAAAATCAAATGCAGACTAAGTTATAAAAGATATATATGTTTATATATTTATCCACGTGCTTGTTATAAAAAAGCGATTATATAGAGATGCAAACAGTTAAAATCTGAAGAGTTTGTGCATTCGACGAATGAGATCAGTAACTTTCGTGGGCTTAATTGTTTATAATGAAAATTTGCATTGCATGTGTTCAAAAGTAATTGGGTATATTTATCTCTCTGCCAGTAGTGCAATATTATTAAAAACTAGATAGTACACTCTACAATAAAATGCTTAGATCAAATAGTATAAAAAATTGTCTTATTTTGCCTGCCTAATAAAATATTATAGTGTATTGCATACAAATTTTCTCTTTCAATCTTCATAATTACTATATTGCATTTACTAAGATTTTGATTTTTTTTTCCAATTCCAGCTTTATTTTACCCCGCGCCAGCAGGATGTCACCCAAGGACGGCAGCCTGGGCGATGCCAAATTCGCCAAGTACACGGTGAACCATGAGCCACCACCTCCTCCGGCGACAACGACGACACAGACCACCACCAGTGGTGTGGATAAGCCGATAGCTAAGGAAAAGGACAATGGCACAACGAATCCGCCCGTGAAACGATCCTGGCGCGAGAAGATCCGCCTGGTGGCCAACAATGTCACCGTGGAACCGATCCTGGCCGCCTACATCATGCCCAGCGTGCTCTCCAATCTGGCCACCCAGAATCTCAACCTGGAGAAGGCTTGTCGGGTGAACATGGCCTACGGGGATGAGGTGTGCGATGCCCTCACCCGCCGCCAAACAGCCAACTACACACTGTAGGTCATTCACATTTCATGTCCTTGGAAAACTAAGACACTTTACATATATTTAATATATATATTTCTTAAACAATTTACTGATTATTTGAAATTTGCCCAAAGTTATGCTGTGTTTTATATTTCAAACTACTATGCTTCAATGCTTGCTTTTGGGCATCACTATAGGTTTTCTTTTTACCAAATATTTTTTTTTATATTCATAAGTAATAAATCATTATTTTTAATGACAGAATTTGTATAGGATTATTTTTAAGCTGCAATGAATTCTTCCTTTTGTATATTTTCGATTGGCTATTGATTTTTCCAGAGAGGAGGAAACAGTGCAGCAAATGGTGGCGCGAATGGCCGCCTGGAAGACGGTGATCCAGTCCCTGTTCCCCTGCCTGCTGATCCTCTTCTGGGGATCCTGGAGCGATCGCCACCGCCGGCGGAAGCCCTGCATCCTCATCCCGGTGGTGGGCGAGTTCCTGGGGGTGGTGGGCCTGATGCTGTGCGTCTACTTCGAGCAGGCGCCCATGGAGGCAGCCGCCCTCACGGAAGCCATTTTCCCCTCCCTCAGCGGCGGCTGGTTCACCATGCTGATGGGCGTCTTCAGCTACATTGCGGACATCACCACGGAGGAGGATCGCACGCTGAGGATCGGCATACTCAATGTTTGCTTCTCGGTGGGCGTGCCCATCGGAATGGCCTTCAGTGGAGTCCTGCTCAAGTGAGTTCCTATTTGTATACTGGCGGAAATCATTATTATATTATATAATCTGTAATATCATCTCACTTACAGGCAAATTGGATTCTACGGCGTATTCTCGATCTCAGCCGCCTTCTACGTGATAGCCTTCGTTTACGGATTCTTCTTCCTGGAGGAGCCACAATCCCGGCCGGAGAAAAGTGCGGAGCAGAAGAGCCTGCTGTCCGACTTCTTCGACAAGGAGCACGTGGTGCAGACATTCCGGGTGGCCTTCAAGAAGGGCGAGAACCAGCGCCGCAAACGCGTGATCCTGCTGATGATCGTGGTGATGGTCATCATTGGTCCACTGCACGGCGAGATGGCAGTCACGTATCTATTCACGCGATTCCGGTTCAATTGGTCGGAGGTGGAGTTCAGTTTCTTCTCGACTTATGCCATGTTTACGGGTCTCATCGGTGTGATTTTCTGCGTGGGCATTCTGTCCCACAAGCTGAACATCGATGATGCACTGGTCGGCGTTTTGTCCAGCACCTCGAAGATCCTATCGTCCTTTGTCTACGCCTTTGCCACTCTGCCATGGCATATGTACCTGGGCGGACTGGTGGAGATCTTCAATGGCACGGCGTTCATAGCGATGCGTTCGATAGCCACCAAGTTGGTGTCCAAGGACGAATTGGGCAAGGTGAACTCGCTGTTTGGAGTGGCAGAGGCCCTAATGCCCATGGTGTTTGCGCCCATGTACACCACCTTGTATGCCGCTACATTGAGAGTCCTGCCAGGTGCCTTCTTCCTGCTCGGCGGCGGTCTTACCCTGTTCTCTGTCTTCATATTCCTGTAAGTGGCCGCTTGCGTTCCTCTGGCACGATTAATAATAACACTGTGATCTTTTCCTCAGGTGGATGTACCGATTCCAGGTTCGCCAGCGGCGAAACCTGGCCTCTTCGGATGCTGAAAGTGCGGCCGTGAAGGATCCCAATGGCAATATCAATGCTATCGAAGCCTTGGTCCTGGCCAGCGAGGCCAAGGGTCAGATGAACGGCATCATCGCCAATGTGATACACGAGTCCTTGGAGCACGCAGATCCCACATCGACACCGCCCACAAACACCGCACAACCCATCGAACGGGGCATCGAGAACCATGGGTTCGTTCAGGAGGAGAAGATCAAGGATCGGGATTGTTAGGCTAGATGAGAAGGGAATCAAAGTATTATCCCATCCTCATGTACATACTCACATTCCGCTGAGGAAATTGGAGATCGAGAGTTGGAGTAATCGGGAAGAGTTGGAATTTCTTTTTCGGAATTTTTGAAGTTAAATCGATTTAATGACTTTCTCTATGTGACATTCTATCGGAGCTTTATAGCAACAAAGTCCAAGAATTTGAACCTACATCCTTAAAATCGAAAATATTAAACAGAATAGATAAATATTACTATCTTAAATTTAAATTCCTCACTAAGAGCTTTAAAGTCGCCTAGATTTTCCGATTTTTTCTCAAACCTTAATCTGTTTCCATTACTATTCACCTAAACAATGTGTACAATATTGTTATTGTAATTTTTTTATTTAGACCTAAGTTTCGAAACATATTTTCGTTTTCGTTGTAATTATCGTATCTTAATGCGATATGTTATTTTTATGATTTCCTTTTTTTGCTTAGCTGTAAGGAGTGTTAAGATGAATTTAATAAATGTAAAAGTGTCCAAAAGTGGTGACTGATTTTTACATGCAGTGTGTGAGAGGTCAAAGTTCAAAAGACCATAACGTGGCATATGAACATATTCACTAGTCGACAAAATAAAATGTTCAGCATTTTAAACAAGAAGAAGTAAAATGTTTGCGATAATTGCATTGTTCCTATTCGCCATAAATGTCTATAACTATTCCATATAATTCTTGTCGATGACGAAAACACTTGAATATGAATTATAAATCACTTATGTTGCTTTGTTAACTAGTGTTTTTAGGCACCGTAATCAGTGTCGTCGGCAAACAATTACACACACAAATGAACTAGTTGGCGGGCTAAATGGAGTCCTGGCCGCGAGCCTATCGCCATTTTCCTGCACGTAAAACAGGATGCCAGAAATCGAGGAATTCAGAAGTCCGCTGCACAAAGGACGCAGGACGAAGGACGAAGGATATCTGACTGCGGACACGCGGCACTGAACAATTGGTTTGCTCATGTCGCTGATAATTGTCGATTACATTGCACAAAACGGATGCGTTTTGTATCTGCCTCATGTGGTATCTACGTACGTGTATGTACGTATGTGGCTACTGTTGCTCTTTTTGCGGCATCCCCAATGACATTGCAACTTGCGAGTGCATTAACTGTGTGATAAGTCCGGAACTGACTGTATAATTACCGTGAGGCAGGAATTTCTATTATATTGTAGGTGGCAGTTCAAAAATGGGAACATCGATGATTCAAGAAATAACATTTTTCAAATAGGATTCAACATCTTCAAATGGATATATTCTGATCATAAAAATAATTAGTTAGTACATAAACAAATCCACTCTGAGAATTTATTGAAATCTCGTAAACTATTAATTCTAGAAAATTTCTTTTTAAATCTCGTTCGCTTGGACACTATTTAATCTAGAAATATAAGTAGCATTATTATGATTCCATGGATATTCCAAAAAAAAAAAGATAGTGTATTTATGAGTCGCTCATGTTTTATGCAAACCATTTCCGTTCGGCACATTATTGCTGGTCCGGCATTTTTGTTTTGGCAACTGCACGTGGCACGTATTGCACTTGACAGGACTTTCGGGTGGGCGTGGCAGGTGGGCGGGGGCAGGTTTTAACTGCGGCTGGCATCAGCATTTAGTATCGTCGCCGTCCTCATCGTCATCGTTGTCTCGCTGGCCTTTAATTACTTTTTCGATACTGACGCCCACCTGGAATCCCCATACACCTCCCCACCCCCTGCGATTCCAACGTCAATTCGAATTTAAGCCACAATATTCCCATCCTTTCCAGCTTGTTGGCCATATCCGAGCGAGCCAAACTTAACAACATGTTGCTGCAATACTCGTAATGCATCAGAAATTTGATATGGCCCTATTTGTGGGGCCTTTTGTTTTGTGCTGAACGCTCTCTTGACTTGTTTAAGATGATTCGTTGACCCATAAATAATTGGAGTAAACAATGCCAGCGCAACGAATTCGAGTGTGAAGTGGGGCGCAACATGGCCATAAATCAGTGGCGAGCTGCATTTAATCTGGCTTAAACACGCATTTTCTTGACAATTTCACAGTAAACTGTTCATTAAACATGTCCCGGAGCGTGTTGTTTTCGGGGAATGAATGGAGCACTTTCCATAATTAATACCCCATTTTCCCTGCTCACCCATTGGCCGCGTATAAATCAAACAAATTCTATCGGTTTATCAAGTTCCCAACCAGACCAAAACCAAAACCAAATCCAAATCCAAATGCCAAGTCAAAGCCAGAGGCTAAAAGGCGGTCAAACAAATGGGCATCTCCATATGGATTTGAGCGGCATCAAACGAGTTAATTAAGCGTAAGCGCAGGGTACTCCAAAAAAATAAATATACATATGTATACAGGAAAGCAACGATAATGTGCCTCGACAGCAGCATACCCATTACTTTGGTTTTTCGTCTGTTGATCGAATTTATAAAAGAATCTAAATCAATGTGATTTGTTTTATTTTTGAAGATGTCTGAAACCAACAGCAACATTGGTATTAAAACTTAATTATGTGATTTTTTTTTATAAGTTGTGTTGCATGCCACTCCTGAACTGAAGATCCCCTTAAACAACCGTTTTGAGTATGGGGCGTAAAAATCTGCAGCAGGAAGCGCAAAGGTTAAAGAACCTCGAGAATTGACTTTCTGGGCAGGCGAAAGTCAAGGGATTTGACCATTAAATTCCCGCATAGGGTGGCTAAACACACACACACACACATGGAATTCATTTCAGGCGGAGAAAGTCGCACTCGCTCACAATCACACACACACACACACACACATGTCAGTAAGCCTATTTTGTCTCTTGACCTCATTCCTCGGTCTGGGCTTTCGCTTTCCCTTTCCCTTCCGCCTTTCTGCTCCTTCCGCTTCTGTTTCTTTTGCTGTTTCCGTTTCCGCCTGGGCAACTTCGCATTTGGAGTCTGAATTCGATGGCAAATGCTAAGTAGTTTCGCTTTTAGTGCAAAATACTTGCCACCTTCACTCGTCTGGCCCACATTTGCCCAGTTGTTTTTCGTATTCCACATCCGTTTGTGTGTTGCCACTTCACAATTCTTTGACTTTGATATTTGCCACACTTGAGGGTGGAAAGGTTCTGTTTCGGTTGGACTTTGCGTTCGCAGTGTATGCTGGTAATTTCCTCAAGAGGATTCTCGTTGGGAAAGCCGGGATCTAGCCCCGTCAAATTGATGTATGTACTCTCCTAATCAATGGAATTGCTCGCAATCCGCTTGCTGCGGGTGGTCCTCAAAGGAATACCCCCACCCGTATCGACCCACACCCATTAGGTTCCCCGAAATGCAAAGTCAACTCGAACCGGGAATCTCAGAGCCATCCGCATTCCTTGCACCCACCGCCCCGCCATCTGAAAGTCACTGTTCACTGTTGAACTTGAAGTTGCACTTGCGGGGCCACTTACAGTAAAATAAAACAGAGTCAAAGGGAAACTTTTCGCATTTGAATATTCCTCAAAGCGAAGGTGTCTTCTAAAGTTGTTTTACAAAGCAATACTTTAAAGTTGGCCACAACGTATTTGTTTTTTAAATGCAGTTTTGGGTTTATTTTTTTAGGACATCATTGAACAATTAGCTATGTGCTAACATAATAATATTATTCAAGAACTAAATCTCACACTTCAACATAAGAATATAGTTGACCCACATATTTTTTTAGATTACCTACATGTTTTGGTTGTAAAAAATAAATGCATATAATCTTTGTAAATTAATACACTTTTTTAAATAGCATTAATATTTAAAATTAATTTCCTCTTTTTTGTGCTTTATTTTACCATCCTCACATTTTTCAATAAGTTTCTTTAATAATAGATTAAACATGGCATTGCATTCAATCAAATATTTACTATAATGTTAATATCTATAAAGTATTTGTATTGTTTTGCAATTTAATTGACCACCTTTTCTTGTATTTTTTAATGATTGCATATTACATTCGTTTTTGCCATAGTTTTGCATAATTATTTACCAAAGTTAATTAATATTTTTTTCTTTAACTGATACCCCTGTTGCTGCAGTAAATGTGGGCAATTAAGGCAAACAATCACTGGGCAAAGGCATTGTGTACGCCGGCTACTCATTCACGCCTCCCATCCCGATCCCAGTACCCTCTCCCCACCACCATCTCCAACTCCAACTCCATCTCCAGTTCCCGGTCCAGGTCCAGCTCCTCCTCCAGCTTCAGAACCCAGCCCCAGCTACAGCTACAGCTCTCTTGTGAAGTCAATTGGTTCGCCACCACAGCATTAATGTGGCCCCTGTGCCTCGAACCCGGACCCTCCCCTCACGACTTGGGCTTAAGTAAATATTTGGCCTACGTGCCCATTACGTGATTTTCCGATAGTCTCCCATCGATAAAGACGACGACGACGTCGACGACTACGGTGTCGAAGTCGGGGAAGATGAGAATGCTGATGGTGCTGATGATGATTGGTGATGGTGATGGGGATGGTGATGGCGATGGGAAGGTGCACTTGAGATGGGATGCAATGTGCAGTGCTGCATCGCTTTGGTCGGCGCTACTTGAGTGGTAAGATGCAGAACGGAAACCTCTGGGCGGCATGCCTCGATGCCAACGAACTGGGGATCCTAACTCCCAGAAACGCAAGATCTGTGTAATTCTTCCGCTGAAATTTGTTCGCCTTCGGTTCGTTTGGTTTCAAAATGCCGTGCACCATTGGCTGGATCGATGGGAACTAAATGGTTTTAGGGCATTTGGATATGTAATAGTACAGATATGTAGTGCTATTCCTTCTATGTACTTGTTTATAATCTAGAAATATAGCTTTAATTTACTTTCAAAATTGGTCATTTGAAAGCTTAAAATAGTAAAACCTTGCATTATTATTAACCTTTTTATAGTTAAATATAGTTACTTAAAAACTGGTAAACAATAACGTTTGTCCATTAGAAAAGAAAACAGCAAATTGTATGTAAATTATCATTACAATTCCCTTTCACAATTGCTTCCTCAATTTTTCCACTCTGCACATCGTAATTTTCTAATTGGTTGATTTAATGTTTCCAGTGAACGAAAATGCCTATTTAATATTCTGTCAGGAACAGAGGTCCTCGCAGTGCAGTGGAAACTGCAAATCATTTTTTTTTTGGAAAAGCGGTGGCGGAGATAATAATAATAATAATATTATTATGGCTACATACATATGCATGCCACGTTTTTTGTTCATTAACTTGAGTCTGGGGCGTCGGGGAAATGGGGAAAGGGGGCAGAGTCAAGGACTCCAGCGAACAAGGAAGGATGCTTCTGTGTCTGTCCTGCCATGTCCTGTTCTTCTGAACCGAAACATCGCTTATATAGAAAACTTTATGCTTCGTTAAAAATGATGTACAAATCAAATGCCAGAAGCAATTTCCCAGCAACAATTACAGCCAAAACACCAGCAGCCAGAGAAGCTCCGGCAAACCACAACAATGTGGGGCCAAGAAGATGCACAGCAAGAAATATAAACAATATTTATTGATTTTATAATAGTGAAAAGATAGACTGCTAATTTGACTAAAAAAGTGTTTTTCTTTGTCGTTGGCTTTTCAATTGAAACTGAAAACTCTATTTAGATGCAGTGATAAACAAATGTGCTTTTGGTATAAGACTTTCATAAATTAAATACATTTTGCTCAGTGTAGCAGTCAATCCTGGGTCTAAGGGATGTGTGTGTGGCGGCGGACAGGCCAAAAGCTTGCAAAAATAAATAAATCATTTAAATGAAAAAAAAAGAAAAAAGAAAATGGAAACGAAATACGAACGCTGGAAAAGAGGTGGGTGTTTGGCCACCCGAAAGGCTCATTAGAAATACATAGAAGCAACCGCAACAACAGGAAAACCAGAAATAACAAATATTCCAGCAAACATTTTTGAGGCAGTAAGCCGAGCCATTTTGGAAAATTAATTGAAAACGAATTTCCATTGTGGCACTGCGTTAACTGCGGTCGGTGTATGAAAGTTAAGCAGCAAACTATATTTTATAGACCTAATATAAATGAATATTAAATATTGAAGGGTCTGAAAACTAAACATAAACACTAACAGTAAGTATCTTAACAACATCGTATTGAATTGCATATATTAACTAAAAGCCTTGTTATTTTTATACATTTCACCTTTCATTTTCTCACTTTAGTGCGCTGCTGATGAGGAAAAATGTTTAAAGTTACCGGAAAATATCGCGATCGTGGGACAAATTTGGCCAGGCGTACGCGCCAGTGCCACGCCCCAAATGAAAGGCGTTGACCATCATCATGACCATCAGTGGCCTCATCTGGAGCAACTCAGTCAGAGCTCTATAATGATCGTAATGATCAGGTGCTGACCATTTGCATTTTGCTTGGCCAAGTGCGAGGCGGCGTCATAATTACACGTTTCGCACTTTTCGGTGCACAGCGAGAAACTTAGGCATCATATTGATATAGTATTAATATCATAATTAATTAAAATAATCCAGATAAATATTACTAAGAAAGCCCACATTTTTAGATATTATTTGAACCAAGTTTCTCTGATTTTTTAATGTTTATGTATCATCATATAATATTGATCTATTTCATTTGACTACGAATTTTTCTGAGTGCATGGATCTCAAGCTGCAGTTGCGGTTCAAATTTCTGGCTGCCAGAGCTCCGGGCGTAGTGAAATCGACCGAAAGTTTTCCGCAATAGGGGAAAAGCCAGCCATATTTCGCTGTGGTTTTCTAGCCAAGGAATCAAATGAAATTTAAATTCCATTAAGGCCAAGCCTTCGGAATTAGCGAAATGGACCCAAATCAAAAAGGGGCAAAAGGAAAACGAGCAGCAGGTCAAAGAGAAGAAAAAAAAGAAGGGCGGAGTCTTGAGTAAGGGACACACACATGTGCGGCTTGGCATAAATATTTACAAACAATGACGACGGAAAGCCAAAAGTGGCGGCAGAAACAAATCCGTTATAAATAAAACATAACGAAAAACGATTTTTTAGCTCCGAATCCACTTGAAACGCAAACCCAAATTCAGACCCGAATTAAAGCCTGGCATTCCGTCCCCGTGAGCCGAAGAAATAGGAGCCCCAAAGAGACGACGAACGAGAAATATGTCAAAAACAATAAATCAAAACCAGAAAGGAAGTGCACACACAGAAATAAAGGGTAACATTATTGTCTACCCTTTGAAATCGCACCAATTTGTTGGTAACTTTAGCTTTAAGCCATGAAGAATCAGTAAATCTACATTCACTAATGACATCCTTGTTAAATGATAGTTTGTCAATAGTTTGGCTATCTTATAATGCACTCTTCAACTTCAATGAAGTCGTGCAGATTTGCTCAGTGTCTTCGGGAGAGGGTGAAACCCCAGAGCATTCGAACGGAAGCCGTGTCTCGGGAACCGGTGAAGATTTCTACCGGCACGTTCCCTTTTCTTACAATTCGCTGCCTGGGGCATGCCACTGGGCAAGCTCCGAGCATTAAGAATCGTTTTTTTTTTCAGGAGGAAGAGCCCACGAAATGAAGAAAGAAGCGCTTGAGCAGGCGTCGCAGTGTCTTCTCCATCTGAAGTTGACTCTTATTCCCACATGCACTTATGTGCGTATGTATAAGTATGTACATATGTATGTATATCTCCTCCGTCTGCGATTAGCATTTGTGAATGAGTGGTTTTTTGAAACGGAATCATGACAGCGGAAGTTTTGAGATCGGGGTCTTTGTTGTGAGGAAGGTGCGACCTGAAATCGAGTAAGGTAGGTTTATTTTCCATAAGGTTTCGTGTGCAAAATATTTAAAAGGGAAAGTAGGTATCAATTTAAGTATTTCAATATATAAATAGTAATCTTATAATCAAAAAACATATCTTTGAAGGATAATTATACGTCTGCTGAGAAATAATTGTATCAATAGAATGTTAATTACGAAGAAGAAGTATATTTATGGTAAATAAGAACATTAAATTATTTAAATGATAGATAAAGCTGCTTTCCTAGATTGAGAGTTCATAGATCTCATATTTCTGACATATTTATTGAGTCCCTTATCAACACAGTGAGAATCGACAGCAACATGATGCCAGTCTCGCTGAGAGAGCCAGCAACAAATGTTGCAGACTGCTCCCAGGAACACGACCAGCATCCAGCAACATTGGATCTTGGAATAATCGAAGTTTATAACGGTTACAATTGTTTTTGTTTAAGAATAAGCTAGAAATGCATTGCACATTAAAAATAAACTAATAGAATATAAGAAGATAATATTTTTGAATAAGAGTTAAAGAGAAAAGAAAGAGAGTAATTTCCAGAATTTCCAGCATCATTTTGTGACATTCAGTCTGCATCAATGTTGCGGCAGCAATAATGTTGCCAAGCAGCATCACCAAATGTTGCCCTCTCTCCGGCAAACCAAAAGCAAAGCAAAGCAAACGCAAACAGTTTCGACCGAGCGTTTGCCAGGTGAACAGCATTGAGCGGCGCAAGCGAGCGATTACAAAGCGATTCCGAGGCGTTTTCGAGGCGGTACGAAATCGAATTCAACCGAAGTGCGCGTCGGGCCTTCGTTGTTGTTGTTTTTTTTTTCAGTTACACTCTGTTGTTTGAGAGTGCGAGAGTGAGCGAAATAGAGAACGAGAGTGGGAGTGGTGCGACAAGGAAGGAGCACCAGCCTCCTTTGAATATTCAGTGCGCCAGGACGAGAGAATCGAAACGAAACGAATCGGAACCAAACGAGAGGAAACGAGACTTTTGCAGGACCTTTTTGGGGGCAATTGGCGCGAGGACGTCGCCGCGGCGAACAGAAACACGCTGGCCGTTGACCGAGTGGCAACGCAGCCCGGAGAATCGGCTTTGGGATTGAAGAATTGCCCAACTTTTTCAGTAGAATCTAGAGTATCGTATCGAATTATCGTATCGCACCGAATCGGATAGACTGAAGCCAAACTGAGACTGAGAATTGGCAGCTGTTGCATGCTGTTGCGGCAGACTCAGTGACGCCGCGAGTGACGTCGCCGTGTCTTGTTTTTGTTGCTTGTTTGTTTGGTGACCCCGACGCGAATCGATCCTCGCGAGTGTGTGACCGAGACAGCAATATATACACATTATCCTCTGATAAACAATTGAAGAAACAGTGCAAGAGATAAAGAGTACGAGGTATTTTGCATTCGAGCCAATGTACGTAAAAGCCGCAAACGATCCCCCATAAGCTTCGAATATTTCCAATTCATAATTAAAGATTAAATTCAATTAAAATGAAAACAGGAAGGGATTTTACAAATTTTTCCAACATCATACGAGCCTAATCATATTTTTGGATAGTTCAACTTGTTATTAAAAAAAGTCAAGTTCCTTTACTTTTTGTCCGACTTGCTTTTAAGACTTATATAAAGTGAAAATGTTGGTTTATATAAACGTGTATTGTTAAAATTTGTTGAATAACTCAACGGTGTTTAAGAGTTTAATACTGATAGCACGTAAAAGGAAAGTGCTCAAGGAAAAAGAAATTAAGTGTTGTAATGTACAAAATTTTAAGGAATTTTTGTTTGCTCGGAGTCATAAACTAAATTTAATATGCTTTAATTTTATATTTAGTGGAATTCGTACAATAGAGTTATGAATTATAAGTTCTTGGCATTAAAAAAGATTATCCGTTAGGTGTCCTTTGATTAAAAGTAGGGAATGTGAGAAGCTTATAGGGCAAGGATAGTCGCCATCAGCGTCGACTATATAGTTTTCCACTTTCCGATTCAGGGTCAGAGCGACAGGGACAAGGATGGGCCTGCTCCTGCCCGTTATCCTGGCACTGGCCATCGGATCCTCGGCCGCCGGCATATCCTCCAACGATCCCTGCTACTTCGAGGGCAAGCCGCGCAAGTGCCTGCCCAGCTTTGTGAATGCCGCCTATGGGAATCCCGTCCAGGCATCCAGCGTTTGTGGCGCCCAACAGCCGGAGCGGTACTGCGAACTGTTGCGCGACGGGAATGCCGGCGAGTGTCGTTCATGCGAACAGCAGCGGTACGGTCCGGCGGCATTAACCGATCTAAATAATCCCAGTAATGTGACCTGCTGGCGATCGGGTGCCGTGAATGTGCCCCACGACCCGGACAGTGCGCCGCCGGATAATGTGACCCTAACCTTGTCGCTGGGCAAGAAGTACGAGCTGACCTATATATCGCTGTCATTTTGTCCCCGCTCGCCGCGTCCCGATTCGCTGGCCATATTCAAGAGCTCGGATTTTGGACAGACCTGGCAACCCTTCCAGTTCTATAGCTCACAGTGTCAAAAGTTCTATGGACGACCGGATCGCGCCAAGATCTCCAAGTTTAATGAGCAGGAGGCCAGATGCATCAATTCGCAACATGATACGGGCGGCGCTGCCCAGCGATTTGCCTTCAATACCCTGGAGGGTCGTCCGTCGGCCAATGATCTGGACTCCTCGCTGGTCCTGCAGGATTGGGTGACGGCCACGGATATAAGAGTGGTATTCCATCGCCTTGAATTGCCACCACAATTGCTGAAGGTGAAAAATGCGAATGCCTTTAGCGATGAGATGGGCGGCAGTCGCGAGGAGGATGAGGATGATGATGCGGATCTGGAACTGGACGGCGAGCAGGATGAGTACGACTACAATCTGCAGGACAACGACAGTGCCGATGCTGGGTACGATGAGTACGAGGAGCCCAAGAAGCATTTGGAACTCGATGACGATCACCTGCATTTGGACTATGCCAGTGATGGTGAATCGGTTGTTAAGAGGCAGGGCAAGCACAAGGGCAGCGCCTATGAGAAGCACTACCAGAGCAAACTGGCGGCCACCACGCCCCCACAACAGCCGCCCAAGGGGACGCCACCTAGCAAGGCCACGCCCCCCAGCACAGCTGCCCCCTCTGCCGCCGCCTCCGCGGTGACCTTGCCCATTTCGCAGCATTACGCCGTATCGGATTTCGCCGTCGGCGGACGATGCAAGTGCAATGGTCACGCCTCCGAGTGTGTGGCCACCGTCAGTTCGGGATCAGGAACGGCCCTATCGGATCAGGACGATGGCCAGGACGAGGACACGCCCTCCGCCCCCTCGCTGGCCAACCACTTTGGTCGCAGCACCCAGATGAGCGCCAAACTGACCATGACCTGCGCCTGCAAGCACAACACCGCCGGACCGGAATGCGAACGCTGCAAACCCTTTTACTTCGACAGACCCTGGGGCAGGGCCACCGACAACGATGCCAACGAGTGCAAAAGTGAGTACTTATCCAAATAGATATTATAACTATATTCATAAGAATCTCACTGAATCCCAGCGGATTCTACAGAAGTGAATATTAGACTTATCTTACTCCCAACATATATCTCATTTTAATGGGCAGGGGAAAATGTAGAAATGTGAGATAGTGTTATCTGAAACTTGTACTTTTCAATAGTTCAAGAAGTATATATATAACATATTTAAATGCAACACATTTTGAATAGCAAATTTATGGGGATCTCGACTATGCCGATGATAAAGCATGAATTGATTGAGTAGCACATATACTTTCATTGAAACCGAATTGTGGAACTGCCTCAGTGCCATTGATATTGATCTTTGGAGCTGCCCTTGGTCAAGAGCAGAGGTCTTTTCATGGTCACTCACACTGGTCTCGGAATTGGACATTGGTGCGATTGAGTGCATTTGCAGGAGGAGATGGAGCATGCGGTGGAGGAGGATGGCTGGAAAGTTGGGGACGGCGATTCGAGTGGCGTTTTCAATTGCGAGCATTGTGTGATTGCGATTGTGCTTGTGCCAGTGCCCTATGCTCATCCTTTCATCATCACTCCAGTTTCGCATTGCACTTGAGTACTTTAGCCTTGCACTGGCAATCGCCATCGATGCCATCGCCTCCACAGCTCCCACCAATTGCCATCCACATTCTTCTCCTTTTGCATTTTTGGTGTTTTATTCGATTTTATTTTACTTGGAATGTCGGCACGATTGTCCACACATATGTATGTACATACCACTCAGTTGGCACTGGGAATGTGACCCAAACATATCGGGATTTCTATCTGCTTTGGCCAGCGCCCATCGACCATCATCGTCATCATTATCCCATGCGATGTTCCCCATTCGGTATTAGCACTACTTTCAGATCGCCTTACCTTTACTGCCACGCCCAACTAGACGCCTCCTTGGAGGGCCATAAATTACTAGCGATTAACTTTTCCGTGGACCATTGACGTCCACGTTGTTGTCCTCATCCAGAATTAATCAAAAGCCAACCAAGTTGGGGGAGTGGACCAGCCCAAAAGTGGGTGGTGCAAAGTTGATGGAGAGCGGGGTCGAAGGTCAGCTTAAAGACTCAACGGAACGTCGGTCGGCACTAATTTATGGCTTATGGCAAAAAGAAAGAAAAAAGGAAAATCCCATGACAATTGCCGCTGGAAATGGCCAACGAGTTGAAGCGGAAAGGATTAGCTTGAAGAAGGAAAATAAAGGGAATTACTAGGTATTAGTTATTTGCTAGCTACTAACTAGGAGTGGGCTATTTTCTATCATTTAGCAGAAACCCCTACTACTCAGAATGTAAACAATTGAGAGTTTCATATATTTAAATTAGATTCGAGTGCTTGGTACTCTAGTCTGGGGATTCCCAACTAATGTCGGTAAATCTCCATGAACAAAGCGCCCCAGATCCCGGCCAGAAAATTTCCCTAAACTCTTTAACCCATGGCCAACGGCCCTTAATCGACCTTGAAGCTTACTAAGCTGAATAAGCCGAAAGTTGTCCGTCTACTTTTCCGTGCTCTTCCATCAGCGTTTGCAACCACCGCGAAGCATTTTTGGCTGGATGGAATACGGGATGGGATGGGATGGGGCTGTGATGGTAGCCAAAAAATTAATTTTCTATGGCTTAAATTTGAATTAGTCTCCGCCGGAATCCCGAGTCCGGACTTCATTACAAATGCAACGAAATAAACAGCGCGGGGGCACAAGGACAAGGATTGCTGGAAAGATGGAGCGCTCGGAAAGTGATAAAAAATATTTATGTCTGGGCGAAATTCCAGCCGCCGGCTGTCCTTGTTCCTATTCTGTCCCATTTACCCACCCAGCCCATCTGTCTAGCGCCCCACTCCACAATCTCCTCCAGCTGACCACTTGGCTACTGGAGAATCAGTCGGCTCCAAATATCCACAAAGATTTACGAACACAGCGAATATCGCGCGGCAAACAATATGCATAACAAGAAAAAAAGATTTGCTTGCGACACCGAAAACGTTATACTACTCACTTTATATTTAAGAGAGTTTTAAATATTTCAAAAATTAAGCACAAATAAATGAATAAAACTAACATTATAAATGAAATGTGTGCTTTGCGGGCGGCATATCATATTTCGCTGAAAATTTGTTGTTTATAATTATAGGGTAATCTTGAATTACCCTCCTCTTGAGGAAACTAAGTCGTGCGACAAAATATGGTATCCAGCGGATAGAGTAAACATTGAACAAGGAAATGGAAGTACAAACACAAACATTTTTCTACCTGCTGCCGTGTGGCAGCTTATCTCGCGCTTCCCCGTTCCCCACTTCCACTTCCACTCCACTTTGCCCAAAATGCTTTATTCCGATTTGCTTTATTCGTTGGCGATTTGTCTCGATTCCGTTTGCCCAAAAATTGCTACCAATTCCATTCCATGGTTAACCCGCAGTGGTCGCAGTGCACAGTGGCTGGAAACTGATTTTTTGCAGCTTAAATTTAAATATTTATAATATTGTAAGAGATTTCAAACTCACTCAAATTTTGCTAGAACAGCTTTCAAAACTTTGTACACGATAAAGGAATAATATTGAACTTTTTATAGGCATTCTACATGTTCAAATCCTTCTTTATTTCATTTAATTATTTTGTGTCTTTCATTTTAATTAATTTAATTTTTTCTGCATTTAATGGCAACCTGTGGCCCACTGTGGCTTAAAGCGCCTCATTGGCTCGCCGCTCGCGGGTCTCTGGGGTCGAGTGAAGCGCATCTAATGCGAGACATCTGTTAATTTTTTGGCAGGCTGCAATCGATGCCATGGAGAACCAGGAAGCCAAGGGGCATCCGATTCGGCTGTGTCCCCTGACCTTAGCATTTTTGACTGGACTGGACCGGACCCGCTCCACCCTCATCGAGATGAGAGATGCTGCATTGTTTATTACATTTATTTGTGTGTGATTTTCATATGTTTACTATTCGCCCTCAGGGGTGAGTGTATGAGTGTGAGTGTGTCCTGAATGGCGAAGTGAGGGTGTTGTTCATGTTTTTCCCTTTTCCGAGGGCTGTTCGGTGTGTTCGGGGCGCGACTAATTCGCTGCGTTTACATTTGCAAATTCCGCCTGGTAATCCCGGCAGCTGTGCGCATTTAACGTGTCCGGGGGGGAAGAGGTGTAAACGGAGCCACGAGCTCACTCGGAATCCCTGGCACCCACAACTGACTTGCAACAAATTGCCCCAGCTTAAGTTGCAAAGGCACTAATGCACTTCGAAAAAATACTAGCTAGCAGTCAATCACGCTAATGTACTATGCTTCTTATGTATTAACTAGTATTTGTATGCATAAACTAAAAGACCGTGTAACCATTTCTTGCAGTGCAGAAGAAACAGTTGTAGCGAACAGTAGCAGCAATAGTAAGAGTTACCTAGCGGTTGGCAGTTAAGTTGTTGCACATACATATGCAGCACGCAGCAGCATCCTGCATTCTGGGTTATTCTGGCCGAGGCGTTTGGCAAACCGAAAGCAAAATGCAACATTTTATTGCATAACCGCAACACTGCGGCTCTGTGCCACACCCCCCCTCATATCTGCCTCTTCAGGGGGCAGAGTGGGCGTGGCGTGTCAATGTGATAAAATGCTGGCAGCTTCCATTTCGCTTGCTGCGATTGCTTTGTTTTTTGCCTACCGTATTTCTTTTTTTATGGTTGGGCGGATGCCTTAAAGTGTGTGGCAGCCAGAAAAAAAAAAATAAAAGTTAGCTATTTAAAAGGAGTCGTGCAAAAAATTAAAAAAAAAAAAAAAACAGAACATGGAAGTGCATAATGAGTGTCCTTTGTGTAGTGGCAAAACTCGGCGACTGTACTTAATTTGCATGCGAGGGGTCGGGTTATGTGGATGTGATTTGCACTGCTGAATGGCTGGAATTTAAGAAATTCGCTCTGGGAATCCTAATAAGGCTGAATTACATCCTTTGTTTGCCATGTGGAAATGCTTTTGAGTGTTCATTTTATTTGGGGAATAAAAAACTATGTGCTCGGTGGAGCGCACCAAAAAGGACTCGTCTAATGGAGACGGAGAGCATGTTGAAAGGACACTCGTGCAAATTGAACGCACAAAAGACGAGCGATTTTAAAGGATATGCAATATAATTGAAAGCAACTATACTTTTTGCTAAAAAAAAGGGGCATTTTCCATTCAGATCAGTGTCATCTGCGGATAGTTCTTTTTATTTCGATAATCATTTTGTATGAAGGTAACAGGAAAGTACTTCTGAACTAGCGGGTATTGAGATTGAGATTGAGTTTACTGGGGAGCAGCATGCTGTACTCTGGCTTATCCTCGGGGAATTGCCGCAGATCCTTGCAGTTCCACCACCTCATTCCATTTGCCCAACTGTCCAACCATTTCCGGACTAATGGCTTCGCCAGCACTCTAATTCCTTTTCGCCCAGTGCCAGTGTTTGATTCATCACTTTTACTTCTATTTAATTGCTCCCCCGAGCGCGTTTCTCTCCGGGATTGCCGCTGAAAAAGCCAGCACTTATATTGCATTCTACTTGTATTGTTTTGGCGAAACATCCATTGCGTATTGCCCTTGCCATTAGACCTTCGACCTTCGCCCTTAACCGAGCCAACAACGATAAGTTGATGACTTTTTGGCATTTTGGCTGGCAACTTGAAACCTTTCAACTACACCAAACTGTGAGCCACCAGCCACCTCCGCTTGCCCCATCATTCTCAGCCACTCGATTTTCCCCCTGGATGCCATCAACGCCACATTCCTTCGTTGTCGTTGCCGTCGTCTTGTTCTTCTTCTTCTTCCACTGATGCTGCCGCTGTTTGTTGCATATTTTCTGTTTCTGACTTTTTCTCAAGCAATTACTTTTTAATTTGCGCAAGCATTTGGCGCCGACAAAAAAAAAACAATGCAGCGTGTCGGTAGTTGCCACGCCCCCTTAAAAGCCGCCTCCTACTGCAGCTACAAACACACGCACACAAATATATAAACAAAGCTACTTGTCTTACGTTAAACTTTCGGCGCATTCATTTTGTCGAAAAATGGGGCTTCACCACTGAGAAAAACAGGGATCTGTGGAATATTACTAAACCTACTTATTCTAAGAAATAGTGCAACATTTAGAAACGATTAGAATAGTTCTTAAAACTAATTATGCCCAGGCAAACTGACAATACGAATGGCACGCATTCTATTCTCTTCAAATCGTACTGGTTTTGTATCTTTTACTATAAAATTCCCAAAGCAACCAAATGCAGATTGAGCTTTAATGGCGATGGTTATATAGAACAAGTTTCCAAAGTACACTATCATCCGATCTATGGCCAACCAAAAGCAGATAACTTTAAAATGGCAAATGGTTATTTCTGGATTCTGGAATCTAGAATCTAGATTTGATTTGCCTCAGTGTGAACGCCTTATGGCCAACTCACTGGCTTTTATTTTATTTTTGTGGTTTTTTGGACAGCAAGCGGCTTAAGTTAGCGCTATAAACCCACCGCCCACGCGATTCGTTCTTCGTTCTTGGGTTTTCCATGTGGAGGTGTGGAATTATACAAAAATTGGTAGTGGATGTGATTGACCGCATCAAGTCGTGTTTTTATGACTCTTTTGGCCAGAAGCAGCAGCTGTTGCAGCTGTTTTGTCTGCTTTGGCTGCTTTTTGTGGTTAAGAGACCGAAATACCTATCCTATCGACCATCATCATCCGCCGCTCTGGGCCACAACCGAGCACTTCAAAGAGCTTTTTGGGTCTGTCGTCATCGCTCCAATTAGTTTTCGTTATAAAATTTAAATTGTAATTTATGATATCAAACAAACTGGCCAAAATGCTTCGCTGCCGTGTTGCCTTTGACGATGTTGCTGATGTATCTGACCGCAGGAATGGCAGAAAACGATGAAATACTCTTTGGACGTACTAGTTGTTAATTTATTGCCCGATTGAAGTAGCATTTCGTCTATTTGCATATGCAGACAGTGGTTGCTAGGCGACTTTTCCGCTTAGGAAGGAGTCACACCAAATGCAATCAATCAAATGGATTTGGAATTAAGCGATTTTGAATCAAATCAATATTGGATTTGTAAATCAGTGAAAAAGAAAATGTGTAATGATTAATACAATGGAATTGATTAAATTCATTAAATTCACCCTGAGATTTCCAAGCAAGCTGTGTACCTCTGGTTTTCCCCCAACCATCCACTTATTTGCTGCTGTTGCCAACGACAGAAGCATATTTCAATTAATTTGTGCGCTTTTCACTCCGAAAATAGAGAAATTTACTTGGGTTTTTTGTTTTGGCTGTATGTGCTGCTGCTGCTTTGTTTTCCTTTGCCATTTCCCCTTAGTTTTGTTTGCTTTCATATTGTTTACCCTGTGCTGCTGGGTTTTGGTCCTTCCAGAATCGTGGTCCAAAAACCCCAAAAACGGCCAAGAAGTAGTATACATATATATGTATGTACACTTATTTTCCTTGTTTTCCCGCATTGTTTTCACTGTGCTTTGCTTTTGTTTTCACTTTTCCGAGGTTTTCCCACTGGCAACATGGTAAAGCGACAAGATAAACTGCATTTCGTTGCCACAGAGTTGGAGAATTCAATTTTTGAAGATAATTCCGTTGTGCACTTATTGAATGCAGCACTCTCGAGATACTCACGCTTAAATGGGTTAGTAATAATGCTACAAATTACAGCGAATGATTCACACGCATGGGTACTTTAAAAATCATTCCACAACTCTAATTACACTATGACCCTGGGCCACAAACACGACTTCTATGTTTTTTTTTTACTGCCCTCAAGTTCATTGAGTTTGCAGTGCAGTTGAAGTTGCAAGTTCACATTTGTGCACTGCCATTCATTATTATTCACTAATTATTCGAGAGCTCTACTATTCACATCTTCAGCTTCTTTTGCTTTGAATTCCTCGTGTGTCAATTCTTTTCATTTGCATTGAACTGTGCAAATTGAATTTTCCAACGTGTCTACTTCTCACCCACACAACCAGATGCACTTAAAGAAAAAATAATGCAACTTAATTAAATGTATAAAAATTATAAAAAATTCCTGATTCACATTAACTTCTACATATATAAATAAATGATTACTTTGCACTACTTTGCACTAAATAAAACCTATTTCCCATTCTCTATCCGCATGTGTTAAACTCACTCATTTAGACATATCTACACTAAACCCCCCCACTCTTTTTGTTCGAAAAACAGAAAAAGTATCTTTTCTGTTTGTGCATTTCAAACTGCGCTATCTTTGCCGGGAATCCTCTTTTATTTATGTCATGTATCCTATAGATACATGCCTCTATTTCACCATTCCACCGCAACATTTTTTTCTCTAAGCCCCGTCCGTGTTTAGCTGCAAATTGCAATTAGTGTTGACTTATGCTGCTATGTTGCCTCTGCTTTGCCAACGCTTTTCCGACGCTTTTCCCCCATTTTCTTGTGGCATTTGCGGGTTTGTTTCGGCTGCAGCCGCTCAATATCTCAGTTGCTCACTTGCTCAATTGACTCAATGAAAATGCAATTTCTCGGCCTGCACTCCCTTCGACCTTCCTGTTCTTCTTCTTCTGATTCTGCGGCTTTGTGCAGCATTCGGAAAACTCTAGGAAAATACTGATACTACTGCCCGCCCAATTCTGCCCACCTGTGGCCTGCTCACCTGTGAAAAGCCGCCGTCCGGCGGTATTTTAATTGCCAAATGCTTTGTTTTACGCCGCACCCGATCCAAAAACAACACGAACAACGTTAAAACAACCAACAAACAACTGCGATTACATACACTTAGCGAAATGGGGAAATGGGGGATACACTCAGCTTATTTCTGGGAAATTTATAGAATTTCAAGCATGGAAATAAATAGTATAAATAAGCTAAGGTTGTGAAATAATTTCTATGATATATTATATATATTTAACGTTCAATAGGCACTGCCTATTTTTTTTCTCCGTGTGCCAAAAGGAACCAAACAGAAATAATGTTTGGTTAGTTAGTTGTCGGTTTTATTTCCCAGAAGCCGCCATTGCAGCCACACAGAACTTAATTTAAAAGCAATTTTCATAGCAATCTAAATGAATTCGGGGGAGAAATGGGCAACGGATGAGGGGGATTCCAGAATGGTGGGGGGTTGACAAATCGAATGGCGTTGTCGCAGGCTCGTTTACAACTTCTCCAACCCCCCTCCACGAAAAACACCAGAAAATCTGCCCGGCTCACCACCTCGTTAGCTACCTTGAAAATTCACATAAATTAAAGGCACGGAAAAACTATTAAAGCATTTTGTCGTGCCATGTGTGTGTGTGTGTGAGTGTGAGTGTGGCCCCTTTGAGAGTGTGTGTTAATGGAGAAAATTATATGGTGCCGAGTGTAAGATGGGTTTTGTGGCTTCAGAAGGGGATATAATAGTTGGGGGGCAGCTATTACAGGCCAAAAATTTGTACCCAACATTCAAATGCCCCACTTTGAAATGTCGCAAGCTAGAGTGAATCGTGAGTTGAATAGGAATGTGATTAGATTGAAGTGAATAGTGTGAAATATTAATTTGATTTTAAATTAAATACTTAATGAGATGCTTTTCGAATCAAAGTACTGGAATAAAAAGGGTTTGATATGTGCTGATATACTTGAAAATCAAACATTCAATTGAAGGAAAATATTCACTTGCCACAAACCTCGTAAAGTTTCAACCAACCGAATCCAGTGGGAAAGTACAAGTGCGGAAACTGAGAAAAACGCATAAATATATGCTGGCTTGTTAGTGGAAAACTGGCATGGTCGTAGCACCTCTAGACCCATAATTCGATCGGGTGTGAGGCAAACCCATCGGGGAGTCCCAACACACGCACCTAAATTAATTTCAAAGCATTCGGATGGTTTTTTTTACCAGATGGGAATTGGGAATGGAATGGCGTGGAGTGAGCTCTTAATAAGTTGCAGCGATTTGTTGCCTGTCTGTCGAGGCTTCACTGCATTCAAGTGTTAATTACTTGCCATTTGAATTCGTTTTCCAGTTCAGATCATACATTTTCCACATTGCACAATGTAATGTTGCCTTTTTCGGATGCTTTTTGAATTTGTTTCCCTTTAGAATCCCAGCTTGTGTAACCTTGCTGGATTTCGCGTGTAATGGAAGACCAATTTTGGTATTTGCACGTGGGCCGCTAGCTAAAGCAGGCTCATTCAAAAGCGCAGAGGCGGTGGGGCAGTGGGCTGATTGTATTAAAGAGGGGTCTTGGTAAAAGGCAGTTAAAACTGTGGCACGTAGTCGTTAGCGTTGAAAAGCGCGAAAGCGTAGCATTGACTGCCAAATGAAAAGCCAGGCAAATAAAAGCCATCCCAAAGAGCAGGGGCGTAGAAAAGTGTATTGGGGGGGATGGACACAAGGGGCATAAAAGGGGACGCGCAGTCCAGAGATTCGATTACACTGACCATAGCTGGTGCTGGTGGTGGGGTAGGGGGAGGTGCTCTGCCACGGGCGGGTGGCGGTGACAAACCGCAGAATCATGCGGCCTTCGGTTAGTTTGAATCCCTTTTGCCTGCAAAAGCATTTCAGATTCCATTTCTTTGCCCCTCGCTGTGTTCACAGTGCATTCTGGTGTATTTTTTTTGTTTTCTCCATTTCCGTACTCTCTGGGGCCTTTTGCTTTGACTTCTGGGTCCTCGGGATAAAAGGGGGGGCTTGTGGATCGTCCAGGGGCGTCGGTGGTGCCTCGGACTGGGGTGGTTAGTTGAGTGCGTCTCGTTGCACTTCATTGAGCCGTGCAAGTGTTAAAAGTGTAGCAAATTGCGTGGTTTTTATGCATCGAAGATGCATGAATGGCGTGGGGACTCCAAAGGGGCAAGCCTGCATGTGTGTGGCTGTATCTACACAGATTCTATATACATACACACATCGGTGGGTGTGCGCTTTCATACAGACTCCAATTTAATGAGGAATGCATCCGACGATCCATTGGAATTACTTTGCGGTTGAGCTCCACTTAGATTTGTGGATGCCTGATTGCATGTTCCCATTTCATCGAGTTTTTCATGGTCAGTATTGTAGTGATATATTATACCTATGGAACGTTTGTGTGGTTCTCGCTTTATGAATTTGTCGTATTTGTTTTCAAACTCTCAATTTTATGATAACAAGAATATTCATTTCACGCAATTCATGTTAGCTTTTGTGAAGTTTACCCTTTGCATGTAAATATCTCTCGCATCGATGATAAATCATAATTAGGTCCAAGGAAATTAAAACACAGACTGCCAAACTTTAAGCTCTTCAGCTGAGGATAATTTAAATTTTCCCATTCGATTGCCCATTCCATTTCACATGGCCAGACTATCCCGGCAACGGCATATTAATATTGAATTATTTGTCATTGCCCAGCGGCAGCTCAAACAATGGAAAATTAATTGACGACTTCATTAACTTTCAAATGAATATGCTAACAAGCGAGGAACAACAACGCCAGCATATCGATAGGACAGCAGAGAAAAAAGTTATACAAACGGGGAAAATAAAAGAAAATTTCAGGCCAATTTAATTTTAAACTGTCGCTAATAACTTTCGACCCAACAGTTGCCAGTGGGCGATAAACTAATGAAGGCTTAAATGATGTATTGTTGTGGCACCAGGGCCCTAATGAGGTGGTAAGCCCACCGAGCGTTGCAATAAAATGCAGGCTAATTAAAAAAAAAAAAGGAAAAACCCCCCGTCTGCACACACAAAAGTGCTCAACATTTTACATGAAATGTGTAAAAGTCGAGTGCTGCAAAGTTGTTGGCGAATGAGTTTACCCTGTAGCCAATAAATACCATCGATTGCATAACTATTCATTCCTATTTGATTTGAATAATAACTTCATTGTATACTTCATTCAAAATATACTGAACTTAATTTCATTAAGTTTGTAATATTAATGCATTTGATATGCAACCAATAGACACAATGTAATGTCCAAAATTATAGGGTACTCTTGGAAAATTGGCAAAAACGTTTGGAAACAGCTTAACAAAGTGATTTAGTTTTCACTCCAGTCCCTGTGGTTCATTACGCATTATTTATGGCCGTAAAAGGCAGCCGAACAAAAAGAAAATTTACCCACACACGCAAACATTTTTGGATGGGAAAAGCCACCACCCACTTTAACAAATATAAACGCACTCAGACAAAAAACAATAAAATGCGCTAATAAAATCTCACATATTTTTGACTTCATTAAAATGTTGCATGTATAATTTGTTGTTCATGTGCCACAAACACACAAGCATAAAGTTATTATTAGCATAACTAAAATGGTGAAGAGGTGATAGTTTAAAAACATTTCATTCAAATGAAAACATTCAGAATGCATTCTGGATGCGGCGAGTAGGCAATTTATATCGTTAATTGTCAACATTTTCAACACAAAATTTCGAAACGGAGAGGAGGAAATCAAAAAGCCACAATGCCAAAAACGTGACTAGGAATAAATTTTCGTAATTACATTTTTTTTTTTGGCAGTTGGTAAAAATATTTAATTGGGAAAAAATGCATAGCATCATTCCAAGCTGATTGAACCAATATAATTAGGCAATAAAATTGAGAGACATTCGCATATTAATAGGGAATAATATAATAATAATAATATCTCTCCCTATTCATAATACTTTTTTGTACAATGGGCGGAATTTGTTCATTTTTGGGTGCCATTGTTTGGCTCGATGGCATTAAAGTCGTTAAACAATCGCAAATACTCGAATACTCACTCTGGCACTCGTGCATTCGAATGCCTATTCATTTTCATTTCGATGCCGCTGCCACAAAAAGCCGCACAATTAACAAGAATCGTCGGCTGCTGCTGATTGGATGGAATCGGATGGATCGGGCTATATATATGTATATTTATATATCATATATTCGAATAATCGAAATCGGGGGTGGAATCGAAAGCAGGAGTAAGGAAATTTATACGCGATAATTAAATCGAATGCATTTTTAAGCTGCGCACGAATGATTTTGATTGATTTCGTTGCACTTAAGTGCCTGCATTTTTCAACGGCGCACATGGCGTATGAGTGATTTTTTACGATTTAACCCATTAAGCGAGCGAAACATTCTAACGAACGATTCCCTCAACTTTCGCTTAATATCGCCCATTAATCACCTGACTCCTGTGTGTGTGTGATTTTTTTTTTCCAAACTAAGGGAACAATTGATACGCCGTGTTAACTTTCATTGGCCATTTAACACGCGTGTGAAAACGGAGGAATCAAATGGATTTTACGGTTTTTTAAAAGCTGGTTGATGCGGTTTCATCCAAATCCAACTCAATTAATTACTATCAAATTGTATTAGTGCAGGAAAACCAAAAACAGTCGTTTCGCAAAGTGATAAACCACTGGTTAAATCTAATTACTAGCATGTGGAGATGGTTTTTACAATTTTAAAGCTTTAAGAATAGCATGATACCGATGGGCAATCCTGACCCGATTCCGTTTAGTTTCCCCAATCAGATAGCTTATTGAATCGCGGAACTCAATATCGCCCTTCTCAAATTCATATTGGCAATTGATGCATAAATTCGTTTACATTTCCCACTCATTGGACACACCGGATGATGATGATGATGATGGTTCTGGGTTTGCGTTCCTTGGGGTGAAATGACATCAATAGCCATTCTTTCATTACAGTTCGGTTTTAATTTCCTCAACACCTCGCACTGCCTTTCCCATTTCTCTCTTCACTTTTTTTTCCTTTTGCTTTGAAAACAAAGCCAAATGAAATTGCGGTTGGCAGCGGCAACAAAAACATCAAAACGAACCAAGAAAATCATCAACAGCACGGGCAGGGCATTTCCATCTGGATCGCCTCTTGGCCGGAAATGAATAAATTATTTTTTAAAATTAAATATTTGAAATGACAAACTTGGCACAAAAAAAAGCGAATTATGCGGCCAAGCAGCGCTACAAAAAAAAACATAATAAATATAAAAAAAAAGAAAAATTGAAAAGTAAGATGGAGAATCTGGCCGCCGGCGGATGTGGCGGCCGTTAAAACACTCGCGATGAACTGTCGGAAACATGATTTCATTTCTCGAGTAGAACCGTCCAAGACCCAGACTCAATATTAATTTTATGCAAAGTGTGGACTATTCAAATGATGATTGTCCACCACCACGACCACCAACCAGCACCACCGACCTCCCTCGCCGAAATCAGCCGACTGGACATAATGCGCCGTGGGTCAAAACGTTGAGGAAGTGCCTCGGTAGTGTGTTGTTTGCAGGAGGATGGATGCTGACAAGCTGTCTAGGCCTTGAAAACGAGGCAGCATTGGTTGCCCAAAGGGCAATCGTAACTGAAACAGCAGCCATCATGTCGAGACTTTGGCCACTGGGCAAACCAGCAGCAGCAGCAACAGCAACATTGCAACACACAGCAGCAACATCAAACTCAACAGCGGGGAGTAGCCAGAAGAAGAAAACCATCTGAAGAGGATCTCCGATGGAGGTAGAGGATTCTGGTGGGGAATCGAGGGAAAGGAATGGAAAGGACGGCTCGACTCGAGTGACAAGTACGTGCAAATGATACTACAACGTACGATGTACTTGACTTTGCTGCGGCATGTAGCTGCTGTTGCTGTTGCTGCTGCTGTCGCGACTGCTGCAGTTGCTGCTGCTGCTGCTTTGCGTTGTATTTATTACACTTTTAATGACAGCGACATCGGCTGAGCCGCAGACTCAACTTGACTCAGCTCAGCTCGACGAAACTCCAGGGGCGGTACAAGCTGCTACTAATCTGTGACATCTATTACTCCGCTCCTGAACAGAGCGAGATGGGTGTATAGAAAAAAAGTGGGTGTATCTGTGTGCACAGTGAAACCCAAGTGGCGGTACTGATGGATAATTAGATCACAAATTACGAGCATGTAGGATTGAAAGGGGAAAATGTCTGTGCGTGCCGCCCATTTCATCAATGGTTTTTGCATTGCAGCATATCGATAAACAAGATAAACTGTCTGAAGGCAATTAAAGAAATAAACTACTACTATTGATTTCCGCAAAAATAATAAACATAATGCAATTGCCTACTGGTTCATAATTGTATGAAATTTGTCTTAAATAAATTAATAAGATAAAAAAAGCTATGATAAAAGAGCAATATGCGCAAATTAAGGAGCGAAAAGATGGTGTTAAATTTCTGGCCGTGCAGACATGAAAGCTATGTTTACCTTTGGCTGCGTTTTTGGGGCAAACATCTAGGGGATGGGGCATGTTTGACAGGGGCGCGGCAGAGGCAGGATCCAAAGGCCAAGGCAATGCCTGTTGTTGGGGCACGCGCGTTGTTGTTCTTATTTGCCTTGCCTGCGCATTTCCGGCTGAAGCTGCGACTCTGAGGTCGAAAGTCGAGTCGAGTCGAGTCGAGAGTCGAGTGTCTCCTGGCTGAAACTCCCTACTTACATATATATGTATATATACCTTTTGATTCTTATTTTTTTGTTCTCCGTTCCGTTCTGTTTCGGTCGTTTTGCCGTTGTATCGGCATGCGGAGATACCCACAATCAGAGGAATAAGAAATAAGAAGAATGGCAACTGCCACAGGAGGGGCACATTTTTATGCGCTTTAATGAAAATCCTCTTATGCTCGTTGCGAATAGCGAATAGAGTTGTGCCATCTCCTTCCCTTTTTGGGGGCAGTCACGAGCTGACAAGACGCGATTGTTATTGCAACGTGATTTGTGAAAGCAAATCGGCTTAAAATAGGTATAAAAACCAAGCTGTCTCATCTCATTGAATTTGCCTTTTTTTTGTCACAGTGAGCGGAAGTGAAGGGATCACATCCGTGATTGGAAACAGTCGAAGAGGTTATGTAATCTATTTACTTCAAAGAGTAAACAAACGGAATTCATAATGTTTCTAAGCCAACTTCTGTAGCATAGTAGATTGTGGCACAGGGAAAAGGCTGAAGTTGCACTTGCAACTTAAACAAAGTCACTGTTTGCATCCACTTTACCACTTGGCATCTCTGGCGAGGCAATGGGCCGCAACAAAAGCAGAAGCAACAGCAGCAGCAACAGCAGCAGAGTCACAACAACGATGTCAGGCTGCTTTGTGCCAAGTTTTGTTTAAAGTTTACTTTGGTTTTAGCAACGCCGCCGACGACGACGATGACGATGGCAACGTCAAGCCTCAGTCCCATTTACATCCACAACCGCAGCAGACGGAGCATCGCAGCAGCATCAATGCCGCAGCAGCAGCAGCATCAGCAGCAACAAACAAACTGCAGAGTCTCTGCTGCTGACGTTGCAACAACGTCGCAACGGTGACGTTGTCTATTTACCTTTGAGTTAGTTAAACCCGATGCTGCCTCTGCGTGTATATTTTACTAATTTAGATTAACCTGCAGCAAAAAAAAAAGGGGAGAAAATAAAAAATACATGCAAAGAAGATGAGGAGGAAAAAGAAAATTCTATCGCATTGCACACATGAGCACGTACATGGCAGGGTTCCAACCATCCAACCATCCGACCAACCAACCGAAACCAAACCCAGCCGAACTTGGGCCGGCCTGGCAATTTAAGATTATGAACCACACGCAGACAACAGCAGTCTGGCGACAGAGGCGGCACAAAAAGGGGGAACAGAGACAAGGGGCAGATGCAGGGGAAGGGAGAAAAAACAGTCGAAAAGAAAGGAAAGCTGGGGAGCCGGCCTAAAGGCAAGTCTAGGCCTTGGCATATGCTCCACTCTTTGGCTGGCGCATGGCCAAGCCCCGTGTCCAACCTCCACTTCGCCGCCGAGTTGCAGGCTGCAGGTGCTGCCTGCAACTTAATTTTGATGCCCTTTCCAGGGATTAGAGTCCATCAGCTGGGCTGAGAAGTGCTGACTGCTCGAAAAGATGTCAAAACACGTGAAGATCTGTTATTCAGAGTAAGGAAATTTCAAACTCAAGCGATTAATTAATGTTAGTATCTTATTGAAATGCACTTCTGAAAAGATATAGTAAATATATCCCTAAATCTATATATCAATTAAATAAGTGAGAATAATTAGATTACTCGCTGGGCTACCTCGAAAACTTAATAGCATCACACTTCGCTTCCCCCAAATCTTGAAGGGTAGTCGAGTGTTGCGGTATCGGTCTCTAATCCTCCGTACTTATTTTATTTCCCTATTCTCGCTCCGGTCTCTTCTGCCGACTGGGAGGTCTGGACTGGGTATGGGTATGGGTCTGGGAGTTGACTTGCTCCCGATTGCTTTGCCAGCAAATTGTAATTGTGGGAATTAGCAGTCCGGGCCAGTCTTCCCATCCCATCCCAAACATCCGACCACGCCCCCTTTTGGGTGGCACGCCCTCGTACCTTGTGCTGTTGCTTTTGCTGTCGAGTGAGCAACTTCATTGCATATTGTAATTGAAAAGTTTAATCAAATTATAAGCTAACATTTCTCGTAATTGCAATTGAGTTGCGCATTTTGCTACAGCAACACCCACCGCTACGTGCCTCAACCAAATTGAAGTGGTGCGGATGTTGCAACGGTTGGTGCTGGTGGTGCTATCGGTGGTGCCAAGTGTGCTGGTGGTCAAATGAATATGCATGAGCCGCACATTTCGATGGCATTTTGATGCTGATGCAGATTGATGGGGCTAGCGACTTGAGCCGGTTACTCGGCGAAACGATTCAGCCTTATCGATAAGGCGGTCTGCTGGGCGGAATCATAGACAAGTTGTAATTTAATTATAATATCGTAGATAAGCCACGAGGTTAGGATTTTGCAAGGAGGCTCTTAGAAAGGCTTTTAAGCAGTTAAGGCCTCTTGCAACCAGTTGATCGTAGTTTTAAGCTATAGAATTTTTGAATTATGAAGCGGGTTCAAAATTTCTCTGTGTGCTCTCCGTTGTGAAACGATCTGTGGTTCCGAAGACATAAATATGCCCATCTTCACGGTGGCTTCAAACTTCAGCCCCACATATGTGGCATTTATGCATGATGGCTTGCAGGACTGAGAGCTAAACGAGGCAAGTCGCCAAACTGACAGGCAACTGAAAGTGAGATTGCAATGACATTTGTTCTGCTCCTACATGGCAGGGTGCTCCTCCATTTTACGTAAGTTTCCTGCTTGACTTCTGCACCGAACCCCCCTCCGAATGCTAACCACCGGATCCAGCAAGCTACGATCTGCCAACTCCCACCTGAAACCACCATCATCATCATCATTCTCATTCTCATCCGCATCCGCATCCCATCGTTCGTCGCAGTTCGTCAGTTGTGTTATGAAACATTAAACACTTTGCATGCTGTTGCTAAAGTTTTGGTTGTCAGCTTGGCTTGATTCAGGGGGAATTAACCGGAATAAAGGGGGTTTTCAGTTCAGTTTTCACATCTTTGCACTGTTAACGCTGGCAGAGATCACGTCAATCCACTAGAGTTATGTTATCACCTTTGAAAATAGTGGATAAAGAGTATGCTTTAAGGTCACATAACATTATGAATGTATTATTTATAATATACTTGTACAATAATTTGAGATCTTTAAGAAATCAGTGTTAGAAGTATGCTAACTTCATGTTCTATATAGCTTTTTCTCGCAGTGTGCATAATTATAACATATAGCCTTAGTAGAACATTTTGTGGAGAGGCAGAGGAACACGCACACGAAATGTTTGCCGACATCTAAGATTGGCAAACGTAGCCAGCGGGTTACACAGCAGCTTTTAGCAATGGGTAGATCGGGAGGTGGGGCGGTGTGCGGCAGGTGGGGCTGTGGGGGCGTGGCCGGGGTCAGGGGTCAGGTGGTGGCAAAACTGGCAAACGTTGTTGATTGTTATCTATGTAGCGAGCTGGCTGTGTTGTCCCCCGCTTTTGTTTCAACGCCCAAGCAGCGACAACGAGAACAGCTTCCAACTGCCGGTGGAGTTAGTCAGCGGCTCATAAACACACTTGACTGGTGGCCATGTCGCACAGTGGGACATCGTTTGCAATAATTAAAGATACCTGTCGTGCACAGTGCATTATTGATTGGAATTTAACGTGTTACGTGGAATGGTTCCTATATATATTAGGATACTTTATTGGCTTGATACCGATTCACTTGCTACTATGTTATTGCTTCTTGAAAAATTGAGCAACTTTCTAGCTACAGTTTTTGCTATTTGCTAACTTAGTTTGTTCTCGACTGCGCCTTTTTTCCTTTTCTCTTTAAATCATCCTAATAGTTCTTTATCGATTTCTTGATCAAGACGATGGATATTTGCTGCCAATTGTCTCCCATTGCCACCCAGGCTGTTTATACGCCCCTCCACTCCATCCCCACTGCCCTCGATTTGCCTCCTTATCTGCAGCGCACTGTATCTGTGCCGCAAATCACAGTCTGTGGGGCGAACGCGTCGTATACGTGTTATACCTACGATAGATACACAATGGGGGCCACATTTATAGCATTATGAATGCTGGTCATCGTTGCCATTGACAGCTTAACATCTAAATTTCTCATATTTTCACTGCAATTTATAATCCATATATGATTAATGTTTTAAATGGTATAACATACTTTTAAGTTTGTACTTAAAGACGTTCTACCCTAAATGATTATTTGCAAATCGGTGCTATAATCACCACCGCTGCTGTGCGACTGCCTCTGTGCCTATGAAATGATTGTGGGAAAGGGGATTTTAGATGGGGATGGGGTGAGAATGGGGTACCAGACTTGGCCCGAGGAGGGCGATGATGGCGGAGATAGAGAAGGGGATGCTCTGGCCCATGGACCTGGCTCGCTTCCAAGTTGTGGCCATCGGTGGCATCGTCATCATCTCATCTCATCTGCCGTCTGCTCGGTGTGCGCGCCTTTTGGAGTTAATTGCGTTTTGCTCAATTTAATATTGAATTTAATTGGGGGCGCATTTTTGCTAGGTAAGACACGCATTCCGTCTCGCTCGGCAGTCAGGATGGGATGGGATGGGATGGGTTCGGTTGGGTTGGTTTGGTGTGGGCTTAGGATGGTATATATGTATGTACGAGTGCAGGAGATAGGGCCACCCAAGACACATTAAAAGCTCTTAGGGCAAATGAGCAAATTAAATTTGATATGCGACATTGGCAGACAGAAACGGGACACTGCCACGCCCAGTCCTTAGGGCGTAATCCCATAAAATTAATGCGTTTAATTGAAAGTGTTAAGCATTCTTGCCGTTGGCCAATGCCAGAGCATCAATGGAGCATTTGTTTAATTGCGGCGACGCTTTCCTGGAAAAACTTTTCCCAACAGCAACAGAGATACCTCCCCCCCTCCCACGCAAACGGAAAAGCCCACTCATTTTGAAAACCCGCGAGAGAGAAAGTGAAAAGTGTTGGCAACAATTGGCAAACTAATTGACAAATTGACGCAGCAAAGTAGGCAACGCCTGTGGGTGAGCGGGTGATTTGGGTGGGCAAATGGTTGATTATAGGTGGGTGGCTGGTTCGTGGATGGGGGCTGAGGAGGCGCCAGGAGGCGGAGGTGGCAATCAGTGGCTCCTCAAAATGTAGAGATGAAAGCCGAACAACAGGCGGCGTGGCAAGGCACCGACGTTCTCGACGCATTTGCAACTCGTTCGCCATGTTGCATGCCGCAAAATCATCAACACGTTAATTGAATTGTTGACTGACACACACACACGCATGCACAGGCCCAGTGGCGCCACAGAGGGGGTTCCAAATGGGGCCTGCATTGCTGGACGGGCTTCGTGCGAATGCGGTTCACCGCTTTTGGGTTTCCAGGAGACGAGGCGCTGGGCACGAGCAGCACGGGTAGCAGTAGGACTGGCCAGGGGATGCAGATTCCCCCGCTTAGTTGATGGGAATGCGTTTGCTTTCATGGTTCGCTGCACTGCCGGCATGCAATGGGAATCGCCAGCAGCAACAAAAAGCCCTGAACACTAAACACCGAACACTGAACACTGAACACTGAAACTCGAGCAGAGTCACGTCAGCGCCATTTTCAAAAGCCTCCCAACTATAAAATGGCTGCAAGTGGCACACCAGCCATGTCCATGTGTGTGTGTGTGTCTATGTCACTGTGGTTGTGTGTGTGTGTGTGTGTCTGCCTGGTAATTAATGAAATTGCAACGCATTTGAATTTTAATTAAAACAAAGCGCGCAAATTACGCAATATGCGGCAAACGGGTAAAGTTGGAATAGAAAGTGTTGCGAATAGAACCGACGTTATGGGATATTATGGGTCACCTAAAAAGTGGGGAATGCAACAAATCAAGGGGATAGATCGCATGAAAGTCAAGTGGAATGAATATTTCAATGGTTGTACAATTCGGAAAAAATCAACATATACATATGTACAAAAACGAATTAAATAATTTGTAACAAAAAACATTTATATAATGTACAATATATATGTTAATTCAAATAATTATAGCAATATTTTGTAACTTGAAGAAGACAGAAGTTATGCATTATGCATTGTGGTATACTAAGCAATCAAAAGCAAAAAACACTTGCTTGCACTAATAAAAGTTCAAAGGAATTTCAAAAATGTATTCACAATAAATCGTTTTATTAATGAAGGCCGCAGCTTAAAGCACTCCGCCCCCAAAAGTCACTGATTTTTCAATCGCAGCTCGATATACTCGCACTTGTGGCCTCCCAGTGGGCCCATTGCCAATTCCCAGTTATCGGCCTTCTTAGCAGCTAAATTGCTTGCTTCCGTTAACTTGCCCAACGGGCACAAGCCAAAAAAAAAAAAGAAAAAGAAGAGAAATGTATATATAAAAAAGTAAAAAAGGTGAAAAGAACAAACAAACTTCTGCTGACTACCTGTGAACAGTGGGGCAGGTGGAGTTCCAGAGACAAAGGCTCAGGCAGACCAAATGCCTGCCTATTATAAGTGGGTGCACTGCGAGAAAAATTGGCCAGAATTGGGGTTGCTATTTTACATAGTAATTCAGTGTTTTTTACATAGTAATTACATAGTAAAATAGTAGTTAAATAGCAATAAAAGCAGTATTAATGAATATACAAGGGCAATGGCATTCTAAGTTATATTAATACCAAGAAACTATTACTTATTTTAGATACTATGACCACCTAGTTTCCTGCGGTGCATGTGTGTGTCCATCGAGTGCCCCACAATGTCCAATAGCCCCATGGGAATTGTTTGGGAGTTTCTCGGCGGAGGCGGAAGGAGAGTAGAGTTCAGTCTGGCCTGGCCATCGGGCAATTGCTTTTGTTTCGGTTAGAACAAAAAACACATTTTCACCAGCAGCCACTGGCTGACCAGCTCCTCCTCCACCAAATGTGAAGTGCGCCGGGGAGGGGCTGGTGGGTGGTGGGTGGTTGGTCCGAGTGAGGGAGTCCGTGTAATTGCGTTTGTGATATTAGCCTGAAGTACACTTGCTGATTCTTTTTTTCTCTCTCTGTGCTTTCTGTGCTTTCGCATTTCACTGCTGACCGGCGTGGTCCATTGAAGTTTCTGCCTCTGTTGCAATTTTCAAGCACATGGCCCCGACCATGTTTAATTTGAATTGTTTTCACTTACAGTTGCCATTTATTCATCGACCAAACGAGTAGCACTTGATTGGCAAAAACAGAAAATAAAATACAACAAAAATTCAAAATACGAAAAAAATAAATCGAAAAAGGCGAGCATCCATTGAAGAATCCGCTGGGACCGCTTTTTTGCGGGGTAGATTCTTTTTAATATGGGTTTCTCGTTGTTGTTTCCAAATAAATTGATTTTCATATGTGTGCACTATGCGCTGCCAGCCAATAAAACCCTACGAATCTGCAACTTGGCGCAAGGACAATGCCGCTTGTTGGTCACTTTATCACTTGAGCTGCAGGAAAATCGAAAAAGATTATAAAAATAAATGTGACACTTGCTGTCATGAATGGCGGGGCGAAAATGTGTGTAATTCGCTTATAGCTCGCATTTTATTAAACAAATATATAAGGCGTTCGGGCACAAAATAAACCTTTTCTTTTGTTCGCATTGAATATGTTTCCATCTTATGAAATGCATCAGGTTTGCACTTATTTTACATGCCTGTATCTTTAAAAGTGCAGCACATATGGGATATACTATCTTGACCAAATAGCATTTCATCATACATATTTCCCGCTGCCCTCGAATCGAAAGTATAGGATTTTTTTTTTTGGTTTGACCCACTTTCTCTGGGTCGTGAGTGATGGGGCATTGTCAGTGTCAGTTTTTCAGTTTTATCTGGCGTGAGTCACGAGTCGACGGGGCGAACACGTAAATTTTGCGAATTTCGCATTGCGCATACGACATGCTGACCCAGTTGAAGATGGCCAAGGAGTTCCCACCGCCCCCACCACGCCCTTGCTCCGCCAGCTCCTTTGGGGGAAGCCGAGAAAGCATATAAATTATAATTTCTCTTTGTTGATGTTGTTATTTGTCGTTAAGCGCATTTTCGGCTAATTAAAAAAGAGCGACAGGCGAATAAAGCAGCAACGCATCCCAAGACCCCAAGAAGAATGCAAATTAAATGAAGAAAAATGCGAGGGACGCCAACGGGAGACGCCGGTGCTCAACTAAATTGAAAAAAGAAAAAGGTTAACTATAAAAAAAAAAAAAAACATCTCAAACAAAACGAGAGGAAGAACAAAGCAGCAACGGCGGCAGCAACGTCAACCAAATTTCACGCTGACAAATTATGATTTATGCTACAGCTGACTGCTGTGCCGTTTGGTTCTTCTTGTTTGAGTTTCGGTTTTTGTTTGGGTTTGGGCTTTTTTGCTTTTGTTTCTGGCTCTTTTGACGTGGGCGCCAGCCAGCAGCGAAAAACGCCCAAAACGCAGCTGCAAAGCCAACTTCAAGCTGTCCGAAGTCGAGAAAATGACAAAAAGCCCGGCGATGATGGAAAAGTGTGGCGTGATTCACGCGTGACAGGTCGCAAAATTCCACTTTGATTGTGGTTCAGTGGCTAGTGCAAAGGTTAAATCACTGAAGCAATTAAGTCTTCCAAGCTGAAATATTTCCAGCCATATTATCACAATTAGTGATCCATCTATATGTTCCCTGAGTTTTTCTTCCTTTTTTTGGGATTCCCCCTTACGCACTAAACACGCAAATCGGACATCATTCGCCGGCAAAATAGAGCCAAAAGTCCGCCGTTCAGCTGTTCACCAAAAACCGAATCCCCGTCTGCGATTTTGTGGCCCCGGGCATATGGTAAAAGGCTTGACGCTTCAATTACACTCACACAAAGGAGCAGCGAGTTGGAAGAAGGAGGAGATGCTCGCATGTTTCGCCAGCGGCGATCGTTAGAGTCCAAGTCCAAGTCCAAATCCATATCGAAGTTGCCCAGTTTCGCAGTTCGAATGTCTGTACTTGTGACCTCCTCCTTCAGGAACTACTCCCCGAAACTGCTGCTGCTCTTTCAACTTGTGCCGTCTGTTTTTGCTGCCTGTTGAGAGTTGACAACTGTGCACTTTCATGGCCTATGGCTAGAAATGCCATGAAATATCTTCACTGGCAAACGATTGCCTGCCTCCTGCAGGTTGTCATGCGAATACAGCAGTTGGGTCTGGAAATCGAGCTGAATTGGGAATGGGGATGGGGATGGGGATGGGATACTACACACATATGTACATCCAAACATACTCCCCGTAATCGCAGTGGTCCCGGCGATTTGGTCAAACATTGCTCAGTTGCTCGAAGGCAGGAGGCATTTACATTTACTCCACTATTTTCCAGTTCAAGTAGAAGCAGCAGCAGAAGCAGTAGCATTTTGGCCAGCAAACTCGTTAGCCAGGCAGTAATAGTGATAACTGAGTGTGTATGCCAGTTGGCCAGAACTGGAATTTATGGCCATCGTAAATGTGAAATCAATGGGCAATGAGCAAATCATTTTTAAGAAATCAGAATAGAGCAAGGAGATCGATTGCTTGCAGCGAGAGGAGAGATTTAAATTAAAAAGTATTCACAATAAGTGAGGAAATACAAATTCAAAATGATTAAAAGTCTGAAGATTTCCTACTTATAATTCTATGTAATTCAATAACCTATAAATTCAGGCTTGTTCATGAAGATTTTTCCCACTTGATTATCGTTATTAAATGGTTATTATGACCACTTAGCTGGCAATTACCTTAAAAACGATTACAACAGAAAAGGTACTGATGGCTTGCCAACAATATCCACGTTGAGATAAAACAAATCACTAGTGGCTATAAAAAAAAAATAGCACTACCATTTTAATCGGGCATCTCTGTTGGCCAGTTTTGGCCAAGCCTTCTGGCCCCCCTGCTGCCATTTAACTCTAAAACCAAACACACTTTTCGGTCTAGCGCTGATTGTGAAATCTTGTTTGTTTGTTGCCATCACCGACCCCACATCCCCTCTTTATTGGTCCATCCTCTCAATCATTGAACACTGGCCATTGGCCATTGTCCATTGTCCATGGCCCATCCAGTGGAGGTTGTACATCGGTTGTCTGGAATATCTTGGCCGTCCTCTGTGTGCCTCATAGTCCCTGGGCAAATTGAGTCATGGGGCGCACAGAATCGAAATTCCATTGAGGTGCCAATAGAACCGCACGCGATCAATCCCAAAAACCCATGGAGAATTCAACAATGATCGGTGTCACAATGAAGAGGGTAGGGTATCATGGGTAGAAAGAAAAGGGGAAAACACCGCGTCAAAACTAATTAAATAACTCGTTCGACAATGCATTCGCATGGAAACGGAGCTGGAAACCGAAACCCAGAGAGCAGACATCCAGAAATTCAAGTCCACGAAGACCAGGCACTCCGTGGCCATGTTCAGCTGTCGAAAGCATTTAATTTTCAATTATCTCTTGGAAATTACACAAAAGCCAGACTCTTGGACTTCGAGTTGCAGATGAAGTTGGCCAGTTGGGCCCCTAACCACTTTTCCCTTCAAATTTCCCCTTCTGCGGTTTTTCGAGTGGCAAAGTAAACAAAAAAAAAAAAAAAAACCAAGGGAAATAAAAGTCGGCCAACTAAATTGGCCAATTAAAGGGCCCAAAGTGTTTGATCAAATGAAGCCGGAAAAGTTGAAACTACAGCATTCAGCTGGCTGAGATAACTATTATTTGTCAAAAATGTGATATGGGAAGTTTTTGGTAACCGGTTTTTTTAATATACCGTGATACGTTTTAGTTGAATTTAGTAAGACAACACCAAAGCAATTAAAGTAGAAGAGGTTCTGGGAAAATGTTAAGGAAAAGCATTACAATGCCCATTCAAATCAACATTGTATGCGTGATGTGATATGAAGTAAAAACCTATCGTCATCCTAAATTCATCATCTAATAACTTCGCATTAGCTAGCCAGATCAAAGCCTCGATACGTAGGCCATAAAGCTAAATGGATAATTTACGATGGGCCACAGAGAGTACCTTTATGGCAATCCCCTGATGTCCCCACCAAAAACAATGCAATTCAATTAAATTGAAATGGGAATGCAAATGCAAATGCAATTTCAATTGCGGACGAGAAGGCCGAGATGAAACGACCGCATCTTTGGCTCAAAACCCCATCGACTTGGTCTTGGTCTTGGTCATTGGGATCCCAGCTAAAAGGTGCCCGAAGATGGTGGGTCTGTGCTGCCCCATTCCACGAAGTCTGGCTGCTTCTGAAGTAACCCCCACTCCGTGTCTTCACCCAGAGAATCGGTGGTGTCTGCGCCGTTTTGTCTGCATCTGCCCGGCGTCATTTAAAAATAGTTTTGCGTGTGGCTTCCTCGGATTGGGGGGCAAAATCGGAGGGTCGAAATGAGCAGGTTAAGCTAAAAATATGACTGCGGCAGCCTGCTTTCGTACACTCGCAAAAACGCTCAATATGCAAATAGAGGTAAAGTTTCCTTATCGAGTTGGGGCAAGAAAATTAAGGCATGTTGCAAGAAGTTCTAAGCGTATTCTGATAGATTTTAAAACGCCTTAAACGACGCTCTGCTTTAAATGCGTAGCTGTTTGTTAGCTATCTGTAATTCTTTGGCTATCTAATGTCATTGTTATCTTCTATTCTAAAACTTACCTGCGATGAAAATGATAATACGAATTCTCCATCCTTGACCATCCAAAACATAGTGTCTTTGTGTCCGCTTCGATTTTTAAAGATTTCAGGTGGCAACGCATCGTCCTCTCAGCTGTTCACTAATGAAATAAATTATTATTAATAACTGGGTTTCTTTGTTCTACTGCATTCGATATTGGAATTAGCATTTTAGCCTCGCCCGCGTTGCCATCTCTTGCGTCCTATTCCGTTAATTCCGGGTAAACAGGCCAGGATGGAAGCTTCGTTTCAGAGTTGTAATCACATGTTTTCTTTTTTATAGGCTTCGATAACTTTCTAGCGCTCAACTATCGCCTATTAGTGTTGTAAAACGTTCTCAGATTTCGATTCCCAAACACGGGTCACCCTTTTTATATTTTTAACAATAGAGAATGCTAAAGTCTAGTTCCCCAACTATCAGAATCCCGTTACTTACCTAGTGTGAATGCGAACGTGAAACTTAATCATTTTTCTGGGATATCCATAGATATTGGAGAATATATATGAGAAATATATATATAATATGAGAAAAAATTTAAAAAAAAATTAATTTGTGTGAACGTGACCGTTTTGGGCGTTTTGTAGGTGAAAATATGGGCGTGGCCACTGTGTGTATAGGTTTTTGTATACAGATATAAATTTGCAAGACGATCAATATAACGAAGAAAAATCTAAGCATTTTTCATAAGTGTGGGCGGGGCAGTTTTTTGCGGCTTGTGGGCGTTAGAGTGCTCGTGGCGAAAAAATTTTTGGCGAATCGATAGAAACTTACAAGTCTGATAAAATTATGAAAAAATATCTAACAAATTGTTAAAAGTGTGGACGTGGCAGTTTTAGCGCGTTAGAGTGGGCGGGGCAAAAAGATTTTTGGCGAATCGATAGAAACTTACAAGACTAATAACAATATGAAAAAATGTGAACATATTTCTCAAAAGTGTGGGCGTGGTGGTTTTGTGCGGTTTGTGGGCGTGGCAACATGGGTCAACAAACTTGCGATGCGTCTTTGTCTCTAGAATCTGTATTCTGAATTTCAAACTAGTAGCTTTTATAGTTACTGAGATCGAAACGTTTATACGGACAGACGGACACGGCCAGCTCGACTCGGCTATTGATCCTGATCAATAATATAATATATAAACTTTATATGGTCGGAAACGCATCCTTCTGCGTGTTACATATATTCCAACGAATATAGTACCAAGTAACGGGTCTAATAATGTAAACTCTATGGTTAGAAATGCAAATACGAAAATTTCAGGAGCTTTAAACATGTGAACACCTTAAATTAGAATTATTAAGATTAGTTATGGCCATAATCCATAAGATGTGCAGTAACAATACTCCATAACTTTTGATGTAAAATAAATATATATACCGTTTTGGTATTTAAATGTATCGTCGACAATCGATTGATTGCTTGTCATTGTGGAAAAAGAAGAAGACAGAGGAAATTCTTTTTGAGCTTGACGCAGCTGAGTGAGGTCGACAATATCTGCAAAAATGGTGTTTTATCTAAAACATGTGTTAACTGACCATCGCTTTTACCTGGGCAATGGTATTCATTTTCTGGGAGACAGCGGAGAATGCAATGTAGTACTAAGCTACGACAATATGTCCGATATCCAAGCCGTCGTGGTTGTAAATAATGGAAGGATTTTCCTTAAAGACATGGTAAGATGTGGACTTCGGCGTGGAAACTGATAGTTATGCTCTACTCCACCTCCATCCAGGAATCCACCCATGGCACATATCTGAACTTTACGGAACAGCGCCTTGGCAATACCTTCTATGAACTTTTCGTTGGCGATAATGTGTCCTTTGGGGTCGGAGCATTCGGACACGAACCGGACACTCCGCTGACCTGCGGATGCTTCATCCTTAGGTCGGATGAGACCGATTCTTATCTGGACTTCCCCGAGTCTTCTCCCTACGAGCTCGATTACCAGGAGGCCAACGAGGAGGACACCGAGGAGGACACCGAGGAGGACACCGAGGAGGACACCGAGGAGGACACCGAGGAGGACACCGAGGAGAACACCGAGGAGTACTTCTTCGAGACCACATAAAACAAGTGCATGACAAGACGCTATACCGACAAAATCCTCTCATAGGTATAGGGTGACTTTTTAATACTCTATGCCTTTTTAATACTCTATATCTAAATACACTAACCGAAAAGAATGGCTAGCTTTAAAGTTAATAGGGTTTTGGTGCAAATAAAACCAGTATGCGCATAAGGGTCCATTCACCACCGCAAAACGCGGAGGACTTGGAAAGCAAATCGGTAATTTAGTGGCATCATAAAAACCACTGGCTCGATATGGGACCGCTTCCGTTGGCAGATCTTAACTTGGAGAACTGGTCCATCAATTCGAGGTTTCCATAATTTGATTCCCACTGCACAGTTGACATTTTTTTATATTTTATCTGCACTTTGGGTCTCGTCTGGCAGGCGATTTATCTTGTGACCCCAACCGGTTTCACATTTTGAAGTGACCCCCTCATCTGCTTTTGAAACGCTGGTCCACATGGTTGGTCGGTCCATTGTCGCATTGGCAGAGCGATTAACTTATTTGAGTAGGAGACTCGCTGGCTGCTCCTTGTTTCTCACCATTTTACTGGGCCAACGGCTTTGGGCACGTATGCAGTATCTGTTAGTCCGTCAATTCTGCGTTTGCGTTGCTGTTTGCGGTTCGTCTTTTGCGTAAAGTGTAAATATTAGTTCAAGATACTTAACCATGTTGTCGTTGGCAATGTTGCCATCGTTCTTACAAATTTCCAGTAAGGGGTGGGGGCGATTAGCTTATTTCGCCGGCGACAGGCGACTGGAGGAACTCAAGAAACGACCTTGTCCCTGTTATGTTGCCGTTGTTTGAGTTGTCAGCCCGTGAATGACTCACTGATGGATTGGCCGACTGCTGGATTGCTGAACTGCCGGCTTGTTTGCTTGTTGATATTGTCAAAGTAAACAGTCAACACAGTGAAACGGGGAACTGGGAAAACTGAGAGCAGAAAACGGCGCTGAAAAACGCTCCACTTGTGCAATTGACAGCCGGGCGGAAATAAAAGTCAGCGCAGAAGCGGCGCCGCAAAGTCTGGCCAATTAATAAGCCAGCTAATGGCATTGCCCGCCGACGGATGCAGTGCAGCAGCCACATGAAGGCGGTGCAACGACGTCTCGCTGCAGCTCATTTGCAGGCCTCTTTCAGCGCCATTCAGACGCAGGCCCTTGCATACGTACACTCGGAGAAAATCTACTCAACTTTCGCCTTTGAAGCAACCATTGTTCATCAAAATCAATCTTATAAAGGGTATTTAATGCAATATTTAGTGAATATTGTATTGATATGCTTAAGTGAAATAATATTTCTTTAAATGGTGTAAAGAATAACACACAAATAGAATGTATAAACTATACATTCAACTAAAGTAAGCTTCTATCGGGATGATGACCTATATATTATCCATACCGTTTTGGAAACTCAAATCGAATTCAATGTCTAGTTATTCCCAGTTGATGCCATCCATTGGTAAGGCAGCTTCGTTGCTATTATTTTGACTGCATTTGTTTATCTTCGCGCTATATCCAATCCTTTATCGCTGCGACTATTTAGGCAACATCATCCAGCCAGGGACGTGGTGCAGCGGGTTGGCAAAGGGCGTGTATTTACCGGCGAGGTGGTCTGTGTGCATAGGAACCCGGCGACAAACGCAGCGCACAGACGGAAACTCATTAGTGAAACTGTGTCTTGGCAGAGGAATCACCTGCCGCACCTGCCCTCCAAATGTCAACGTGGTGCTCCTCCAAAGGGTATAAAAACCGAGCTACCTTCCTGTCGCCCATCACCTGGCAGCATCGTTATGACGCTCTCTCCCGGAATCTTTTTTTTTCTTTTTTTTTTGTATTTATACAGGTCCTGCCGGCGAAAATCTCGTGATGGAACAAACAGAGAGCACATTAGCTAATAGAAGAATGCACACAGCACATAAATGTCTGGGAGAAGCGATCATCGATTTGTTGAAACTTAGACAAATCTTTCCGGAAGCCTTGTGGCTTTTCTTCGGAGTATTTTTATCACCACCAAAAGAACCAAGCCAAGTCGGACCAGACCAAAAACTATTTAAATTTAGCCAGCTGTGAATGGCTTTTAGCAGATACCACTGGCATACTTGGACTATATGTGCTTGAAGTTGTTCTATTTTCGGTCATTGATGAAATTCTCAATTAAGTCGATGATACGTTCAAATTTATACGCGGACAGCCGGCGTAAATTGCTTTATTTCAATGGCTAATCAAAGTTGAAAGTCTGTGGCAAGGGTTTGAGTTATTATTTGCCGCGATCACGATTTAAGTTGACTAAATGCGAATTATGGCAAATGTGAAATTATTTCATAAAATACAGATACAAATTTTGGAAAAATCTTTGAAAAATCTTGGATAATTCGAGAGTTTTCACTATTTCTTCCAAAGTAAGAAGAGAATATACAAATGGGCCGATAGTAAATTACAACTAATCTTTCACTCCGCAAATAGCCATGTTTCCATTTTTATGGTTCTTGTTAGTTAACTTGTTGTGATGTATGCCTCTTTTTAAGCCTGCTGTCAAGGCACCCATATTTCAAACTTTGTTGCATCTTAAGAGACCGATCCCAATTGGAACCGGTTGGGATCGTAAAGTAGCACTGCAACGAATTGGCGTGAAGTTAGGGTATTCCCTTTGGCTGTTTGTGGTGCACTTTTTCACGGCTGTCGTTTGCCTGCAAGTTTCCTGCTCCCCCTCGTCCTTTCGACACATTGTTCTGCTCCTTCTGTTGTGTGCCGGTGTGAGTGTGCGTTGTGTGTGTGTCTGTACACAAATTTTTATGACGACAGGTTGGTTGGTTCGTCGGTTGGCTGCTTGGTTGGTATTCGCATTCGCTGGGAGGTGTGGATGCTGGCGAAACAGGAGGTGACTGGCAGACCTGGAAAGCGATTTCACGCTTCACGTTCCACGGTGCACACTCTGGCGCCACCTGCCGGGTACCGATGATGGTGTAGGTACACTGACAAAAGGATCTGATAGATATATCCTTCGGTCGGTCACTAATTGAAAACGTTAGAGTGGGGTAAATCCAATTCTTACTAGCAGAGACTCATAAAATGCAAATGTTAGTTAAATGGATGGAGATCGTAAAGAAAATCAAACGCATTCGTTCTCGTAAGCTTTTGACAATTATCAAAATCATTCTCAGTGTTCCGATGACGTTCGTCACGAATGAATGAGCGGCTGAAAAACGAGCAGCTTCGCACTGGGGAAACAGGAAGAGTTGCGGCTGCTGGTTCTTCGGTAGCCCAAGTTGGATCCGAAGCTGGGATCTGAAGCTTTAGCCGAGGCTGCAGTCGAGTGATATAAGTGGTTGACATGTAGCCGCCATTAGCGGTACGATGACAAGCGTTGAAAGCGCGCCCGGGGAATTAAAACGCAAAAAGGGAAAATAGCGAGAAAATATGAAAAAAAAGTGGAAAAATGGTTGCAAAAAGCATGGGAAATGTGAAAAAGGCAGAAGCGAACAAGAGAATTGAATGGGATAGTTCATTCACTACCCCTCGCTGACTCCATTTTATGACAGCAATGGTGCAGGAAACCGCAGTGGAATATATATATATATAAAAAAAAGGTGCAAAAATCATCAGCACGCTGTCGGCGGCACCCCCTCCCGCAACCGCCCCCGCCCCCTTGACGACCTTCGGTTGGGAAAACCGCCTGTCACATTAAAGTATCATTTGCAGTCACTCAGCCAGAGGGTGTCCCTTACCACTAGCATTTCACAGCCAGCAATCCTCGGCGATTAAAGTCAATGGCATTCCAGGATCCATCTTCTATATATGTGTGTCTGTATGTATATTGATTGCACACAAATCGCCGACGCAATTTATAGCTGCGCGATTTTCGCGGTCTTTTAGCCACAAAACCATTGACCATTGACTTGGCCACTGGAAATTGGCAACGGAAGCGCATCGTAATGAATACATTAACATTAATAATTGACTTGGCTTGGAGCTCTCGTTTGGCGTTTGCAGCTGGCGATTAAAAAAAGAGGTGTGACCGAGTGGGAGTTGCATAATTCAGTGGAGCCGAAGCCATTTGACTACAAAATTGGTAAGAGACTCGAAGCGTTTCAACCATAAATGGATGTAATTTGTAGAATGTATGCCAAGTTCAAACTAGCTGAGGCTTTAAGTTACAGCGTATTATTGTTTGTCCTTAAACTAATTTAAATTAGTCAGTTGTATTGATTTAGATATGTAAATATGGCCGAAACTTCAAAGTCAAAGTAACCATAAATTATTAGGTAAAAGATACATTTTAAGTAGAAACCCATGGCTTGCGTTTTTATTTTACGTATCATTTAAATGTGGAAAGTGTGAAAACCCCAGGGGAAAACGCAGCCAGCAAAGTTGACAAAGGAAACGCGAAAGTTGGGCGGACTGCAACAGTTTTTCCAACAGGATACGCTGACATTTATCACCTGCCATGAGTGCAGTTTGCGTTGTGCATTTTCCCTTTTAGCCAGCACTTTGGCCGCATTCGTGGACATTTATGCCAAGTTTTACTTTTTGGCAATTGTGCGAGCGGCAGACACTCTTTGATTACAGAGCACCGCGATGGGCGGCGTTGGGGTGGTGAAGCTGTATTAGCATTAGCATAAATTTCAGCCAGCTAGCTGCTCACTCACACAACAAGCGAACGAACAGACGAGTACGAGTATGAATATATAATACGCCGGTTGTATGTTATTTATGAGCGTGCATGTCTGTGTGAAAACTTGGGGCAACTTTCCGAATCGCAAAACATGGGAGGGGGTGGAGGTGGGGGCGGAGTGGATTCGGGGGAAGTGGATGGTAGTGGGTGGAGTGGTTAGGCCGGAACAGGGGCAGGATAATCGCTGCTTAATGCAGTCGCGACCCATCCGTCCTTGCCAACCGCCATTTGTCTTACCATCCCATTCCAAGCCGCCATTGATAACGAAAATAACGAAAGCGAGACGAACTCCAGCCTTGGCCACTTCCCTTTACACTGAAACAAATGCAATTGGGTTTATGGAAGCGTTTCAAAGAAATAAGTATGAAGTGTAGATATATGGAATCTATTTGTCCTTTTTAAAAATAAAACTAAATTCTTGTTTTTTGATGGGAATGCCTAATTTTGCTAAGCTCATTGCAGAATATATTTCTAAATCAATAGAAACCCCAGTGTACTAAGCCGCCACGCCCACTTGGCGCCAACGTAACGTTGGTGTGTGGGCTCATTGAAGAGCATTCAAATTTAATTTGCATGCAGGCTGAGCAAACTTTTGTTTACCTTGCGGTAGCGAAATCAAATTTGAATCCGCTTTGGGTTCCGCTTCCACGATTCGCAGCCGGGTATTTCAAAGGGATCCTTATCAAAGTAGCGACTGGGACTAACTAGGACGCGTCTAGAGTGGCAGCCGGAAATCGGTTAAGTTTTTGACCAGACCATGAGGGCTTCCCCCAGAAAACCCCCCCCCCCCCCCCAAAAAAAAAGAAACTCCCCCCACAGGTGGCAGCCGCAAACTGTTTGAAGTATTCAAAAAAAATAAAAGAAAACAGTGGTGGGGGGGTTGAAAATCGGTGGGGTGAATCGAGGTGGTTGGGCGGCTTTGGCTTTAAACGATGCCAAATTATTTTTATTTATTCGTGCGTTCAAAGAGATTAGCGCTCACTAGGTGGCGCCACCTCAAAGGTGTTCACGGTGAAATGCAAAGCTGTACACGTGTATTTATCGATGTGCAAGTGGGTGTGTGTGTGTGTGTGCGTGTCGGGGAAAATTTCCAGCCAAAAAAAAAAAGAAAAGAAAATGCAAATAAAGATTTGAGAAACACTGATGGGCGGACAAGTTGAGCTCCTGCAGCTGCAAAGATATTCTTTAATTCAATCGATTACGCCATTACAGACGAGACTCTGCCATTTTTCACAATTTATGACTTGCCTTTACCCTTTTAAGGGGTATCAATAATTGCCGAATACGGTACGAAATTTCCACACTAGATATCTACTTAATATTCAGACTATAAGCTTGTGTAAAATGTTTAAAAAACAACCAGCAATGTTAGCTTTTTTTTGCCAACTTTCAATCCAATCCACTCATCTCCCAATAAAAACGCACTGTGTTTCAACCATATCCTCTATTGGCACTTTGCAGCTACAATGTCTTAAGTTTATCACTTTGGTGAAGGGTATTCAGCGCACTCACTTGCCACTGCATTCCATTTTCCATTTTTCGCATTCGTTATGAGGCCATTTAGGCAGACCCAAAAGGAACAAATCTTTTATTGATGTTCGGGAGATGGATGGCGATTTGGTGGTGGGGGTGGGAGTATTGGGAACGGCTGAATGCTCCAGTTAGTATTGGCCTGGCCTGTTGGCGAGCTCTTTGGCAGCTCATAAAACCGGCAAAATGCGGCAATTGCTCGTGCCGCCATTAACCCCAACGTGGTGTTACCTGCCACATGAATAAATCACTGGGGTGATTCACAGCCCACCACCATCACCACCCCAAAAAGTACCCATATATATATGAATCGGCCCAGTCGTTCAACCTTCCAGATGATAAATGTGCCGGGCTGTTGTTTTCTTCTTCGTTTTGTTACACGCCCTGCTGGCTTTTCTTCGATTTGCTTAACAAATTTGTGAGATTCTTAACACATTTGCATATTGCGTTAGCGAAATTGTCAAGTGTAAAAGTGTCGAGCATGGCGAGCATTCCGCGTCCTCTATTTATTTTTGTGGACTGTCTACTTTTTTGTGTACTTTTTTTTGTTTTATATCGAATCCGAAGTTGCACAGTAATGACGACATTTCCTTTCGACATCGAGGATAAAAAAAAGACCGAGTTGCGCTGTCGTTTGCGCTTTTTATTGCTGGCGTCAGTGCTGCCATTTTAAAAGGATTTCAGTATTGAGTTTATTTAGCTCCTTGCTCGGAAGATAGGGCGAATGGTTTTAGAAGAGGAGCAGCAGCATCGCTCAATCGAAGTTGTTCAATAAAAAATGTGCTGGAATTTTCGTTGATATTTTCGCCAACATTGACGCCATTCCATTTCCCCAGCACCTTTTTCCATAACATTTTTGCGATGACTTTTCGTGAAGTCGTAAAACGCTTGGAATTTCATGCGATTTTTTGTATCGGCGGAATACCCAAAGGAATTGACCTGAATTTGTGTGTTTTGTGTGTTCGCGCCACAATGGCATGTCCTTAGGTATTTTCTGAATAATTTGAATTAAACCAATGATAGAAAAAATAAAAAATAAAAGTGACATTGCTGTGAAACCTGTTCTGGGCTGCCAAATCCTTATCCGCTCGCCTCCTTCTCACAATCAGTTGAAGTTCATTGGTCGAATCGTAAAGTGGATAATTGCTGATTGTGCGGATTGAATGACAGCTTCATTTCGTGAAAGTGCTTAAGGTAACAAATTGATTTTCCCCACTGTCGGTTTTCTACATGGTAAGCCTGCTATTTTGATAAAATTGAAATTTGCTTGGCTCATTTGAAAAGCTTTCAATTTACGTTTTCTCCATGGATTTAAATTCACTTTAGTTGCAATAAACTGATGACCAAACAAGCCTATTAAGTCCACTTGGTCACCTTTTTTTTGCCAGACAGTTCCTTTTCCTCCTTTGGCTTCCTTTTGGCAAACACCTCGTAAATTGTAAATAATAAAAATGAGGCGAAAAGCAAATTATTTTCTGCTGCTTTAGCTGAAAGTTTGCTTATCAAAATGGGGAGGCGGCCATGGGGATTGGGGACTTGGAGCTGAGGGTCACTGGACCCTCTGCTGTTTATAATTTTTTGTTCGCATTCATGCAGCATACAGAACCTGGAAATCCTTTTCCTTTCCCGTTGCCCGCTCTCCTTGTTTTGTTTTTTTTACATTTTTTTTTGCTTCCTTTGGCTTCCGTTTTCTGGGTCCTGGGCGAAGCTCACATAAAATTTAATTAAGTGCAACAACAGCAGCAGCAGGAGCAGCAGCAGCGAAAGCAACAAACCCGGCGATAGCAGCATCGTTTATAAAATTCACATAATAACAATAAATTTTCAAATGCGCCTTGGCAGCCAGCGTCTGCCGCCCCCGCGTCCTTCGTCCTTCGTCCTTCGTCCTGTGCCTAGGTATTAAAATTTATCGCCAGCTTGCGTAGCACGCGCAACAAACGCGAAGAAATTTGCGTGCCGGATGCCAAGGGGTCGGAAAAACAGACACGGGGCGGAAAAATCATTCCACACGGAAACAATTGCGTTGGGCAAATGTACACAAGTAAACAAGCTGAACTTGCTATTAAGCTAGGTGTGTTTTAAAGTTGACTTTGAAATTTATGACCTCGCTATCAATAATCACTCTCAATAATCACTCAATTTTCTAACTGTCTATAAAAGTAATAGTAATGCACAGCTTTTATTTATTTACCTGCAATACAAACTGAGCTCTAATAATAAGTCTTAATTTCAATGAAATACATTTCCTTGGTAATTAATTCGCTCAGTGCATTGGCAAGCGAGTGGAGCCAGCAGAAATGCCAGCTTAGTGTCCCCAGAGGCGGCGGCATTCGAGACCTCTAAGTCTCCTTCTGCTCGGCGGAGCTATGGGCGTGCATATGTATTCCCGATCAGCTTTAAGAATATACATATATATATATATACAGCACTGTCGGAATGGCAGTCACATATGGCGGCGGGACACCTCCCCGACTTTTTCCCCCTCGAATAATTTGTCTATTTGTTTGCCTTTGCCTCGGTTGGCTTGCTCATTCATTTGACTCGCATTAATTACATGACACGCACACGAAACCAGGAGTCTGAAGTCTGGATTCCGGATTCTGGAATCGAGAGTCCCAGTTTTTTTTGTGCCCTTCGTTATCCACATACCCGCCAGTCGGAGTTCGCCTTCGCCCAGGGTAATTTATTAAACAGGCCAAAAAAAAAAGAAAGCTTCCTTCTTCTCGCCGGAATTAGGCCTTCATTCGCAGCCAACTTTCAATTGCACTTGAAAAAACTTTACTTTACTAAATAGTATGTTAAAAAACTGCTAAAAAACTGGCAGTGCATTGCTGACAGTATAATAAATTGCAAAATCAGTCTATAAATTTAATTTACTCCTTTAGATTAAGACATTTGCGAATAGGAATTTGTGTTGCTTAATTTTCCTGTTTGATATTTTGTAAATACGTATTGGGAATTTTGGCAGCATGTTTCCGTCTCTTAGCCTAATATTAAAATTATGTTAATATTTAATCATTAATTTATTTGCTTACGGCGGTAGGGGGTTTGTTTGTTTGCACATATGTGGCTCCTTGGGGAACCCCTTCCTCATCCTCATCCCCATTCGCATGCCCATGCCCATCCCCATCATCCAGCCATGCCAATCTTTATTCTCCTCCAGCACACACATCATCATCTGCAACTGGCTGAGCCTGCTCCTTGTCCGCTCGTCAACACAAATGACTGTCTCGTGTTATCTGCTAAGCCGCCTTATCTGTTTGGGTCTTCTGGGTCTCCTGGTCTCTTAGCCATCCTGGCTACAGATACAGATTCAGATTCAGCTTCAGATCCACATACACATTCACAGCCCAGATGCTGTCCCATCCGCCCTTCTGTGATTTCGCCAGTGTGTTACTTATTTAATTTGTTGCTTATTTGTGCTCATGGAGGAGCAACAAGCAAACAGGTCCAGGACAGAAGCTACTGCCATCTTCTTGAATTCGACTGAATGCGACTCGAGTCGACAAATTCCTGGCTCCATTCACTTGTTTGCATATGTTTAACATGTTCTCCAACTCCCACCCAAAGTCCCACTCCCAATTGTTTGCCTGTTCGCCAGTTTGCCTGTTTGCCAGTTTGTTTGTTTGTTTGTTTGTTTGTTCGACGGGACTTCGAGTGTATTGTGTCCTTAACTCAACCGAAACTGTACTAAACTGAGCGGGGAGCGTGTTTTCCTTCGGCTTGCTAATGATTTTGCCAGGGTGCTAATCAAATTGCCTGCCCTGCAGCAGCTAATGTCATTACCGAAAAGGTGAAACTCCGGGGCAGGGCAGTGGAATATGTAAATATTTAACCGAATGGTGGCGAACTCACAGATTACAAGTCGCAAATTATCTGGGAGCAAGTGCAGTTGTGGCAGATGGGAAAATCGTATGACTATGGTTGGGGGAAGTAACGTTCTATTGGAAAAATATCTGATTAAGTTATGTAATGCCATGTATCTTGCCATCAAAATAATAATATATTCACTTTGTATGCTTGCTCTTAATTATTTCTTCCGAGAATTTGTTTGGTCTCTCGTAAATCAACAACATAATAGTTACCAACTTGTGCTGTTAAGGCCTGGCATAAATATATATAACGTATACGCCATGGTTACCTCGTTTGCTACTCTACGTGTATAAATTGCCGAGATCCGACTTAAATCCCCAGCTTTTTTGCCCCAGCCTGTGAAACTTTTATCATTGATTGCCATTTCACTAGACTGTCTGCGCCAGCCTTTAAGTTTTTTACTTACTGCAGCAGTTGGGCCTGCAAGTTGTCGCATCTTTTACCGGCTTCCTTTGGGTGGCCTCCTGGTTATTGCTTTGGCACATTTTTCGATTAAAATTTATTTGCACAACTTATGAAAACTTAAATGCCCATAACGGCGCCGCCAGACTTCGAGTCTGCAAGCCCGGATACCCGCACTACACGCAGAGAAAAAATCTCGCAAAATCAATTTAGCAATGAAAAAAAAGAAAATAAAAGTGTACTACTTAAGATAAGTATTTTGATCTTACAGCACATAAGAAAAAAAACTACTTTTTTCAGTGTAAAACTTTTATTTTCATAAATATTAGATAAATATTTCAAAATAGGTTTATTAATTAATGTAAAATTAATATTTTGAGTTCTTTACATATTATGTTCGGAGTTTTCTCTGTGTATACTTAACAACTTGAGGGCGGAGGGCAAAAGGCAACTTCTGCGTTTTGGTCGAATGGCGCCCCATGGGCTACCACATTTCTTGGCTAAAAAGTTTCAAATATTTCATAATTTGCAACATATTTTATGGAGGCGCAAGAGCATATTGCACTTTTCCGGCCACAGCCATAAAGCTATAAAGCTGCAACTGCTGCATGCAGGCGTATTTTTCTTGCGACCGTTTTTTTTTTTTTTTTTGGCGATTTTCTTAGCACTTACTCAAATGCCGCACCGAAAAGGAAGAAAAATTAGGTTTTTCTAACGCCTGACCTCGTTTTCACTCCGCACTTTTTTCGTTAAATAATTCAAATGACTTCCGACTTAGACTTTGACATTGAAGTGGTCGTTTTCCCTCATTTCCCGGCGTCAGTTTGCGAGCAAATGAAGCACAAGTTCTGTGAATTCTAACCTCCCCCCACAAAATACAGAAAGCCCAGACTCCAGGCTCCCAAGACCAAACCCAAACCCAAAACCCCCATCACAGGTACGCGTGGCGCACTTAAAAAGTAATTTTATTACACAGCTACTTACTGGGGAAACGGTGGAGGGAGACGGCTAGATAGTCGGCGGAAAGAGACGGTACGCACTTAAAGTCATCACCTCAGAGCGAGGAAAATGGTGGAAATTCTTGGCGGAAAATGGTGATGTTGGCAGTGATGTTGCCATTGTCACACTATTGCCGGAAGTTTTATTCAACCTTCGTACCCTTCGTCAACCTTTGACGCTGATTGTTCTTGGGACATCACCCCATTGCGAGCTTATTTCTTTGCGTTTTCGTTTACAAATTTTTCTCATTACATTTTTACATCATCTTTTCCACTTTTCCCCTTTTGACTTTTCACCGGCTTCGCTGGGCGCCCAAGTTTGTCGAAAGTTTCCACTACTTTCTGCCCTTTTGCATGACTTTTCTTCAAAATTTTGCTCCACCCACACTTGGCTGGTATCTCCCAGCATTTTCAGGTAATTTAATGACTCGAACCCACCGTCGTAATGAGCATTCGATGGGGTTTGACTGCAAAAGGGGAGCCCTCTAATTTGTCTGATTCCCCCAGAAGAAGGTTCAATGCTTTATGAACTAGTCAGCATTGCGGGTAAAAAATATGTCACGTGCCATTAAAAGTTGTTCATAGATGCGCACAATTGTTCTATTAATTATTAGTTTCATATTCTTACAAACTTTTATTCAGGGTGTATTTTGTATACTTTTAAACAAATGCCTTTTGCTTTTGGCATGAAAGTTTTTAGCACAGGAGGGTCAATTATACTAATGCAAAATTATACCAGCATAAAATATTTATGCTGCCACTGACAGCTTGGCCATTTTTCCCAGTCCCTGTCAAATGATTAAATGGATTCTACCTTGTAAAAGATGAAGTTGCCCATAAGACTTTGCATTTTCTTGGAATATTCGGACCTCACTTCATGCACTTTCCTCTCATCTCAGAAGCTTAGTTTAGCCTTTTCCTACCATTTTCAATGGTAAGTCCAATGTGTGTTTGTATATGGAAAGTGCACTGGTGGAAAATGTTTGATAATGTTTAGTAACCTTATAAAATACCATGTGTATGATTAATATCTAGCTGGATTAGCTCTTGATTTTTAAACAATTATTTTCCGAATAACTCCCTCATTCTAAGCCACTCGAAAATTTCGAAACTTCCATTTCTAAAATTCGCTGAGTGTGCTTATCTTCTGCCCGTTGTTGTTCTTCGGCTTCCTTCTGCTGTTGGCATTTCATTTAATTACTTTTGACATCAGGTAGAAATTTTCGCTGCCGCCTTTCAACCCTTTTTTCGGTCTTCGAGTTGAAGAGGGTTGTGTGCGTTGGGCTTTTAAAGCGGAGAATGGGAAAATGGCTGGTGGATGGGCGGAAAAGTGTGCCAAATATTTGTTTAGGCATATTTGCCAATGGCCACTGGTGTTCCCATATCCGCAACTCATCACAACTGTAACATCCGCATCCACAAACACACTCGCACTCGCACTCACATCCATATCCTCTCATCCACTTCCGCCCGAAATACGCATCCTTTCCATTGTAAATGCTCATATTTGCATTATTCCTTTTTGACGTTAGCTTTGCCAAGCATTTTTTGCCCACTACCTGCTCCTTTGAATTTATTTTGATGTATTTCCGTTTGGCAAGCAAACATCCAAGATTCGAATGGAGTGGTGGGCCAGGAGAGCCAGGGAAACGGCATGGATGGAGTTTTCCGCTGGGTTTTCATTAGCTGATAGTTTAGCATGGCAAACGCAAATATGCGTTGCTCTTCTTTAAGCTTATACCATCATCCTTTTCACTGTAATTCATCACTTTTTTGTATAAGCCATTGAGACATTTAGATATCTGTGTGTAAGTGTATATAACTGCTTACAAACTACATAAACGTTCCATTATCGTAGCTACTTTTATATATATTATTTTGATATTTCGATTAATTCAGCATTTATTACTCAGCGGGCCATCTTTTCTAGCAGTGCATGGAACAGCGAGTGTGTCATAGTCCTTTTGGAATTTCCCAGCTTAGTGCTCGTCCCTCATTAGGACTGCCGGATATTCCATTGTGAGTGCTTTTGGCCTGGGCAAATGGAAAATCTTAAAATCCACCAGCAACTTTTCAACTGTGCGTTATACGGTTAATCATTTAATCTGCATATGTGCATATTAATGAATTTCAACGTTCAGCAGTCCGTGTTCTACCGCTACTAGCCAGGATTTTCCGCATATTCCGCACCGATTTTCCCCATAACTTTGTGTTATTTTAATTTTTTTCGTTGTTTTGCCCTGCCCGCCAGCCGAAAGTTTATTCGTTTTTTTGTTTTTCTGTTTCGAGTGTTTTTGTTTTGGTTTCGCTCGCTCGTGTTTTATATATTCACTCGGTGGTCTTTTTTGTACTGCTTTGCTGTTACTTTTAAAAGCTTTTTTAAGTAACTCGAACTAAATTAAGTTAAATACATTTCATGTTTGTCCGCATGCTGGCTGCATAAGGAAAGATACACAAACGCACCGACGAACGACAAAGTTGTCACACCCGACGTATGCGTAACGTAACCCAAATCCTTCGGTGGAAACGTGAGACTGCTTTTCCTTATGCTCTGGCGCTCTTTAAAGATGATGTATCGCCATTTTGGCTAATGGATTTCCTTCACAAGCGCGCCACGGATCAATTCAATTAGCTTTGGCACACATACGAGCATATATGTAAGGAGGATATGTACGACTCTGTGACCTCTGACCCTTGGCAACAAGTGCGACTGCCACGCAATCACTTAGTGTGCCACACTTAATGAGCATTCAATATGAGGGGTATGCACTTTATGTCGGCAAAATACGGTTACTCCCTTGAAAGTTACAGAATAACTTGTTTTCTTTCATAAGTAATATCATCTGAAGAAGCTTTCTTATTTCTAATAATGAGAAAAAGTAGGTGTGATGAAGAAATGTTTATTATTATATATGTAAGTTTATGGATACTCTACATGAATCTCTCTTTTTTTATACCCGTGCATGTAGGGTTTATGTTTAATCTTTAACTAAGAGCGACTGAGCAATTTCATCGCGATCACGTTGTCCATTATCATCTCTTTCAAATTCAATGTCGTCATTAATGGTCACATTTGGAGTACGACGTAGGTTGTGCAAAGCACAGCAAACATTAACGATCATGCAACAAAACGTTGGCTCATACCTTAAGCATCGTTGCAGGCAAAGAAAACGGCTCTTAAGCGCTCCAATAGTCCGTTCGAACACAATTCTGCCTTGAGCATGCTTTAAATTAAATGTATGCTGATATGTTCCAACCTCTGCGCTCTTGTAGGGAGTTAAAACGAAGCTCTCTTGCGCGTATTTGGAGTCCGCCAAAATAAAATGTCCGTTTAAGGTGACGGAAAGTAATTCTCTGGCCCTGGAAACTTTCCATATAGCTGAATCATGGCACGACCCAGGGTAAGTGGCATCATTTGCGATGATCTCCATATTGTCGTTGCAAACCTGAGGAAATGAAAGGTTTTTACATATCTATCTTACATATAACCGATGTCGGACATTGTACTTACCAACATGACGTTCAAGCTATAATAACCCTTTTTATTAAGGAAAGCAGAGCAATTCTTTAAAGGCTTCTTAATTTGAACATGAGTTCCAAACAAACAGGCAACTACTCTTGGCAGTTCATATTTTTTCAAGAAGTTTATGGATGATGTCTGCATTTGATGCTTGGACATTTGGATGGATATAGCATCCTGACAGAGGATCCCGTCTAGCACCGGAATAAATCTATTTAGAATCTTTCCAAGCGTGCCGTTGTCAATTTTAGCACGATAATCGTGGGCCACTGCAAGCTCAGTGCATCCAGTAACCAGGTAGCGCAACACGGTAGCCAATTGGATTGGTTGTGATATTGGAGATGCGTGCAAATATGGCTTGACTGCCTTCAAAACGCTTTTAAACATAGCCTTGTCAATCCCATAGTATTTGACAAAGCTGAAAAATTAAAAGTCACATGCGGAATGTTCAATTTTTTCAAAAGTGACTTACCTTTGGTCAGATATATTGAACATACAAGTATTGCATTTTAAATGCATCGATTTTCTTATGTCCAGCGGTATCTCATTTCTCCTGGCTTCAAAACAAGCAATTGGAATTACATAGGCCATTTTTGCACGTGCTTAAAGATTCTTTAGTAAGGAAACAAGTCAGCTGTTGTGGAGGAGCAAGAAGCGATGAGTAAGAAACGATAACAAAAACCGGAGCAGCTAAAAAGAAATCGAAATCGAAAAAATGTCGATTACCGGATTATGCCTTAGTATTTCCTTTTACATTTAAATTTATTTTAGAACCCCTGCACCAACCAACCGCAAATCGCTCTCAATAATATTTATGTTTCTGGGTTAAAACTGCGGTGTGACAATTTAAGGCTCCTCTGACTCCACATCGCCATAGAAAAAAGGCTTAAGGATTATGGGTGCATTCTGGGGAAAGCTAACATAGTGTGAATGTGGTGTACATGGTGGATGCTGCTTATTTTGCACAGTTTTTATGCTTTGTCAATAGATGTGGATGCAGATGCAGATGCTTGCTTTTCCGACCTCTGGCTCCGCAGCAATTGCACTTTGTTTCGCAAAAGGGTATTCTATGTTTTCCAACAGCCTTTGTTTGCCGCTTAGCTCGCATACACGCACATACACGGAGCTACAGAGAGCTTTTAGTTTTGCATTTTAAGCAGTTTGACTTTGCATTTTTCCGTTTGCTGTATTCACAATACGAAAAATCATTCTGAAGCTACATAGAAAAACAGCCATAGTAAAGTGTACTGACTTTCAAATGCCGCTTACAAACAGATAGAATACAATTTTAAAATATAGTACATCTAAAATGCTTAAAAACAATATTAGAAAGTCTAAATATATTAAATTCATTTATGTATCTAGTTAACTTATATTGCAGCATTTGATTGCCCTCAAAAATATTATGTTTCTCATTTCGTTCGTTCTGTTACGTACTTAACCCATAACCGCATATACCTCGCCGCCGTGCAATTAATGGGTACGCAAAATACAAATTCTCGTGCATATTTACCGCCTGCATGTGTGTCTGCATATGTGCACATAAAACAACGAGCATGAAAATAAAGAGGAAAATAGAGAAGCTTTGCGTCCAGCATCCGAGCATAAAGATTAGAAAACTAAGTCGGTGGGGGGAAAATGTAGATCAGCAGGAGGAAAGAGGAGGATTTTCCAAAATGGAAAGCCACAACACAGAGTTCATCGAGTGGCAATTTAAGTTGTAAGCTCTTCAATTAGGTGCAAAATGTTGAATGGGGAAAATCTCCGGCAAAAGGGCTCCACGACCTATGGGGTTTTCGAGACCTTTCACTCACCACACACAAATTGGGGGAGATTACGTTTACAAAAAGGGCTGTCTTTGGGTTATTAAAGTGGTTTTAGGGAAGAAAACGTGAAAATAAAAATACATATATGGCTAGTGTGGAGAACCGCACCTTCGTTCTTCATCAATCTAAAACTAAAAGAGCACCAATGTATCATCCTTTTGAATTTGAATGCATGGTTTGAATATCTGGCTAGTTCTCTCTGCCAAACGGACAAGCCAACTAACTCGTTTGATCTAGTGGAAATTGCCAGACCAATATCCAAAGCTAATGCCATTTTCCCACTGCCACTGATCGATTCTCTGCTTTTAATTACATTTTGATTCGAGCATGAGGTGGATTTGGAATTCAACGATATCGAAATCGAATTCGCAACCGGTTTGCGCACAATCGTAATCGAGGCTTCGCAGATGGAGCTCATAAATCGTTCCATCATCAATGGCACATTGCTATTTAATTTTGTTGTCATTTTTCTCTTTTTCAGCTTTTTGAGAAGATTGTGTTCGCAGCCAAGTTGTGAAATTAATGCAATTTACTTACAAAATGTCCCATTAAAAGCGCTCAACCATCGGGGCAAGGGAGCCGGGCATAGACATAAAGCAATATGAGCTTGTCGCAGTCGCAGAGTCGCCTTGTCTGGATCCTCCGCCCGTCCAAATGTCGTGGATGTGGATGGAGAGGTGGATGTGGATGTGGATGTGGGGATATGTGCGCCTGCATGAGAGTGTAATTTAATGCTGCTGCAGTTTTCCTCCTCCTATTTTCCTTTGCATACACAAATGCACATAAACGACGACCCTGGCAGGCCACAAATTACCCGGCCAAGTCCATGAAGCGCATTTAGCCAAATCGCTGAATTTATGTCTTATAAAAATGCTTGTGTCGAGTAACAGAAACCGAAACCCAAACCCAAACCCGAATCCGAATCCGAACTCCAAAACCCGGAGCAGAACCATATACCAAAGACTAAGGTCCCAAAGTGGGCAGGGTTAAAGCCAAGTGACATGGCCAGAAAGACATGGCTAATGTACGAGTCCCAGGAGTAATGGATCGTAAAGAGAAAGGGCTTAGCATACCCTGTAAAACAATAGAATCTATTCGATGTTCGAGGAAATTGGGCTTTTTCCTTAATATGTTTTTTTTTATTTTAATTTAAAAAATGAACAATATATATTTTAATACACCTTATAATAATATTCTCTTATATGATGTATCAATCTTTGTTAAACAATACATTTTTGGCGTTGCAGGATGTTTTAAGAAAGAGAAAACAAACATAAAAATTAGATTTCAGTTTACTAAAAACTTTCAAAAAATAATTCCAATATATCCACATCCATCTGCCCAAGTTGAGCAGCTGCAATTTTGGTCTACGAATGAATTTCACTATTATTACCCAGAAACCATAAAGAACCATTTCCTAACACCTCGGCGCAGCTTGAGTTCTGTGCAAAACTGGCCAATCAAGTATCTCAGCTTCGTTAGAGTGGCCAAAAGCACCCTACCAAGAGTTGAAGAAGGCTAAATCTGATTTATACCTTTTATTATTATGAGTTTTTGCTGCGTTCAAATAATTTCCCTCGTTCATTTTGGCACTGCCCCGTCCCAGTTTCAGTTTTCCATTTGCCATTTACAATTTTACCAGTCTTAAGCTGCTGAGACCTTAAAGTTGCACAATCTCTCGAATTATAGAGTCTTAGCGCGATTTTTTCTTATTCCCACCCATCGAAATGAGTGCGAGGCAAAAGTTTTCAATTCAATTATCAACGCCCATGCCGTTTTCTATTTTTTTTTCTTGGCCTGGGATTGGAAAATGGGTTTTTTCTGGGAAGTTGAAAATGGTGGAAATGGTAGGGTGGCTAGTCGATTTGGCTCCGATTTTGGGCCGGCAATTTGCTGTTTTCTGTTTCCCAATGCACATTTTTGGCGTAATTTGTTTGCCAAATTGCGTGTTGGCGTCATCGCGTTGATGATCATTGGCAGCATCATCATCGGGCCAGTTGTCAACCATCGGTTGCCAGCGTTTTGTGGGGGTGTCGATTGCAACAACAGCATTAATGCCACCCCGCCCACTTGGCCATAAATAATTTTCTGCAGGCAAAAGCCAATTTCGCCAGTCACATTCGGTGGGAGCATCGCTTTTCCGCTTTTCCAATGGAGTAGAAGAGGGCGTTCCGTGAATACTTATGCGCATTCGAAAGGAAATTAGTGAGTGAAAATCGGGTTTTCTTTCTACTCTTCGTAGTTGAAGCTGGATGTTAATTGGTTGTGGAAAACAAAGTTTAGTTTATGTTTAACAAAAAGGGTATTTTAACTTCCTGGCACTTTCTTCACAATAACAAAATATCTATGATTAAAAGTCAAATTTATTAGCGGTGTACTAAAATAAACTCATTTGGCTTTGATTGCCTACCTTTTACCGAACAATCAAGTTTTATATCTTATTAGAAGAAACGATCATAAAAGAAAACAGACCACCCAAAACAGCGAGGAAAAGCACAAAGTGCGGAAAATGCACACTTGGGCTAAATTTAAAAATCAGTTGCCATTCAAGCGGCGAATATTTTGGCAAGCCAAATTTCGCACAATTTCGTTGAGTGAAAAAGGTGAAGAAAAAAAGAAAACTGTCAACGCATTCTGGTGGATATCATAACAGACTTAGCCGAAAAGCAAGCAAAGTGCTTTAGATACACGTAGACAACTCAACAGGGCGAAAAAATTGAAAAATAAATAAAATTATGCGTGGCAGCATTTTTGAAATCATTGGCGGCAAGCGGGAAAAGCGGCGGGGAAATCAGCTGGCGAAAAACAGACTGTCTCGCTGCCTTCATGCTTCACTTGCTTTTTTTTGTCGTCCCCTTATTTTTACAACATACACATTTAGCCGAATTCGGCTTCTGTTCGGAAATGGGCATCCCATTGAAAATTCAAATCACACCAAATTCTAAAACACACAAATCGCCGCCAAGCAAATAAAACAGCAAGAACGTAAAAATAATAATAAAAATAATATAACCAAAGAGGAACGTGAGACGAGCCCACGAAACGAAAGCGAAAACGGGCAACATTTTCTTGTCAACGGGCGAGAAAATTACACAAAGCTACTGGGAAAAAAGTCACAAAAAAATGTACCAGGTCCTTTTATAAAAAAAAAAATCAAGGACAATGCCAGCAAACAACTCTTTGTGCAGGCAAAGCAAATTTTCGCCGGCTTATTCGTTGGTGTTGGGCTTGAAGATGGGCGTTTGGATATTTTGGCGAGGCGGCAAATTTATTTCAATGAATGTGCTGATTCAGACACATTAACAATGGCTGCCAAAATGAAATATAATACAAATTATGGGAAGTACAATAATACCAAGTTTTAAGTGGAAAATCAAGATGGAATTTCGTTATTTTCTGAATAACTTGGCTAGGAACGGTCTGACAGCTAAAAGAATTAAAGTTTTTTACGCCTAGTTATCAAGACTAACCATCAATATCACCATTTGGCGACTTTTGTGAAAATAATTTTTGGCCAAATTTTCGCATTTTTTGTAAGGGGTACCATCATCAAAATTTGCGAAAAATTGAAAAAACCTAGAATTCTCTTTTTTGATCACAATTCAATTGGGAGTTTAGTTACGAGCTTAACGAGGTATTACATTCCATATTCGGACCCTTAAATTCGTAGTTTTGGCCAAAAGTCTGAATATTTGTGGTCAAAAAATCAGTATACAAATTTATGACGTGAAGCATCTTTTTGGAGATGATGGTGGCGCAGTGTCAGTTTATTACTTTTAAATTGAAGAAACTTATAGAGCCGTTAACAGTTTTTCTCACTATTATGCTTCATTATGTGCTTTATGGCTGCAATTTACTATTTACCCTATCTGCACTATCAGAATCCGACTATGAATTTCTGACCCTTGCGAGGCATAGTCGTAAATTCTTTTCTTTATGATTTATGGGAACGTGCTTGGCTCATTTCCATTCGCTCACTTTCGGCAACATTGTTCCCCGGAGAATTCCTCCATTCTTCGGCAGATACAAAAACCATATACACGTACAGATACAGATACAGATACAGTCTGGCGCCTCTTGCAGCTCGAATGTGAGTACAAGTACTCAAGATCATATCATATCGTGTTACTTCCCCCCAGTCTGTCTTTTCGATTCTCTTCCTGTCGAGTTCTATTTTTCTTTTACTGTTTTGTGCATTACTTTTTCGTTTTCTCAGCTGTCAGTACCTCCCACTTTTCTCCTTTCGTATGGCGAAAAAATTTAGACATTTTGTAGCCAGTTTATAGATGGTATGGTCTGGCTAAAAATCCCCTGCACGCCCCACCATCGCGAACTCTCCTCCACATTTGGGGCCTGTTTGGTTTTCGCCCATAATTTTTGTGCCGCTTTACAACAAACGGGCACATAACTCTCAGACTCGTCGACTTATGAACGGGGAATGGACCAGTCCGGTCCCGGCTTATCTGTCGGCGCCGGGCCTCATCATACCCGAACTCCAAGCCCCAAACCCCATACCTCATACCCCATGCCCCATTCCCCATGCCCCATGTCCAATAACATATACCATCTAGCAGATACCCTCGACCGGCTACCTACCCCTCCTCGGGAGTACTGGGTGCAAAATGATTTTCACATGTTTTCCTTTATTTTCCTTTATCTGTGCGCACGTTGCTGTTTTCGCACTTTTGTTGGCTTTGCATGTGCCTTACCACTTTTCCGTTCGTTCGTTTTCCCTGTCGCATTTTCCACCAAGTGTTTGGCTTTTAATTAAAATTGCAGCTAAATTATGAACTTTTCTTTTCTCGACCGTCTGCAAATTTTTCGCTGCGAAGACCCGATGGGTCTGGGTCTTTGCCTCGACCTGTTCGTATATCAAAATATATCGGCAAGCGAAGAGAATTCTTGGTCAAGATGTGCAAATTTCACTGGCCGCGTGGCCCAGTAATTGAAGTGAAGTTTCTTCCACGGGAAAATCGGTTGGAAAGAGCGGAAAAGCACAGAACACGTAATGGGGCCGCAGCAAATGAACTGTGAAGTAAATTCGCGTAAAAATGCGTTTTATTGTTAACCAATTAAGCCGATCGACTGCATCGTTGGCCATGCTTGAGTAAATCCCACACAGTTTTCACAGTTTTCCCAAAACCAGAGGCCACTGAAAATTGATGTGCTACTTTGGCTAATCGACGGGTGGGTGCTTCGAATATTTTTGGTTGATTTTTTGTTTGAGGTTTTCGTTAGACGTTTTTCTGTTCTTCTAATTGTCTGCCCGGGCAATTTATGTGTGGTGGCGATGGGGTCTGTGTCTCTCAATTCCCGTGGAATTTCTGCGGGATTCGGCTCGTTGAATGCGGCTTATCGTTCCGCAATATCAACTCAATTACAATGCGTGTCAATGGCAATACGACAATAGGAAGCTTCCACGAAGGCCATTTGGCTGGGGTATTAAGTGGACGCCAGTTGGCGGTCAATATCATTATTATTATCATTAAAAGCGATATGGGTAAACGAGGAAGAAATAAAGCTGGTAATAAGATTCATATTGACGCAGGAGCAGTGACAATGGAATTCGAGACGAAGATGAAAAGAAGCTCTGGACGCGGATGAGGCATTGGGAAATGAACAGTACAACGAACTGGAAATGCTCTAGCTAAACTTGAAATCTTTAAAAAATGTTAAAATAGCACATTATTATGGATTATATTAGCTTGAAACTTGGATAAACATCTTCACCAGCAACTAGTTTTATATGTGTCATCAACAACAATGTTATACAATTTTTGTAGTATTATCACAATTTCTTCACCCATAACACATCTTCACTGTTTAAACCCCCCTTTTAAGCCATACTATGTATGGCCTTGACCCCGCCGAAGTCGAGTGACGAGAGAAAATAAAATCCATTTTAAATTGTGCACTGCCGACGATGATGACAATATGGTGGGTTAAGGATGGGGGCATATGACGTGTGCCTGCTGCCGGGATAAGGTCCTTCGATAAGTATTCCCATGTGCCTGTCGGGGATTCCGGGCGGCGGTGGCTCTATGGGTCCATTGTTGCTGCTGTTGTTATTATTTGCCAAATAAGCGGACGGCCATCCGCGTTGTCTTCCTGCCACGCCTGCCGCCTCCAAGGCATCTTCTTTGTTGTCAGCCTTCATCCTTCGTCGATGATGCAGACATAAGATATGAAAAATATGAGGCAACAGCAATCACAATAGTCGCACCAGTCACCAAAGGCAATCACCAACTTCCCCTCCTCGATCTCCCAGGCCGAAAGGCCCCCACTCCAAAGGCGCTCATGCGTGGGCATTGGCGGCGGACAATCCCAGTACATACATTTATATAATAACAGATGAGGTCGAGAAAATAGTAGAGAATATATGTAATGCCTCCCAAAGTACAACAGTCAATATGAAGAAGCAAAAATACCTTTTACTTTCTGCAACTTTGAAATCAAATACAGCTCAATTAACTTGTAATTTTCTGTAATTTTATGCAGTTATATCCTTGTTAAAACTAAGATATTATCCTCAGCTGTATGATGTGCTCAAAGAGGACACGTGTGTGTCTGCGTTTGTGTATAAATCACCCTTAATGCCCTTTGCCCTAAAATGCAGGGAGTGGGCGGAATGTAATCGAAAGAAACTCCACGGAACGCGGAGGAACAACCTCAGAGGTCCTGGACACAGGAACACCATAAATTGAAGTCAAGTGCTGCCAATTAGTTGCTAAAATTATTTTATGATATTTTCCGACTAATTAAATGAACATTTACGTTGCGCCAAGTGGGCGGTTGGTCAGTCTGGAAAATCGATAAGGAGCAGCGGCAAGTAAGAGCATTAAAAATAAAGATACAAAAGGAAGGCACAACCCAGGCACAACCCACAAGAGCTCCCACCCTTTCTGCCCACATTTTTTTCATCAATCAAGGGAACTACAACAACAGCAGCAGCATCAGCAGCGCCCACAACAACAACCATAATCAATCATAACCAAGACAGGGAAATAAGGGGAAGCAACTCAGCTGCCCCCGCACCTGTCCGAAAAATAGAGCACGTAACAGTTTCCCATCATTATTAATTATTTATGAAATCTACGGATCCGGACCGGATACCATCCTATCCCAACCCATCCCATTCCATCCACCACCTATCGTCCAGTAGAAGTAGAAAAACGAGGCCAACGGCAGACCGTACTGCCATTAAATGATTAGCTCTCTCGGAACACCCGATGGTGTTATCCTTGATAATAACAAAATAGGAGCGGGTTAAGCTCGTTAGGTCATGACGGTAATTTGGTGAAACTATGTGCAACCGATGGACCAAACTGCTTGCGGTGGCCATTTGTTGTAACTTTTTCGTTTAGTTTCAGATTGAAAATGGATAGAATGATGTGGGATACTAGCTTTTGATGAAAGCATATATTTTTGTTTAAGAGTTATAAACAAATTAGACAAATCAATAAATATCAAGAATAATGTTGCCTCGGCGATTAAATTCCTTAAGATCTTTTCTGTGTATATATTTGTGTAGATTTTCAATTTATTTATATATATATATAAAAGGTTATGGCTTCAATTCTTATATATTTTTCCGATAATTCACATTTTTAATGTCAATATTTTCCTCTGTCTCTATTTTCCAGTGTGCCAGTGCAACGGACACGCCCGTCGCTGCCGCTTCAATCTGGAGCTGTACAAACTATCTGGCCGGGTTTCGGGAGGTGTGTGCTACAACTGCCAGCACGATACTACCGGAAGATACTGCCACTACTGCCGCGAGGGATATTATCGGGATGCCACTAAGCCGCCAAATCATCGCAAAGTCTGCAAGCGTGAGTTCAGCTTTCTCTTGTCTTCACTCTTCTGCTGATTGAATGAGAGACAACGCCATGAGGTGGCCAGTTCCAAGCAACCATATGTATATGGTATTCTGGGGTATACCCATTTCGAGTTGAAATTGTCTGGAAGAAATTCTGAAAAGAAATGAAGTTTCTTGCATTCATTGCAGTTAGTTAAATTCAACGTTCCTAAAACAGTTGAAGTTCACCCATTGCGAATTTAATTAGCTTGACTAGTACACAGGTACTTGTAATACATTATTATCCCCCGTAGTGGGTATGCTACATTTCTGCTCCTGTCACTAAATGTCCGACCTGTCAGGGTATTCCCCCAGTTCCCCGCTTTATTGATAATAAGCTGTCATCAATCAGTGGTCCCATAAGCTGTCTGCCAGACAGATAGAAAGACAGACAGCTGTGCGGAATAGATAGTTGGTTGGCTGGATAGATGGATGCATGGATGGATGGATGGTTGGATGGTTGGGGATGCGCTCTAATGAGGATGACATACCTCCCTCTTTACAGGTTGCGATTGCCATCCAGTGGGTTCGACGGGCAAGACGTGCAATCACCTGAGTGGCCAGTGTCCCTGCAAGGAGGGCGTCACCGGACTAACTTGCAACCGATGTGCCCGGGGCTACCAGCAGACCCGCTCCCACGTGGCACCCTGCATCAGTGAGTTCCAAGAAATCGAGATCGCCTTGAGTCCCTCGAATCCATGGTTTCTAATCCCCCGCTTTTCTCATTAAAATTAACAGAGGTGCCCACCAATGCGAACATGATTCAGGCCGAGAGTGCTGGCGGCGGTGGAGGAGGTGGCACTGGTGATTACAAGGATGGCGGTGGCTCCCAGGTCGAGGAGATGAAGAAGTGTAAGTACACTCAGAGAAAATGCCAGTGGTTTCGCGGACAAATATGAATTACTTATCCACAGACTGCGGCAAGTGCAAGGCGAGTCCCAAAAAGCTCAATCTCAACAAGTTTTGCATGGAAGATTATGGTGAGTTTGATATTAAAGAATACGTTATAAAAGAAAGCTATCTGTAACTTTTTTTGGTCTAATTTTACTTTTAGCCATTTTGGCCAAGGTGATTGGCCACGATCGCGCCTCCCAGGACATCAGCACGGAAAAGTTCTCGATAGAGCGACAGAACGAGATCTACAAGTACGAGATCAACATCCAGACGATCTTCAAGCGGAATCCCATGTCGGGCACTACGAGTTCCTTGCTCGGAAGGGGCAATATGATGCTGCTGGTGCCGCGCAAGAGCATCGAGTGCCAGTGTCCAAAGATAAAGCTAAACAAGTGAGTATTATCCCATCACATATATCAAAACATTTTGTTTACGGTGTATATAAGTATGTTATGAGTGGGCTGAAGGCTCAGTTCTTAAGCTAGCAACATAAATAATATTAATGAAGACCTCCTTATAACATTTTGGCACCCAATAACAGCTTTTTGATGCAAGAGATGTTGTTTTGGCATGAGTACTTATCCTTAGGGATAATATCCTTCTATATGAAACTCACTGTCCTCGGGAAATGTCTAACACGCCCTATTTCTTGAATTTCCCACCCTTTCAGATCATATCTCATCCTTGGACGTGACTCGGAGGCGGCGCCTGGTTACTTGGCCATCGGACCGAGCTCGGTGGTCCTTGAATGGAAGGACGAGTGGTCGCTTCGCATGAAGCGGTTCCAGCGGCGGGCACGCAAATGCAGTTGAATCGAACCGGAAACGGAATATGTCAGAGCGGATTTCAATTTCACACACTTGGCTAGGTATCGGTTTTTGTATAAATTGTACAGTTTACTCAAGTTTCTGACCTTCTTCGGCATCATGCTATAAATTAATCAGCCACGGCGATTTCCCAAACGGAAGTGGCCCGCAAACCCAATAGCCCGTCTATATAATCTCAATTCCTACCCAGATAATCTCCTTCCGGGGCGGTCTCTAGTCTATAAAGCGCTTTTACACAACATCAGCAAACAAACAAGCCCATCCAACAATCGGAAAACAAGCGAAAACACAACGTACATCGTATTAACCCCGCCCTTTTTATGAAACACCAAATGCTAATTACAGTTACGTGCCAATGGGTGGGCCTGTTGGCGAGTGGGCGTGGCCGCGTGTCCTTAACGATTATGTGCCGGCCATAAAAAACAGTTATAAATTGAAAATAAGTGCGAAAAAGAGCGGTAACATCGCGTGTCGCGATTCTAGACAAGCAAACAAACTGCATTTTGGGTGGCAAATGAACGGTCAATGCAACCGGATGGGGTGATGATGGACAAACAGGCTGCGTCGACACATAAGTGCAGTCATGAACCATCAACACGACTCTGGACCATCTGGCAAATACTGGGGGAACTCGGCCAAAACATGATCAGCATGTGACATTTATTTAAATCATATTCTATACATCAAATTACACTTTCGTTCTTTAAAAATCAGACGAAACTTCTTCATTTCTACTGGCTCTACATTTTTACATCAATTTATAAACGTAACACAACTTTTCCATAGGCATTCATTTAATTTTCAAATCAATAAAAACTTAGGAAACCTTAAAATGGAATCGAATGATTTTATTTTCAAACTAATCGCTGCCAAGCAACTCAAATCTTTTATGATGGAAAACCCAAGACAAAAATTAGTAATCTTTGTCATTAATAATTAGTATCAAAAATTAGGCATCATTGTCTGAGCTTTCAATGTCAATATTTTCAAAGGGCTTTAATTAAATATCTCTTAACTTTTATGTTTTGAATACCCCTCACAATGCTTCGCTCTGCCATCCAACCAAAAAATTGATTTCATTTTCCATATGTGCCAAATTTCTATTTAAATATTTACCATTTGTTCACTAGTCCAGCACTTATTTATTTTACTCTAGCAAAGAATATTTGTATTTTGTCTGTTTCTTTGGGATATATTTACACAACTTACGCAAAAGCATTGCGATTGAAAAATTTCAGTATTTTCTTCCAATTTATAACAAACATTTGTGGACGAAAGCTGCAAGGGTATTTCAATTCAGGTTTCGAGTTTCAATTGGTATCATTTCTGGTTTTCCTGCATTTCATGTCGAGCAGAAAAACGCCTCTCAAGAATTTATGCAAACAGTTTTGGCCGATAATTATGCACATGTTTATTGACTATCTGCTAGTTGATTTTTCACGCGCTTTTGCATACCAATTTGTTTGATGGATGCATCAATAAAAAAATCAAGGCGGCGAACAGCGGCAAAACACGCATTTAAAATACATTTATTTGAATTTAATTTTCAATTTGAATTATGCATGCAAATTGTGAGCGCATCAATTCCGGCTCGCTCGGTTCCAAATACAGATACAGTATATGCATCTATATCTACACAACTAAAAATCGAAGGCGTTAAGAGTGTGATTGGAGGTGTTAAGGGATCGGGGTACCGGTTGTAACTTGTTTTTGGATCATGTGTAGGCCACGCTTGAACACTTGAAACTCATCCCGGGCAGCCTCGCGGTACAGTGAAGACAGCCCATGAGGGAAATAAACAAACATCAAATATAATATTCTATTCGCTAAGTTTACACTCATTTACACTCTATTTTCAACGAACTATTGCTTTTTTGGTATGTAATAGTAAGAAATTGTACACGTTTTCATGTACTGAGTGCCCACTGTACCGCTCGATAAGTATCACAGCCAAAAGCAACAAAGAGGCAGACAACATGACGCATATAACACAAATTGAACAGCAGAAACAAACAGAAAAATTCGCCACAAGATGGAACAGTTCAAAATATAACCTGAATAATCAACATAAATTATTGCAAATTAAACATTGTAGAGGAATAAAAATCCAGATAACGTAAGAAAATGAAATGCAATAATATATTCTCATTTGATCAACATATTTAAAAACGATTTATTTCTGTCCGTGTACAGAACAAATGAACTTCGTGGGCTGCATCAAGTGATATGCATGCCCCCCCTCAATTGCAGTTACATTTTTCGATGTTGCTGCGGATTAAACATGTTTCGGGCTCAAAAATGTAACATGATATATGACAGCCAAGTGTCGAACTTGATAAATGTTTTAATGAATTTATTTTCGTGTTTATATGCTGCCAGCCATCCATGAATCGAGATCTTTAGCTGACTTTGCTTCGTTTTTCGTTCAGCTCGACGGCTGGCACGACACCTACTCTCTGGTTCTTTTGTGGCCGTCCAATTTCGATGTGTGTCCCCCCACCCATGGCTACATCCACATCCACAACCACATATAAATATCCACACAGTGCCATTCACATATTATTCAGGTCCGACCGTGACCATGATGTATGATAAATCAAAATGGGGGCAACATATGCAGGGACAGTCCAGAGTTGGACAGTTAACATGCTGCGGCATTTAAGCCGAGATTTGTGTTCGCATTCACTCTCCGCCCAGGGACGCATAATTAGCTCTGCTTCTGGCATCTGGATGTGGATCTGGATCGGGATTCGTATCTGTTTCTGTTTCTGTTTCCCTTGCTGTTACAGTTGCTGTTACTGTTTCACGCTGGCTGGGCAACGTGGCGTATGAGTCATGGACACACGTGTGCCCACCGCACACGGATAATCTTTTTGGAGACCATGTCCTGGGGCAAAATAAATGCAAAATTGTCAACTGTCAACTGAATACATTTAAACACACATTTTTATGCAGATGCTACCGCGCAAACTGTGAATATAAACAATTCACAGGGATTGGACATAAAGAGCGTTTACATTTCATCATGGTGTAAAGAACTTCGTCTGTTGTCAAAAAATTATCAGCTTTGGCTAAGAGTTTAAATTTCAAAAATCAAGCCAAATTTCAGATTGTTCTCGCAATCAAAAAACTGAACGTTTAATGATAGTAACAACAGCATTTCCCACAATTTTTGATCTTGCAAGGACTCTTTCCAACTTTGGATCAACCCCTTTCACCTGAACCTTCCAAAAATAAAACATTAAATAAATGCTAAAAAAAAGAAGGAAATGATTCAACAAAAAAAATGAAAATGAAATGAGAAATTCAATTGTGGCCTCGGTCTGGTCTCGTCGACTGCGGCCGGCTTCATGCCTTCATGCATATTTAAATGAGATTTTGCGTTAACTGAATTTTTCACCGGCATTCTGCAGATGGAAATGGGAGGGGGCGTGGCCAGTCGGATGCGTGGGCGTGCGGCCCTCAAAGAAAAAAAAAACATATTAATTTATATAATGTACGAGTACGCACAGAGATATAAAACATTTATATAGATTTAAATAAATTGGGTTCTTTTCGCCGCTTTTTATTTGTATTTTTATTTTTCGCAATTTTTGCCGTTCATTTAACTCTGAATGGGGAGGAGGCGTGGCAGCAGGCGTGTTGTCGCATATGTATTTTAAATAGGATGCAGGCCCATTAGCATATAAATTGACGCAGCGACAGTTGAGTGGATAAAGGAAAAAATAAAAATAACACTCTTAACCGAGAGGCTGAACAATGGAAAGGGGTATGGTGGCTCGTAACTGTTAACTAGCATTTGGTCAGAACAAAATAAAAATAAAACAAAAACAAGAATATACAAAATTACACGAAATTTATTGAAATGCCCACCAAACATCACCGACAAAAACACTATTCGTACCACAAGAACAACAGCCCCAAGCTGACAAATTGACTTCCGTTTCCGCTAATTGAAAAACAAAATGAAATTTTCTTCGAAAGAATGAATGAAAAGTACTTAATGAGAGAGATGCAAACATAACCAAATTAGTCATTAGTTGATATGTCAAGCCGTTTATTTATTTACACACCTTTTTTTCCTAATCTTAATTATAAATGAATACGCCTAAACGGAATATATTTAAAACAAAAGCGAAAATCGAAAATCGAAAATGAGGAGGGGAAGCAGGAGAGCTAAAATGTATTTATATGTTATATGGAACCCGAACTGGAAAGTTTTGACGATCCAATGGACTTTCTTACTTGTAGATCACTTCCCTTTTGGTTTGCATATGCATTAAGCATGGCCTACTAATCACATATCCTTCGACCACACACACAAATAAACACAATTAATTATTGAATAATGTTTTTTTTTTTGTCAGACTAATATGAATATCAAGCGTGTGTGTCCAGAACGAATTATTCATATGGTAAGCTAAAAAAAAAAGAAATACAAATGCATACATACATATAAAACATAAATATAATCAAAAAAGAAACACAAACATTTTTTTTCTTAGATTTTTTGTAAATACTCAAAAAACGTAACGAGTGAAGAAGATGAAACGCTAAGGCAAATAGAACTATATATATATATAGATATATATATTGATAAATTGATTACAATCTCGATTATTGCTAATTATTATGTTGAATCATAAATTGCACACACGTACACACACCCACACACACACTCACGAAAAGGCAGCAGAAGAAAGCAAGAGAAATTCACATTGTCTGATATTAAAGTATTGTAGTTGGTACTTATATAATATATAAATATATATATATATAAATAAATATTAAAATATGATTAATCATAATACATAAAGTATGCAATTTTTGTGGCAAAGAAAAAAAATATATCAAAGACAAGCAGATGGAGGAAAATCCAAGTTATATATATATCATTTATGTGTACTTGAAAAAGTAAAAAACCCGAAAACAAAGCAAAAAGAGCATGAAAGTTTAATCGAATTAAGTGGACAGATTGCTAATAATAATAATAAAACTAATAACGAAATCAAAACCAATTATTGTGTTTTAAATGGGACAAATAGTGTGTTTGGTATACAAAAAAAAGGTAAGAATTGTATTTATACAAAGTAATAGACGAATGAATAAAATGAAGTAACTCCCAAATAATTACACAGGCTTTTCTTTATATTCTTTACAAAATTCTATTTTAGTTGTATAATATTAAAGAGCTGCCGCAAAGTGAATATTTTTTCCAAAGGCTTAACGACTTAAATCGAATTCATAAAAAATATTGAATCAAATTATTGATAACCTTTGGCAACATCAGGCTAATGGAATCACAGGAGGTGCCCACCACGATCCCCCGACCTTTTCTCACGGCAATAAAGTCGTCTCGCCTCCTTTGGAAAGAGGGACCCATCTGGATCTTCTGCTTCCGGCACTTATTACGATGGCCCCTACTAACCCCTCACCAGCCTGAAGTGGGTGGAGTGGGGAAGTCCTTATTGATTTTGCATTTGCATAAGCAGTTTATTGTGCCAGGCAGGCGGCACACACGTTTAGCATTCGACTTTCAGCACCCAGTACACTTTTCGCCGCCGGGAAGTTCATGCCGCATAGTGCTGCATACTTTTTGGGGGCATCGCAGTTAAGGACCCCGGAAGGTATGGGAAACCTTACCACTTGTCCTTGCCTTGGCGAAATTAATTTAAAGCGCAATTTAAGTAAAATTTCCGCCCGGGGGCTGTTTCTTAGTTTTATTCGAGTGCTGCTATCATCGCCAGAACTCTGGTCCTGTGGTCCTCCGAATCCTGTGAGTCCTGTGAGCGGCAACTGAAACTAATACGCATATTTATCAAATTTCACGGCCCCGGGGTGGCTGCCACTGCTGCCTCTGATTCCGTTGCATCCGAAATCGTGCCCAAAATGTACAACATCCACTGCTCCTGTAGCTGCCCCGGAAAATGCCTTGCAGCGCTTCCAGTTTCGGCAACAAGGATTTGTGCGGGCAGTCGGAGAAGGGACGGAATGTTTCATCCTGCAGGACTTCGATGGGCGGTAGCAAGACGACCGCAATGCAAGGCGTCGGACAAAGTTTCTACCCTGGCAAACTTGACAAAGAAATAAAATGCGTCGAGTTGTAAGTGGCGCAGCACGTCTGCGGACTTGGCTCGACCATGGAGATACCGTGGGCTCACGTAGCTGGCCAAGTAAGTTCCTGTCAACAGGATAAATATCCTCTTTTTGTGGGAAAATCAAAACTACTACGACATCAAGCAATTATTCTATAAAAAAAAAAAAGAAAATAGGATTTATTTTTAAAAATATACGCTTTATGAGCTATTAGAGCTCATCAAATCTATAGAAACATGTATGAAATTAAACCATATATAGTTATATATATGACTTTTATCAAAGTGTCTTTTTAATGTGTGATTAGTAAAGTTGCTATTTTGTTGTCCCCATTAAAGTGAAGATATTAATTGTGATTTTAATTAAACAAATCTGCTGGCATACCTACAACCCAAAAATGTTATCTCCATTTTTGATTGTTTGTTTTTTTTTTTCAAGTCCAAAAATGTTGGCTGGCCTCAAGGTATCATATAACGATTGAATAATTGAATGAAGGGGACAGGGTCAGTCGGACTGGAAAAATAATAATCTGCTCGGATTCGAAATCAATACTCTCCCCTGCTGCAAAGGTATCATGCCTAAAAAAAACCGCTAAAACTTCGCCGGGGTGGTGGGTAAAGGACCAGGGCTTTGCGATGGTCCATAGGCCGGGACGGTCTGGTTGCCTTGGCAATATGCAAGGACAAAGCGGCGTCTGCCTGTGGCAGACAGACCCCAACCAACTAACACCACCTAAAAACCACCCAAAAGCCACCCACTCCCTCACGCGCTTGCACGCTTCATAAGCGCAACGAATGAATTTTAATTTGATTAAAGTGAAAAATTGAAAAATTCTCCTTTGCCAAAGCTTTTTTCGGGACTCCATTAAACGTGAAGGGGACGAAATGCGGAAGTTCTGCGAAAAAAGGGAACCCAAATTCGCCACCCTGTGGAAGCACAGATATACGGGGATTAGTTGGCCAATCAGTGGAGGCAGGCAACTGGGATTTTGTGGCCTGCTGCACAACCTCATCATCCAGACGACGTTGCCATGGCTAGAAATGCCAAATGCCGATTGACGACGTCGTTGCTCCGCAGTATCTCAGCCTTTTCCCTTCATAACCGGCGATGGGGGGAGTCCCCCGAAAGACGGCGAATGGTAACTTAGGCCGCATTAAACCTTTTTCCCTAATATTGTTGTTTTTGTTACACCAACCACCCAAGCCAACATACAGCAGACCCTCGAAAACGCTCAAAGACTTTTCCATTTGGCCCCCTAGGAGATGCTTAGCCCGGCTAAGAAGCATTTTTGCCCTGGCCTGGTCGTCTGCTGGAATTACGCCGCTTGGATTTCAAGTGCCGCCACTTGCTGTTGCAGCAAATATAACACAAAAGTTGACACAGCACCCAAAACACTTGAAGAAAACTAATAGTTTCACCCTTAAATATACAGTTGAAAAATGTTAGCAAATATTATATTGTTGGTTAATAACCAATACGAATTCATGACTAAATGCTCAATGAATTACGTTGAATGTTACGGTATTTATTTACAAAGCGTATCCCTAAGATACCCTTTTTGGATGAAGTTCGCTCCTGGGCGAAGACAAGCCCAACTGCTTCATAGTTGCAAATTGCCGGAGGCCGTAGAGACGCCAGTCAAGTAAAACAGAATTTTGCACTGAACCCTAAACGTGTTTGGGTTTGGAGTTCGAGTTCGAGTTTCTTCAGTTGATGTGGATGTGGATGCGGATGCGAAGTTAAAGCTGGAGAAAGTGGGGATCCGAGCACCGCAGAGTCCCACTGATGGCATTCACATGGGGCGCATTGTGAAGTGCAAAAAAGGCGTATTTTACAAGATTTTTATTACATATAAATGCGAGAAGTATTAAAAAAGTAAACTTTTTATAGACTTTTCATTTTCCCTCCGCACTTCCGTCGTGGGCTGCTGTTGCTCTTGGCCAAAAGGGATGAGGCTAAGTGCGGAACGAAAAAGAAGTTGTTCGCTTTTTGTCTGGGCGTCATGATGCGTGTTAAGGGAATACACACACACACACATAAGTACACACACCCACAGCCGCATTCACATACCAAAACACACACAAGGATTTTGCCATGGAAATGCTTTCACTTGGGTGCAAGGATAAATGCACTACCGCAGTTAGTTAGAAAGATCAATTGAATCTGCGATTTAGTTGCGCGCTTGGTATTAAGATATGTTCATATGGAAGTTCATAAATATAATTAATTTAAATGTACAAACAGCAAACTAAGCTAAAATATTATGGCATCATTTTCTGAATTTGAATTTAATTTAATATAAACCAACATCTATTTTATACAAGACTTTTCCCCTAAGTATGTAACACTTCTTACTGGTCACAATTGCTTGCCACATATTCCAGCATACTTTTGGGCTGGCCTTTCTCTAGATATTCTAGTTCTGGAACTACTCACCTATTAATAGCTAATTTTCCATATTTACATGGAACGAACTTTCCGAGTTGTCGAAACTCCCCAGAGATATAGCCCATTATTGCAGGTCAAAACTCCACCACGACAGCCGAATTTCGACCGCAAATCTCCGCCGCTTTTTCTCTTCAAGGGTTTTCCCCCATCTTACCCAGTCTAGGTTTAGGGTTTTTCTGCTTTTCCACTTGCTGTTGCCGTTCCTGTTATTGCAAGGACTCGAAGGACGAGGGAAATCGGAGTGGGATTTTGGGGCTGGGCATGTGGATGTCGATGCGGAGTTGCTGGCGTTGTAACTGTTGTTCGAAATGTTTTCCAGCGGCTGCGAGTTGTCGAGTTTTGCTACCGCAGACTTTTCATATTTTTCTTAACAATTCGCTCGCCACCTCCGCACTTTTTGCCACCCACGACCAGGACCACGCCCCCGACCGCGCGTACTTTTAAATTTTATTTTATTACTATAACAAGACATAAGTAGGCATAATGGGGCCCTATAAAATATTTAAAAGGAAATTGGCATAGAAGTTTCCAGCCGGAGGCGGCAGATTTTCCTTTTTTTTTTCTGGCGGTAAGGGTAAGGGGCACGGTTACAGTAACGGTTACGGCAACATTTACGGCTACGTTTCCGGGTTTCAAGTACTTTCTTTTTTGCCCCATTCAGCCGGGTACTTCGAGGATCCCGAGAGCTGGCACCTCGAGGACCTGGAGACGCGTGTCGGCCGATTAACGGGCTACTCATTGAGCGCTATTTAAGGTTAATGCACTCCAAACTGAGATTTCCATAAGGTTTCCACAAGGAAAGTGGAAAAACTGCACAGAAGCTAAATCATCATGAAGAAAATTCTGCAAATGGCAGAATAAAACACCTTTATTAATAGTAGCTAATGAAAGTGAAGTGAAAATATCGAAACTAAAATTGAGTACAATAAACTTAACAAAAGAACATTACTGTGATGTTACTATTATTGAAAATATTATATAATATATATCATAATATATATGTGAATAAATAAAATGTAATGTGTTAAACATACATTTCCATGAGAAGATAACAGGTTGTTCCTGTGTAATGGATTTTAAGTGATTCACTCTAGAAAATCTTAACTTTTCGACACTCCCACCTTGTTTTGGCCAATTTGCCCCGCCCCTTTTCACGCATTTTATACCCCTAACGCCCCGACGTCAATCATTTTCACAAACGATTTGTCAGGCAATGCCGCGATGCAAATAAGCCGAGACATTTTCCCCCACCACCCATCAAATGGTGCCCTCCTACCCAACATGGTGACTTTTTTTCATCGCCAGGATCATCGCGATTTTTTACAACTTTTCATTTTTGCGCTTGAGCTGGTTTAACAGCCGAAATTGGCGCCCTAAGCTAAACCGGATTAGGAGGATTCCCGGCTGCTGGATGCCAAGATGCCAGGATTCAGGAGCATATGTGGCTGCGCTGGCAAAGCACCCAAAATCCGTTGGGCGGTGGGGCCACTATTCAAATGAGAAGCTCACATCAAATGGCTTGGAAAATATGTTATCTCGCTTTTTATTGGCAACTCGCAGTCAAGCGTTTTTTCAGTACCCTCAAGCGCGAGTATATGATGTCCCAGTCCAGATAGGCGCCCACTATATAGCGCGGACTCTGCTCCGAATCATCATAACCAGTACGTCCGTGGAGCAGGCGAATGTTGTTGAAGGTCAGGACGTCGCCAGGACGCGTCTTGAAGGCGTGGCTATCGGCGATGGCCAGGCGAACGAAGCGGGCGTAGGACTCGTACCACGGAAGAACCTCCTCGAGCGGCACGTTGAAGTGACTGTCCCGCTGCGGCACGCTGTGGTTTATGCGCGTGTATCGCCCCTTGGCGTCCAAGCTGAGGGAATGGGAAAGGGGCATGTCATTTTGAACTCAATAAAACTACTAGTAAAATGAATATTGTCATACCAAATGACTGGTGCCCTCCAGATGTTGTGGAACTCTCGTCCATCCTCGCTGCCAATGTCGTTCCAATCGACCACTATGCGACTCAGTCGCTCGAAGTCCTCGGGATGATCGCGACGCAGGAGGTCGGCGACATGGAAGCCATCCACGAGCATATTGCTGCCACCAGGTGAATCCGTTTGGACCACGCAGTGCAGAATGTTGACGCTTGGCTTGTACTCGTAGTAGGGCAGATCCGTGTGGAGGGGCAGTGGAAGCGAAAGGTAGGCGAAGTTCTGGGCACCCGGCTTGGCCTGCACCACAAACTCCTCGCCGTAGGTGGTGCGCCGGATGAAGCCCACCCGGTCCGCCAGTCGCCGCACCACGCCCTCGTCCAGTGGAGCTCCTCGGAGCAGAGCCACCCCGTAGACGGCCAGCGCCTGGAGCCACTGCATCAGCACCGAATCCTGGGACATCACCTCATCGTAGCTGAAGTGCTGGGCAATCTCCTGGAACTCCGCACCCGACCAGTGTCTAGTCGTGGGTCTGTAGAAGTCCCGCAGGTATTCCTGCTGTTTATCGGGCTCGAAACTCCGCTCCCTTAGCCACTTCAAAGAGAACCTGCTCTCGTGTGCATCGCTCCACTTGACCAGTACTTCCTTGGATTGCTCATCTGTCTGCAGGCTGACTGGCCGGATGCGGGTATCGAAGTTATCCCAGTCCAGCTTACGCGACTTGGAGCTGCCGTGAAAGCAATCCTCGCACATGCAATTGTCCCGCAGCCAAATGCCCGGAAAAGTTAGAGGTTTGGAATTTGCCTCCGGTTGAACCTCGATACTCGATTCATTCACGATCTTGGCACTGATTTGGCGAGAAAACTGAGCTGAGTTGATGGTCTTCAGTTGACTCAGGGAACGACCCAGTAATCTCGGAACCCACATGGCGATCGACTCGGTGTGTGCCGACTGCTCGAGATTTAAATGCCGAATGAAACGCCGGAGAAAGCTAAATAGTATAATCAGCAGCTAAATCGGGTCTTTGGACTTTGCCTGCCAGCTCACCAGACCACAAGTGGGCATCCAGATGAAACAGGGGCGTAGACAATATGTTTCTATCTCAAATAATTTAATTAGAAAACTCGTTGTTTTATTTTACCAAGATTTAAATCATACATAATTGTATAACGAAATTGTTATATCATTTGTAATCACTAATATATAACAAGTATATACTTTGGATTAGGACCCCCTTTAAAAAATAGTTCTCTGCACGACCCTGGATCACAGCAAAGTGTTATCAATAAACTAGTTCCCGTGTGAGAGCGCATCTGTTAGAATTTGTTTGTTAATAAAAGCACTTAAAAAGTAGATAATCCCGAGAAGTGAAAAGAGATAAGAGGCCAACAGATAAAATGGTCCAATATAGTCCAAGAAAGTCTGCCCTAAACCTTGGTAATACCAATATCAAATACACAAAGAGACACAGTGGGTATAATTGAACAATTTTATTATAAAATTAAATCAGATTACAATTTACCTTATCAAAGTTCAACGAACTATTCCCGTTTTTTATTGATTAACCCATCGCTGAGTCTAAAATTCCTTCAATTGCAGCTCAATTCCCATTCACATGGTTAACTTCGTTTGCACAGATTGTGACACAAATTGCAAACATTTTACAGCAGTCCCTTATTCAATTTCTCTAGTTCCGAAGCAATTCAGCTAATTTAAAGTTGCAAGTCAATCTGTATCTGTATCTCAATCTGGATCTGAATAGAAGTCATAAGCATCCGTCTGAATTAGCATATTGTAGCTGAATCTTGAATGCCACCCAGCATCGATTTGCTTGACGTCATCGGCTAGAAAGTCTGTTTTCCCCCCAGCTGCTGTTTTCCGCTGCTGCGGCAAAGCGGTCAATCAATCAATCAATCAATCAATTGAATCATCTTTGTCCGCCTGCGGGTCTTTTTGGCCCATTCCCATTCCCATTCCCGAGCCTGAGCCTCAAACTCAGCTAAAAGCCTTTAAAGGGCCTTTCTCGATTCTCGTGAAAGCAATAAAAATTGCAGCACCTTCTGCGGGCAAAGCTGACCTGTTGCACAATTGAATGGGAGCAGTTGCAACTCGAAAGAGGCTCCAGTGGGAGGTACACTGTGGAAAATCCGATATATATACTACAGCATATATATTACAAACAGATATTAATGCTTGCGACTAACTGTTGTATGTCATTGTTGTCCTTTGCTAAACCCTCTCTGATTACTTTTAAGATACGTGCATTAATTTGATAAATCATTTTTGAATGTGTATTATTTATCCGAATCGATTCGTTTGTCCGCAGTTTCCGTACGTAGGATTTACTCAAACAGTGGTAAATTGTTAAAAACGATAAATGAGTTGGTTTTCGAGTGCAGGTGCAGCTGAATCGAATGGCAGCCAGTGGCCACTGGCCCACGGACACTGGACTGCGGACAGTGGACTATCCAGTGGACATCCAGGGGTCCGGCGAATGCCCAAATGTCTGCCTGCCCTGACCATTTTTAGCGCGGACAATAAATTCTTCATGCGAGGCTGCCTTCGCATTTCCAGCCGGCGGAGGCTTTTGGAAATGTTGCAGAAATTCCCAAGCCGGCGGCCATAAAAATGCGGCTCACATGTGACAACGATTTGTACTTTAGCCCCTTTTATGGCACTCGACTGCTGTTCCTCCTCCGGCGACTGTTGCATTTTAAAAAGCAACTGAGGTCCGCGAATTCGTATTCGTATACGAGTGTGTGTACCCCCCAAACACCCAAACACCCGCCTCGCTTGCCTTCTGCTCCTTCTGTTTGGCTTCACAAATCTCAAAATCGCATCAGATTATACGAGTTATGCGATGCAGCATCCAGCAACAGGCTCCCATTTTGGTCATCTGCCGTTTGTCGTCGCTTTTGTAGGTCAACGCCTCCTTTGGACCCAAAAAACCAGCGACTCAATCTCCCACTCCCACTTCCCCGGTATCCAAGCCAACCCCATCCAATCCGAGCCAGCCACCCCCCAAACCAGTGCAATTGGGTCAATTAACACTGACGACCCTTGAGGTTGCTATCGCCGGATGATGCGAGAAACGTCCTTCAGCTTTATGAGAATGAGACCCCTTCGATATGCCGATGATTATCATGTCACATGCCCTCACTTAAGGCGAATCCCGGTTCCTTGTCCGAAATGTTAACAGTTTTCATTTCATGTAATTAAGTGCTGCTGATCCAGTAGTTTTTATCTTTAAGAACGAACCCCCCGCCACCGCCAACCGGATGAAAGGAATGGAGAGCAGTGAAAGCTTTTTGGCTTTCCACGCTGCGAAAGGAAAACAATGGGGCAAGATAGTTGGGGCATGGGGCCATGTCGGATGGATTAGGATGGGTTCCGGATGGCTATGTGGATATAGATGTGGATGCGGATGGACTCGGACTAGCCGGGTGACTGGGTGGGTCCCTCTGTTTGCAAACTGTCTGGGCGAGACAACGTTGTACGTGCGGATGATGTCCGCCGGTCCGAGATCCGGCGTTTTGATACCCGTCAGCCCGACAACAGGGTATACCCTGCATAGCTGGATGTGACAGGACGAAGGCAGGGATGCCAAGTCGAAGCAGGCAGAGAGGTACGAGTATTCGTGATCCTGTTGATCTTCTGATAAATACCAATGAGCAGGTCGTTTACACATGCTTTATAATACCTTTATAATGATTAAATATATTCATTTTAAACATATTAATATTCGAAAGATATTCCCCTGATTAATAGACAAAACAGCTCTGTTAAAATGACAAAATCAATTAAGAACGGAGAGTGTGTACAGAGTATCGCATAGTCTGTCATCAGTCCAAGGAATCTTATTTCTTGTTCCTTCTGCCTTTGCTGATTGCACTTCAGTCGGGTAAGGACCAAGGACTAAGGCCCGGAGCGGACCAAAAAATGTGTTAAGAGTCTAAACACGAACGTGCCGCTCAAAGGCCACTCGTTAACAGGCGCCGGGAAAGAGGTTCGAGGTTCGAACCGGGGCATCGCCATCGCCAGCGCCATCTATCGGTATGGACAGGAGCTATTGGTAAATATTTTCACTATTTGCGACAGGCCAAGATGCACACACTCCCACATGGAGCGAGAAAAATGGAGGAAGAACCCCTGGGAGACTGACGCCCAACTGGCTTCATATATCTTCTGCGCTTCCCGTTTCCTTTTTTTTCCAGCGGAAACGAGCCTTTTTGCAGGTGGCATCTGCAACATCCTCCAAGATGGCAATGTCTGCAGCCATTTCATTTGGCTGCTTATTTTATTGCCCCTGAGCCCAGTCAGAGCAACGAGCAGACGGACAGACAGACAGGCAGACAGTTGGCAAACAAACAAACACCGGGTTAGGCCAGATTCTTCTCTATATATATGTATATATCCCATTTTCGGGGTCCAATGGAGACTTCATTACGAATGCGGCAGGGAAAAGGGAAATGCAATTCATTGCCCAAGACATTCGGACTGGCAAGTAGGATATCCATATACAACCGACTTGGCAGTCATCCGAGATCCTCGGAGGTGAACTGCACCAAGTGGTGGCGCATTCCTGAACTGCGTTGCAGGTGCCGCAGGATTTCTGGAAGTCCGGAGAGTACGGCTAAAGTGCAAAATCCATGCCAGAGACTATGACTCCAAGTTAAACACAATGAACTCGAGGAGCTCCAAAGGATTGCGGAATTCGCGTTGTCTTAAAATCAAGTGAGATGCGGCCAAGTTCGCATAATATCTGTTTTTTGTGGCTATCAAAGAATTTTACCTTTACATCGATTTTGATCAGTTAATTAGGCTAGCGAATTTACTTGGAAAGCGGGTTTTCCAAAGCATTTTCCCATTTTCTGAGATGCCCGACCTGAGCGAAGATGAAGTCAGTTTGCAGTTCAGTTTGAGTGCATGCATAAGTGTATTTATGTACGGAGCCTGCATAGTTTACACATTGTCTGCTGGAAGTCCTGACAGCCGTTGTCTCCCGAAGACGAAGAAGACGCTGTCCCTGCGAGTAGAGTGGAACATGCGACCCCCTTCGCCCCCCTAAAAAGGGACCGCCATGCTTGCCAGTCTGCTGGCTGTTATCTTGTTTTCCTTGGCTGAGCTTTCGGTAAGCCGCGTCTAAATATCCTTTTTCTGCTCTGCAATTTTTACAGCTCATTCCGGGCGGCACTCCTTGAGGAGTTGTTTGCGCATTGTTTACAGCTTTGTCCTGTCTCGAAAAAGGATAAGACGAGCGGTGTCGTTGTCGTACGAGTATATGCAGTTGCTGGAGTGGGTTGTCCGCATTGAGTCCTGCGCTTAATGCAGTCTGCAGTTTGGCCGGCAAGTGGCAGGAATACAAATCAAATTAACCTCGATGAGCCATCCGTTGAACATCCTCTTCCGGTTTTCACTTAATTAGTGGGCAATGAGGCGTGGCTGCCCAAAAGTTTCGAGACAATGCAATTGCACTTTCAGTTCGAACGGGTTCGAAATGGATTCAGTTGGATGTCAAAGTGCTGATAAGACTGCCCCGGCGGAAATTCCATATCCCTGAAACCCACCCAGTTTTTTTTTCCAAGCCGCAATTAAACACAGATGGGATATATGTATGTTACGCTCTCTGCGATTTTTCAATGGAAACTATTTCCAACTACGCTTTGCTTTGGCTCAAAATCAACAAAAAGTCCCCCCACTTTTCACTTCTTTTTTGAATGCTGGCTATAGCCACTACAGCGCTGCATGGGAAGTTGAAACGTGTTGCGGCATATATTAATTTTTATTTCCAACGCGGTCATCTACAAATTAACGTTGATGCGTCAGCTTTGCTGCACTGAGAAAAGTTTGGGAGTTTTCTAAGGAGGGGCTATTCATTTTCACCGCTTTCCTGGGCTCAAAGGGTAACTCTTAATTTAATTAGATATTGTGCGAAAGTCTACAACCTTTTTATTTTTCTCAGTGCTGCTGCTGCTTTGCTTCTTTTCAGCTTTGTTTGTTTAGCCACTGAATGATGGATCATACTCACACACACACACACTCGCTGAGGCGAAAGAGTTTCGAAAACAACTTTCCAGGGATTTCGGTTGCACTTTTCAATGAAAAACCTTGCTTCTTTCCCCGATTTTTTGTTTGTACTTCCACCCCGCAGCCTTTGTGTTTGGCATGCCTGCTCATTATTTTCACACGTAGCTTGGCACGCTCTGGAAAAACGCGCACCTCCAGCCCCACCCCCCTAGAAAATCCCCCATAACCCCTTTCCTCTAATTTTCACTCACACACACGCACAGCCCCCGTTTGTTTATATTTTAAGGTAATTTTCTGGACTGCCGCCGCATTACTTGCAACTGTTGCGCCTATTGAACCCATTCCCCTTCCTCAGAAGCAGCCCGCCCACCAAAAAACCCCCCACCCAAAGAGGCAGCCATAAAAGGTCAATGATACTTACAGTTTGAACAACTCCTGGGGCCCAGGGAACAAAGTGTTCAAGTTTCATATGGAAACTGAGTAAGTAGGAGGTGATTACGGCGATGCTGCAAACGAGGCATACAGAAATATTAGGGGGACTATCCGATACCCATTAATCGCTCGGATCGATGTTTTATGAGTTTACAATTAAAAACCGATCGAATTGAAAAGGCCACAACTTGTTAAATTCGTAGCTTAATTTTCTATCAAGTAGGAATCCTGAGCTTAATAAAATATTTATTTCCAAAAGATCTAAAAGTGATCGTTGGATTATGCTGTCATCTGCACGAGGCAGAATATTTTTTATAATTTTATTTATTTTAAATTGTAATAAAGTATACTTCCTTTGCACAGGCAGATGTGAAAGGTTGAGACCTCAAGTAGTCGAGGAGATGGAGATGGTGGTGACCGCTGCCAAAGAAGGATGCTGTAAATGTGGTCAAGCTGCATGAAATTGAAATGGTCAAGCCATAAACCTGGCCATTTGTACTCCAGTTCTGTTATGAGTAGAAGTGAAAAAACAATAAAAACCGAAGGAACCCAAGGAGCTCCAAACGGAGACCCAAACGAGGGGCCAAGGAAACGGACAAATGTAATAGAAAATTGCCGCAAAATATGAAATGTGAATTGCGTGGGGTTTGCGCCAGCTAGAAATATAACGGAAATGGTTCTCGTACCCTTTTCTGTCCTTTACGAGGGTCCTTAAGTGGGCAAACTACAAGTGGGCTGACTTACTCACGTCGCCTCTGGGATGCGTGCGATCTTCCGGAGAACCATAAATGCCAACTGAATTGAAGTAACAAAGTGCTTCTCCGCCGCAAATATGAAGATAAGCCAGTCTGAAATATGATACGGAATAACAAATGACTTGGGGCACGTTTGCTATCGTTAAGCTCGAGAAGGAAAATCAATTTTCATTTGGGTTTTGTCCTTGTCTATTTGATATTTAGTTAACATAGCTCCTAACTCTTGATACTAGTGTTTTGATTCAGCCTGCAACCCTTTGAACTACGTCTGAACCATGGCCTAAACAATAGGTCTAAATCCCTCAGGCGAATTACTGATTTGTTCAAATGCTTTAATTAAGTATTTCAACCTTAAACGCATCAGGAGTGCTGCTCACACCAGTCGCTCATTAACAATGTATTAAATAATGAAATAAAGCGATTATGATAATAATTTCAGCGCAATTAATGATGGCAGGCAGCGGCAAAAAAGTTTCCCCAATAATTACCAACAATTAAAATTGATTTATGAAAAAAAGGAAGCGCCGGATTGCGACTGGAATTCAATTAAAAGAAGTGGTAGCCACTGACTGGTATCCTATAGGAGCCGAACATTCGCACAAGCAATTGTCCAAAGGCCAATCGATTAATAAGAAAATGTGCAGGACTAACGGCCCTGAAATATGGGCCAATAAAGGATGAGCCAACCACTTTCGAGGATCGCACATACATGCATATGTATGTGTATGTGGCATGGCGTTATGTCTGCCGTCATGCAATTACGTTGCCCGGTGTCCGCTGATGCCTAACATGAATGCCCATGCCCAAGGATAATTAACGAACTTACACACACGCACACACGGCAGGACGATGGATAAATGCTTTTATTTAACAAATTAATTGGCGCAAAGAACGGTGAAAGCACACGGACAGGTACACCACAAAGAAAATTATATAAAATGAAATGTCACATACAAATGGATAATTTCCCATTTTCAAATTTTGGGTCGAAGTTTCTTTAAAACTTATTCGAGAGTCAAAATCCTACAATAGATGTTCTGAAAATGCCAAATCAAAGCTTTGCAAAACGTTTTCGAAAATGATTCCCAACTTCCTTCGAATTAACAACCTTTTTTCCCAGTGTCCGAGCGACAGAGATGGACATCTTGAAATGTTTCTGAGTCCTTCCCCTTCGCCCACCCTTTTGCTGGACATACAATTACTTACACATTGTTGAACCTCTTGCAAAACAATTTTTTGCCGCTGCTGCCGTGCGATTTCCGGAGCTCCAGAATGTAATTAATAAACGCATTAAAAACGCATGCAAGTGAGCAACCGAACAGGACGTGGCCAGCACATGGACACGGATTGCGGCCCAGTACCAAGTACTGAAACTCTGAAGGTCTGAACTTCTGAACCCGAATCCGAACCAGATACCTGGCTGCCAGAGAGCCTGGAGTTCAGGCCGAGCTGGAGCCACCCAGGCTGCCCAGGCGATTGGAATGAAAAGCAATTAATCAGCTGCCGGCCACCGACCACCATCGACTGGCAAACTCTGGTCAATGGCCTATGAAATGGGGCAGCCAGGACTCAGGTTTGGATATCGCACTGGGCCTGGGGGTGAAACCAACCCCCCAGAGCAACCCCCGTGGAGTTGTTTCAATATTTGTTCTATTAAACACCAGACCCGCACCCTGACACCTCAGAAAACCAAAACCAAAAAAAAACGAAACATAATAGAACAATAAAAAAGCGATGAGCAGAGGATGAGTGGCTGAGCCACAAGGAGAACATAAGATAATAGACAATTTTTATATTACAGATTTTATGGTGGCGTCAAAATATGAATCGTTATATTTCAGCCAGGGGGTTCAGATGCCCAAAAGGCAATTGCCAACTGCAGAGGGGCATAATGAACTCGTAATGAAGTTGGCAAAAAAAAACAGGATAAGTATATGGGGTAGGACATTCGAAAAGCGTTACATATCCAAATTGTGACTATGTTTAGTTCCATTTAAGGATAATCCCCACCGTATCGGTATTTTTATATTTTATATATTATTAAAGCAACTGTAAAATATATTAAAATTAGTCCCTGTGCACTCAATTGCACGACTAATTCCATTTTCAATACAGCACACGAAACTTGAAGATACAAATATTCCCAAGTTGACTCGTATTTCTAAGCGTTTAAATAAATCTGCTGGTCTCGCCTACTTCTTGAGCTCCAGATGCTTATTTATGGGCCGGGAACAATATATCGCAGATGAGTGGGAGGATGACAAATCACGGCCAGGAGCAGGATGATACTGGTACCGCGATTCTCTGCAGGCAATGTAATCACATTTATTCGCGACACTCGAGACGCTCTAGGAGTCTGATAGCTCCACACCCACTTTTCTCCCCCGCTGCGAGCCACAATTATTGTCTTGTAACGCACACGCCCTCCACAGAAGACAAAGAATACAAAAAAAAAAAGCAAATATCTATGTAGAAAAAATATAAAGAATAGAACGAGCAGCCACATTTGCCCCCCCCAACAAACACTTTATACAAATCGCTACCCCAAAGCCACAGAGCCCCTGGTTTCTTCAGGGGGGGTTGGTTTGCTCACCAAGCCAGACAGGCGGCGGCTGAGTGATGGCATTTTCTCCTTATCATTTTTACGTTTTTGTGATAATTCATGTTTATAAATTGTTTATGTATTTCATTTGCCATTACATTGCAGAAATTCTCTACGAAGGCGATAAAAAATTCATGGGGCTGGAGCCAAGACAAACCGAATTGCGAATTGGATTACACGGGCCAGCAAAACAACGGCAAGCCAACGTGTCACGAGGCACAAAGAAAAAAAAAAGGAGGCGAACAAATCCAATAAAATCAAAATCATTGTCAAGTCATCTAAGTGAGTCCTAATCCTCGATGGGAGCCGGATCAGCAGGAGCAGCATCAGGCTTTAAGGCCCCTAAATCCATTTAAGAGCCACTCCCAAGGAACTAATCGAAGTTTGAACTTTCGAAACTCAATTTGCTCGATTTCTCGATGATTTACAGAGACACTACTACCGGCACTCCACGCTTTCACAACCCATCAACACCATCGGTTTTCAATCAAACTTTGCATATCCCATCAATCAACACCAAATCACACATCAAAGCCGCTTGCGTTCTTAAAAAAAGTGACGTTGCCAAAGAGCAAAGGAGCCGGAGCCTCTCATATCCACCTTATGCTCCGCACTCCTGATCCCCATTTGGAAATCCCATTCGAATGCGAGAAGCCCCACTCTCCAATGGGCCCAGTGTCCCATAGAGAATGGCTCCATGGAAGCGCAACAAATTAGGCTAAACACCGACAAGCCCCCCTTTCTTCCCTTTCCCCACCACCGCCACTTCATCCCACCTACACACCCACACATCCAACATACCATTGTGATGCGACTTTGTGTGGATGCTGATTTTGATGCCGACGCAGCGAGATTTCCAGTGGCAGACCGAGCAGCAGCAGCAGCAACAGAAACAGAATCAGAAACAGGAACACAAATGTGAGTCAACGCACACGTATTCCCCGGCGTGCACTGCGAGAAAGTGGGGGGTATTCAATATACATTGTGTAATTTAAGCATATTTAATCTAATTTCGGTGCGATACAGCTAATTAATCAATCATATCATACCAATAATTAATATATTGATCAATAAGAAGTGAAATACATTCAATTCCAAGCAATTATTTACCTATTTTTAAGCTAATTAGCTTCTATACTGCTACTAATTGCTAGCATTTGAGTTTGTTAACTAATTCTGTCTTCCTGAAGACCTTTTTTGCAGTGCATAACATTGCGAGCGGAAGCTTCAATGATCACGTACATTCAGGCACTCAAAGATGCATCCAATCAATAAACAATCTACGGCCCCTTCGATAGTGATTTTTTCGTAGTGTATGCAAAAGGCAATAGCGCCAAAGAGAACCATAGACATAAATCATACATAAGTCTAAGTAATTGTGTGTTGTGCCGTGGAGTGTGTGTGCGTGTGTGTGAGTGGCACAATCGAGTGGTGAAGTTTTCACTGGATGGCCTGCTGCTGCTGAATGCTCCTCCGGAACCCCTTAACCATTTCCCCGCCCGACTTGTGCCATATTCCCGGCATTATATAGTACTACTATGTATGGTTATTCCCGTGCTGACGCAGCGGCGTCAGTCGAAGTTCGCAAACACTCTGACTGCGCATATCCGCAGCAAATTAAAATTTCATTAAGAGCAACAAAAGCGGATGCATGATTGGTGGACTGCTAAACGACCAGATGCTCCACCTCCGCTCCGGATCAACTATTTTCGGAGCTCTTCGACGGTCGAGGAGTCGCAGCTGTCATAAAACCCCTAAGCCAACAGCTTTTAACCCTTCTCATGGCCTACATGCTGCCCACATCCATCTACGAGTATTCATTGTCTGCTAAATTGCAACATTTTCGAGTAGAGTGGGGCACAAACGTCCGGGGTTCCGAAAATATCTATATTAGTTGCTAATATGATCGGCAAGAAACAAGCCCTAATCTTTGATGATTTTACGTTGAGGAACTGGATTATCTTTTTATCTTTACCACACTGCAAAAATAACAGATCATGCAGCTTAGTTGCTCAAAGAAGAGGGAGTGGGGCAAGGGCTGAAACACACACCCACTTGTGGCGTGAACTCGTGGTACATTAATTAAACAGGCTGTCATGATTAAGTAATAGTTGTGCCCCGTGCTTAGCACTGCGCCGGATTAAGTGGAGCGGCGAGAGAGGTCGGAGGGGCGAGGCGGGAAAGGCCACAGCAGCTGCAGTAAAAGGAATGCTGCAAAACATCGCACAGTGAATTGTGCCACTTGAAGGATCATACAAATGGTACAATTATGATGTGCTTCATGGTATTACATATAACTAACATTTTATCCATGTTTGTTTCAATCAGTGATGATGGATTTATAAAGGAACTATTACTTAAAACAAATTAAAAACCAACCTAACTCTTAAGCAGGTATAAATAATAATAATGATTTTAATTGATCAGTGAAGGGGTGAACTTCATATAAACTAAAAGCAATCTGTTCTCTTTTCCTGAAATAAATGCAACACTATTAAAGATAAACAAAACCAAGCGATCTAATCATATTGTTACAGGTGATGCAGTTGTGTCATCTGAAGCAGCTTCACTTCGACTAATTACTGTCTGTCGCTCCATTTGACGCCATCCATTGCACTTAGCCAGCGACACCTGTACGGCAGAGAGGACATACAGCCACCAGCACCCACACACTTACACTCACACTCACACATCGCATAAAGAGGACACTAACAAAGTCTTTTGTTTTGCTTTGAAGACTTTGCTGGTGCGAGTGTGTTAATATGTATACGTATAAGAACACGAGCGACAGGCAGGCTCGGCTAACAAACACTCACGCACACACACACACACACGTGCTGTGCAAACATATCTAATTAGTGTCAACTATTAACATAAAGAGTGCACTTCACATAAGAACTTGAGACGACAACGGCAAAACACCGCAGCAGTGGAAGCAACAACAACAGGATGACGACAACGATGAGCTGCTGGCCATAAACTAACTCTCGACTTGAAGTTGACTAAGCTTTCACAGCATCAACAATGCCAGCTGAAGGATGTGGGCTGGCTGAAGGATGTGTGGTGTGCTGCGGGGATAGCGTGTCCTTAATGTTAAACACTAAAAATACAACAGCGTCGTCGTCGTTGGAGAAAGTGAGGCGGCAACATAATATGCGTGCATTATCAGCGCTCATCAAGTGGCAAATGAAGTTACGGAATGCAGGTCCTTTGAGCCTTAAGTATCATTGCGGCAGTCACGAGATGGGAGCCCGGCTGCCGGCTCCTTTGGCCACATCCTCGGACATTTCCGGCAACAGGAAATCGCCCACATGGCTAACACGCACTGGACGCTGGGCGAAAAACACTGGGCCACATGGCCAGAACCAGCTGAACAACAATAAAGCTTAAAATCACATTTAAATAGCTTTACCATTCGATGGAGCAGGAGCATTGGTAAAAAAGATATAAACTATTAGCAGCGACAGCATGTCCTTGCAAAAAGTATATTGCATACCCAAAGGCGTTGCGTGAGTTTTTACAATCCCTTTCATGCATTTGTTCCTTAAATTCTTTACTTCAAATGCACTTTAATTTGACTCACTGGCCAATTAAACAAACTGTGTTTAATTGAATTCTTTTAAATGTATCTTAAATTTGCTGGAATTGGTGCCTATATTTTATTTTATTTATGGGATTGGGGAATATGTACTACTACTACTAAAACTGAGCACGATTTTTTTTGCTGGTGCCCGGCATTGGCCAAATTTACAACAATTTACACCAGCTCTCTAAAAGATCTTTCGGCACAACTTGAACTATGGACTGATTCTCGAGGGGATGAGGGATGGGGTTAGGGTTTAAGTGGTCGACAGCTTGGGCGACGAAAACTATGCAAAAATTATGTGAGCGAAAAACTCGAAAAGGGGTGAAACTCTTTAATACAGTCATAAATTTGGCGCCTGCCAAAAGTGGCCAGCTGAAGGGCTTAAAGGGTCGGAAGGAGGGGGGAGGGGTTGAAGCTGAGTTGCCGAAACTTCTGGCTGCAACTATTTAAAAGCCATAAAAGCCGAGAGCTGTTGCCAAACGGATGTGCCAGCCGGATGCAGTTGATAGGCATGAGTTACACACCAGAGAACTGCAGCCCGCCACTCGCACTCTACGTCCACCCGATAAACACTCGGTACTCTAGGCACCCCGTTTTTTTTGACACCCTACTTGCGGCAACACAAAATACTCGAGTGTTTTACCGACGTTGTGTTTTTGTTACGAGTAAAAAAACCACCCGAGGCCTGCTGCGCAAGAGCCGTTTGGGTGAGTGGACGCACAGTCAACGATCGTCCGCACGTCATTTTTTGTATGCGGGCTGCAGTTCTCTGGTCATTTTTTGTACGCCTAAAATTTGTATGGGAGGAAGCGTGACGGGTATAAGAAATGAAGGGTAAAAGGGAATACCCAAGAAAAATTTCGTGCTCACGTCTTTGATGGACTCAAAGGGTGCCACCCGTTTCGAATCATTCCGTTATTTATTTTTCACACGTCGCTACCTGAATACTCTAATGACAAATATTCTTATATAAAGTAATTTTTGAAATGAATTTTGTGACATTATGTACTATTATTTTTACTATAATCTATATTTAAATAATAATAACGTTATTAATATATATAATATATAATAATATATAATATAATATATATATATATATATTATATTAATAATATATAATATAATAAAATATTATATAATATATATAATTAATAATAATAATAATAATAATATATAATAATAAGATGAAGGGCATTTTACAAAGTATTCGACAAAGTCTAGAGCCACGCCGAAAGAATAGTGTGTAAACGTATGGAGTGTAAAACGCATGGAGTTACGCATCTTGTCTGTGACTCGATTACCTACGAGACCACTCGAGTATTTTTGGAAACACCCGAGTATTTTTGGAAACACCCATGTGTTTAACGGTATACCCACAAGTGTTTTTCTCACTCATCCCTTTTTAGGCAGTGTGTGATCGGCACCCGCGACGCGGAGCACCGTATTGATTCGGGTGCGCGCACAACGGGGTGTCTTGTCTACATGTTCAGATTTATACTGTGTGTTTGTAAGTACCCGCGATGTGCGTGGCGGGTAGCACCCGCACACAAAATTGTAGGGTGTGAGTCGAGTGGTAAAAAAGTGCCACCCTTGCAGTTCTCTGTTACACACACCAAAGACCAGCGACAGGACACTACAGGATATACCGGCCAGGATCACACCCCAAACACACACATGTGCCAGACAAAACAGTGAAAAAATAAAGTGTAAAGTATATTCAATTTAAATATTATAATAATTAAAACATAATTATGTGCCTAAATGATAGCATCTGTTTAGTTAAACGACTAGCAAGGCAATATGTCCAATGAAAGTGCTTGAGCTCACTGGATTTTCTCTGTGTGTACGTCCAGAGGCCAAGACACTTTCCGACACATTTGGGCAGCACAAAAGGCATGCCGCAAACAATGGCTTGGCAAAGGGGTAATGGGGTAAGCGGGGCAAAGGAGAGGAGGGGTAAAGAGTAAATGGGGTCGAGGCCGATCGGAGGGGAGGTGAGGTGAGATCGCAGCGGGCCAGGACCGCCCAAAAAGTGTTTCCAAAGCTACAAGGGATTTGGCTGCGGAGCGCACTAATTGCAACTCTTGTAAATCGACAAGGACAACCCACGCACATACTGCCACTCTCACACACACACACATACGCACTCACACTCGCTCATTGGGGACACGCACACAAAGTCGTAATGACACGACGGCAAGGACAAGCTGCAAACGATGCCGACAAACGACCAAACGACAACTAAAAACAGGAATTAGTTGAAGATAATTTGCACTGCGACTATTGCATACCCTTGCTATCAAGAAAACAGGTTATTAATCCTAATTTGTTGTGCATTTTTAAAACATTCGGGTTCTGTTTGAGGTGAATTGTATATAATATATGTATGTATATTTAAAACAAGTCCGAAGAAACTATGCTCTTCAAAGTACGCAGTGAAATTTATAAGACCATATAGTATCATATCTTCAGCCACGTAATAGATCATTTCAAAAGCTGGCAACTGCGATCTACTGCATAAATCGCCTTAAATAGTTGTGATACCCAGTTGACCATCGCCTTCTAGACCCACTTCCCTCACTTTCTCCGCTTTCCCCGCCCCTCCGCCTCACTTTCTCCCGCCCCTTTGCTGGCGAAAGTCACTCTGGCAGGATGCTAGGACAACGAGGGCGAATACATGCATATATCCTGTGTAAAACTTCAAGTAGTGCTTAATAGTTAGTTAAGTCGAGTTGAATGCGTTTTTCGACAAGGGGCTGCGGGTGTGGGCGTGGCATCTGTGGGGTGGTGACATAGATGTAGAAGGCAATGCATTCTCCGCCTGCTTTTGAATATTGAGTGAAATATTGCTAAGCTGCCAGGGCGTAGGGGCGCCGGGGGCTGGGCAGAGGGGAAAGGGGTTTCTCGGAAAGTACTTTGCTGGCGCTGCAAGTGTCGCCTGTAATTTATTTACATTGCAATTAGTTCTCAGCTCCGTAAAAGATTATAAACTTGCGCCATCTCTTTCTGGCAGCCCAGCTGGCTGTCTCTTTCCGTGTGCAAAATGCACAAGCACGAGGGAAACAATGGGGAAGAAACTGAAACTTATGCGCTTAACAAATTGACAAATGCATAAAGTCTTCAGTCGAAAGTTTTTCCCATCTTAAGTGCATCTGGAAAATGGCAAAGGAAATTCGGAAAAGCGAAAGGGACAGGTCAGGAAATTGCCAATTGAGAGCGGGAATTATGATGTCATTTACAGATAGACAGCCCGGCTGATAAACGTCCGCATGATTGATCGATTGCACACCACAAGCACTTCAGTTCCACAGTCGAAAGTATTTCAATGCCAACGGCTGGAAACCCAAAGATTTATAGATTTTCATATCGGTCTGTGATGGGGATACATTTTCGAGGATATCATGGTAAATGTAGAAGGGCTTTGGACCTGCAAAGAACTTTATGGATTCATTATTCAACTTCATCTTCGATAAGAAATGTATGTCTTATGCAATAACTGAAAACCCTTTAACAATCTTAATACTTATAAACAACGTTCTGATTCTTGTAATGGCATTCCTTTTCGTTGCTTCTGCCGAAGTGCAAAACTTAATTGAATTAAAGTTCGCATTTTATCCACTGGAACATTCTCGATTTCCTTGGCCTTTGGTGGCCACGATAACTTTGGTAATCTGCTGGCTAAGTCTGGGAATCGGTTTTCCCAAGCCACGCCCAATCGAATAATCGAACAGTCTCGCTGTGAATAAGGAAAAGTGTGCGCTTTGCTGCTTTTCGCAGCTACTTGCAACTTGCACAATGGGAGTATAAATAAATAAATAGAAACCACTTTTCGCGCCCCGTCCGGAAATGGCAAACAAAAAGATGCAATTGTTGGTGGCAGTGGGCGGTGGGTGGTGACTGGTGTATTTTGACCAATCTGAAAGACACTGGGAAAGCGAAATCAAAGAGGAAAAGCACTTTAAAGAAGGCGAACCAAAAAAAGGGAAATAAAGTGGGGAGAAAGGGTAATGGGAGTGTTGTCAGTTTGGCGCAATGTTCATTTTTCTTTTCCTCCCCCCGCTTCTCACCGATTTTCACCGCTTTTTCCGCCTTTTCCGACGTTTCCGCTTCTTCTTCTGCGTCTGCTTGTGCTTCTTCTTCTTTCTCTGTTCTTTGTGCAGCGGACTTGAAGCGGAAACGGAAGTGCCACGTCTTGAGATGGCGGCTCCTTCTGGTCCGCAACTCCACTGACTGACTGACTGGCTGCCTGATTGAGTGATTGACTGGTCTGCTCTGTAGTTGCCAACTCGCCAAGCGGAGTTCATCTTCGTTTTGCTTAAAACTTAAATTTGTTTCACCTTCACCGAATTCTCTGCCTCCTCCGCCGATTTTTGCCACCAAAGGATTGGCCATCACTTAATGAAGTCGTTAAGCGGTTTGGCTTTCGCCCCAAAACGGGGCGTGGTCGGGAGGCGCCTTTTTGGCTTTTAATAGCTTTTGGCTCAACTTCTTTTTATACCTCGCCGCTTCATCCGCTCTCTCTTTTCCATTTTATCGGACTTTCTGTCCAAACCGAAGACTTATTACTTAATGATGATGCGGCAGCCATCGAAGTTAAAACCGCTGCACTGAGAATGAACCTAAATATATACAAGGATGAGATACGTTTTGCACCTTACATATATAATAATTAAGATTTATTTACCTTACTTAAAAATTACCTTCTTTTAAATTGCAAACATTTAGTTACAAATTACAGGCTTGTAGGATTTTCGATTGCTCATATTGTAAATAGTTCAGTTTATATTCCTTAGTGAACCAGATATTTAGTAAATTTAAGTGTTATTTTTTCGAGTGTACATCAGCATACCATTTGTTGCCGCTTCATTAGGCGCGGCCCTTGAAGACAAAAGACGGATTCGTGTGGGGCGTCAAGGCTCATTGTAAATGGCCTTTAATTGTGAGGCGATAAAGTGTTTTATTTTTCAGTATAAGCTCTTTCCGAAGGAAAATCATCGCAGTCAAGTGTAACCAGGCGATTCAAAGTGCTTTGCGATGATTAAAATTATTTAAGCCATAACCAAATGGCATATTAATACACTTTTAATTGAAATTATCGAAAGTACCTTAGTATAACATTCAATTACCTAATCTTCTGATCAAAAGCTATATTTTCCATTTGCACCGTTGTCAAATTGACCAATTTTAATATGTTATAACAAAGGATAGAGATTCCTGTTTGTTTTCGCTTAGTTATTATAATTTAAATTTTTTGGGCTGCCAGCCAAGACACCCGTGCAAGCGGATCGAATGCAGAGGAGGATGGCATAAGGTTTGCATAATCTCCATCAACGTCAATTACCCAAACCAGTGTTAGGGGGGAAAATACGCCCAAAGGAGAGTTTACCCAACACGCAGAATTGGCATTTGCAGGCTTATGGGCGCGCCCATTTGGGGGCATGGCTGGGGGAAGGGTAAGCGGCTTAGTTTTGCCGCAGTGCAAAAGTCGAAATGTAAAATGTAAAAAAATATATAGACAACAAAATAATGGTGTAAAACCATCAGACGGTAACAGGAACACAATAGCCTTAATCGCAATGCAGGATACTAACTTTTTAAGCAATTATAAAACAATCTAAAACAAATACTAGGTTTTTATTGCTACGCTTCTCAATGGAGCTCTGATATATATTTTTGGCTTTGTTTTCAATGACGTACCCAATTGCGCATTGCAAATTGTTAATTAACCTTTATTTAACAGCTTTCGCACAGGTGTACATAAAGCATTTGCCGAAGGTTAAGTGTGTGTGTTTTTGGTCCCCAGCGAGTTGAGCAATCGGCGCCTAGACGGTTTGGAGACAAAGGCCATCTGGCCGACGTCATCAACGTCAACATCCACAAAACACCATCTGATTCATCATCAACATCATGGGGCAACTGGACTTCAGTGCTCGGTACAATTTAAAATGTGAAACACGTCTAATCCTTTGAGAGCTGTCACAGTAAACGTGAATGCTCCTCCTTTCCCTTTCCTTTCCATCCAACTCCATTTCCCCTGGACATTTTCCATGGCCAGTGGTCAGACATTTATGAAAAATGATTATAAATGCACAAAGCATGCGACCAGACAAGAAATGGCAAAGGTAGATACACCATTTTTCCCGGCAGGAACAGGATAGATAGGATAGTCCTGTTCAGCAATTTCAATGGTAGCTGCACAAAAGTATGCTACGAAAAGGCGGCCAGCAATTATAAATTCAATGGTCAGTGCAAAGGACTTGTAAGGAAGGGCATAATGAAGTGTTGAACAAAAATAAAGGTAATTTGTGGCAAACTATATGTCTAAAAGTTGGCTTAAGAACAAATAAATTCACATATTTCTATATTTAAAAAATAAAACCAAAAAAGTAATCGGGAAGCTCGAAAGATTTTAATTTCGTTTGAATCCCCCAGCAAATGCCATGTCCTGTCCCTCGAATCCCACTCAGCTGGTTCAACTAACCGATTCACCAAGTGTCTGCAAAACGGTGACGAAGCGTGAGGCTGTGGATCCTTTTTCGGATTTTGCAGGGTTTTGGCGAGTGGCAAAAGCTGAGTGGTAAAGTTCCGACATCAGCCGCAGACCGCAAAATGCAAGCGCTGCTAATGAGTGGCCGGCTGGGCGCTGAAACTGGGATGCAGGTACTGCTCCGGCTCCTCTGACTCCTGCAGCTCCTGCTGCTTCTGCACTAATTGAAACAATGCCGGACACCTTGGCAGGGAAAATAGCCAGGCAAAAGCCAACAAAGGCAGACGGAAAGTGGTCATCGGTAGTCGGGAGTCGTCATTTGATGAGCTCCCGACTTGGCCAACACTTCACCCCGATTTCCGATTTCCCTATCCCGTTCCCAAATCGCATCCCACCTTCTTTTTGAGCCAGTTGCCATTCAAATAAAGGAGGCAGCTGGCAGCAAGTGTTTGCCAAAGCAATGAAATGGCCAACAGACAGTAGAAAATGGCAGCTCACAAAGAGAACGTAACAATGGACAACGGGATGTGCACACTCAGAGAAAGAAAAAATACACATATATAATATAATATATTTCTAGAAATATTTGAAAAATCCTAATAAATCCCAATTAATTAAATTTATCCCAGAAAAAAAATTGGCAAAGATTTAAAAAAACCTAAAATTCCTAAACTTGAATGCAAATCGATTGGGATTTAAACAACGAACTCAGCGAGGTATGACATTCCTTATTTGGGTCATTATTTTCAATGTTTTGATCAAAATAGCGATTATTTTTTTCACAAAAAATCTGGAAAACTATTTTTGGCAAAAAGCTCAATTTTCATGTTGGCTTTTTTGGCTATAACTTGATTAAAAATGGTCTCACAGCAAAAAGAATTACCATTTTATACTCCTTATAACCAATACTAACCACCCCTTTCACTTTTAAACGGATTTTGTAAAATAAATTTTTGGCCAAATTTTCGCATTTTTTGTAAGGGGTACCATCAACAAAATTTGCGAAAAAAGGTAAAAAATTAAAGTGTTCAAATTGGGATGACATTCGATTGCGTATTTAATTACGAACATAATGAGATATTATATTCCATATTCAGACGCATATATCTATAGTTATGAACAAAAACGGCTTATTTTCCAGCGGAAAATGAAGGAAAATGTTTTGGTAAAACAAAAACATGATTGGCTTTTCAGCTGCTAATCGAAACTATCAATTCCCATCACTTAATGCGCACATGCTAAACTTAATTTAATTATTATTAATAATATTTATATCTTGAAGAAAAGGTTAAAGTCTAGAACCAATTGTAAATGACCAATTAAATGTCCATATGTACGATATGAACAACCAACGATCAGTTGGTTTTCAGTATACACCTGTTACTGATTATGATCACTTGGTACCAAAAATCCAAAAATCTAACAAATTCGGCACAAAAACGCGTATTTTGTTTGATTTTTCGGCTTAAATTACCAGGCGAACAGGAATTCCAGAAGGTGACCAACGATCAGTTGGTTTTCAGTATACACCTGTTACTGATTATGATCACTTGATACCAAAAATCCAAAAATCTAACAAATTCGGCACAAAAACGCGTATTTTGTAATGCAAATTGTTTGATTTTTCGGTTTAAATTACCAGGCGAACAGGAATTCCAGAAGGTGACCAACGATCAGTTGGTTTTCAGTATACACCTGTTACTGATTATGATCACTTGGTACCAAAAATCCAAAAATCTAACAAATTCGGCACAAAAACGCGTATTTTGTTTGATTTTTCGGCTTAAATTACCAGGCGAACAGGAATTCCAGAAGGTGACCAAAGATCAGTTGGTTTTCAGTATACACCTGTTACTGATTATGATCACTTGGTACCAAAAATCCAAAAATCTAACAAATTCGGCACAAAAACGCGTATTTTGTAATGCAAATTGTTTGATTTTTCGGTTTAAATTACCAGGCGAACAGGAATTCCAGAAGGTGACCAAAGATCAGTTGGTTTTCAGTATACACCTGTTACTGATTATGATCACTTGGTACCAAAAATCCAAAAATCTAACAAATTCGGCACAAAAACGCGTATTTTGTAATGCAAATTGTTCGATTTTTCGGCTTAAATTACCAGGCGAACAGGAATTCCAGAAGGTGACCAACGATCAGTTGGTTTTCAGTATACACCTGTTACTGATTATGATCACTTGGTACCAAAAATCCAAAAATCTAACAAATTCGGCACAAAAACGCGTATTTTGTAATGCAAATTGTTTGATTTTTCGGTTTAAATTACCAGGCGAACAGGAATTCCAGAAGGTGACCAACGATCAGTTGGTTTTCAGTATACACCTGTTACTGATTATGATCACTTGGTACCAAAAATCCAAAAATCTAACAAATTCGGCACAAAAACGCGTATTTTGTAATGCAAATTGTTTGATTTTTCGGTTTAAATTACCAGGCGAACAGGAATTCCAGAAGGTGACCAAAGATCAGTTGGTTTTCAGTATACACCTGTTACTGATTATGATCACTTGGTACCAAAAATCCAAAAATCTAACAAATTCGGCACAAAAACGCGTATTTTGTTTGATTTTTCGGCTTAAATTACCAGGCGAACAGGAATTCCAGAAGGTGACCAAAGATCAGTTGGTTTTCAGTATACACCTGTTACTGATTATGATCACTTGGTACCAAAAATCCAAAAATCTAACAAATTCGGCACAAAAACGCGTATTTTGTAATGCAAATTGTTTGATTTTTCGGTTTAAATTACCAGGCGAACAGGAATTCCAGAAGGTGACCAACGATCAGTTGGTTTTCAGTATACACCTGTTACTGATTATGATCACTTGGTACCAAAAATCCAAAAATCTAACAAATTCGGCACAAAAACGCGTATTTTGTAATGCAAATTGTTTGATTTTTCGGTTTAAATTACCAGGCGAACAGGAATTCCAGAAGGTGACCAACGATCAGTTGGTTTTCAGTATACACCTGTTACTGATTATGATCACTTGGTACCAAAAATCCAAAAATCTAACAAATTCGGCACAAAAACGCGTATTTTGTAATGCAAATTGTTTGATTTTTCGGTTTAAATTACCAGGCGAACAGGAATTCCAGAAGGTGACCAACGATCAGTTGGTTTTCAGTATACACCTGTTACTGATTATGATCACTTGGTACCAAAAATCCAAAAATCTAACAAATTCGGCACAAAAACGCGTATTTTGTAATGCAAATTGTTTGATTTTTCGGTTTAAATTACCAGGCGAACAGGAATTCCAGAAGGTGACCAACGATCAGTTGGTTTTCAGTATACACCTGTTACTGATTATGATCACTTGGTACCATCATTAAAATTTGCGAAAAATGGCAAAAAAATAGAATTTCCGTTTCCGAACACAGGTCGATAGGGAATTTTATTACGAATTCAACGAGGTATGGCATTTCACTTTTGGACAACTATTTTTAATGCTATTGAGAAAATACAGATTCTTTTTTACCAAAAATAAACAAAATATAAATTGCCAAAAATCTGATATTTACAAACGGGGTTTTCTCCATAACTTGGCCAAAAAAGATATCACCGCTAAAATGAAGACTGTTTTGTGCTGCCAATAAACATAGATAAGTATCCCTATAACTATTTTTATTATAATCAAAAATAAAATTTTTAACAAATTTTCGCATTTTTGATAAGGGGTACCATCATCAAAATTTGCGAAAAATTGAAAAATCGCAGAATTCCCAAATTTTAATGCAAATCGATTGGGATTTAAACAACAAAAAATGCGAAAAGTGATGGGGATGCTTAGTATCGGTAATTAGGAGCACAAAACGGTAATATATTTGTCGGTGTGGCAGCTGGGTTATAAGATTTTTAGACGAGTTATATAACTACCACATATGTTAAACTGTATTTACTTTTGGTATTGTACTTTTCTCAGTATTTTAGCAGGGCAAGGTAAATGACTTTAAGTGCATCAGCAAAAGGAGCAGCTGATTAAGCCCAAGGATTATGTCTCCGGTGGTAAATGAACATGAAATTACATAAGGAGTAGCCGAAGGACGAAGGCCGCCGAATAACAGGTGCGGCTGAGCGAAAAGGGAAAATCAATTAGCTGATGGCTTGTCCTTTAGTAAAGCCGAAGGAGTTTCATAGCCTGTTAATGCAATAAAAGCGGATGTACTCGCTTTGAATCAGTGGAGTATGGAATTTGGTTCCACGTAAGCTTAACTCATATGTAACTTTAGTAATTATCATCTATATGTATATTTTATTGAAGTAAAAAAGTAAAAAAATCTAGTGATTATTTCCTTCTTTCCTTGTTTCATTATTCCATCCATTGCTAAGTTCGAGAATCGATTGTCAGATTGTACATGGGTTCAATTTACCTTTCCGATTTCCATTCTCGTTCGATGCGACTCCCATACGAACCCACCATCCAATCCTTCAGATATTCTCCACCGGTTTAGCTTGTATAATCTGTTTATCCAAGCAGCGACTCGAATTTACTGTGATTCCCCATTGATTCCCTTTGATTCCATTACCCAGCTGAAGTTTGCTCCCCCAGCTGCATTCCTGTGGGTTTACAGAACGCAAAGAGCAAAAAAAGGAGAAAAAAAAAGCGAATAGCAAAGCTGGAAAAGCGGTGGGAAAAACTTTGAAATCAAGAACTCATATTGAATGCGAGCGAAATGATTTGTGAATGAATGATTCGTGTTGGCTGAGCGGTTCAGGGGATTAGCCTGTTGACAACTTATTTCGAGCTGGCTTTAACGAAGGAACATTTTTCTATTTTTTTTAGCCTTCGGACTCGTAAAGGCAAAGTTTAGATTTTAATTTGCGCTTAGTCGGATTTTGTGGTCCTGCGGTTGGCGCTTGTTTCTGCCGGTTTTCGCCTTAGCATAAATAATTTATCATGCACAAATTAGCGTTGAGGATTTCAGCTTTATGTCCCTGCCACAAACACACACTCACACACACTTTCCCGTTGCCACACAAGATTCTGCACATGTGTGTGTTTGAGTGATGAGTGATGCCCGACACATTAGTTTGGCCCTTCCACGCCCACCTACGCCCCCTTGTTTTGGCCCCACGACGTTGACAAAGTTTGCTGTTTACTTTTGTAAACGTTGTTTTTTTTATGGTTTTTTTGTTTTCTGGCGAGCGAGCGAGAGAAAAAAAGAAATAATTTTGGTCAACCGCAACAATTTTTCGGCAGGAACGTGACAGCAAAAAAGGACCACGACGGCCAAGAGCAGCGACGGCAAAAAGGGATAAATTATGAACCGGTAGCCGGAGACTCAGAGGAGTCCAAACACGACTTGGCTCAATACCTCTGCACTCGAAAAAAAATGTTGATGGAAACTCATTAGGAATATTAAGAGATGCTAAAAAACAATTCATAGCTGATTCAATATAATGGCCTACTTTTAAAGATAACTTAGGTAGTAATATTAGTTATATTTGCTTTTAGCATCAGATACTTTCTAATTGATAATGTGCCTGATTTTTTGCAGTGCACTCGCTACTTTCGCAGGCATGGCAACAACAGCAGACATGGCTGCAATGTCGTGGTGAAACGCTTAAAATGTCCTGGCCAGAGCACGCTCCTCTGCTCCATGCTCCGTGCTCCTGCAGCTCTTGTTCCTGCTCCTGTTTGTCCTGCACTTCTAATGTAATCAACATCTTGTAGTTTTAATTGCATTTAGCGTTGCGAGCGGCGCCTAATTCGATTGTAACGGTCAGCTAACAGCCCGGGACGCCCCGGTTTTAGCCCTTTTGGCAGTTCCAACCATCCACGCCTCCCAAGCCATCCCAGTCATCCCAGCCATCCGAACCAGCCAACCATCCACCCATCGCTTGTAGCACTTAATGAGTCTTGAAGGTAATTGGCTGGTTTTAATGGCCACGAGTTGACTTCGACATTCAATTCTTTGCCAGCTTCCGATGCTTCCTTCCTGCAGCACCACTTCCTCCTCCCACTTCCGCCGCCCACTTCGTGGCACCCAGTTTGGGCAAAGCTAATTATAAAATCAATGTAAGTAGGTGCATGTAGATGGAGATCGAAAATAGGCAACTACAGATGGCAAATTGGCGGAGGGAAGGGGCCCTTTTATGTAGGCTTCCTCCGCCAAATGCTATTAACATAAAAATTAAACTTTGATCTAGTTAGTTTTGTGTAGTTATTTAGTTACAAAATTCAACTAAATTTAATTAATTTTTAAATGCATTTACATTTTGCAATGTAAAGAAATTAAATTGTGTATATACAAACTATTTTAATTTTGGTTGATATAAACGTAGAATTTAATTCACACCAAATATGTTCCTTAAAAGAAATTTATGTTCACACTTTAAAACTTCTAAAGAACTTATAAATCACTATATGAACACGATTTGAAAGTAGCATTTTTGTTGACCAGTGTAGTTATTACCTTTCATTACTATCGATGAGTAATGATTTCAGGCAACTTTGGACGCCTATTTAGGTTAAATTAGGCACAGTTATTGGCGGTCTGCATTCTCCAACCGCATTTTTTTTTTTTTTGGGCGGAGTGGCGGTTCGCCGGAAAAGTGGGCGAAAATGGGGCAGATGGGGAAAATGGGGGCGGTGCCAAGACACGACGCATATTGCACTAGACAAAAGACAAAGCGCGCAAACAAGCAGACAGCCAACAGACAACGCAGACACACTGGGAAAGGCAGGAAAAAAGCGCCAGACCAAGAGATCGGGCAAAAGGGGGGAGGGGGTGATTTTTCAGAATGGCCGGGGAGCCGAGGAGACACAGCCATAGATACTCGAAAAAAACTTTTTCAATATGAGCCAAACGGAAAGACAGCAGCTAATGGTGGCGGGGGATGCGGGGCTGTGTAAACGCTACTTTTCGGAGCGAATAACAGTGGGATGGCCCCAAAAGTGATCAAAGATCAATAATGAAGATGGCAACTTTAAAAGTAAGTTCAAAATTTAATTAGATGATACTGTAGGTTGTCGAAGAAATTGCTGGCGTTTCAAAAATACAACAGTAAAGTGTGCAAAAGTTTGAATATACTCTATTGCATACATTTGGGTAACTTTTTTTATGATTACAAAAATATTTATTAATTAACATAAGACTGCAAGCATCATCAAAAATCCTTTTTTTACTGCATATCAATCGTTTCAGCCCACTGTCATCCTGCATCCTAAGCCCCACTGTTCTGGCCCCTGGGTTGTCTGTGACAACAAGGAGACACATATTTATTTTCTTGTCCCATTTAAAAACTTTATTTATTGACGCTGATAGGAATCTAGTCAGCTATCTGTGCGTTTTAGTTGCACCGCCTGCTCCCTTTTCCCCCTGGCCACGCCCCCTCCACCCTCCTCCCCCCAAATGGGGGCAGGCCTTATACCTGATTCTAAATTTGTACTTATCTTTTTCTGTTGTATTGTATTGTGTGTCGTATTTTTTGCATGTTTGCAGCCCGAGCAATAAAATCAAAGACCAACTACGGAGCCAAACACTTTGTAAAAGACAAACAAAAACCCCAAAGATAAACACTGGCCAAAAAAGTGACCACAAAGCCCCAAAAATGGTGGAGCAGGAATGCTGTGTGTGGGGGGATTCTGCAGGCGTGTGAATCTACAGAATCCTCGATGAGTGAGTGGAATCGGCAAAGGATTTCACATTCATCGATGTCACCAATAAAGCGAAAGACTGTCCTAACACAAATAAATAGGACTACAGCAAACAATGGACACTGGGGGAAAAAGTTCGTTGATTTCACGAACAAATAGCTTAAGTGTGTAGTAACATAAGAGAAAGTGCATTTGAAGTGCATCAGGTGTCCAAAAGAATGCAGCGCAAAGAGAACGTTAACTCTATTGTTGCATAAGTGTGCACCTATTTCTTTAATTATACTGTCAATATTTAAACATTTTTCCTCTCATTTTGTTTATTCACTTTTGGATAAAGTTCTCCGGGCTTTTCGCGTGGTGCATGACCTGGGGAGGAGCGGATCTGGATATTGCCCAGCTGGTGAGGATTGCAGAGCCGTCATAATCTAAAAATCTTGCCGCCGGCCGGTCGGTCGGTCGGCCTGGCGAACAAACAAACAAACAAACGGACCAACGAAAAGCCGTTTGGACTTTGCGCCCCATTCGAAAGCACAAATGACAAAAGGCCGGATGGTCCTGAACCGCAACTCCATCCAGTCACCATCCCCGCCCCCCTCTATCAGTCCCAAAGGCCCCAAACCCCCCTAAACGCCCACTCTGTGAAAACTCTGCGAAAACGACAATGCAATTTTCATTACGCACTTGCCAATATTAAGCCAAAGTTTAGCACTGTCTGGCCGCCCACCCATACAAACAAACAGAGCGGGACAAAAACGCAGAGGTGCACTGAGAGAATTTGGTAATATACTTGCTTATGTTTTTACTAGTGAATTATTATTACATATGGCATATTTTTAAAAGTGTACGTCTACATTTTTTATTCACAAATTTTCACAATTCGTGCTTAATTAATTATCCTTTCGTTTCATTACTATACAATTGATGCAAATTGCCAAATTCTCTCAGTGTACCCACATACACAGCGTTGTCATGTCGTGGTCGTGGGCTTTGTGGTTGTTGCAGCCACGCCTACTGCCAAGGTAATAAAGCAAAAGTTCTGATCCAGCTTGAGCGCCCCATCTTCCATGCTCCTGCCAATCTCCAAGCCAAGGCGCCGATGAGCCTTCGACCAGAAGTAGTTTTGCCTGGATGCGGATGTGGCTGCGGATGTGGAAGTGGATCCGCATTAGATAACTGCAGCAAGCCCCTTGCACTCTAAGTGCACCCGCTAAACACTGGGTGTCCAGGCACCCGGGTGTTTTTTGACACTCTGCCTGTGGCAATACAAAATATTCGAGTGTTTTGCCACCCTGGTGCATCAACAAAGGAAGCGGAAATGAGCCGGCCAGCTGTCTTTCGTAGCATCATGAAGGCCGTAGGTGTTGCATTCATAGAGTCAAAGGTTCAAACGTAAGTACATCTAATCATGGGGATAATTTAATTGAGCAACTATGTACAACAAATTAGGATACAAGGTAAGATCAAATCTGAACGTAATATATACATATGTATATTATATTATTATACTTATAATTGATATAATGTTTGATTGGGGAAACATGCTTTTGTGATTTATGCATTCAATTTAATGGCGATTTTCATCCATATTTACAATAAACCTTTCATGCCTTCCAACGATGATTAGGTGTTAGCATTGGGTTTAAGCCCATATCCCAGCACCCTCGTGAGAAGCCGAATAATTAAGGTTTATATTCCGATGCGGTTTCGACCGCTGCCACGCCCCTGCGCTCTTACGCCCACCCGACCACACATGCCCCAACCAAGGTAATTATACGCGCCTCCAAATAAAAACAAACAAAAGCGCGTGGACGCCGATTATGAAGGCAAAAGCCGAAGGGAACCGAAAGTGAAACGCTTATCAGAAAGGTGCAGGCAAAATGCAGAAAATATTGGAGTAGGCGGTGGGGAATATCGGGGATTTTGGGGGGCAACACACACATAGGGGGCTCATTGGGGAAGAGGCAGGGGGGAAGCTATAATGAAGCCATCGTCATCGGCATGACCATCCGCTCGGCGTAATTACGCGCCCTCTTCGAAAATTGATGATTTTCATTAACGACTAGTTAATAACTTAGCCAGCGCGAGAAGAAGAGAGTTGGGGATTGAAGATCGGAGATTCGAGGCGTCTTTATTATCGATAGCCATCTCAAAGGTAAACACAAGGCGGAGCATAAGAGCCAGAAGAACGGAATGATGTCTTCTCTTCTGCTTCGGTCTCGAAATTCTCAATATTTGGCTGATTTGTGGCCGCTGATTAAACTGGAAAACATCGAATCGTTTTATTGGATTTTCGGTGTGTTTTCCAAACTTCGAATTCGTTTCGGACTGGTAATAATATTGAGTTGTGATTTTTCCAACTTCTTTATCGATTTATTTGAATAATGAACAATAAGTTCTGTGAAAATAGATTTGTTTTCGGGTTTCTTGGCGCTACTTAAATTCTACACGATTAATTGATATACATGGCTTTTTTCTGCTGAAAAAACAGTTATCTCTCCATAAAGTGGACAAAATGTTTGGATTTGCTGTGTGGCCCCGTTTGTGCGGCCAAGTCAACAAAAACAAGCGACGGCAAACAAAACAGTGGCTATTTGCCGACAAACCGGCAACAAAATGTGTCGCCGAGTGGCAATAAAAATAAAATAATTGCAGCGCCAGCAAAGCAACAAATGTTGCGACCGAACTGCGCAACTCTCACATGTGACTGAGAGCGAGATGTGTCTGAAGAGAGAGAGTGTGAGAGAGAGAGCGGTGTGTTGTTGTTGTGGCAGCGCAGCATCAGCAACATAATGGAGCAACATGTTGCGGGCGGCGATCTCAAGCGCGGTCACCACAAACACACACACACAGTCACCCACACGCACACACGCACGTGCAGACGACACCTCGCGGGAAACCGAAAAACCGAAAAAACGAGCGACGAACGAAAACGAACACACAGTCGCCTGTGGACAAGCAGCCCGACTTGACGTTACGAACCGAACGCCGCCGAACGAACGGCGATTTGAACGACGCGATTTGAGATTTTGGATTGGAGATTTGCGGATTCGAGTGGCTGGAGATTTGAGACGCGACGCGCGCTTCAAAAACGCCTGCGCAAACGGCTGCCAAAGCGGCGATTTCGAATTTTTTTGAGTGGTCTAAATGTGTTAACTTCAAAACTATTGGCAATAGACTAATTTTTTTGTTTAGTGCGACTCTGGTGAATTTTTCAAACTATTAAAAATCACAGAATTTGGAGTTCTTGTTTAAAGTCTACAACTTGTAAACGGTTTCGAAAATTTCAAGGTATTTTTATTTGTGATTTGGCGAAACAATTAAATACCAAAAATTAGCTATTTCTAAAACTACAGAACGGTTTAAAATTTATTATTTTAAAACTACGTAATCATACATTATCCAGTGCGTTTTTTTTTTAACTGAAAAAGCTGAAGATTTCGTTTTGTTTTGAAAGAAATTGAGTGATTTTAAAAACCAACAATACAATATTGGCGAATTAAGCAAGCCACTGAACCCCCAAACATGATCCGTGGAATCTTGCTCCTGCTGCTGGGAACCACCGGGTTCAGCCTCATCCAGTGCATCTCCAATGACGTCTACTTCAAGATGTTTTCGCAACAGGCGCCGCCGGACGATCCGTGCTACAATAAAGCGCACGAGCCACGCGCCTGCATTCCGGACTTTGTGAACGCCGCCTACGATGCCCCAGTGGTGGCCAGTTCCACGTGCGGATCGTCGGGTGCGCAGCGGTACTGCGAGTACCAGGATCACGAGCGCTCCTGCCACACCTGCGACATGGCGGATCCGTTGCGCAGCTTTCCAGCCCGCTCGCTGACCGATTTAAACAACTCGAATAATGTGACCTGCTGGCGCAGTGAGCCGGTGACCGGAAGTGGGGACAACGTGACCTTGACCCTCTCGCTGGGCAAGAAGTTCGAGCTGACCTATGTGATCCTACAGCTGTGCCCGCACGCTCCGCGTCCCGATTCGATGGTGATCTACAAGAGCACCGATCACGGGCTCAGCTGGCAGCCATTCCAGTTCTTTAGCTCCCAGTGCCGCCGGCTTTTCGGACGTCCCGCCCGCCAATCCACTGGACGCCACAACGAGCACGAGGCCCGCTGCAGCGATGTCACCAGACCACTGGTCTCCAGGATTGCCTTCAGCACACTGGAGGGACGCCCATCGTCTCGGGATCTGGACTCCTCGCCGGTGCTGCAGGACTGGGTGACGGCCACCGATATCCGGGTGGTGTTCCATCGCCTCCAACGCCCCGATCCGCAGGCCCTGCTCTCATTGGAAGCCGGAGGAGCAGCGGATTTGGCCAGCGGCAAGTACAGTGTGCCCCTGACCAATGGACCCGCTGGCAATAATATTGAGGCGAATCTCGGTGGGGATGTGGCAACATCCGGCAGTGGATTGCACTATGCCATCTCGGACTTTTCGGTGGGAGGACGGTGTAAGTGCAATGGACACGCCTCCAAGTGCTCCACGGACGCCAGTGGGCAGCTGAACTGTGAGTGCAGCCACAATACCGCTGGAAGGGATTGCGAACGCTGCAAGCCATTCCACTTCGATCGTCCCTGGGCCAGAGCCACCGCCAAGGAAGCCAATGAGTGCAAAGGTGAGTCAGCAAACCATTTTCTATTTAATATATTATTTGCGATTCGGGGGTTAACGGATATGGACTGGATATAAGTGGAATTTAAATATGTTTTAGAACCTGAACTTTTGAATAGATATTAAAATTAAAATACAAAGTTGTAGAAAAAGGAACAAAAGTTCCGAAAACAATTTTAAATATTTGAATAAACAGGGTTTGAGATCCACAAGAACGCTGCTCAATACTAAGGGCATGTTAGTAGTTTGGAATAAATAATTCAGCTCTACGAATATTCTATAAACAAAGAACCGATTTCAGTTCACAATTTTTGTTTATTTATTGGTAATGGAAGGAGAGTCACTATATAAACATTTTCGGTGGGGCTGATGCAGGTACATACCTACCTTAATTTATACAAATACAATATTTAAACAAAAATAACTCAATATTATGAAATTTTACGTTCTATTTTTACTTGAGAGTCGCGCGTTATTATGCGTTTTTTAATTAGATATTATTGCCTATCATAATCATGTCTAAACACTTCTAAAATGGGGAAGTCGACTATTTTTATCGAACACACCTCTGGGAAAAGTATAGGATTAGGCTTGGTTTTATTGGCCAATATTATTGAGAGGGCTTATGACAATACTCGAGGGATCCTACCTGAGCCTCGGAGGCTCTTTTACCTAAACTTCTGCTGTGCGGAATAACCCGGCCAGCAGATTTTCCCGGCACACATCCTACCTAGGCCGAAGTCAACCAACTCCCCCAACGAAAAAAAAAGGGAAACATTCCCCGCAAAAGGGGAAATATCGATGCGAAATTATGTTACCTTCGGGGCGAGTAACCCCCAAGGACATTCTGCTCCTGGCCAGCCAGCTCAATCTATTGGACAAACATATCGGGACACAAAGTTAAAATACAGAAAGTAAGGAGGTCGGTGGAGTGCAGCAGGGTTGCAAATGGTAATCTGGAGCTGGGGAACGGGACTGGCGACAACTCCATTAGAATTCAATTTTCGAGGCAGTCGCGTGTGTTTGGTCTTCATCTTAGCTCGGCACGGGGTTGCTCTTTTGCTCGCCAAGGATAAGAAGAATGCTGGCGGAGGAACAGGAATCTGGCATCGAAAATATGAAGGAAAACCCAAAGGCATAACTGTTTGTGCTGCGGATTTGGCTTAGCCATAATTGAACAACTCGATGGACACGTGTAGAGCGTTATGGGGGGAGGTATGCGCATACAATAATATCCGTAGGTAAGTGAGACCCAATCAAGTAGCAACTCTTGGGCCAACCCTCGCCACCGCGGCGAAATCGAGACGTTACCTTTGGCCAGGCTAAACAAGCAAACAAACAAACAAACAACAGCACAAACATTCAATCAGGACACAATGGCGAGACTTCGAGGGCGATATTCCGCTTCCAATGTCCGGATTGCTATATCCCGAATCCTGAATCCAGAAACCCCGGGATAAACCCTCGCAATTAACCCTCTAAAAACTCGCTGAGCTCGAACAATAAGCGCGAATTTAAGCGAAATTAATTTGATAAGCATTTTCAACAAGAGCGAACATATAATTCCCGACAATCGAACATGAAAACGAGAGCAGGGAAGGTTTTTGGGTTTTCGATTTCTTATGATTTTGATGTTGGAATTTCATTTCGAGCATTAGAACTGACAACATTTTAAGGGTTCAGAAATTTTTGGCATTAAAAGTGTGGGAGAGTTGCTATATTATCAAATTTCATGGAAATAATCCCATTTAGCAGTTCTGACCATATTTATATTGTTTAGTTTTATAACAGGATAATCAGCATCTTTGATGAGCTCAACGATTTGTAAGATCCAACTAAATATGTAACCTATATTTCATTGGGTTACACTGCACACTAGAGTGCTCCATGTGGACGGGACTCCACACAAAAAGCACTGGCATCATTCATAGCAGGCACTTGATGAAAGTGTCCTTCGTGGTCATCACGTGCCATAACATTGCAATTTTTTCCTGATCCAGTTGGTGGGCAATCGCAAGGGGGTAGGGCGAATCAGAGGGAAAGGACATGCAGCCGGGGGACCTTTAGTATTGTTTAGTGCATAAATCACAGTCACACCATACGGGGCGGGTAAATGGAAAATGGAAAATGGGAGATGGAAGATGGAAATGGGAATGGAAGGCAGGCGGTCTTATCAGAGGACGGCACGTGTGCCAGACTCTCCTCCTCCCGGCCACGCCCCCTGGTCCGCCCTTCGGTTTATTAGGGTTGCAAAATGCAACCGACCTTCTGCGTCTCACCCCCTCGGATCGCAGCTCAAAGGACCCGCGCAGCATATGTAGCATGTTTATGGACAAACGAAATTAACGTTGCCATCGCCGCTTTTGACGTTCAATGTGACCTCAAACAACGGCTACAAAGGCAACAAAAACAACACGGACAACAACCAACAGGCAGCAATTACAGACCAAAAGCAACAACAATGAAAGGGAAACGGAAAATGTCCAGGCCGGAAAATATTTCCGATGAGCGGTGTGAAAAGAAAAAACCACAGAAAATTCGGAAAAAGCGAACATATGCGAGCAGATTGCACTCGAATCGAATCGAAAACGAAACGAAACGAAATGGGTATGGAAATCGAATCGAATGGAATCGAATTGAAGGGCACGTGATGATATCTTTTAACTAACTGCAAAACGATTTAGCTGGGGTTTTAATGAGCAGGCGGCAACAGCAGGCAATTTGCATGCAAGGACTCACTAAATTAGGAGTTTCCCAAATACAAATACATATGCCACACATGGAAGGATTTTATGTAAAATAGGCGGAGGAAGTGGAAAGAATCGAGCTCTATTATATGAATATTTAGAAAAATAAAGCAGCACTATATGCGAGATATTCATGTACGTATCTTTATGTATGTATCATATGTATGTATCTTTTCATAATGATTCGCCAAAAGCAATAAACAATTTCTAATGCATATGCTTCTGGCCAAACATAATAAAGTAAAAAACTTTAAGGCGGAAGTTGGTATTCTTTATAGCGCATATTGTGGAAATTTCTTTTAACACCCTCAGGGTGCTTCGATGCCGATGACCAAAATTATGGATCATTAAATGGATCAACAAATGATAAAGCAATCTTTCGACATACAAAATATCCCCTTAAAAGGGCTAATATCTTAGGGAGCGAATTACGAAACAGTCCCGGGAAAATCGTGATTAATGCACAGATGCAGTCCCATTATTTCACTGTGCGCCGGAAACCATTCATTCTCGACATTCTTTTACCATAAATTGCCAAACTCCCAACTTGGAGCATAAATTCGCCTTAGATTTATAGGTGTCGAGAACAAAGGAGAGCTGGCGCACATACATAATATATATATATATATATATATATACATATATATTTAATGAGTTCAGACGGCAGCCAACTTTGACCCGCACTTAACCCCCCAATCATAGGGCGAATGCAGTTTATCACACCTCCATACGCACCTAAATCGGGCCTAGGATCCAGAAATCGAATTATATATATATATAATATATAATATACATACAGATATGCATGCTCGATTCACATGGGAGTCATAAAGCTGAAGAGCAGAGGAAAATCGAGGAGAGACCGATGTGATTTTCAATTTGAATTTAAATTTGAAGAAAAACAAACAAGTTCGTGAGATGCGGCTAAAATTAACGTCGGCGTTGTTGAGATGGCGCGCAATAAATAAATTTAAATCCGTTAAAACGTTTGGCAAATCAAGACATTACTCATACGCCGTGTTGCCAGAAATAGTTCCTCTGATGGACGGGTCGAAAATGCTTCGCTGCGGAGTGGTGATAAATGTGCCGTGGGCTTACGAAAATGCCGCGCAAATTAGCCAAACAATTTGTCCAACTAAAATCGAATGGAATGATTTGGCAGCCGCCGACTAATGTTTGTATATCATCAGAGAAGAACAAGGGCATCAAAACTAACTAATAAGTGGTGTTATTAATGATGTATGAATATTCGTTAAACCTATAAATTTCAGCTAGCTAATCCGTTTAAGCTGAGTAAGTTCTTGGAATATTTGGCTTGACAAGAATCAATTAGTTAATTAATTTGGACTTCAAAGTCTTTAAATGCAATTTCATATTCATAAATTGAAATAAAATTGATATATATGGGCCATACATAATATATAATCATCCTTTTCCTTTTTTGTTGACCAAGTTAAAGGTTATTTCATTACTTGGCCCCATCACCTTTGCTTTGTAAATGCATTTTCCCATCTGCCAGTTTTTGCTGCTATTACCAGAGTTTTTCCCCTGACATTTTCCGATCTTGTCTCCGCTTTTCCTGTTTTCATTTTTTTTTTTTTTTGGCTGTCTCCCCTGGACATTGATTCGAAATTGCATTGGCATGTCCTCAAGTTATTTGAACATCCTTTTTGGAGGGGCTTGGGCTTTGTTTGGCTGTGATTCCGCTGCTTTGTGTGTGAATGTCCTGTGGCTATAATTTCGCACAGCATTCCCTGCCAGTCGCCTTATGTCAGTTTTCATCAGTAACATTTCATGAATTTTTCCCATTTTTTTTCACTCGTGGATTTTTTCTTCCACTGGCATAAGGATGAATGGATTGCGGGGAGGGGACAATGAGGACGAGGGCGCCATGAGTAGAAAGCGAAACGTGCAAAAATCCTTTCGCCTCGCCATCTACTCCGTTGTCATTTTAATTGTTGTTTACCGGGCTTGTCAAATGCGCACTTCAGTGTGCAAAAAAAAAAAAACAGAAAAAATACAAGAAAATAACTAAAGCATCTCGGCTCCCGACTTTCTGATGCCCTGCACTTTGGGCGTTGGAATCTTACAGATTTAGTTAGTTAAAAACTTTTAATTAAATATCGCTATAGAATGTAGACATGCCCTTTAAATTATGCCTTTATAACTAATTCTAGTATGGCAAATTCGTTGCATATGTACATACTTTATAGTTATTAAGCCTAAAATGCAATTTACCAGGTATGAAAAGGATGGAGGACTACATCATTGCCAAATGAAAGCCCCCAGGTGGCGGGTCTGTCATTTTGGGGGCATGAATAGAACCGGGGACACCTAGACCATTCGTTATGATGGCCGGCTGTCTATGACGAGGCTGTCATCGCCATACGCTCTGATTTACTGGCCAGCACACACATTCGGCTTCATCGTCATCCTGACACATCCTCGCCCATATATCCTGCCCATCCTTGGGCATATATCCTCGCATCGGCTTTAATTTTTGCCCATCAGCATTGGCGAATTCACTTTCATCGGTGGTGTTTAGCAAAATGTATTCACCAATACTTTTCACAATCACTTTGGCACTTGCTTAATTTATGTTGTTATGTTATTGCCCCTCGAAATGTTTGCAAAATGCTGGCAGCTTAAAAAATGCCCTCATATTCGTCGTTCTGCATATTTTGCCTTTGGACTTGGATTGGCATTTGTTTTGGTTCGGTGCGGGCTTGGCTTTCAAGTGATTATGATTATTTTTTATGCACATAACGCCACACAAAGCACAACATTCAACCCTAGCAGCCAAAATCCTTTGCCGGCTCATCAGCCAACGAATGTCAAAAGCAAAGGGCAAAGGCAGCCAGGACACAGGGAGCTCAAAAGCCAAACAAACCAAAACGAAACGAAAAGTTAAGTCAGCAGCTTTGGGCGGATCGGCGAATGTAGATGCAACGATCTGTGGATGCCCTACAAACGGTAGAATAATATCTTGGAAACTACTACCCTTGACTATTTTTTAAATTATTTTTGTAATTTTTGTTTTATATTCAAAATCCTTGTTTTATATGCTTGTTTGTTTGCCATGGATTTATGATTCCACCTCCTTATCAAAGTGTAAGGACAGCTCTTGTCCATTTCTATGCCACAGCCTCAAAAGGTAGAAAAAGGATCTGAATCCTTCGCCGTTCGTGTGTTTGGCTGCTAGAAAATGGCCAAAGGCCAGCTGGGTTGTGAGGACGAATGCCGTGCGTTGATTTTAACTGTTATTACTTGCTGGTCGAGGGGGTGGATCAGGTGAAAGGGGAATGGGAATGGGGATATATACATACATGCATTTATATACACATATCTCTCAGCACGGAACTCGACCCCGTCGACGTCGTCTCTATTTGTCTGGCCATTTGAGTTTTGTGTAAGCAGTTAATTGGATCAGGGGCTGGCTCCCTTCAGATCTTGGACCATCCTCTTCATCCCATTCCATCCTTCGCGTCCATCCCAGCATCAGGATTCCAGTCCATGTGCCAAAGAAAACGGCATAAGAGATTGTTGCATACTTCATGGAGGAGCTGTCGGATACATTTTTAATAGGCTCTGCTGAATGCCGGGCCAGTTGGCAAATGTCAACACACAAACTCGAGGAATGCCAGCGGGTTGGGTTTTTCACAGAGGGATACAGAGCGGCGGGGGTGGGGGGTGGCTTTGGAGGAGTCGTGTCTGTTCGTGGAATCTATTAAATCATTTTTGTTGCTAATACATTTGTACATAAATAGCGGCAACAAGCATATGTGTGTACTTGCCACTTCCATTTTGTTGATGCTGTTGGGTGTTGCTCTTGGGAATTCCTTTGAATTTGAATTTGAATTGCGAGAATTCCCTTCGAAATGCGGCGAACTTGCAACTTGGGGCAGCTGCCCATGCGCAACAACAACATCAATATCAGCTGTCTGCAACAATAGACACGGAAGGCAAGCAAAAAGATGGCTTCACATGGGTGGGTCAAGAAGTTCGGTGGAGTGCAAAGGTTTTTTAGTTAAAAGATCTTTAGATAATCTAGATTTTAAAATCTGGCCTTTAAATTAGTAAACAAAAGCAAAGATTGTTCTTACTATCAATTCATTTTTGGTTTAGCATAATTAAATGATGCCTAATTTATATAATTTAAATGTTGTTGCAAAAAGTCGGAATATTTTGGGTAAAATATCAGGAAAATTACTTCTGGCTTTCATATTATGGCCAAATAAGTTGTATAGCTAATAAAATTAATCTAATTACAAGCTCGAATTCCAAAATACTGTTTATTTTTGGATCTATAGTCAGAATCAAAAGTTTTTTTTGTAGTAAGAACATCTTTATGATAAACAAAGGCATAAAATCGGTTTCTCTATAAAACTAATTCCCCATCAAAATGATATAAACCATGTTAGTGTCTTTTGAACTAGCATATATATTATTATCGAATCTGTTTGATCAACCCACTGTGTCCAGCATAATGATATGTATGGCATATCGGACATAAAAAAGCCAGCAGCCGAAGGCAGCCCATAAATCAAAATGTGTGCAGTGGCAACAACGACTTCTCACCTTCGAAGGGGAAAAGGAGGGGCGTTCGTTTGGTTTCGGGTCTTGGGTATTCTGTTTTCCGTTTTTAGTTTCAACATGGTTTTCAGTTTTCAGTTTTTTTTCGGTGGAAACGCCGCTGCCAAGTGCCACTAAACGTAATGTAAATAAGCATTTAACAGCAATAGCAACAACAGCCAGGCATCGAACAACCAACATCGCAGCAATAAATGGCATTACAAACAACGGGCAAATAAATCGCAGTGAAGCGCAAATGCTCAGATGAAAAACTTGGACGCCGCCAAAGTTGCTGCCGCGCTTAACATTTACAACATGCAACACACAGCGAGAATTATGCAGGCAGCAGGCAGCAGAAGCAGCAACATTGCATATTGCATCTTGCACATGGCACATGGTGTTGCCGCCGACATGTTGACTTATGCCGCCGCAGCACACTGCCAACTCGCAACAACTTCTCAGTTCCTCATCTGCAACTGCATCTGCATCTTCAGCTCCATCTGAATCTACAGCTGCATCCCCTCGGCCTTCCAAATGTTGCACGCTTCAAAAGACTTGGACATGCGATTCGAGATTTGAGCAACAGCAATACACAAGAAACTTGCAACGGCCGCTGCAACTTGCCTTTTTATTGTTGCCGCCTGCACCTTGCCTGCTTCCCATGGGCACCTGAAAAATCGGAAAAAAAGGGAAATAAATAGGTGGGCGCCATAAAATGACCACAAGTGAAACATGTTGGTTATGGGAAGTTTTACGGATGGCCAACTGCATAGATTTGCAATATAGGGAAGTAATATAACTCTTAACATACATTTAAGTTTCATCTGACAAACTACTATACCTCGTTTTTTCACACGATTAATTTAAAATTGATTCGCTTGCGTTATTGGGAGAAAGCCAACTTTGGGCAAAATATCAAAATTATAAGGGTTACAATTTAGCTAAATGGCCAGCATAATCATAAAAATCTAGCCGTTCCGTTTACACTTTGACTAATTGGATCTTCCAACTTTGAATTGATTTATTTAGTTTCTTATAAATCTTGTTCAGATCGTCCATAAATCACGTTGAGCAGAGAAAATGTATCTAAATTTTCCCATGAACATTTATTCACATTTGCGTTATGTATGTTTTTTATGCCCCTGACTAACCTATTTTGATGCAGCATTTAGTCAGCCAATTTGATTGATATGTTCTTGGATTTGTTTTATAGATAAACAAACACACGGGTCCGCATTTTCAGCTTTTCACTTTTATACGCGCCGAGCTTTTCTTTTTTTTATTTGTTGAGAAATTAGCTCTCACCTCATGCGAACATGCCATAAAATCTGCTCCAAATACAGCTAATTATCGAGTAAAGTACAGAACGTTCGCCCCTTCACAGTCTTTTCAGCCTGTCAGCGGGAAAATTTATCCTAAAAAGAAGGAAAAACCGGTGAGATCTCGAAAACGGGGCGAAGAAGTTGCGCAAAGTGGCCAAAAAAGAAAACGATGTGGATGACGCCTCTCAGTCGGCGTCAGGTGCATCATAGGTGTGAAGTGCAATCAAAACCTGCACTCGGAAAACTCAAAGTTCGCCCTAAAATTTATATTTACAATAACATGGAGCACGAGCAATTAAAGTCCCTTTAAACCGTTTCTTTTACCTCGGGTTAACTTTAGTTTACTTCATCCTAACAATTTCATAAAATTGAGCAAATTACTATCTTATTTCAATATATTTCCAGTTATTACTTAGTACTACTATTCAATAGGGACATTTACAGCAAGAATAGTTTATTGCTTCGGTTCATTTTAGACCATAAATTTTTTGTTATACCAAAATATGCATATTTAATGATTTTTATTGTGCATAAAGTTGTGCCTCTACCAAACTTTGCAGTTATAGCCCGTTCCAACTGCCCCTGAAGCACTTTACATATACTCCGCCTGAGTTTTTTAGTCAAATAAAAAGCTCATTAGGCGAGTTGACCAAATTGCAACATGTTTCTTAATTTCGTTGTTGTTTTTCGTCGTTATTTTTTTAATACTTTTTTTTGGGAGGGCGGCGGCCACGCCTGCGGAAAAAAGCCAATTCAAATATTAACCCTCCAACTTCCCCCGCCCCCACCACTCCCTTGGCAAACAAAAGATAAACAAACAGGCAACGAGAAAAATAAAATGAGATAAAATAAATGAAAAGCAAATTCAAGTTGGAAAAGCAAAGCTTCAAAATCAAGCGGGAGACGTTAAAAGTCATTAAAATTGAAACTGTCGAATGATGCTGACGGCCAAAGGGGCGGGCAAAGGGGCACTATGGGTGGGGGCGTGGCCAAAATTTTATGGGGCAGGGGGTCCATTCTCGCAGGTGTGTGTACAACTCGCCCAGGGTCAGGCAAATAATTAACTCTGAGCCGATTTTGGGCTGCGAAAGTTACAACGGCCTATCACTCAGAGGCATCAGTGTTTTTTTTTCTTTTTTGGGCTGGAAATTAATTTTCTCACACATCTCGGGGAAATTTCAGAAGAGAGAGCTTTGCCCAGGTAACTTAATTACGAACCTCTAGATCGAAGTAAAGATGACCATTTGATTATCTAGTGGGAAACACCTTGAGGGTGTTGCTCTTAGTGGACTTTTGTTTTAAAAAATCTAGAATTCGTTACTATAGCTTAACCATAGCTATTAAGTATTAGCTTGAATACTGTGCTCTTAAATGTACTACAATTTACTAACACTGATAAGTCTCTCCTTTAATTTCCCAAAAGTTCTTCTGTAAACTTGATTGATAAACCAAAAGCTGCCATTGCTCATACTAATAACCATAATATATCCAAATTTGCCTTGACTTTCTCTGCCAATTTGACAAACAATTAAATCAATTTTATTTTATTACTTTGTGTGCTTGGGAAAAGTGTCCGAAAAGTGAGCAAACTGCAGCTCCCTTGGCAGTTTGTCGGTCGTCGGTAAACCTCATTGATCCCATCTCACTTTTGACCCTGCGAACGTAGCTTCCATTTAGTTTGTGTTATTGCTTTGCTCATCCAGGCAGCCTGAGTATCCGCATCCATCGATGTTATGTTGGGTGTATGGGGTATTTTTGCTTTAATTAAATTTTACACAAATATTTTGTGCGATGCGAAAGTATTTCCCAAATTGAAGTTCTATGCCGACGTAGCCACCCCGTTTTCAGGCGAATGGGGATGCTATGCTCATCGCGAAGGAGCAGGGGATGGGGTTGGAGTTTTTTGGGATGGGGATGGGGATTTTCTGGGTCCTGACAAATGGTCACCTGTTCGAAAGGTAAGACCCCGAAAGGGTTGGGACTATCTTGTCGAGATTTCTCGACTCTTTTCGCCGGCTGACAGGCGCCAAAAGACGACGAGATTAAGTCATCGAAGCGGCAACTCGGAAAAAGGGAAAGCCAACAACAAACAATAATCTAGCTTTCATTGTCTTGAGGGTGGTGGGTGTTTTGGGTGGCACTCATCGTTTTCCCTTTTTCAAAAATATTTTCATTTGACAAATTTTAGATTTCCTTTTCATTTCTCGCTTGCGGTGGTTGGTCTTGTCTCTCTGGATTTTTTTTAGGCTGGAGTGGCATTTTACTTGCCGTAGGCAAAACGGGCTCACTTTAATTTGGTTCTTTTTTTATTTTATTTTTTTTTTTGCTTGCTGCTCAAGCACGTAATTATCCTTTTTGGAACGCTTACCCTCAACTCCGAGCATCTTTTTCTGGCCTTTTGCATTCCGGTAACTTGTTTATTTATTTATTTTCGGCTTTCCTTCTGCTGGGCCACTCCAGTCCATTCCCATTTTATGACATCTTGTTATTTTTATTGTTATTGAGTTTTGGCCTTTTGTCCCCCCGCACACACACACTCATACACACACACTCAGCCACTCACAAGTCGTAGATATTCCCATTGTTAATGCCATATTATTAATTTTTGAGGTCTGCAAACGATCCTATTAGGCAGTCGTCCCCAAAGAACATTGACAACTTCATCGGGGATTGGGGGAAATGTCTTCTCGAAAAGAACACAACTTTTTGGGAGGAGGGTCTAGAGAAGCGGATCAAGTATCGTAAGACCCGTGTCAAAAGAAACTCCTACTAATCTTCGTTCTACACGATCCAAAAACATTGATTAGAAATCAAAGCCTTTTGCCGGAACCACAATTTTCGCAGCCCAACAACAGCAACCCGTAATCAAATGCAAATTATCAACGAGTGAAAAAAAAAATGTTTAAGGCGTGTCTACAAAAGAAAAAGTTTCGATTCGGCTTTTTATTTTATTGTATTTTATTTTATTTTTCCTCCCGAATTTCGTGTGTGTCTGCCCCTCTTGACCACAAAATTTATGTAGATTTACCGTGGGCAGTTGTGTCTGTGTTCGATTTTCGGTTTTTCTGCCTTTTATTTTGGGTTTTTGTTTTTGATTGAGACATTTCCAAGTGCGACTTCTTGGCCATGGTCAATTAAAATGTAGCGGAGGCTGAAAATAGAGAAGGAGAGTTTCCAGCTCAAGACGATAGTCGGGATTTGTAATACTCTAAAAAGAGAAACGGGATAACTAAGTAATAGATTCAAGTTAGTTAGATTCAAGATTCAAGTTCAAGTTAGGTTCAAGTTAGTTACATGAAATAGTCTCTCATGCTTGCACGATATATGTATATCAATGATTGGTATTATTTTAACTTAGACCTTGAAGTAACATGTATTTTTATTACTTAAAATAATACGATACCCTGTCAAGATCTCCGCAGTTAGGGTATCTAATGCTAAGCCGCTGGCCAAGATCCACCGGGCAACGCCTATCGATTTCAATGGGCCAACACGCCAAAGCGCAATCAAAAAGCGTTTTTAATAATGCGCTAAGTGATTGTTAAGCGCTGGTGGAGATGGAGGGCCCAACTCGATGGCTTTCCCAATCCCACAGCTCACAGATTCCAAAGTCAGACTGGAGTCGTTAATGAGTCTGTTGGTTCGACAACTACGACCTTCGGTGACACCCGCATCTTCCACTGGGAAATTAATTCAGATTTCTTAATTGGAATACTTTCCATTTATTCCGGGAAATTTTTCGAAACATACAAAAATGCATACAAAAAATGTATTTTGCAAAGGAGCTGAGGAAAAAGTCTGTGTTCGTTACAAATTGAGTATTTACTAAGCCTTTGAAATTTTTTTCCAGTGTGTCTGTTGTTTTTAGGACGAGGGACAGAGGGCTTGGCCTTTTTGCCGGCTTATTAAAACTCAATTACATTTAATTAATCAACCAGTCGAAGATAGCAACTCCGACACCTCGTCGCAATGACGTTGCACAATCCCAGGGAACGGATAACCTGGCCAAACTAAGTCTCTATCTCAATCTCGGTCTCAAACTGAAGAACTGGCAAATCGGCATTGGCTTCATTAGCGATGAAACAAACACCAAATTATCGGCTCAAACAAATTGAAGTTGCTCATCTGCATGCGTAAACAAATCGGTCAAGTTGCCTGATTGGAGGCGACAAATATTTCGAAGCCGATTCCGGTCCGTGGAACGCTGCAGTTGCTCGGTCCATCGAGGAAGTGAAAGGTGGCAAGACGGAGAGATGTGAAGTTGTGATGATGACGATGGGAAAACGATGAGTCTCCTCCGCCAAGCCAACTGATGAATGGACCGAGGCCTCAATGAATGGATGTGAATGGATATCGGTGGTCATTCAAGGGGTTTAGCCAGACGCAGGAGGATGTTGGAGGAACTCAAGTGTGGAGTGTAGTGCCTTGATTTCTTTATTTGCAAGTCCATTAAGGGGTGAAGGTTGGCTAGATGGCAGGAGAGGATGAGCTTGTGCCTTTATAAGCATTTAATTAGGGCAAGTCACATGATATTCGACTTTATTCCTTCGGTTTTAAGTATGCAACTTTCAATCTAAAACTCCCTTATTAAAACCGTATTGACCCCAGCTGCATGTTTAAGCTCAGCTACTAAATGCTAGCAATTACCCACTTTTATTTGCTCACAAGAACTTTGGCCCATTTCCAAGTTTTCTTATCACACTCAACTATTTAAGAAGCTGCACAAACAAAGCGCACCCAAAAAATAAATATGACCCGAAACTAGGAAAAAAAAGAAATACAATACAAGAGGCAAACAAAAAAGTTAGAACGCTTCACCCAACTGACTCGACTTTGTTATACCCATTTCTTGCTTTAACATTCCAATAAAAATGAATATTGAGGATGCATAAACATATAAGATGTCTATAAACAAAAACACTTAAAAATTGCCTGCGCTGAAACTCAAGAAAAGCGCACACATTATACCCATTATATTTTTAATACCCCTTATAAAAAGTGGGGAAGCCGAGATTAAAAATGACAAACAATGCAGCGAAAGTCGCCCTGTAATAATATTTGTACACCTCCCCCCGGTAAGTTTCCCACCCCCAACTCTTCGATAAAACACGCTGGGGAAAACCGGAGGAAAAATTACTTCATTAAAAGTTCGAAATGAAGAAGAAGTGTCCGAAAAAAAAAGGTTGTCGAATGCAAAGACTCAGGGAGCTGAGGTGTCCAGCTGCCGTCCCGATAAGAAACTCATAATTGGTGTCATTAAAAAATCCATTTCGGAAGTTGTTAATCTTCCGCCGCGTCGCATGGCATCGCATCGCATCGCATCGCGTGGGGCCAACAATTATGCCAACTAGCGGGGGACTCGGCTCCACGGCAAAAGTCAACTGAAGATACATAAATATGTAATTTATTAAAAGAACAGAAGAAGCAGGCAGCTGAGAAAACCGTTTACAACAATGGCTTGACTTTTGTTTATTGTTATCATTATTTAGCCAACTGATAAGACGGCGTCGGGGGACATAAAAAAAAGAAAAAGAAATAAGTAGCCACAGAACGGGGTGCTCCCTGCTAAAAATCCCTGACAGTGTAAAAAACAGCTCGTTTTTCATATATTTCTGCGCTGAGCAGTGTAGTCGCCTTTCTTTGTTCATCTTTTAATTATAAAGTGCGATAAATGTGACACAAAAAGTTGCGAAAGATAGTGGAGAACAAACAAAAAAAAATACCAGGGGACAGTAAGAAAAGTTTTTAGGAGTAGCATCAAGTCGAAAATTTAGATACTCTAAAGTTGTTTATGAAAAGATACATATCTTAAGATGTTGCTGTCATAACTTCAAACCAAAAATCATATATGTTTAAATGCATATCTTTTACGACAATATTCTTGAATAGATTGTAAATTCTGAAATTCCAAATAATTTAAATTTAATACCTCTAAGTTAGTGCAAAACAAAAGAACAGCAATCGTAAGTCGTTAAGGGGCATTGCAAGATCTTTTTGCGCTCGTTGTTTGTTTGGTTTTTTAGGCCCGCCCGCTGCCTGCCTTTGTGAATAGCATTTAATAAACACCAGGACACCCAGGATGTTGGAAAAACAAGGACTATTCCTAGCCCTATGCCATCCTAACCCAGCAAGCCATTCCCACTCCATGGCATCCAATCCCCTAGGCTTGCTTTATGAAATAGCAAAATGTCCCATAAAGTAAAATGGCATAAGATAGTAGGCGACGTTTGGGCCAGAAATACTGACCACAAAACTGGCTGTAAAGGGAGCCAGATACTCGTACATGGCCATCTTGTGTTGCGGCTTTGTCTTGCCCATAAATATTATCTGCACTTGTTGGCCTATAACTTTGCACTGGCTTCTGTTTCGTTGGTTCTCCTCCTCGTTTTTTTTTCTTTTTACGACTGAAGTTGTGGCAAAGTTGTTGGTTTTCGTCGCCCCAGTCAAGTGTTAATTTCTTCCCCTGCAATTAACTTTTTTGCCACAGCCTTTGAAAAGAAAACGAACCCCATCGGAAATAAAATGCTGAAAAGGCGCATTGATAGCCAGAAAAGGCAGAAGATACTTTCAGTGCTTTTGAGATGTATAGATACCATTGTCTTAATATGCAAATTGCATTGTCTTTCGACGGCAGTCGTTGTCCTAAGGTTCAATTGGAGCGCAGATCAGCTTCCGTTTATCTCTTTGACCTCGAGCGTTTCTGGAAAACAGCAGACCAGATAAATATATGTACAAATATTAATAAAGATTCGGCTGGACTAGCTGCCTAGCTGGGAATCATGACCACACAGAAAAAAAACACAGTTTAACTCCAATAACTCGAATGTCGCATATGATCGCATATCGGAATTAACAAGCAAATAATCGAAATAAACTTCCTTTCGATCGATTTCACAAATGGATGAGCATTATTCTCAGTGCAGATCGCGTTGGTCGCGGGAAAAGTCTTGCACATTTTACTTATTATCATTGTTTTGGCCCATTGTGATTTGCTTTTGGCTCTGGCCCCGTTCATGTTACTTTCACGACTTGTCCTCTCCGAATCCGAATCCGAATCTGAATCTGCAACTGTATCTGCATCTGCATCTGTATCTTTGTCCCTATATCTCTGTCCATGGCCATTGACAATATACTTTATTCAGGCATTCAGGTGAATGGCACTGCCAAATAATAGTAGCTATCGGGTAACCGTTTTGTCAAACTACGACTACATACCTCGACTTGACTTAACTTGACTTGGCCTAAAGGCCTAAAGGATTTAGGGGCATCTAGATAGACATCTGGCCAGATTTCCATTGGAAAACGGCAAAGGACCCAGCAATGGTGATCAACTATCGTGTGAGAAGAAAATAATAATCCATAAGAATACTTTGCATATCTCATCTGATTGAGACTTAGCCTGATTACCCTCAACTGGATTTGCTAAGGAGTTCGTTTTATCACGACCACTTAAACACAAATAATTCCCAATCACTGCCTCAGTTTAATGGCCTATATATGTGGCTCTGATCCCGCCTGGCTGACAACAGCATGTTTATGATGGGATAAACTGAAGAGATGGGACTAGAGATATCCCTTGCCAAGGCGAACAGGTTCATTAGAATTGGGAAATGTTGGTTAAAGAAGAAATGTGATGGTGATGCGACAGCCAGGGGAAGTGAATGTGAAAGATGTAGATAAAGGATAGCAAATGCAAAATTCTAAATAGAAGGAATATTCAATGAATATTCAATGTATGAAATTAAAGAATTTACTATTATAAATAATCTTTTTAATAGATACGTTAGCACTAATTCCGACATGAACATTTTATTTAGCATCCCCATACGTTGTTAAATCGCAGATTCTCGTCAGCATCTGGTCGAGTTCCAGGTTCATCGTCCAATGCTTTCCACTTTTATGGCTTAATAGCTCTCAATGGAAATCGATTTATGTTGTCACTAATTGATTAGCAGCAGATATATCCCTGTCCAGTCGGCAAATCCTACCTGATATGTACGTATGTGTATGTATGTATTTCCCTCTCTGCACCCCGAGCTCATAATAAAACATAACCATTTCCATTTCGACCGCCGTTTGCACACCTGTTAGGAAGGTCCCTTTTGGGCGGCGATTTCCCAAAACCCAGAAGAAAAGGCTTGCCAATCGGCGAGCCCCCTTCCTTCGCCGGCCGAGTGAATGAATGAATGTCAATGCGAATGTGAATGTGAATGCGAATTTGAATGCATCGCAACCGTCTGCCTCGCTGTCTGTCCGTCCAGCTGTCCGTCTGTCCGTGTTCACGGACAAATGTAAATAAATGCAAAGGCTGCACGAGGGACGTGGCTGCTCTGCTGGGCCTTCATACATACATAGTTTTGCATGCATTTTCCTTCAAGGACACTGGAAAAAATAATACAACTTTTAATATGAAATAAATAAAGTTTTCACTAAAATATATCTACATTAAATATAAATATTTTAAGTTATAATATTTAATATCTAATAAGGAAAGAAGAACGTTGATTACATTACAATTTCCTAGGAAATTACCCAATTTTTTTCAAGTGCAAACGAAGGGCCAAAATGTGCAACATGGCAAGAGCAAAGCAGAGCAGCTGCTGCTCGGAAAACTCATTGAACAATTGACCAAATCGAAGCCTCAAACTCAAATGCACAATGCACCGTCCTCACTCACCCCTCCCTGTCCCAGGACCCGAAAATGCACTGATGTCTACCGAAAAGTACGAAAATGTGGCAAAAACCAGAGGGATACAAGATTAAAATCCATGAAAACGAAACTGAGTCGGCCGACACGCCCCCTTTTTTTGCTAGTTTATCTCATGATGACCGGGCATACATATATGTATGTATATACATGCATACATACATGCATGTGCATCCATTCCTGGCTCATTGTCATATCCAAAATCCGAAATGCAGTGGCATTGTGCGACTTTGGGCCTCTGGTGGCATCTTATTATTAATTTGCTTAAGTGCCATAAATGGCAAACAGAACAGGGTAACCGAAGGAAGCGGCTTCCCAGGCAGGGGACACAAAAGGATTCAAGTTTCTGAGCCCAGGCCGCCCAGCTGGAGATTTTACACGTACTCCGATCCCAGGTCCTGACCATGACGAATTGCCAAAAACTACAATAAAAAAAAGAGGGAGAAACTACTTAAAAAGTGAATTGCTCGATTCTGGGGAAACCCGAATGCTCTTACAAAAAAAAAAATTGCAGAATAATATGCAATCGGAATGGGCTCCAGGAAATTATAGCTAACCTTTTCACCTGCATGGCATGGGATCACTACCTAAAGATCCAAAAGTGCCAAGTCATAAATTTATGCAATTGTCTTTTATACATTAGGCGGTTTGGGTGTGCAGCTTGCCAAGATATAAAAAGCGTAGGAAAATGACTTGTAAAATACATTTTTTTGTTTCACGGCAGAGAAATTGTTTTTGTAATCAACCTTGGGGTTTTACAATATGCCTAGGATGTTGAATGTAGTCTTAGTTATAGTCTTAGTCTTAGTCTTAGCTTGAATTTGATTTGAATCCCAACTAGATGTTGACCCATGCTCCATCTTTCCGCCTAAAAAATGGCAACAATTGTCAACAATCGGGCAAATATAAAATAACTGAGAAATCTGCAAGTAACTGCAAGTGACATTGAAAACTCCACCAGAGCTCGACCCCAACTCGTGTCCCCCCATCCAGCTCATCCAACTCATTCCACTCCCCCGGAATGGAGGAGCTGATTTATGTTTCGCTGGCGGCTGCATTGGGGCATCTTTGACCTTTTGGTGGCATCGCATTTCATGGAGGGTTTCTGGGGAATTTGTTCGGACATCGCAGATAGACTATCTTCGAGATACTATGCACAATGTCAGGCGGGAGATACGATTTTTAATTGACATTCACACGACAACACAAAAAGGGTTGAAGGAATGAATGGGTGATCTGGTGTGATGGAGTGACGGAGTTTTCTGCTTAATTAAATGCAATCTACAACTCTATTGGGAATCAGTAGCCAGGCCATTTTTGCGCATTTAAAAATCATTTATACGAATTAGCCCCCGGCAAATGGTAATTAAGGCGTGGCCCATGGGCACAGAGTCCACGATTTACCACACACACACACTCTACACACCACACACCACACAGCACAAGAGGCACACACGTGCAGAGCTCCAAAAGATAAACAAACAAAATGCAAATGATACAAATGCAACAAATGCAACTGCAAGGCCCCCGAAAAAGGCGAGAAAAATGTTAAACAAAACATATTGCCGCAATTGGAGGCCATGTGCGGTGCGGCAAGTGCTGGCTGACATTTCAACACCACGAATCGGGCACCACCAGTTCCAAACTCAAAGCCCAGCCAGCACCACTTTGATCCGCAGAACGGGCAGTGCACTGGGAGAAAAAACTTTACCTTAAGTACCAATCTCGTTTTTATTAGCATCTTATTAAAAATAGTTATCTTGATTTGGTTTTATAATATCAAATCTTACAAGAGAAGTCATATTTATCAGATTTATAGATCGTTATTGGTAATGAAGATAAGTTAGAGGCACTTATTTCTCCCTGTGCACACGTCTCTGAATCCAAAAAGCGAATCCCAATCAAAACAAAGATCAAAACCCAGCAGCAACAACAATGCGGCACTTGAGCGGTACAAGCGGTATGAAGTTGAAGTTGAAGATGATGATGAGGATGAGCGGTACGGGTAGGAGCGGTACGGGCGATCAGCGGGCGGGCGGCGGCAGCGGAGACCTTTCACCTCACCTGCAAGTGTTGTTGATCTAGCTGCTGTTTTGTTTATCTGCCAGATACACACACACACACACGCCCACCAGCTACAGATACAGATACATGTGCCTATTTCAACACCAGCAACTCCAGCAGCACACTCAATTGAGTTTGCTTTGTCTGCGATCTCAAGTTGTCCAAACTAATTAATGAGGCCTGAAAAGAGGAGAAAATCGTGTTGAGAATAATTCACAAGGATTTATTTACCTTTTTTGGTAATTTCAAATGCGCTGCATAATATTTATTTGCCATTTGAGGGGTAGATGCTACTGGTAAAAACTATTTCCGGTTATAAGTAGTTCAATTTGATTTACTTGAATATATTACCAAATCAGATTGGCTTTTAAAATACTACAATACTTAACATAAAATATACAAAATATACAAAAAACGGAACAAAGCTTTGGCAATACTTTAGATACTTTAGATCACAATCTTTAGTGAATAGTGCCTGCCACTTAGAATCCCCGTTCACTTAACTTATTTTGTTAAATGATTTTATTTCGGGCCCACTTTGTGCGTGGTTTTTTGGCTGGGCGACTTAATTAGGAAACTGGTGCTGCTTTTATTTATGTGTCTTAACGAATCGTTTATTTAACCCACACCACATCTACATGCGTGCGAGTATATATATCCATATATATCTCGCCATCCTTGTCGCCCTCGAATCCGAAGCTGAGCACACAAACATTTTGGAAATTTGTTTATTGTTTTTCCTCGGCGTCCTCCGCACTAATTTGGGAAAAGTAGAAAATGCACCACGAAAATTGAAAACCGAAATCGGTATTGGAATTGGAATTGGAATAGGAATTGGAGTTTGGTATTCGAATATTTAAAAGGAAGACAAAACACAGAGAATTGAAATAATTCGGGGCCTTGATTTAAATAAATGAAAAAAAAAAGGAAAATAGAAATAACAAACAGAAAGAACATTTTCCTCCGAATGCTTCGAGCAGTTCGACGAAAAACCAAACATAAATTCCTATCGACCCCTCCTCCGCCGCCTGTGTGGGCCAAAGTGAAGCCATGAACATTGTTTTTTATTAGCGGCAGGATATCGGCGATGCACCCTGATTCCCCCCCCCCCCCTTCCCTTCCCCCTCCTGCTAAATGTGTATATATTTATATGTTAATTCGCCCGGCGTTAATTAGAGAACAAAACTCCGAATGCAGATGAAAAAAAAGCAAGTGGAAGTTGGAGATTCCGGCGCTGCTTTTACTCGATGCCCCAACTAAAAATGTATTTATATAAGCATGCAACATGCAACTCTCTCGGCCTTTTTGTATTTCGTATTTTTTATTGTATTTATTTATTTGGCCACGGGCAGCAAACAATTTGTAATCGCTGTTTCTGCCGCCGCCGCCGTTGACAAGGAAAATGTTGCAGCTGCGGCACGCGAAACGACACCGAAAACAAAAGCTGTTGCAGTCGCCTTAATTGCACTTTTTTTTGTCAGTCCGCAAGGAAGCGCCAAAAGAAAAATGTTTTAAGTTTTCCGAAAAAGCGCCAAAGGCGCGGAAAATGCTGTAGAATGGAGTGGATTAGTTGGGCCATCAACTCTAATTCATTACTACTGTTCTATTGTCTAAATTTAAATGAAAATAAGCGGGGGTTGCTTAATAATATTTAATTATATATATTTTATATATATTTTCTCTATATTTATTTATAAATATTACTTTTATAACAAATCTATACAACTTCCTTATAACTAAGATACTTGTTCAGCTAATTAAGATTGCATTACTCACTGCGTAACTTGTTCTTAAGCTAGGGTATGAACAAGTCTAAAGAAATAGCGCTAGTAAAAGGTTTTCCCACTTTTTAATCGCCAGCAAAATAAAGATTTACCATCCACTGGGTGACAGACGAAATAAATTTGCTGGTGAAAAGCCAGCAAGTTAATTACGCTGGCCAATAAAGCTTATTACAATGCAGTTAGACGCAAAGTGGGGCTTTTTTGGCCGGAGGTCTCCAATTGTTTGGATGCTGTTTTTTGGGGCCATGTGGATGAGGATGGGCGATTTTCTTGGTATTTTCATCGGGCGCTTCCAGCGAAGTCAGTGCGAAGAATTTATGAAAGTGGTTCTGGCTGTTTACGACTGTTTTGGGCCGTTTTACGATGAAAATGTTTATAAATACTCGCCCTGTACTATATAGAAGTATAGTTGTAGTTCAAAGAGTGGCGAAATTGGGTTAACCAGAATGGACAGACTTCAGACAGACAGCCAAAGACGCGATGAGATGACATAATTGCTCGGCTTCTGGTGAATCACTTCACTTTTTTGTACGCCGATGAACAATGATTTTTCATTGTTTGGTGTGCAAAAACTCAAATTATTAATTACCAAGCGAGAATGTTTTTGTTTTTCGTGATTTTGTGTGTGTGTGTGTGTAAAACGACCACTTTTGATAAATCACAGAAGCACACAACACGGCCACAAACACCAAAACAATTTTGCGATGAAATTGTCAAATTGCAGTGCAAAAACGCAAGAGCAGCAACCGCAACCGCAATCGCACCAACAACCAACAGCCATTGAAAGCCACCGCTTCCGTTCGAATCCCCCCACCTTTTTCGGGGGCTTTCCATTCCCCCCAGCCCCGCCCTCCACACCACGAATTCAATTCACAATTTTCGGTAACCGAAAATCACTGCGAGGCGAACGCAATCAATCATAAAACGATGAAATGTCGACAACGACCAGCAGACGAGGGGATCGAGTGAGGAAAATTGAAAACTCTCAGCCAGGACATGGACAAGGAAAAGCCCCGGCCAACAAAACCCCAAGCCCCGAACGCCAGAAACCCCCAAAAATGGGGGATAAAAACCCATCAACAGCTAGTCGGTTTATGCGAGGTCCATTCAGCAAATTCGTGATTGAAACTCTATGATTTTGTAATATTCAATGGAGATATGGAAAATATTAGCTTCTTTTTTAAATCTGATATTTTGAAAATCAGAATGCTTTGTGCATATAAACCTTTTTCATCTTTATTGATTTTTAAAGAAAATAATTAATAATATAAAAAAACATTAAGCTGAAGGAAAAAACTGCTTGTCAAATGACTTTAATAAGAAAAGTGAACCACAATTATTGCGGTTTTTCAATTAAATTAATATTTCCTTTTTTAATAATATTAATAGCTATTAATTAACTATTTTTTCGAAGAAAGATGACCACAACAAGAATGAAATATAAATAGAAATCCATTTTAACTTGAAACGAATTTATTTTGTTTTTTATCGAACATACAAAATATTGGATGTCATAATACTTCCGGCATGAACTTTATACTCTGGATCAACTCAAAAGCATAACGTTGAATTGGCTTTTGGTCGGTTTGCGTTTGCTTTGGCTTTGGCTTTGGTCTGCTTGGATACGGAATGTTTTGGTTTGTTTTCGGCCAATGGCAGTGGCCAAAAGCGAACGCTTTCCGACAATTTATCAACGGTCTTCCATCGAGCAGCACTGGCCAATTCTGAGCGGCTAAGCTTGGCCAAATCTGCTCCTGGCCAGAAATCCATGTCCAAAAAATATCCCTGAGGAGCATAAAAAAAGAAAGGAAAAAGCCCTTCTGCAGTTAATTAGAGATGCCCAAACTGATTGTGGCTTAGGTTGGGTAGATTTCAAAGGGCTTCTATTCATAGCTCGCAAAATTTAAATCGAGTACCGGAAACAACAGCGATTCAAATTGCCATTTCTGAAACAATCCTTGAAATCACAGATACTTGGCCATTCCAATCTTTTCCGAAACTCTTATCCTTTTTCGCACCGACTAGCTTTCCCTGAGAAAAATTAATGATCGTTTTTGGTCACCCAGTGACTAATTCGTGTCGAAAGTTAAGCGGCCTAAAAATGTCGTTTTATTGGAAACTCTCCCAGGCAGTTAATTTCTGGGCCTGCGACTGCGACAAAGATACGGATACAGATACCGATACTGAAGATTTCATTGTTTTCCCCTCAGTCCATCGAAATCCATCGACGATGCCGGGGAGTGTATGAGTGTTTGAGGGCCACTTATCAAATTTGAACTTAATTACTGGGCTCACCTTTCTCGGCTAACACAGCAGCTTGGGGTCCGGCTAATGAGCGGTTTTATGCATCGCTTTAAGTCGCATTTGATTGAGCTGGATGGGCATTTTGTAATCGTCGAACTGAGATTTACATGGCACCCAAAAGAAAGGAAACCCCCCGAAACAAAACAAAAAAAAAGTAAAAACGAAAATATCTCTGCCCGGCCCATAAATCAAGTGGCATTCGCCGGGAGTCGCGAGTCGCAGGTCGTAAGTGTGTCATTAAAATTAATTATCTAGCATTTTTAACACCGAACCAAACCGAACCGAACCCTTTTTCGGGGCGGAAGTGGGGAGTTTTGGGGTCTATATACTAGGTCTAGTTGGTATATCTGGTGGTAGGCAGCCTGGTAGCTTGTCAATTAGCCACACGCCGTGCTTGGAGCTCTCTGCGTTTTCCAAATATTTGCTTAGCTTTTGTTGACGATTTTACAACGGTCTCCAACTGTTGGGGAGACTGCACTGTGAAAAAATATTCATCTAGTCATAAGATAAGTTGATTTAAGGCTCAGCCAATGGAATTTACTTGGTTTTTAGTTCAGTAAATAGTATTATATATATTTTCTAGAGCCATTTGGACATATATAGTTGCATTAAAATGTACATTAATAGCTTTTTATCTCAGTGTATGAATGCAAAAGTCCCTGACTGCGCTCAAATATTTGCGCTGACATAAGTTGCTCTGTGGCTGGCATGAGGACGGGAATTTAGGAATGAGAACTGCGGATTGGGCATGTGGCATGCGGCATTAACCATGGAGCATTCGATGATCCAATAGAACCAGTGAGAGTGGAAAGTGGAGTGAAAGTGGAGACGAGAGTCGCCTCGCCTGCCACTGTGCAAGATAATTATAACATACATATGTACATATGTGCCCAGAACCAAACTGTGCACCGAACTTTTCAAGCTGCAAGCTGCGAAATGAAGTCCGGGGTGCGCCGCAACTGTCGATTGCACAGAATCATCGCAGACAGTGGGCCCTCGACCAGTGGACAATGGTGGGGCGCTTCAAGTTTTTGTCTAGCCGCAAGCTGCAACAGCAGAAAGATTCCAGTTTCGTGGTCGATGCCATTGACAGGTCAGCTGTCCATTTCCGTCTGCCCTGTCGTTCCTTTCTTTTGCCACCAAACCTCAGCTGAAAGATGTCAACTCAGCACAGCAAGCGTACACTGATAAAAACGAGCGAGGCTTACACATATCCAGCGAAGAAAGTCATACTAAGAACTCACTTCTAAAATACAACATGCAATTTGAGCATGAGCATGAGATTTTGAGTCTTTATCCCAATATCAGTTGCATTTCAACTCACTCTTATTTCTCTGAGTGTAGCAATGGCAGGCAGCAGCAACCGCAGCACTCGCCTTCGAATGTCAATAGCAAAACTGTTTGCCAAAAGCATAACAAGCAGCAGGCGACAGCAAAAAAGCTAAGAAATCTCCGGTCTTCATTGATCGAATGGTAAATGCCAGTTACCTTTTACTTAAATGCATTAAGTGGATCTATGTGGTTTTTTGTATTAGCCTTATGAAGAAAGTATATACTAGCTATAGCATTAATTCAAAATTTTTGAGCGGACAAAATGTCCCTCAATGTTTTCCAATTATTTAAGTCATATAAATCCAATGCTGCTAAATAATTTCACCCACCTATATTGTTCATACGCCCCGTTTTCGATGGGTAACTCCCCCTGATATACTCTTCGACTTAAGTAAGTAATTCAAGACAAATCGCCGCATAAATTATCCAGCCTAAGCCAATATCCCGCTAGACAAATAGCACTCCCATCCAGCAGATCCACTGCCAATCTGTTGGCCCAACCCAAGTCGCACCATTCTAGATCGAAATCTTGGCCCATTTGCCTGGACAAACCATTTTGCGTGCCATTTTCTTTCTTTTTGGCATTTATCGCATTGGGATATGGCCAAATCGAAGGCGGCAATAGAGCCGTTGAAAGCAAATGTATCTTTTCTCATGCGAACTTGTCTTGCTTCTTTTCATTTTGCAGAATGCAACTGCAACAAGCACGCCCGTCAGTGCCGCTTCAACATGGAAATCTTCCGGCTTTCGCAGGGCGTCTCCGGCGGAGTCTGCCAGAATTGTCGCCACTCGACCACGGGCCGGAATTGTCATCAGTGCAAGGAGGGATTCTACCGGGACGCCACCAAACCACTCACCCACCGCAAGGTTTGCAAAGGTAAGATTTAAATATATTAATAAAAAAAAAGCTAGCATTAAAAAAAGAACGTATTATGCAATCAGACATTCTTGTGTCCGAGATTAATGACTAATTTACAATAATTAGCTCACAGCGACATCCAACTGCGCCAGCAGCCCCCCTGTGACCACCCCTTTGTATCCCCTTTGGAGCCCCTTTAGGCCCCCTTTTTGGCACCCCTTTAGCCCCCTGTGGCCACCCTTTGGCCAACCCATCCCCAGGCGACCTTCGAGTGTGTTGTTTGTTATGTAATTTATGAGCGCCATAAATTCACGCGCTCCAATCGAAACAATAAAAATAAAACGAAGCCAGCGGATAAGAAAAAGACGCTAGAGGAAAAAAGGGAAATGGTTTTAAAATCGAACAAATGGATTAAGTAATAGTATAAAAATACAAATACTTAAGATTGGTGGCAATGCTTGTTGCTAAATAATATTTAATCATATGAATGTTCAGAAGAACCTGCTTTTTGCGATGTTCATTACCGCGAATTCAAAGTGGATTATTTAATGTAGAAAACTGAGATAGCGGATGTGCTCTATAAGGCGGAGCAAGAGGAAGAGGAAGAAGAAGAAGGGGAGGAAGCAGCCGAAATTTATAGCCTGCAATCATTTTCATTGGCAAACAATCAAATCAGGTGGCCCACATGGCTAAAATCTGAAGCGCTCGACTATTTATAGTTTCGTGGCGCATCAAGATACATATATATATATATATAAATATATATCTAAATATGCATATGTATAAGCGGATATAACATGTATAGTAGTTGGCAGTATCCCGCTGGGAATTCACATTCAACAAATTTATACCTAATTGCGAATCGAGTATCGTAAACAAAAACAAAAACAAAAGGCCCCAGTGGGAGTGATTTTCGTGTGGATTTTCGGTAGGTGTTGTAGGGGGTGCCGCCTGTCGTTTGTCATTGCGGTGTCAGAAATTTTTGGTCGAAAACCGCTTTTGGCATTCGGAATTTGGCTTTCAGCATTCAGCGCGTTCAGCGATTCGGCTTGCGGATTTCGGCTGACTAAGCATCATAATTCTCGTGTCCGCTCAGCCAGAGCCGTTAAATCCAAATCAAATTCTTATCGATTTTTAATTAATTATCCGCCGCTAAGTCGGAACGGAGCCACCACGTCGTAAATATCGGCGACTAACCACCCACCGCAACCCATCGTAAACCACCGAAACCCACCGCAACCCTCTCAACCACTTGCGATTTCGAGACAAAAAAGGCGCCGCTGCGACAATTTTTTAAATTATATGCCCCTTCGTCGGAGGCCATAAGAGGAGGCCCCCCCCCCCCCCCCCCCCCCACTCCTCTCGAACTTTCAATTAGTCAGCCCGAAATTGCTGGGGAAAATCTTTGTGGCACAGGAGCCACAGGAGAAAGAATCGAGAAGGAATCCTCTCCAGCTGATGCCCCCGACGGAAGTGTCGCAGGAGGACATTCAGTGATTTATACGTTTCATCTCGAGCTGGCTCGTTTTTCATACATAGTCATACATATTCCCCCATAACGTTCGAAATAAATTTAAAATAATTTCACATTACTAATGGCATTCTGTGAAACGACAGCAAAAGCTGCCACAAAAGGGTGTACTCATGTGTTTGTGGGTTGTATTTTGAATTTTATTATTCAGGAGTTGCATATATCAAGGCCTTTAAGGCGTTGACTTAAAAATAGTAAGCACTTTAATCTTACACAACGAGGAATTTGTTTGAATAAATTGAAGTACGTACACTTCATTTGCAATGGGAATGTTAGGAAACAAGCATTCAATCTATCATAGGAAATTATTAAATTGGTTTCGAGATAATTACAATTAGAATATATAATCAACATTTAGAATTCCGTAATAATTACTTAACTGAATCGTAAGTCTTGCCGGGCAAATTTGAATTACCTTTAGCTGCAGAGACTCTTAATCAAATGCCACAATTACACACTTAAATGTGGCGATTAAACATTCAGCTTGTTGTTAATATTAAGTTGTCAATAAGTCAGTCAGTTGTTCTGTTCCAAAATCTTTTCGCCGCAATCTGCATTCCGAATCTGACTTTGAAAGCCATTAGTTTTGAGCTATGCCATTAACTTCCTTTATAATTAACGCCTAAAATTCATTTCGATTGCCAGTTAAAATGAAAAAGATTAGGAGCAACTTAGCTTCCGCAAAACTCCATTTACTTGAGTGTGTGTGCATCAGTTGAATTTGAATTTGAAGTTGATTTAATTTAAATATTCAAATGATTTACTCGAGGAAGGCTCGAAGTCAAGTCTAATGGAGCAAACGCCATCCAAAGCCATAATTCATCGCCTAGACGGAGAGTTTGGTTGGGATGGAAATGTTGGATGTAGGAGTTGGCTGTGGAATTGGTATTTGCAATTCGAAATTACACACAGCTGTATGTAGATGCAGATACAGATACAGACTTAGATTCAGATGCAAACTCATAGATACGGACACGTGTTGTCAAAGTCATTTCAGTCAATTTCCTTATTTGTGCAAATGTTTCAATGACCGGAAAATTACATATTATTATTTGTCCAACGGGAGGATCCGACATTCCGACATCCCGACTTCCCAACATCCCGACATCCTGGCCGTAAACGAATCGTTATTCATACACTTGTCTGCATGTGTTGCCTTTGCCCCAACGACTGCTCTTTTGGTAATTAAAATCTGAACCCTCCTGCCAGAACCCCAAAAAAGTATACTCTACTTTTTGCCCCATCGCCATCGTTGACATCATTAAATCTGCATGCCACATATGAGGGCAATAAAAACAAGAAGTGCAAATCGCAGATTGTGTGCTCTGCAAATAATGAGCAAAATGTAGGAAATATTTGCTATTTATATAGTTGCTTCTCGATTGAAATGATACTTTCGGTTGTAGTGAAGGATAGTGAAGTGTAGATACTTTTGGTAGCACATTTAATTCAGTTTAATAGTTCTATATATAGTTTGTATACTTTTCAAACTAATCAAGTTGATATTTCCAAAGTGTTTATTTCAAAACCCCAATTGAACTCAACATTTCCGTATCAGATGCCCTGTGTGTTGACATCCTTTTAATATCCATTATCCTGTCGTATCTGCCATAAACGTTTATCATCGCCCAGTAATTAGGGTATACAATTGAATGCCTACCAATTGTTTTCAACTGCCCGGAACTCATAGATGCCATATCCACGATGACAAAAGACTCAACGGATTCGCATGTGTCAATGGGGCGTTTTGGGGGCGTTGGGCGTGCCCTGGAATACAATTAACATTATCCGTAACTAAATACGTGAAATTAAAAGCCATAAAATCAGAAAGTCACGTGCGAAATGTTACAGCAATATATAACATGGATGGAAAACAGCAGGAGCGGCAATTAAAATAATGCCACACACACGTAGACGGGAAAAGTTTCTTTATTGCCCAAAGTTCATGAAAATGCGGTGGAAAATGGGGGAGGCTGGGCAAGGACATTATTATTTACGTGGGGTAGGAATCCGGGAGCAGGAATCAGTCAAACATCATTAGAATTTCATAAAACGCGCCGATGCAACTGTGGCGAATCGCTTAAAGGTTAAAGGTTATCGCTGCGAGGGTCGCTCGGCAACTTAATTGAAATTTTGGAATGCCAGCGCGAAATGCATTTATCATACGACATGGCAAGGTGGCTTCGCCAAACTAAGCCGGAAAAATCTATTTCAGAGCCAGTGGGCGGTGGTGGTGGTGGTTCCAGCCAAAAACTAAGCCCCGTGACAAATTTTCTGCCGGCAAAGCTATAAAAGTTCATGCCCACAAACACAGGCAATTTTTGAACAATTTTTGACATAGCTAAACAAATGCCAGAAGAGTACAAAAAAATATTGATAGAAACATTTGAGTTTTATAGGGGTTGTATTGAGACAGCACAACGAAACGGATATGCGCTTGGAATTTTAAGAAGTGAAGTTCATTTTGGGCCGATTTGATTGATTTGTTTAAGCCAAAGAATGGAGTAACTTGATTTTATCAGTACTGCAGAAAATGAATAGGTGTATTTCTGTTTCTCTCAGTGTACATATGAGCTTATGGCACCGTTTAGCCCCCAAGAACCGAAGTGTCCCCAAATCCTCGGACAGTTTTGAAAGGACAGAGGGCAAAGCTGCCCAATTTGAATTATGACATTTTGCATGCGAGCCGACATTTAAAGCTGTGCAAATTGTTCGAGCGTCAAATTGGCGCTGCCATTTCACCAGCCACCCGCTTTCGCTCACACCAACCACCACCCACTTTTCCAGTTGGAAAATCATTTTCCGAAACGGTGCACTTTCGGCCAGAAGTAGCGGGAGTTTGGCAACAATTCGGCTACACATTGCCTACTTTACTGCGCGTCGTTTGATTTTCAATAGGCCCATTCAGATCTGTTTACCCCGCCTACGTATTTCCACCGCTCCTCTCGATTTTCCCCAGGCGCCTCAATCTTTAACGCACAATTTGAAATGCGCGGAAAGTTTTTTCCCGTCCGCCTGTCGGCCTGAGTCGATTTTCCCAGCCTTTTACCAGCTTTTCCCCACCTGCAAATGGAAAACTTTGTACATGCAACAGAAAATTGTAGCAAGACGAGAAGAGGCTTTTTGCTCATTTGAACGGCGAACGAAAGTTGAGCGAACTTTGCGCCAGTTGCAACCGCGATAAACTTTTTTTACTCCACCGCCCAGGAAAATTGATGGCGGGGGGGAGGGGGGATGTAGAAGAGGAAGCGGCGAGGAAAAGCAACTTTTCCTGGAGTGTCGCGCGGAGCCTTTGATTTATTAATAAGACCCAAGAAAAGTTCCGCCCGCCGGCTTAAACTCAAGTGTGAAGTGCGATGGCAAAGGTGAATCGCCTTTTTGGACCGGTTTTTGCCAGGCATTCGGGCCAAATCAAATGGCTCATTTGAATTCATGAGCAATTGGTAGATCATTCGAGTGAATCATTGACGTGTGATATGTGCGATATGTGTGCGAATAATTGAATGTGTAATGTTATCCTGGCCTTTAAGGATAATCGCATTGAGTTCGTATAAGTTTGAAAATCATTTAGATCAAAAAGTTATGAATTTGATTATAAATATTTAAATTTAGACAGCGGTTTTACCATAAATGTATAGATTTTTTAGAATGAATGACTGTATTAGTCAAAAATACGCAATTTCTCTTAAAGAAAAACTAACTTTATTTGTGTTCTTTTCATGGGAAATAAATCGAAACTATTAAACAATCGACAATAGCGTTTATTTCTGGCATACAAACAATAAAATTATGCAAATAAATAGTGCATTTAAAATTATATCGATGAGCTCATGCTTGTAAACCCAAACAAATGCACAAATGCATTGAATATAATTTCAATTGAATGATTTTTCAATATTCGAATATTTTAAAATGTAAAATGTAAATTTTTGGCTTTTCGAAATGTTTCCTTTGCCAGCTAATAAGTAGCAAATGGCTTTTCCTCGAATGCACAAGTTCCTATATATATATATATATTCATATGCATATATATGCACATATGTATATATGTGTAGTACTTATATACGGCCGATCTTGTCTGGTTAGTGTTATATGGGCTGGATCTGCGAATCTCCGCCCACTTGGTCAGGTGTAATCTCTCACTGCAAATCATCCGATGGCGCGGCAGACTTTGTCTGGGAAATCTTCTTCATAATTCTTCTTTGGCCGCAGCGGAGTCTGTTTGGTTTTCTTTGGAAAATTGCACGATTCTTTGGGCTTTTGTTTTTTGCTAATAATAACAAATAGCAGCATCAACAATAGCCCCCTGACTACTGACTTCTGGCAGCTGTGCTCTTTATGGCTAACAATTTTCGTTTTTCACTTTTTTTTCTGTTTTTCCGTCTTGTTTCGTCGTCGCTGTTGTACTAGAAAATTTCGGGTAATATTTTATGGCAATTGATGGCCGAGGAAGAGAGTTTTGCCGTTAATTTATGTAACGCACTTTCCTCCAGTGGTCAGTGGGGTTTTCCTTTTGCTTTTTTCTTGTTTTCTTTTTTGGATGGGGGCAAATTGGGAGGTTTGCTTGCGCAAAGTTGAAATAAACAATAACAAATTGCGCTTGATTTGCTTTATGATGTTTACACTAGGCCCAGTGTTAGTACTTTTTGTTTGAGTGAACGCGAGTGGGTGGTTTGCTTAATTAATTTTCCGTTGCCCTGGAAAAAGGAAGCGAGAGCCAAGAAAAACACAAGGCTACCTGCGAAATCGCACTCAAAGTGTAATAACATATTCGTGGTGGCAAAGTAGCAAACAGGATGGCATTCTCTCTCATTTATTTGCAACAATTTTAATCCATCATCCATTTTAACTCTTTGGTAATGAAAAACGGCCAGGGCAAATAAAATCGAAATATTCAAAGCCGGAAAATTGTCGAACATAAATGCAAAAAAGGGTCGGAGGTCAAGGGGATTGGAGTGCAAAAACACACTACGTACATTTCATATACTATATACTCGTACAAATGAATGCCAGCCGTACTGCGAATGATTGATTTAAAAATATCCATGCCTGGCAGATGCCATAAAACATACCTGAAAATGTGAATAAACATGGGATATATATATGTATATGTACTTATATTGTATTCGCCACATACGCACATTTATTTCTGTGTACTCAACTGTTTAATAGGTCGTTCAATGAATGAGGTAACTTTGAATCGGTGCGCAGCGAGAAATTCGTGTTAAATCAATGATCTAATGAGTGGATAATGGCCTTAAATCATCTGTTTCACTAGATTATTCGATTAACATACATACATGCATGATATTAATGGTGCACAGGAGGCGATAAAGTACAGACAAATGAATGTTTTCCCTTTAGTTTAGAGTTTCCACGAAACACGCAAATATTCAAATTTAAGTAAAGTGAGCAATAAGTTGTAAACTTTGGATTTGATTCACTTTCACTGGAATCCCTGGCCTCCACACAACTTACCCAATGGCCAGTCGGTCAGTCAGTGGTTCAAGTGATTCATTGGTGGACTCCGCTCATTAGGAGCTCATTTATTTCGGGAGTCCCTGACCCGAATCGATCTGTGGATAAGCCAGAAGGAATGACTCGTTCGCAGTTGCTCTTTGTGCCAAAATTTGGGTCGCACTTCGAGTTAAATTAAAAGGAGATCTCTGGTGAAAGGGCTTCTACCCTGAATCATCGATGCAACTGTGGACTCAATAATTAAATAGAAATGCAAATGGCTATCGGGGGAGGTCCACACTCGACTATTCGAAAATGAAGCCAATCGAATGGGATGCAGAGGGATCTGTTGGCCTGGCCATAATGAAAATTCATAATCTTTATCACGGCCAATGGACCAAACGAGGAAAAGAGCCAAAAGCGGGGCATGAAAACAGAGGGAAACCTACGCGCAAATGGGAAATGAGAAGAAAATCCGGACAGAGGAGGAGGAGCATATGGAATGCACCGGGGATCCGGAGCAGATGGGATCCGGATACGGGGATATATGGTGTATTGTATGTGTATGTATGCCAATGCCAATGCCGTGCACTGATATGGGATGTGTAATGAACTCGCTCGCTCGCTCGCATTCCCCGCAATTTTTTCTGGCTTGCTTATTTTAACAATATCCAAAAGCTGCAAGTCCCAAGTCCCACATCCCCATATCCCATATTCCATGGCCCATATGCCCCAGGTCCATGGACCACATCCCAATCCGAATCCCAACACCAATCCCATGCCCATTCCCATTCCCATTCCTATCCAACTGGCCCACACTCTGCTCTTCGCAGATAGCGCGGCGCACACAACTCGCATATTGTTGTCATATTGTTGCCCCCAAAACCCACCGTAAGCGGCACAGTGGTACATAGGTTAATGCCACATCCTGGGACTATAGAAAACTTATTATTAAGGGAGCTACTACAAAAATATCCCGATTATATCACTTATAAGAACTAAAGATACATTCTAGCTAGGGAATCATATTTTAACACTTTTTTTTGTATGGATGTATGCAATTTTGCCCCACTGTGCTCGTTCGGCGACTATGAAACGCCCTGCAGGCAGCAACAATGGACACACGGAATTGTTGCTCTTGTTGCTGTTGTTGCAAGTTATTATTGTCCGTTGCTGCTGTTGTTGTTATCATCCGGATGTGTCACTGTGTGCATATAAATCGCATTTAATTTATTGTAAATCGGATTAAATTACCAAATGTTGCACGAACGCACGCAACACGGTGTATGTCTGTATATGGGATATGAAAGTGGAAGCGAGAGGCCGGAATTGCACGAGCAGGACAGAGGGATAACTGTACGCCTAGTTAACCCATTAGTTGCAAGTGTTAAAAGCTGGTCCCAACCTCCACACACACCCATGTACAAAGTAATGGTGTTAAAAATACATCTAATATTTCATGTTAAATATTCTAAATGCATTTAATTTCAAGAAATATTTCTTTCTGCCACCAAATCCTAATGGGTTAAATGCCATAGATGTGTGTATTCAGAACTTGACACCCACCTTTGCCTCCCACCCCCCTGGGCACTCCATTCCCAATGTCATGCACAAGTTAAATCTTTAAATATGCAACAGCTTTTGGCCAAGAGCCAGCGCAAAGACCCATTAAATGTGGCCAAAAGCGGCTTATTAACTAAACAACCCACAGGGAGCAGGCTCAGCTGAAGAAACAACTGTAAAGTCCTTCATAATAGTCTGAAAACGACACATATGACAGAAGTAATCCCCTCCCGGTTGTTTCCTTCTTAAAACTAAGTGAAATGTAAGAGGGTCTGTGAAAAATAAATATGCCATATATTTTACGGATCTTACATCCCGTCTATCTACAATTTCACAGATATAAAACAGGATTAAGTCAAGCTGGACATATGTATTAAAGCACTGAAGTAAATCAAACAGCTTTAGGTTTGAAAAACTCTATTACCAACATAATATTCAACGAAAGCGAGATATCGAAAGGTATTAAAAGTACTTCAGATAGTGCTTAAATGGACTTATTATAGTTTGGGTATAAATTTAATTGCATTGTTCGAGTGCATACTGATTGCAAGAGCAAAAAATGAGAAAGTAGGCGGAACATAATGGTGGGCAGTCCCGTTTGCACTCTCATTTGCAATTAACCGTGTGCGGACGGACAAGAAACGGACAAGGAACGAATCCGGCGGACAGCCGTTAACTGGTGGCGTGCACTCAATTTGCCGGAGTGCACATATGTACATCCATACATAAACGGGCGGAATTGAACGGAATACTCGGCGGTAATCGTATCTGTTAATGTACATTTCCACGGCTCATAAACGAATCTGCTGCCGTCGGGATGGGGGCCAAAATCCCGCGTAGTATCTGTGGTGAATGCACCGTGCACCGGCAACGTGATGATGCTGAAATCAGAACTTGAAAGACTTTAAGTAAAGACTCAAGTGGACCAGATTGGCGATTGCGATTCGATTGCGATTCCGGTGGCGATTCGCGATTGCCGTTTGGTCTTTGAAGTGCCGGACCATGTCCATTAAGCTCTCAGCACGCTCTGAAAAAAAAAGAAATCCATCCACATCTGCACTATGTGTTTCAGGCGTCCCAACTGTATACTTAATATACTATATCGTTTCGTTTCGCCCTTCATTTTCAGCCTGCGAGTGCCACCCGATCGGGTCATCTGGCAAGATCTGCAACAGCACCAGCGGTCAATGTCCCTGCAAGGACGGGGTCACCGGACTGACCTGCAACCGCTGCGCTCGAGGTTACCAGCAAAGTCGCTCCCACATCGCCCCCTGCATAAGTGAGTATGCCCAAACTTCCCAACAAACTAATCGTATTAAAATTATAAAAATATTGCATTTTGTAATAACCACTTCTTTTTTTGGTATTCTCGCAGAACAACCACCGCGTATGATCAACATGCTGGACACCCAAAACACCGCTCCCGAGCCGGATGAGCCCGAATCCTCTCCAGGATCTGGTGGCGACCGCAACGGCGCCGCCGGAATGGCCGCCCAGTCCCAGTACTATCGCACCGAGGGCGGCAGGGGTAAGTAAGTGCCACCTCTCATATCCATATCTATCTGTTGTGTTTTCTGTGCTAACCGACTATCCGCATCCGACCGCTTCCCACATTCCCCACCTTGGCATTCGGTTGCGAGTGCTTATGCTAACTGGTAGTATTGTTTATCAGCGGTTACAGTGGACTCCCGGTCAAGAGGACCAGTCTGTGATACTGTAAGATACGTGCAAATGCAATAAATTCTATATACTAGTCATAAAAAGTTAAATATTTACAGAGTGCTTGATGATATTGTTGATCATTCTGCACTAGTGAAAACTAGGTGGCGCTCTTGTTACTTATTTCTTAAAAATATATTACCTCAAGTGCCAAAATTCCGCCAAAGCGAGGACTCACTGTATTAAGAACGCGACGAAGGAGGCGCATAGTTTGCCGTGGCGTTTGGCTCGCCTTTGTAATCCTTTAAAATGGGTGAGAAAACACAAATCCGCTAAAGTGCAGTCGGTTGTCGGTCAGGAAAAGTGGAAGCGGAAAAACAAGGAGCGGCTCAAGGGGCAAGGGGGGTGGGGCAAGGGGACGGGAACGGTAACGGGAAACGGGGGACGGGGACAACGGCACTTAACAGACAACGCAAATGTTTGCACGCAACTTTTAGTTACAGTGGCGAAGAAAGTACAGTGAGCCCCCGGAGAGTCAAAAAGGGGATGGGTAAGGAGGGGGGGTGTGGTGAAGTGCAACAAGCATACAAAATGCGCCACGCAGCATAAATCATACTAAGCCCAGTTCTAGCGCCCTCTCACTCGCACGCTCAATGCCTCTCGCTCTCGCGGCAAAATAAACTTTGCAATAAAACTGCAAGACAAAACAAAAAGAACAAAACTGAGTACACAGTAAAGACTTTTTGATATCCAATATGTAAACAAAAAAACAAATAATAATTATTGTGTAAAACAACAATCTAGTAATAAAATCTAATATAAAATAAAATAAAATGACATTATAATGAAATTGGTTATAATTTAGAAATATTTTATATAATACTTTTTGATATATACTCGTAATTCTGATTGCACAGATCTGTACAGAACTCCATTATAATTTAATTTAATTGAATTTAAAAATTGTCCTAAAAATTATCAGCCCTAGCACATTATACCCTTGATACTTACGACTGCAGGGTATTCAAACAGCAGCAACAGTGGCAACAACAACACAGAAGACCCCAAAGAAACGTCACAGAAAGATACAAAACGAAAAGAAAATAGAACTGTAAAGAGGAGCAGAAGAGTGTAGAACGACAGAGAGCGGGCGAAACTTGGCAAAGCAAATGTATTAAAAAAGTTTTTTATTTAATTTCCCATGAATAAGCTGCAGCAGCAGCATCAAGAAGAGCAGTCGCCGCCCACTTCGCCGTCGCACAATGTCCAGTGCACACAGTACCCAGTGCCGAGAGCCGAGAGCCAAGTGGCGAGTGGCGAGTTTAGTGCTTCTGCCTCCGCCGCTAATTGCTCCCAACTATTTGCTCAAGGCATTAGGCGAAGTCACAGCAGGATAGCCGAACGGTGGGTGGTTGGGCGTCCGCAGGACGACAGGATGCTGCTAAAGATGAGCCGTTTATGCAGCTGCAAGTGGAAACAATGACAAATTGACTGAGCAACTTAAGCAGCCACAGGAAATATAAGCGGCGAGTTAATCATAATAGAGTCACATTGTCACTGCCAAGTGACCAAATGAAAAGGACGAAAAAGGGACAGAGTCCTAAGATTCAAGCTTATCGCATTCACTATTAAATCTTTTTTGCTGATTATATGCAATTATAAAAGGAGAGGAGTTGCCGTAGTTTATTATTAAAATGCTCGAAAAATAATATTAATTTAACGTTTCAACTAAGTAACCACATATCATAGATTAAGTCGAATATTTTTAAGCTTCTGCCTTGGTATCCCCAAAGTCAAGGCGGTGGGTTGTGCAAATCCATAAAACCCATTAGAATTGCAACAAGATATGAATAGCTGCCAGACGACTAGGATCAATTTCTGGCTCCAATTGTTGCACATCAAGTTGCCTCCGGCTCGAAGGACCAACTCCGCTCAGCTCCATTCTATCACTATCCATCTTGCCAAAAATGCAAATCGAGCTGCAGACGAACACTGAGATGCGAGATGAGGGCTGCGTTTAAAGAGGCTGCCCCTCTTAAATTTATTTGTCAACGGCAAAGAAAAGCGCAAGTTGGAAAAGTTGTCGGTGGAAAGTTTTCCATTCCCTGTAACCAAGAACTGAGTTAGGCAAATGGACACACACAGACACAGGATCTACGCAAAAAGTTCGTCCTTTGCTATTCATTGGCACAGCCAAAGGGGGCGGACGGGCGGCCAGCCATGGTGGCCACGCCCACCGCCGACACTCAGCACGAACATGAATGTTAATTATGAATTTATAATTTGATAATCTTATTAAATTAATTTAAAATTCTGTCCAAGTTTGAGTTAATTTAAAGTTAGTTGCACCCGCAGCGAAAAGCAGCCCACTGTGTGAATGTGTTTGCCAAGGGGTCGTGGGTCGTGGGTGGGTCAATTTTAATGTTATGTTAATTTGATGACTTGCAAATTTTCGGAAGATTTATGTTTGCTCGCAATTTACATGAATGGCATTTAAAGTTAGGCGTGCTGCTGACACAAGTTTTAAGTTTTCCGATTTGTGCAATCAGTTGCAAATAATGTTAATGAATAAAATCTATGCTAGTTGATGCGATCTTTAAGATATTTTCCACATCTTGCACCTTGGATTTTCATTTATTTTTCTTCCATTTCTTGAGCACCCACATACAAATGTATGTGGCATACGTGCAACATAGCCAGCCACATTCGCCAAACGGAGGGATTCCCGAATAATGAGTCAGAATTTTCGAATCTCCCAGCTTTATTTTCGGATATTTTCGTTCGTATTCGGGGCGTGGCTAATGATCTTTAAATGACGGCGATAAATATCGTTTGCTGGCTAAGTGCATCGGGAAAATGCACTTCAATACGCCTCCATAAATAGCCAGAAGAAAGGGAAAAGTGCCATTTCAGCTTTCGATTTTAGATACGGCTTCAAATTCGATCGATTTATCAGTCGCCCGACTCATTTCATATAAATGTTTATGCCACGAACAGATCGAGAGTTTAAATTCAATTGTGTCACGTTTACGTTGACATTGCGATCGGCGCGATCTGAACGAACAACAATGCAAACTGCGATTTGCAGCCAGAGCAAGGGCAAAACAAAAAACTTCTTGGCTAATTTTAGTCGCCACAAAAGGCGGCCCAAGGCACGAAGTCGAAGTACACAGAGAGAAATTAATCAAAATTGACACAAAATTGAACTCAGAGTACTCATGAATTGGCATTTTACTTCTTTAGGCAGATACTATAAATGTATTTAATGAAAGAAATTCAGTTTTTCTTTCTCTGTATTAAAAATAGGCAGTCGGGGGCGGGGCAATCTTAATGTAAAATTGATCGAGCGACGCTGATGCTGCTGCTGCTGCCACTGTTTCTGTTTCTGCTAATTGGCATTGGCCATAAAGACATAAATTTTGCAATTAAATTGTAAACACCAGAGTGGAATGCCCCATCCGAAGGACAAATGGGTGGCAGGGGCGCAGAAAAGGAGGCGGGCAACATAGCATCTTAGGGATAGGAAAGGAACCCCAATTCAAATCCTACCCCCAATTAACCTCTAACACAATATCACTTCGATCCATTTGCCCCCTCGCTCAGCTTCATCTTATTTGTGAAATGTGAATGCCTTCGTTCGCTGTGTGTGGCACATGGCCAAATGCCAGAGGACCTCACAGTGTGAACGTCCTATAATTTTCCCACTGGCTAATAGCAAAGTTCCCCTTTTCTTCGCCTTTTCAGAATGCGGCAAATGCAGAGTCAGCACCAAAAGGCTAAACCTAAACAAGTTCTGCAAAAGAGACTACGGTAAGTTTTAAGTCACTTAAGAATTGTACCAGTCACATATTCAAATCAGTCATTATTTAAGTTATACGACCGCTACTCAATAAGTTTGTCAAAAATAGTTCTTCAAATTTTACGAAAGTAGTCAAACTTTTTTTTTTTAATTATCGCACATAATCTATATTTATTTTTGTTATTTTGATCATAACATTGGAAATAATGACCCAAATAAGGAATGTCATACCTCGCTGAGTTCGTTGTTTAAATCCCAATCGATTTGCATTCAAGTTTGGGAATTCTGGGATTTTTCAATTTTTCGCAAATTTTGATGATGGTACCCCTTATCAAAAATGCGAAAATTTGTTAAAAATTTTATTTTTGATTATAATAAAAATAGTGATAGGGATAGTTATCTATGTTTATTGGCAGCACAAAACAGTCTTCATTTTAGCGGTGATATCTTTTTTGGCCAAGTTATGGAGAAAACCCCGTTTGTAAATATCAGATTTTTGGCAATTTATATTTTGTTTATTTTTGGTAAAAAGAATCTGTATTTTCTCAATAGCATTAAAAATAGTTGTCCAAAAGTGAAATGCCATACCTCGTTGAATTCGTAATAAAATTCCCTATCGACCTGTGTTCGGAAACGGAAATTCTATTTTTTTGCCATTTTTCGCAAATTTTAATGATGGTACCAAGTGATCATAATCAGTAACAGGTGTAACAGGTAACAGGTGAAAACCAACTGATCGGTGGTCACCTTCTGGAATTCCTGTTCACCTGGTAATTTAAACCGAAAAATCAAACAATTTGCATTACAAAATACGCGTTTTTGTGCCGAATTTGTTAAATTTTTGGATTTTTGGTACCAAGTGATCATAATCAGTAACAGGTGTATACTGAAAACCAACTGATCGTTGGTCACCTTCTGGAATTCCTGTTCGCCTGGTAATTTAAACCGAAAAATCAAACAAAATACGCGTTTTTGTGCCGAATTTGTTAGATTATTGGATTTTTGGTACCAAGTGATCATAATCAGTAACAGGTGTATACTGAAAACCAACTGATCGTTGGTCACCTTCTGGAATTCCTGTTCGCCTGGTAATTTAAGCAGAAAAATCAAACAAAATACGCGTTTTTGTGCCGAATTTGTTAGATTTTTGGATTTTTGGTACTAAGTGATCATAATTAGTAACAGGTGTATACTGAAAACCAACTGATCTTTGGTCACCTTCTGGAATTCCTGTTCGCCTGGTAATTTAAACCGAAAAATCAAACAAAATACGCGTTTTTGTGCCGAATTTGTTAGATTTTTGGATTTTTGGTACCAAGTGATCATAATCAGTAACAGGTGTATACTGAAAACCAACTGATCGTTGGTTGTTCATATCGTACATATGCACATTTAATTGGTCATTTACAATTGGTTCTAGACTTTAACCTTTTCTTCAAGATATAAATATTATTAATAATAATTAAATTAAGTTTAGCATGTGCGCATTAAGTGATGGGAATTGATAGTTTCGATTAGCAGCTGAAAAGCCAATCATGTTTTTGTTTTACCAAAACATTTTCCTTCATTTTCCGCTGGAAAATAAGCCGTTTTTGTTCATAACTATAGATATATGCGTCTGAATATGGAATATAATATCTCATTATGTTCGTAATTAAATACGCAATCGAATGTCATCCCAATTTGAACACTTTAATTTTTTACCTTTTTTCGCAAATTTTGATGAAATTTACAAAAAATGCGAAAATTTGGCCAAAAATTAATTTTACAAAATCTGTTTAAAAGTGAAAGGGGTGGTTAGTATTGGTTATAAGGAGTATAAAATGGTAATTCTTTTTGCTATGCTATAATTTTTAGCCGAGTAATGCAAAAAACCAATCGTAACTAGTGTATTTTTGAACAAAAATGGACTTTTATACCAAGTATTTAAATAGTTAGTTTTGTATTTTTGGCTTATCCATTAGGCAAGAAGGTAGCCAAGTAATCAGCTTATTTTAAATCAATGAAAGTCATCACTGATAAGTTCTTTCTCCCACAGCAATAATGGCAAAAGTAATTGGTCGCGATACGAGCAGCGAGGCGGTCAGCAGGGAAGCTCAACGGCGCGCAATGGATCCCGACGTGGCGGACTACGAAATGGACCAGGTGCAGCCGGGGTCGGCCCGATCCCCGATCACGGGGGAGTACGAGTTTCAGGCGGCGGACTATCCCAATCCCAATCCCAGAGGCAGCGAAATGGAGCGCTTCGATCTGCAGATCCAGGCCGTCTTCAAGCGCAGCAGGCCAGGCGAAAGCAGCGGCGCGGGGAACGTGTACGGAATGCCGAATACAACCCTAAAACGCGGTCCTATGACCTGGATCATACCGACTAAGGACCTGGAGTGCCGCTGCCCCAAGATCAGAGTAAACAGGTGCGAGCTTACATGAATAACAGCAGTCCAGAAAAAGACAAAAATGTTCTGATAATATTGAAAAGCGAAATAAGCTTATCTATGCAGTATTCTTATCACAAACATTTTATTTTACAGATCCTATTTGATCTTGGGTCGGGACTCGGAGGCGCCACCCGGATACCTGGGCATCGGACCACACTCGATCGTAATCGAATGGAAGGAGGACTGGTATCGACGCATGAAGCGCTTCCAACGGAGAGCGCGTACTTGCGCGTAATCCTCCAGCCAATTACAACACCACATCCTGCGTGTAGTCTCAAGATTCTAGAGCTAAGAAATTATTAACAGCAGAAAACAATCAAATCGTGTCATCATTGTCTTTTAAACACTTTTTTTTTGTTTTTTTTTAATGTCAAATTAACCGATTTTGTAGCAGTTAAAATCAAACTAGCTGTATTTAATTTATTTAATTAACTTCAATCGTTACAAAGCAATCGGTAATTGATAACTTGAAATCAAACGCACGAAATTATCTATACATGTAATCTACGTAATCTATATATACGACTTGTATTATTCGCTAAATTAAGATTCCTGTCAGCCCAGTTTAAGCATTTGTGAACAATTTACGTACTAGGGCCGCCTCGAAATCAAACAGAGCGCCAGTAAGCAATAATTTATGTGTAAGAAGCACTTTGATGCATGCATGACTCGCAAAAATAGTAATTAATAAATATTGTACAGAGCAGAGCACAACTTTTGAATTTCAAATATTTGGCGGGCGTTGGAGGGATGCCACACTGGGGTATTGTTGTTGCTGCCATTCGATAGCTAGCGCTGCCATTCGTTTGCAAGCGCTGCCACGGTAAAGTATACTTCTGAATAACAAATAATGGGGTTTTCCTCTATAAAAATACCATTCGTTTCTATAAATTGCATTCCATGCATAATTTAGTTTAGTTTTTTAGTATGCACAAGTCTGTGCGCTTTACAGTCTTACGTGAATATATTTCAAACTTTGTTTTGAATTTTAATTGGTTGGCGGGCAGCTGTCCAGGTGGCATCTCTGCCTTTTGGAGTTTTTAAAGTTGCCACACCGTAAAAAATACTTCTGTCTATCGATTTTCAAACACATATTTTTTGTTTTGGTTGCTTCCGTGTTTGATTTGTCAAAATAAATATAAAATAAATATAAATATTTATAGGAAACGAAAGGATTACTTGACTTAATGGAGCTTACTAACTGCCCAGGATAAAGCAAACTTTTCAAGGTAAAGTAAACTTTTCAAATCATTAAACGGTTTTTCAGTTATACAAATACATAAGTATGTTTGTGTGCAACTACCAAGGATACTGTAAATTTTGAAAATTAACGGTATTAAATACATAAATGAAGGCCCATAAAGAAGTTTTTCGTTCAACTGTTTAATATATGCCTATTATATATATTATATATTATATATTATATATTATATATATTATAATATTGCTTATTATATATATGTAAGTAAGCAAAATAATTATATTGGCGACCAGCTGGCAAAAAAGTCATACAAGATGAGTTCTAATATTACGTAATTTCCCAAATGAACAAGCTCCCATTATTATTATTAATCGGCAGGTGTTTTTGACTTTTACACAACAATTTATTATATATTTTGTTGTTGCATATGAATCACCTTTTAACACCCTTGAAGTTTCAACCTATCTTTCGACACAATTTGCTAAGAAATATTTGCTAAAAAAAAACGGCTTTAAAGTGTAGTTACTAATCGCAAATTAAGCCACGCGCAGTTTTTGTGCGGTATCTCTGGTTATTAGAGTAATAGCTATTAATTATTTGTAAAAACAACAAAAAAGGGAGTTATTAGCCATATTCTAGTCGCTTTTTATGCGTTAAGTTTTTGCGCTTAAGCTCTTAATCACACGCTTTACTAACAGATTGAAGAAAGGATGCTACTATCTTGCCCATTGCTGTTGGCCCTATAAATACAAACAGGTTACTACCCCTAAACCATTCAAAGAAGTGCATTTAGTAGCCCATTAGATGGGCTAGCATATTTGGCGCGCTATGAGAGTGCGGCCTGTGCCGCAGGGATGGAGAAATGTATCGACGATGAGAGCGGTGAGAGGATATAGCCGCGATTCCGATACCGATAACGATGGCCAGTCCGATGGCGATGACGCTTCTGCCCGGCGCCTTATAAATACGCAGAGCCGCAGGGCGACGCTTTCATTCTCTCGCAGTGTTTAAAGTGACATGAAAGTGACGACATTGGCGCACTGTAGCAAGTCATGTATCAGCATGTCCAACCAAACAACACAAATCATATTCACGCCAATGGTGAGTTATCGTTATCGTTCGCTAGTTCCGTTAGGTTTTTTTTTCTGTTAAATATTTTGTTTAATTTTTTTTTTTTTGCCAATTAGTGATGATTACTCGCATTATGTCCATTTCGAAGCCATCTCGTGGCTTTCTGCGGTGCTAAGTGAGCGGGCAAACAATTGCTCGAGTTGCAGCATGTGATGGCAGGTGTGCGTGCTTTTTTCGCGTTTCTGCTCCGCTTTTCTACAAACTTTTTTTTCGTGTGAATTTTTGTGTGTGACGCGCATGCGCATGTGCAAAAATAAAAGAATAACGGTAAATGACTGACCGGCTAACGGTATCCCTGTGTCAGTGTGTGTGCATGTGTGTATGTGTGTGTGAGGGCGTGAATGCGCTGGTATGTGCCTGATTGCAGCAGAACAGCTGTTCTAATCAGCCCAAACCGAAAGCCAAGTTCAAAATAGGTGCAGCATTAACATTGAAATTGCAGCACATCCGCCCAAAAAGCTAGGCCTCCACTTTTCTCTTGGAAAAATCATTAAAAGACCCGAAAATTCCCCTTTGAAGAACTTATCAAAGGCAAATGGACACTACATAAAGACTTTTATCCCCAAGACGGACAGTTGTTTTGATAAAAAGAAAGAAAACTTAAAAATGCGGCTCTATTGATTGACATTTGCTTATAAAGTCTTTTTTAGTAGGTGTAGCTTAAAAGATTTTCCCATGAAATTGACCTTAGACTTTAGAGGAACATTTGCCAAAATTCCCAACAAATTAAAGATTCGTGCGCTTAAAACAATCGTAAACTTGCTAAATGATTTATGTGAGAACTTAACATATGATTGGAAGTATATTCATTGATTTTTTGGGTGCAATTAATCCATAAACATTCGATAAGATAGTCCAAATATATGTAGATATATAAAGATTCGGCTCTGCAGAGAGCACTTGTTATTTTTGGGATAAAAGTTGTGATAGAAACCTAATTTAAAGGTTTAGCTGGATTCAGATATATGTAAATTATACAAATAATAGAATTTAAGATATATTCATGATCCCAAAATTCCTTCGCTCCCTTGAAACCTATTGATGCAAATAACTTCTACATATTGGAAACTATATATGTAGATATTGGCAATTACTGTCTATACGACCTGCGACCCATTTCACTTTCGTTTGAGGTTGTTTACGTTATTGCCCCTATAAGCAATTTTTACGATGGTTAAACTTGGCCACCAGTCCCCCCACGCTTTCCATTGTCAGTTACGCAATCGTTAAAAGCTGCCGAGGGTTGCTTATCAGTGGGTGTCGACTGTACCCCAACCCCTTGGCAATTGTAGGCACATTCATGTTTCCCAGATACAGATACAAAGATAGATTCCCAATTGGCACTCCAATGGCCTTGCAGAGTGCCAGGTGTTGCCTGCCCTTAGGCGCTGCCATGGCATTACTAACACTGGAAGCGGTCTAATAATAGTACCAAAGCCGGCTTTTTCCGTGCGAAGAGAGCTCGGCTTAACCGAGATTCTTTGGCAGCCGGAAGCCCACAAAACCCAAAAGTTGCAGCCAAGCGAGTCAAGGACAAAGTCAAGGCAACGCCGAAAGTGGTATGGTGGTGGTATTCAACACTGCGTGGGTGGGTGGTGTGGTGGCATGTGGGCGGTTTGTTGGTTGGCGTGACTGCATTTTGCACTTGACATAATTTGGCCACGCAATGCGATGCACTGAAAAAAAAGAGGTGTAGAAACTGTAATATACGAGAAATAAAATATTTGAAGACAGATAGTTAGATAGTTGTTAGGTATATCTTCAATTCGAACGGAACTAAAATCTATATTTGTATATATATATTTAATTCCCTAAAGAATTGGAGAAGAAACTTATATCGAAATTACTTGCATATCAACTTGCTCGTTACGAATGCTGCAGATATAGAATCTTGAGAGCACATTTAAATTCGCATCTATTAGTTCGCCTGGTCAGCAATTGCGGCACTTGCTCGCTTATTGTCCACAGGCGAAAATAGTTTGCCACTGATGATCGGATGCATTTAGCTAATAATTTAGAACTGCGGTCATTAATCACACTTAGAGAGTGCGGCAAGATTCCCCTTCGTTTTCTCTGCGGTCCGGGACTTTAAGTTCACTCATCGTTTTGCTTGTGCAATCGACTGAGTGTGGGGGTAGTTCAGATCCCACCTCCTCAGCCCCGCCCACTTGTCGCAGCCGCCCCAAAACTTAGTCGGAAAAAAGCAGCCCTCTTTATAGCCATTAATAGGAAAATATCTAATGAATGATTTTATACGACGTAAATGTAAATGTTGTACGTGTCATGTCGGTGACATGAAGAATTATTGCCAGAAAGAATGCTTATAAATTAATTAGGTTTTTAATGTACAATTCTAGTAGTTGGTATCTGATTTAAGTTATTTAGACCCCTTTTATACATATTTTTCATGTTTTTAGAATGTATCCTGAAATGGAATATTTGTTTTATTACCCATTGCATTCCAAATCAAATTAGCCAACTTTTTCCCCACTGAACTAATCCATGTTTTAGCAACGTCGCAGTTAGCTGATTTCATTTGCAGATGGGAAAAAGAGAGGGGGCATCATTTGGCGGCCAGGGCTAAGAATTTCGCCATTGTGTTCACGCATTGTCCTTGGCTTTGTCATTCGAGTGGGTGGTTGGCAGTTGGCAGGTCCTTTGGGCCAGCAGACCCTTTGACGGCCCCCGAAAAGTGCGCTACGTGTTTTCGGCTCGGAATTCCCCAGCTGCCGAGAAACTTTTACGTCGCTGAAGCGGCGCTCAGGAATCGCAGAACGCGGTGTTGGCAGTGAAAGTTTGTGCGGCGATAACACAGCCTGCGAATTGTTATCAGCGACGGCAGCGAGATGTCCTGGCAAGGACATCATACAGTGCGCCGGCGCTGCGAGAGCCGAGCTTTTACCACAGAATACCGGTTTCCCATTTCCCGACTTTTGGCTATTTTTGGCCCAGAGTCGCTGTACATATACATAAATATATCTACATATATATATATCCTTCGTTGTACATATACATATGTATGTATGTACATGAGCAGCTGGCAACGTCACTGCGAGCCGGCTTCCATTGCGTAAGTGCGGGGGCTCCCATAAAAACAGGTGGCCTGTGCCGCCCTGCCACACTGATACAAATACAAATAGATAGATGGGGATACACACACCCACACACACAGGCACACACACACCCACGCAGAAGCGACACGTGGACCGCTTTCGATGGCAGCGTCAGCCTATAAAAATTTCATATACTTGATGAGAAACCCGGCAGAAGTTTGCACAGCGTGTTTGAATCATTAAGCTCCCTTCTATTCGAATTAATGTTGTATCCTGTCCTAAAAATACGATCCTTTTGTGGGCAAAACAGCTTGAAGTCCTCGCGAAATATCTGAGTCTTAAAAGACTGCTTACTACTTTAGAAAATAAAAGAATGTTCAGATCTGATGATTCTGGGTGGTTCCTATTAGGAAAAATGAATACTGAAAGTGGAATCGGATCTAGATACTTTTTTTGATATGTAACAGGATCAAATCCTATCCATTTATACGTGCAAACGAGGGACAGCAGTTAAAGGACTCGCTGGCTTTAAGGGTATGCCCGTGAAAGCGGGTGCACAAGTACAAAGGGCGTTGTAAAAAGGACGAGCCTCTAAAATTCATAGCCCGCTCGCAAACAAAAAAGTTTCGTGATGTGTATGCTTGTGTGTGTGTTTGTGTGTATTGCTGGTCCTCGTCTTTACAACTGTGTGCGTGTCCTTGCCCAAGCTTACGAATAATTGAATGGCGCCCGAGCAGGGAAAAATGAGTTCAATGCCTCGATGTGCTCCAACTTCCTTCTCTTCCCTTCATCCATCTGTCTGGTGCTGTCTTTTGGCTGCCCCCCTTTTCTCTCTGTGTAGCCCAACGCCCCTGGCAACAGCTTGAGCAGCCAATTTGTGTATTTCACCAGAAGCATTAAGTTTGCACGAGAAGGGGGTAAAATTCATTCGACTATTTCTGATTTTCAATTCTCATGGACATGTGGCGATGTTTCCACCATGCATAAGAGATAACCGGTTCGAGAATCAAAAGAAACGGAAGCAGGACCGTGTTTTCCACTGCACCTGTTCGATGGATATATTTAGATGGCTTTTCCAATCAATTTTCATACGTACATATATCGACTTTTGGCAGCATTTCCGCAATGATTTTTCCACTGGTTTTATCTACTGTTCTACAGTGATGTAAATATAGAATATATATACTTCAAAGGTTTGCAACTCGTTTCTTTTCAAAGTGTATATGCATTTTGTATCTTATTTATTTGTATCTTACATTCCCAGCTGCCCCAAAACGAATAGAATCGAATCGAATCGCCCCTTTAGCCGACTCTCGTGTCGTCCAAATGAATTTATAGCTCTCTGATTATTACGACCGATCATTAGCGTCATCATCGTCGACGTTGGCAGAGCAGTCACCATAACGGCTCGGCGCGTCACGAGTCAATTGAAAATCAATTGGGTTAAATTGATATGCCAACGGAAAATTCAACGACAGCACTAAAAACTCGATGTTCGCAGAATATAGATGCAAAAAGAGCAAAGTTAGCTAAGCCGATTTGCATGCGGGAAAAAGAGGAATATCAATATAATGTGACTCAAATGCAGTTTGATAGGGCTTTTTCTTCCATATAATATATTAAAAAGTGTGAGAAAGGGGCATCTTAAGTTGATCAGGATCACTTTCTTTCTGCTTTCTGCATCTCAAGATTCAGCAAAGTCTTATTGGGTTCGTGTCCATGCTATGAAGACCGAAAGCTTCTGTGTAAACTCTAAAATCTTGATTCTTCATGGGATTTTTCTATTCTTAGCTACCAGTGTACGCATCTAGCATGGCTCTTTGGTACTTTTTTTGTTAACAGGGTTTCCTGTGGTTTGTCATTTTTCGCTGACCTTGCTTGGTGACAATGTCAAGGTGTTGTTGGCATCACAAATTAACACGCCAATGATTATTCCGTATGTGTGCGTCACAATTATTGTGGCTAATAATGGCAGAGAGAGAGAGAGCCAACAGTAATAACAGTGACCAGTTGGCTTTAAAGCAGTTGTGCACTGAGAGAAAAGCTACAATGTGTCAGCAAATAGTCCTAAAGATTAAATATTTAAATATTTAATAAATATATTTAGCAGTTATTTTAAGTTGACTTCTTAACAGGCGCCAGAAAGTATGCAACACTTGCATCTCTATATTTGATGATACAAAACGGATGTCAGGTTGTTAAATGAATTTCCTTCTTTTTTCACTCTGTTTTATTCTGTGCACCACTTTGTGGATATTGCAAATTGGCGACACGCCCTGCTGCCACCCACTGCCACCCACTTGCTTTTAAGTGCACGCCTTGACATTGACTTTGTCGTTCTTCCGCCCAGACAGCCCCACCTCCACCTCCACCACCCCTTTCCCGCCTGCAGCAGCTCCTGGCTTTTAGAAGCTCAATTAACAAAAATGCAAAGAGGGCGAAGGGGGAACGGGGCGACCAACGTTAAACGACAAACGATACATTTCAATTAAGACGGCGAACAGAGCATTTCGACAGCATCCAATAAAACAATATGGAGCAGGGGAGCATGGGTGCCGACCAGGAGATGGCAGAGGTGGGCATGGCTGACGCAAATGGAGCACAGCACATATTGAAATAATAGCATTTCATAAGCGGATTCGGATGTTCATGCGCGGCCGAATAACGCGAACAGTTAGAAGTTAGGAGTGAAAACTAGATGTGCAAAAGGTATAAGATATATTACCCTATATAACAAAAGTATCAAAACATCACCACACTATTTGGTATTGTTAATTAACCACACTAACCACTCAAAATCGGCTTATAACCGGTTAATTTGCAATTTGAGTGGCAATAAAAATTAGTCGTAGATTAAGTTTCAATTAGATTTCAACTGGTTCACACCTGATTTATCAGCAACACTTTCATGGCCAGCGATAAAACCACTAAAGGTGTTGGAAATTAATGAAAAGGAAATGATAACGTAATATTCGTCTATTACCACTCCTCTTTGTGAATTGTGGCGACGTGTAAACGGATGCTCCGTTTATGAGAAGTGGCCAACAGAATTGTGAATTTTGGACATGGACTTGGGACTGGGCGAGGGCCATTGACACTCTTGTCGGGACTTGGAACTCGGGACTCGGGACACGGGACACTTCTAACGATACAGAATAAATCAATTAAGCGAATGGAGAGTGGTTTATTTCGGGAGCATTTGTGGCTCGCGTGTCAGTCGAGGGTTAAGCAAACACTTGTAACCAAGTTCTTTGATTGATTCGTTGCGAATGGAGGGGCTCGGGATGGAAGCCGAGGTTGGTCAATAGCTAGTGTCAAAGGTGAGGCGCGGACATTCGATCAATCAATCCGCATATATTGTGCTCTAATTAGCACAAACGAATTTGCGACACAAGCAGATGGAACTTTTCATGCCTCGTTTAATTAACAGCGCTAACGCGAATAAGTAAACAATTAGTTGCTTTTAAATTTCCACAAGTGCGGCACTCGAATAAATTTTCACTTCATTGAGATGTCAGCTCGGTAAAGACAATGCCGCCAATAAAGAGATCATCATAAATGAAATAAAATAAAATGTTATTTTGCCAATGGTCTACAATTTCTTTACATTTTCCCATTGCCTTATATAGACTGGCTACTTTTGTGTTCGTTGAACTTTAAATCAGGATTAGCAGGGTAGATATGTCCTTGTTCCCCCGACCGATCATTTGGATTTCAAGAATTTCTGACGCGACAACCGCAACAAAATTAACTGAAAATATTTACCAACGACGTCGGCGGCTGAGGAAAATCGTTTTTATTTGGCCGCCGGCCAATTCAGATGCATGAACTTCCCCCGCCGAGCTTTGCATATTTGAAATAATCATTTGCACGTCGAGCAGCTTTTCTTCGACCCAGAAATTTGGCTGACCAGCGCGTGATTATTACTCATATTACTCATTTTAGTGCCGCTGACGTTGGCACTGCGGTTTCCTTTCCACTGGAGTTGCTTTCGCTACACTGAGCAAAAATAGCATAGAGCTATGACAAATTAGCTAATATAGACTTAACACCTAATCACCACCTTATTGTTGAAGATAAACACCTCGTTTCTCAAACAATATTGAGAGGAAATACCAAAATATTTACATTAACTCGTCTATAGATAGAATAAATTCCAAATTCCTTTGAATGTAATCATTTGACTATTTAAGCGAATTTTTTTTCTTGCCGTATCTTTGGGATAGCAAGTTGTTTTAGTACTTCTGATAAAGCCATATATTGCCATTAGATTAATGTTTGTTTAAATGTGTAAATCTAAAGTCATGAGCTCCATAGAAGTATTTTATTTTATGACAAGAAATGATTTATTATTCGCACTGACGTTACGAAAATTAAATTGATTTATTAGTAATCAGTGGGTTATAATTGCTGGCCGATAATGATATTTTATTCTGTTTGCGAGCTAGAAGTTTCCCTAGCACGTCAGCCGCTGGTGTTATCTACTCGAATATCTTTGCAGTTTGTTTTTTGCGTTAGAGTGTCTAAATAATTAGCGAACGAAAATCAGCCGAGAAGACCAAACAATGTTCGACCCCTGAAAATACCAAGAAATATCGCGAATATCCGCAGTCTACGTGCATCGCTGGTCGTAGGCTGAGTTCGGCCTAATCGAAGTACAGTGGTCACTCTACAAGTGCACTATTATAGACATATAGGGCTAAAATTTTGCTATATATTCTGTATTAAATATTTATAATAAATATCATAAATCCTTTTCTGTTATTCATGACAATTTCTTACATTTGCTAAAGAATTCGCTTTTTTTTGTGACTTAAACTGAGTTTAAGTTAAGTTAAGTTTGCGATTTCCAAATGCTGGCCGTAGGAATCCTATTGCAGACAGTAAATTGACGTGGCGCTTCAAGTCTGGTGCGTCGAGTTACTGAATCGAAGTCACATTCAATAAAACAGCACAAGGAATTCACTTAACTGCTCGACGAGCTCAGAAAGGGGTATTTTGAGTCTGGCTCGTGTTTCGTTTTAATTGACTATTAGGTTCTAATATCGCTGACTGGTTGCCAAGTGGCTGTATTCGCATCTTGATGAAAACTAAACGAGAAAATCATTAGCTAAATTAAAGTATCTTTGGTAGTCTTTAGGTACGTTTTTCAATATAGTTTGTAATATGATTTGTTACAATTAGTTTACTTGTAAATTCATTTCCCCCGTGGTACCACGTTGCGTATGAGTAATACAAATATTATTGATAAATTGAAACGGAAACGGACTGTTGTTCTTATTGCCAAGAACCTAATATTCCCCACTTTTTGAATACTTATGTCTTCAAATGCATGAATAAACTTAAGTGATCGATTAAGTGGACGATTGCTTTATGTGTTTACTTTTCCCCTCCCTTTGCAAATGTGCAATGTTTACTTGTTGACTGGCTAAGATCTTCAAGTAATGTATCCAATTCACTTATTCTCCGCCTGCCACGCCCCCTTTGCCGGGCGATCAACAAAAACAGAAGAAAAAAATCCGAAAATGCTCACAAGCCGCGTGACTTTTATGACAGAAAATACATTGAGAAAAAAAATGCGGGGCAAGAAGAAGCTGCAGAGGAGCTGAAAAACGACACAGAGCTTAACGTAGGAATCGTTTATTTATGTTTATGTGGCTATATATACAAAGATTGTGTGTATAGACGTGTATTATTTATTTTTATACCCACACTAGAAGTCGAAAGAATAGCACTTGAAATCCTTACCAATCGAATAATATAAAATATATATTGCGAAATGGTATTTCAAAGAAGAAGTTAAATATTTATAATTCAGTCAATAATTCGTATCTTCAAAATATAAGCTACCCACTAAAACTGGGTAAAGTTACGTATACTTGATATATATTACGTATACGCACTGTTGGCCCACAATTATTTATATGTTATTTCTCTGCAGATTTGCGATTTTTTCATAAACTAGAAATTCGATCTGTATAAAATCGAACTAATATTTTAAATTAATTAAATCGATGCTAATTTTTTGGCCCAGTTGCGCGACTGCATACGTAGGCGCTATGGCGTGTGTATCCAAATCTTTGGATACGTATTATATTTATGCTCGTGCAGATAGATATCTATTTGTTCAGCACACTATCTTCGTACATATACGATTTTTGGGGGCACATCCAGTGGCAGAATCAAGCCGAAAAATAGTGGGAGAACTGTGAAACTATGAATGTACATATGTACATACATAGAGTGTTATGTACGTACACGCGCTCGCTGGGCTGATGAAATTTCGACGCCTCGTGGGCGAGAGTTAAAGACCCAGTGACGTTGTAGCCAGACTTCTAATGGGAGTGAGATACATGCAATATATATATAAAATTTTATATATATGCGTATATATATATATGAAAGTGTGGCCAACAAAGTCACAGCACATGACCATTAATAAGCGGCCAATTGAGGCAAATGAAATGCGCAACCAACAATTAATTGAGAGGAGCCGATGAATGGAGGCGGCCACAGAGAGATGATGCTACTACACTGCAGATTCTGATCGGTGGCGAGAACCTTCTGACGTCGCCGCGAAATTAGCCGACTAATTCAATTTGAAATTTTTATGCAAAGCTATAAATAGCTGGGCGGACCGAGAGATAGTATCTGAGGAGAGAAGATGCCTTCACCTTGACAATTCTATAATCAAAATATAGAACCATACAACCGACCGACGGCGCGAATTGCATAAATCAGTCGGAAGGATGGCACTCATCTACATACATAAGCAGTGTGTCACGTAGTCAGCGTGGAAAAACAAAAAAATCAAGACTGCTGAAAAGTCCCAAACAACGCCAAAGAAATCTTAACACCTTCTCCTAAAATTGCATTCCTTTAAATTTGTATGCTTATCTCTGAAGTGGCGTTAACTTTCATTGATAAAAAGTGACCATTAATGCTGGTTAAGGCTGGTATTCATAATATATTTCATAATACTTTCTTATCACTGTAGCAGAACTTAGTTTCAAACTTCCATTCGGAATTACGTGAGTTTTTGTTGCACTAAGATGGCGATGAAGATTTGAGAGCTTTTCTACACTGATATTTTTGTGATATTACATCCTCCATCGCTGTATGTGATAAGAAAGTTCGCCTGCACTTCTCTATTGTTGTTATCCTCGATAAGTTAGATACAGCTAACATATATATAGTTCTCAAAACTCCCTTAACCTATAATACTATACTTCAGTGTGTTTTTTTATCCTGTTATCAAAAGCATTTACGTCTAGATAGCGTTAAGGACGTCCTTCGAACACTATTATTATCCTCGATGAGTGTGATATAAGAGAAGGCCAGCCCAAACCAGTCGAACTCATCTCGAATCTCGAACGCAATCTCGTTTGGAGAAAGTGGTTAGTTATTCTCCCAACGCCGGTCGTTTTTCTCGCTTTTCGTCTGTTCGGCTGTTTTTCCGGCGCTCGGCTGCTGCTCGGCTGACGCTCGTGTGGCGCTCGTGTGGCGAACGAGTACCGCTCGGCGGAAAGCTTTCACCGGGCGGACTATTTGACGCCGCCGCCATTTGGGATGCGAACAGTTGCCTGCGATTCGCCGCCCACTGCGCTACACTTTTTTTTGGTCCGCACTTCTTTCAGAACATTTATATATATACTTATATATATATATATATTCTTCATATATATTCGTATTCGCTGAGAGCTGAATTTCGCGGCGAAATAATTTTAGCAACTTGTTATCCGTCCATGCCATGCGCGATAAAATATCACAACTATTTTGCTTGCAAAAGAACGCATGCAAAAATAATTCAACAGATAATAACAGAGGTGTGTGTGGGTGTATATGTGTGTGTGTGTGTGTGCCACAAGTCCATTCATAAACTCTGTCTACACGGCAAAGAAAAACGTGCCCTTCTGGCATCGAAATATTCATATACATGCGAGTGATTCTTTTTTTTTCTGGTGCTCCTGCTCTCACGACTAATGCTAATCCCTGTGTTCTGCTCTCTCTTTTTTTGCGATCCTACGCGGTGATGGTGATGTTGGTGATCCTGCAGGACATAATGTGCCAACAAAAGCAACGAGCAACGGGACCATGTGCGCCAATGGGTCTCTTGGGACAGAAGGGCCCGAAGCGCCAGAGACCGACTCATCAGGGACCGGGCGGATGCGGAAGCCGCTGGAGAGGAATGGCTCAACGCAGAACCACGCTGTTCACCTCGAGAGAAGGTAACGATCGCCTCAGTGCAGCCGGACCAGAATCGTGTACACGAAATGGTCAGGTTGTTGATAGGACATGCTTATAATGCTACTCGATTGATTCCAAACTTAAATGTAAAAATGTAGTTTTAAAATTCAATTTCCAAGTAGCTTTTTCATTTTTATTGAGACTCAGTTAATATAGTAAAATACATCTATTCATTTATTTTATAGCTTGTTAACATAAATTATAAATAGATGACAAGCTACTTTTATTACTTTAATGATGAAAACTTATATAAATTTAATATTTTTTATTTTTAAAATTTCTTAACAAAAAAGTTAATCTTCTGAGTAAAAAGTGATTAAGACAAAGTGCCATTTCTAGACTTCTTACAAATACCAATTGGTTTCAGTGTAGACGTAAACAGTTTCTATTTACTTGGCTAAAAACGCGCTATTCACTTGATTTATTTCTAACACCTTGCTGTCAATTAAGTGATTTACTTAACGTACTCAAAATTAACAAGCACACGGATCTATTTTTGACATCCATGCGTCAATATTTATCGACTTTTGACTTGAACATGCAGATTTGAGTGATGAAAGCATGTCTTTACCTTAAAAAACTACCCCCATAAGCAGTTTTTTAAATTTATTTGAATATTTTATTGAATTTACAATAATATTCTTCATTTTTTTGTCATTTCAGGCTGGGCCTCTTCAGTGGGGTGGCTTTAATTGTTGGAACTATGATAGGTGAGTGTACAATCCATGCGGCGATGCTTCGCCCCAAACACAATTGTCAAAACAAATGCATAAAACATGAGGCAGGAATGTCGAAGTGACAGGAAAAGAGAAAATCCAAAAAACACGCGAACACACAGTTTTCCACGGATTGTGTCAAATTTGCCGTTCCGTTTTTTTAATACAGCTTTCGCTCTGGGAGTCGTTGAAAAGTATTGAGGCACAATTTTCATTCGGTTTATTTTCCTGGCCTTTTTTTTTCTTTTTTTGGTTCAGATTGGAGGCGCGCATGGCCAAAAATACGTACGCATGAATTTAGCTATATGCACGGCACATAGTACATATACATATATACAGCTTTGGGCCCACCTATATATATATGTATTGTCTGTCTGTATGGATATATACATATATATCCAAGCGGCGTGAGAATGAAAGTGCCATCAGACGGTTGGAGGGGGGCGTGCGGGGGATGGCGTGGATTAAGGCCAATTTCCAGGCATATTTTTAGGGGCCGAAAAGGGCAGCCCTAGAAAAGTGGAGCCCGTACAGCGGTGGGCAATCAAAGTAATATATCAAAGCATAAATGTATATTTAAGTGTTTGGTAAAATAACACAAAGAACAGCTCACATTTGTCCCTAAATAAACAAGATAGGACAACAAACCGAACATATTCCAATGATAAATTGTACAAGTAAGACTCTAAATGGCAGTTATCCCTACAAATTTGTACGCTGCTGTATCTCAAAGCTGGGGTGTATTGAAATACATATTTATGACACGAATGGCGTCTGTTTTCGCTGCTGCACTTTGACCTTAGGCAATGGCGCCAGCTTGTGGCACGCAGCCGAAATTGTTGCACGCCTCTGGGTCGGATATCCAGCCAACTTCATATTTTTCTTTTTACCATCCCGCTCCGCCGGCCTCATACAACTCTGTGTGAGATTCTCTGCAGGAAAAACCACTATTTGCCGGTATTGCGCATTCGCCGCGTGGTCGGAGCTTTCGCCGAAACTTTTGTCCGCCCACTGATGACGTCTGCAACGCCCACTCAAATGGTATATATGTACTATATAGTGCCCCGCCAGCCGCTCATTAGCATGCGGGAAATCGAATCGATGGGGAAAGTAGGGAAAACAATGTGGGCCCTCAATCAGCTGTTTCCACGAAGCGCAGCTGTGGCAGCATTTTACTTATATATACATATATCTATATTCCCTACATATATCTATATCTATATCTATATCTATATCTTCTTCCTTTTGTCTATCTGCAGGGTCTGGAATTTTTGTGTCACCCTCCGGTTTACTGGTTCGCACTGGTTCCGTTGGAGTTAGCTTTATAATCTGGCTTGCCTGTGGTGTGCTCTCTCTGCTGGGTAAGTAGTCAATAGAATCATCCAATCCCCTGGCTATTGTTCGACTATTCCCCCCCACCCTTCAATCTGCGCCACGTGCAACTGACCCACTTAACGACGCCAAGTGGCCAAGTCCCAAAATTCGACCCTGCACTCTCGTCACAACTTGTTGCACGGCTGGCGAGGAGCCAAACTTTCGCGGAATCTCACACCTTCCAATCTCGTGCACCATACACTCGCAGAAAGTGCATTCTAGTTTTAAAATCTTAAAAAGAAAATATATAGATCTATTTATTTCTATGATTACCAATGATAATCATCTTAATGGTTAGATTGTATTCTTGATTGGCTGTGGTCAAGTGTAAGATACTTATGTATCTATTCATATAATAGCAACTTAATAACAATGTGCCTCATCCTTATAGATGTTCATCCTTTATAACTATCTAATTATCCTTTATTGCCCAATTTCAGGCGCTCTGGCATACGCTGAACTTGGCACGATGAACACGTCGTCGGGTGCGGAATGGGCCTACTTTATGGATGCCTATGGACCGGCGCCGGCGTTTCTGTTCTCATGGGTATCGACTTTGGTGTTGAAGCCATCTCAAATGGCTATAATATGCTTATCATTTGCACAGTACGCCGTTGAGGCCTTTGTGACGGAATGCGATCCGCCCAGGGGCGTGGTCAAGATGGTCGCCCTGGTGGCAATTGGTAAGAAGGGCTAACATTGGAAGGGGATCACTACCAGAACTATCAGGCTAATAACATTCCATCTGGTATTGATCCCTATAACCAACATACATAACATACCAATGCGCTCTACTAATGATTCACCCTCCACTGTACAGTGATGATCCTGTTCGTGAACTGCTACAGCGTCAACCTGGGAATGACCGTGCAGAACGTGTTCACCGCCGCCAAACTGGTGGCCGTGGTGGTCGTCATCTGCGGCGGAGCCTGGAAACTGATGCAGGGCAACACGCAGCACCTGTCGAATGCATTTAATGGCCCAATGCCCAATGTGGGCGCCATCGCCACGGCCTTCTACACGGGTCTGTGGGCCTACGATGGCTGGAACAACCTGAACTACGTAACCGAGGAGATCAAGAATCCCAGCAAGAATCTGCCGCGCTCGATCATCATCGGCATACCGCTGGTCACGCTCTGCTATGCGCTGATCAACATCTCCTATCTGGCGGCCATGTCGCCGCAGGAGATGATCGAGTCGGAGGCGGTGGCCGTCACCTTCGGCAACCGCATCCTGGGCGCGCTCGCCTGGCTGATGCCACTCAGCGTCACCATCAGCACCTTTGGCAGCGCCAATGGAACGCTCTTCGCAGCTGGACGGTAAGGATTATTGACTTGAAGCTCAAAAGGAAGACCTTAGAACTCCTTAACCATATGTGATGGGAACACCTTTATAATCTATGATCTGTTCTACTGCCATTGCAGTCTGTGCTTTGCGGCCAGTCGAGAGGGTCATCTGCTGGATATCCTCTCCTATGTCCATGTGCGTCGCCTCACACCTGCTCCGGGGCTGATATTCCACGTAAGTATCTAAAACTTGGCCCAATATTTACTTAGCTTACCCCGGATTGCTTCATGATTGCCATATATTCCCCTCTTCATGTATTTACTACCGCCAATCCATTTGTTATCCACATTATTAGTTGACAAACCCTGTGAATGCCCATGTATCGATCCGATCCTCGTTCTAAACTCCCCTCTTTCTCTGTATCTTTCTCTGTGCGTACTTATCCCCGTCTCCAGTCGCTGATTGCCTCGGCAATGGTGCTCCATGGCACAATTGATTCGCTGATTGATTTCTTCAGCTTCACCGCCTGGATATTCTACGGCGGAGCGATGCTGGCCCTGATCGTGATGCGCTACACCAAACCCAACTATCCTCGGCCCTACAAGGTGCCGATCATCATTCCCGTTGTGGTCTTGGTCATCTCCGTGTATCTCGTGGCGGCACCCATATTCGAGACCCCGCGCGTTGAGTATCTCTATGCCCTGCTCTTCATATTCGCGGGCCTGATCTTCTATGTGCCGTTCGTCAAGCTCGGAATGACGCCGAGGTTTATGAGTGAGTAAACTACAAAATATCATATATGAAATACAATTCTTAACACTAACGTTCTTCTCCCTGCAGACAAGGTGACGCTATTCTTCCAGCTGCTGCTGGAGGTGGTGCCCACCTCATCGATGGCCATGTTCGAGTGAAGGGGATCCCCGGCAAGTGCTCAAGATTTTGAAAGGGAGGCCAACAGCTCGGAGAGCGAGAAGCAAATACATTCACTTAATTACTATACAAGCAAGGATATGATATATAAGGAGTGCAGCATAGACAGGATGCAAAACGGGGTTGAGAGTGTTGTTAGGAGCAACCTATATTGATATACTGACGTTGTCGTTGACAAAGTAGTGCTAGAGTAACAAAAACTATTTGAAATAGTCTTTTTATGCTATGAGCTGGTTATATTCAAAGATTATATGTGAATATACAGATATTTAGTGTGGATACATAGGTTTGTATCCTTATGTAGCGCGCATAGGCCAAGTTGCATAGTCGATACGTACGTACGTTTATACAAAACAAAGCAAATCTATATATACATATATTTTTGTGTTCTATTAATTAAAGATCAAGACAAATGACAGAAACAACTAAAAAGAAAACACACACCCACACACCTAAATAGTCGAATATATATATCATTGCCAAGCGGCTCGAAGTGCAGGCCCCATAAATAATACCTATGTACATACGTATTATCTGGGCATGATGGTATCTTAAGGTTTGAGTACAGTGCCGCCAGGAATCGATGACACCACCAATCCGTACAGTGCCCACCAAAGTCAACACTCGCCGCAGAGCTTCGTGTTATCCTTGTTTGTTCTCATTTTGGATTTTCCGCTGGCGTTATTTACCCACAATATATATAGATATATATATATGTATATACGAGTTAGCCCCGATCTAGAGATCGGCTGGAATAGCAATATTTATATATGTACGCGTATATGTATGTGATGGAGGATGATCATAGCTATGATAATAATGCAAAAGCCACATGGTAACGAAAGAAAGAGGACAAATGCTTAAATACAAACATCCCAACTGAATGTTTCTAACTTTGTGCGACTAGAGCGCCACCTGGCGGTCGGGGATCGCGTGTGAAATTCGTAGGACTGCAAATAGGCATTAAAGATTTGTAATTGATACCAAAAGTAAGGTAAAGAAAACAAACACTGAGAAAATTCAAACAAAAAAATAGAAAAAACCAAATAAAAATAAAAGAAAGAGAAGCAAACGTAAATACTACTATGGATACTTGTTAAATACATTTTTTTGCGACTTGTGTCTGCTTTGACAAATCGTTGCAACCAAAACTAGAACTAGATTTAGAGAGACGGTTATACATTAATTATTATTAAAATGCCATTTTTTTTTCTTTAAATTAGTTTTCTGTTATTCGTGAAGGACTCGTACGTCGCACACGAGTTAGAAAAAGACAGCAGGTGCAGGTGCCGTCTCGCTCGCAAACAAAATACAAGAATTTAAAAGTTTTTTAATGACATATTTCCCGTTTTTGAATTTCTTGCTATGCTTCTCAATTGTCTGAACCGATATACAAAACATTTATATCTTTACCTATTTATAGGCGTACTACAGAACTTACCCACACATAAATATATATTTATATAATTTGTTAAGTTTATAAATTTTATAATTTTATTACCAACTATTTACAATGAGCTAAACGGAAACCAGAGCAAATCGAAAAGAAAATCTCTATCTATACATGTACCTACCACCTAATAACAAAAGAATTGTATTATGTAAACCGGAAATTGACGAAATAAAGTTTTTGAAACACATGCCTCTTTTATCAAGTTGGTTGCCATAGTTCCATCTACGGTAGGTTGTTATTAACTTCATAATAATTCCACTTTTAAATTGACTTCTTTTATTATAGCGAATTCTCTTACGAAGCGGAGAACATTGTAAAATGCCTTACTCATCGAATTCTTATTACTAATCAACATTAAGTATAGTTTAACAATGTTTTTAGTTGTTCCCCTGTTGCTACAAGCAAGTATATAAACATATTAGTACACTAGTCACAAGAAGTATTATAAACTTCAATTACTTTTAAAGCCAACCATATATGTTTAGTTGTCTTTGGTCTAGAGTCTAAATACTATTCGAAAAATGCCAGGCATTAAAAATAAGAAACATAAATTAGGACAATTCCATTAGCTACTTGAACAACATGTAAACATTATTCATGAACCGCTTTGGTAGTAGACATCTTGACCAATCCAAGGATCAAGTATTCCTCGACTACGCCTCCTCCCTTTTCGCCTGGCGACTTCCAACAGCCGCGTCAAACTCCGGGAACAGAATGCTGATCTCGCGGAGGGCGGATTCCTCGCTGTCGGATCCATGGCAGGCGTTGCGGGTGTCGGATAGACCGTACAATGACCGGATGCAGTTGGGATCAGCGTACACGGCACGGAACACCTTGGTGGGACCCAGAAGACTGCGCCACTTCTGTATGCAGGCTTCCGATTGGAGAATAAGGGCGTAGCTGGGTCCGCTGAAGGAGATATAACAAATGGTTATACAATCTCAGATTTAAGGATGCGCCCAGGCACTATGCGAACCTGTTCATAAAACTCGTTAGCCGGTGGTAGAAGTATTTTCCCTTGTGCTCCGCGTAAAATCGCTCCGATAGTTCTTTCGTAATGCAAACCTCCTTCTGGTCGAGAACGGTGAAGTTCTGGGAGATCAGGGCTCGGATCTGCTGCATCGCGTAGGTATTCCGCACCACGTGCGGCTTTATCAGAGCGAGTGTTATTTCCATGTCCTCTTGATTGTGGTCAAGCAAGAAGCTTTAAAGTTTAAGTTTAAGAAGTAAACAAATTAGCTAGCCGGTTCGGCTTAATGGATATATCGATATATGAAAAGAACAATCGAAAGTGTTTTTTGATTTAATAGACGAACTCCACTGAAACGAAATATAAGCATTTTAATTTAATTTGATAAACATAATAAACATATTTCTTTTTGTTTACCATATCATAGCGCTTGCAGTAAAAATAAACCAAAAGCAAAAAAAAAAATTTTAATTTTCCAAATGTTATTATTTGTATTAGTCTTGTTAATTTCTATCGTACCAAAAACACTTTGGCCACGCCCCTCCGTACACCTGTAAAACTCCCAAAACGGTCACGCCCACACTTTCGAACAAGTTGAAACATTTTTCTCTCATTTGATAAGAGGAATGATGAAAAATTATGAAATTTCGCGTTCGCATTCACACAAGCGGAGTAACGTGTATCTTATAGTAGGGAAACTCGACCATAGCATTTTATTATATTTTTGTATTTAATACCCATTCCTCGTACAGTAACATACATACTTTTCATTGAAAACTTATATATTTTTGATCAGTATCTCTGGCAATGTCCATCTATCCGTGCGTTTGTCTATATGAACACCTTGATCTATGGAACTATAAATGCCGGAAAGTTAAGATTAAACAAGCAGATTCCAGAGACATAAGCATAGACGCAGCTTAAGTTCGTTTCCTGATGTCTCTCTATTACGTCTACAAACCGCCGAAAACTGCCACGCCCATATATAAACATATAAATATTCGTATATTTTGTTTTAAGTGGAAACATTTTTGGTCTGCACCGATACCGCGTTTCTATCGATAGTTCCGCTTGCGCCGTGTGGGAGTCACTAGCCGACCGATCAGCTGTTCGCATTACACAAGCAGCCGCTTTTTAATTGGATTTCTTTTGTTTTACCCAGGCGTATTTGAATTAAAAGTGTAAAATGCCGTTCATGAAGGGCCGTGAGCCCATCCGCCGCACCCTGAAGTACCTGAATGCCGGCAAGCTGGTGCTGAAGGACAAGGTGCGCATCTTCAGCGTAAACTACAACACATATGGTAGTCATCACGCGGGCGCTCGGTGAGTTATGGCATAGAATTGACTAATAACTCAACTATACATGCTAATATATGCAATGCGCACAGGGACTTTGTGTTCTGGAACATACCGCAGATCCAGTTCAAGAATCCCGAGGTGCAGGTGCTCACACTGAAGAACATGACGCCCTCGCCGTTTGTGCGCTGCTACTTCGACGATGGACGCGATATGCTTATAGATGTGGACAGCCGGAATCGGGACGACATTATCGAGCACCTGATCAAGGTGGTGGGCAAGACCCGGTAAGAACACGCATCACATACTTAGAACCCTTCCTCTTAACTATGAGTTGGGAGTTGAGAAGAAGCTAGCTCACTATTGAGGACTCAGCATCATTTATAACTTAATACACATTTAATAATTTCAGAGAGCAACTGGACGCGGAGGAGCGCCTGAAGGAGAGTAAGGACAATCCGGCCAACTTTGGCTACGGATGCGGCAGGCACTGCATCTGCGAGATCCCCGGCCAGGTGCCCTGTCCCGGAACCGTGCCGCTGCCCGATCACATGCGCGGCAAGATCTTGTTCGCTCCCAAATAGACGTGCGTTCTGATTGTACCTTTTTTTTAATAAATTAATTGTAAATTACACCTGCAAGGCTCGTCTGCTGAGGTAGCGCCCTATGTACTAATGATTTTTACAGACTACTGCGTGAGACGGTGGCAAAGTCGAGTGTGGGTCCGAGTGAGCCTAGTGGCGCTTGGGACGCTGCTGGCGATGATATGGAGCCGATGACTTGCCGTAACGCTGCGATGCGTCCCGGTCTTTGTTGAACTGGTAGCGCTGGATGAAGGGCACGTTGGCCTCGCCCCTGCCCGCTGTATTCAGCTCGAGATTGTCGTCAGTCTGGCGCTCCAGCAATTTCAGCTTGGCCTCAATGGCCCGAATGGCCTCCGTTTTGCTGACCTTCTCCTCGCGTTTACCTGTACCCAAGGCCGGTATATCCAGGCGCGGCTTGGGCTTCTGCATTTCATCCTATATATAGGGAAGAGCATCGATTTGAAGTTTGGAAAAACTTGGTAGTTGACTCTAAGGCCTTGGTTTTGCTTACATATTTTATGTTCTTGGCCAAACGTACGGCTATCGAGCGATTTCCCACGCTGGTTCCATCCAGTTTCAGCAGCGCATTGGTGGCTCCCTCGTTCTGGAGTGCATTTTTGGGATTGGTTAGAGGGAATAGCTAAGTAATAAATATCATTCAAGGCGGTGCAGCCACATATTGTGTACATATTGTGTTTAATCGAAGATTTAAGCTGACTAAAAAATCGAAAATCCTAAAAGATAACTTTCAACATGTAATTGATTCTTAATATCTGGTTATTAGACTATGTTCAAGAGATGTTGCTTGCGTATTTGCCTAGCTAAGATGTAGAAAACCATTGAACATAAGAAAATCTCTAGAATCTATATGATATGTATATAGTTAGTGATGTATATATACACTTTATAGAGTCCTTCTACTTCCACATACTTTCCTACAAGTCTTGTACCCTTTTGATGTATGGGTAAAAGATATAAAAATAACCTAGCTGCGTTTTTAGGCGAGTGCATCTGGGAGTATAGATACAGAGTTCGCCGCACTGCATAAATGAGCTTGACTGAGCTAGTACTGAAGATTAAAAACCAAGTTAAATAGCACAAAAATCCTTGAAACACTGGCCACGACAACGCAGCCGCTGCACCGCCTGGCCCCAGTGAGGCACTGCACCCACCTGCGCGAAGGTGACGAAGGCGTAGCCCCTGGATTGTCCCACCATGGGACCGCCCTTGTGGAACAGCATGTCGAACTTCTCGATGGCGCCGCATTTTTGCATCAGTTTGAGGAGTTGAAACCGATAGGGGGCAATGCAAAGTGAACTATTAGCACCATGGAATCGCTGCAATTAGCCAGGCACAACTTACTCGGTGATCCGTGAGTCCAGATTCCCAACCCAGATGCGACGCGCCTCCTCGGGATTACCACCGCCGCCACTCGACCCGGCCTGCAAGGACATTTTGTTAACTGAAATCCGACTGGCGAGCGTTTCTACACGGATTTACGGACAGTGCTAGCCATTTTGTGTGCGAAAAATAAACGAAAATGAAAATGCAGTCTATTTGGCTTAGGGATGTGCAAAAAGTGTGTGGTGAAACGGGCATAAATATCGGTGGGACAACCCGCTTCTTATCGATAGCTAGCGAGTGCACACTCCCCGCATAGCTATTCACCACACACTAGCGGAGAACGAAACCAAGTGTGGTGAATTCAAATTCAAAATGTTATTGTAGGGCATGTAAGAATCTAATCGATAGAAAAATCTGTATTTTTTTATTTTTTACTAAAATATTGGCTGCTATTAATATACTAACTTATATAACAATACACTTATAACAATATATTAATTGCTATAATATGCTGAATTATAGAAAGTTGTGCTTTAGTTAACTGAATTTCAATAACTGAAGTTTACGTTTGGAAATCATCACTTAAAATGGAAATAAGTAAACCCGCACTTTCCAGCCGAGGAAAAGAGCAAACGAATTTAGACGTTCCAAAACGAGATGACAAACAGCGGACCCTGCCATGTCCTTTGAAATATGCAACAGCCGTTCTGGGGACAGGGACAGGATGGGAATAAGTTGATGGGGCCTCATGTAGACACTGCTAATGCGCATTGTATGCGATAAGTCCCAGGCCAGCTCCTCTTGACCAGCAGTTTTTAGCCCCCACTCCCCCTTTTTGGAGGACAACTTCCGACATCTTCATTTCTGGACACCAACTGGATGTGAGTGCAAAAATGCAAGCCATTTTTATGGCAAGTTGACTACGAATTGTGTAGGAATTTGGTCTCTATATGGCAAAGCGAATGGAAACGGAAGTTGCAATGAATTTCGCGTTTTTAGCTATATATTGTTGTAAATATTGCATTTTATTATAGAAACCTTTTAGTTATTTGTTTAAATGCTTATAACAAAGGTTTGGAACTATATTAGTGGCTAAGCCCAGGATTTCAAAGCATATTTTAGCAATTTATTAAAAACTCCTTCATTTAATTTGTCGTTTTGTTTCCAAAGTTTAGGTATTTCGCATATGGTGGCTTTGCAAATTACCATCGTTGAGCGAGCGAGCGCTACTAACAAGCGGAAAAGGTCCTGCATAAGGATACCGGCACAGTGGCCATGAGTTAGAGGGCGATGATAAAAAAGATGGCGCTTGATCTCTGCCCCGCCAACATTCCACCATTTATTTAAATAATTCACCGAGACGCCGGGCTCCACGATGCATATCGAGTTTGTCCAGCCAGGACGCACTGGCATGCATATGTAAGGAGTTGCCGCTGACAGAGGTCCTTGCAGCCAGGGCAGGACACTGCGAGAAAATGTGCTAGCCCAAGAAATTCACTTACTTTTAACATTATTTCTAAAAAATTATTATTTCCCCTTTCCAAAGATTTATACTGATTTATATACTTGCTTTTGGGCTGTTTGTCTCAGATTTTTGCTTTCAGTGCATCTCAGAAGTGCATTTTAGTATGCATGCTGCCATTTCTATATGGCATCCTGCCCTTGCCCCTTGCATCTGCCTCATTCTTATGCCAATTTTTTATGGCACAGTCCTGGGAGCAACATGTTGGTCATTTTCTGCATACGTAATTTCGCCAGCAAATCACTTGATGGCGCCAAAATGCCAATTTAGTGGGTGCAGCTCATACAAATTGCCGCTGCAGCTTTAAGTTTCTGATTTTATCACAAGCGATGTTTCTAAAATAAATCACAAGAATTGCATTTGAAGAGTATTGACTTTAGATTACCCAAGAAATGATCTGCTTTGTACTTTTTTGTTTCTATTTTAAAATTAGTTTTAGTTTCTAGTGCTTCCAATTATGGACTTCATCATTTCCTTGCCGGAAAATTCTCAACGAAATGAATTTCCGCTGTTCTTTTTTTATTTTGTTTTCGGTGCCATTCCCTGCATATGTCCCCACTTATCCACTGCCACGCCCTGCCCATTTGAAGTCCCCTTCCGCCCACTTTTCCCTTTGGTCTTTTAACAATTTTTGCCTTGCGTTCACCGCGCCGGCGGCAAATTGCAAAATGGACACTATTTTTTTGGTTATGCTTTCTTTTTTTTGGAACATCGTTTTCTCTTTCTAGTTCATAAATATAACTGCTTTTATAAATGCACTCACACTCGCACAAGATTACACTGCAAGAAAATGTTTGAAATGAATGACTTTTAATCTCTAGTATGTATATTCATGCACATTTCACTTAAAGTTAAGGCTCGTAATTAAACTCTATAAGTCTGAAGTGCTAAAACTAATATGGTGTTTATTAATATTTCTAGCCGTGCTCATAGTTTAGCTATGCCAAGATATGGCGGAGGGGGCGTGGCACGGGGGAGGAGTTGAGTGGGGGTGACACGCATGCAAAACTTTGTATGGGAAGCAAACCAGTTCAAGTGCTTGGAAAAGTAAAGTCGTCTGGTGACTTAAGTTGTTATAAAAATGCAAATTTTTTACAGCTTTTGCCATTTCCTAGAGCAACATCACATCATGGAAAGGGGCGAGTGGGCGGGGCAAGTGTATGTATTTTGTACATACATACATACATATGTGTAACGATAACTACACGAAATGGTTGTAATGATTTTGTCATGGGTCCTGTGTTCTGTGGCATATAAACTAGGCTGAGAATGTACTTCAGCGGCAAGGAGCCAAAAGGACGATTTCTAAGGAAGATTTGAAAAAGCTGGAGAAGCTGGAAAAGCCGGACATTCCAAGTACACTTCAACCGCAACTGACAGGCGAATTTGTCTGTCTGGCATAAATGATATCATTTCGATTATAAGGTTGAAAATTCTTGGTGCTTTCGAATTGGTGTTAATAAAAAAATACTTTTCACAAGCAGCAATTGTTAAGTGTTAATTGTTATTTTAAGGAAGCCAAATGAAGATTAAAATTAAGCACAAACCAAGCTAATATATTTAATTATCCCCCAAAAATTCCAGCTTGAGTTCATGCGAGAATAACTACTTAATCTATTAATTTTAAGGCATTTGGCAGGACTTAAGCGTCGTGTAGAGTAGCCTGAAAATAGTGGGGTCCTTATACGAAAAGCGGAGGCAGGAAGGGGGGGCACATGCAAGGAGTCCTGCGTGTGTCCTGGCCAGGCTGATGTACGAGAGCATTATGCGATAAATGTGCATTTTTGTGAGTTATTCAAATTATGTAAGCGCATCGGTGTGCTTCTATCTTGGCCTGCTCCCTGCTCCCTGCCGTCGTCCTGCGTCCTTCGTCCTTCGTCCTGTGCACGGTTCATTTGTGCCAGGCCAGTGCAATTTATGACAGCGTCTGGGATCAGGACATGGAAATATGAAGGCAATAAAATGCCTCAGCCAAAAACTCTGGAACGTGAATGAAATGAAAGGCAGGACCTGTTAGCCGTTTGCAACGGACCTAAAGGATAACGTGTTGCAATGTCCATCGAGAATGCCATGCAAATTAGTTAACAACAATTGAAGGCTGAAACGAGAAACGCAAATTGCTGGCACTTCGTTCGAGCAGCGCTTCTAATATTTTTTTATTTAAATTCGAAGTAATTGGGGGAATTCCATGCCATAACAGCAATTTTGTTTAATAATATTTACAAGTTATTATTTAGGCAAATTGTTGGAATTTCTCTTAGAATTTAGTACATAGAAATAAACAGCAAATAGAAATAGATTTTATGTTTTAATAACACATCTATTGTTTAAGCAAAACATTGCTTTTTTTGACATTAGACCTTCAGTTCTTTAAGCGTATTAATTAAACTAAAAATATGGTTAACGCTTTTGTTATACTCAATCCTCTAACTAGTACTTCAAAATATAAACTTTGCCATAACAGCAATGTACTTAGAAAATTATTACTCTAATTGAATGTCGGGAAGCGCAGAGACAATGAAACAATGAGAGGATAGAAGGAGTGGGTGTGGGCGACTCCTTGTCGGCAGGATATCAGGATGCAGGATAGGTGTTACAATGCCGAAATACCGAAATACCAAGGTGTCAACTGTCTTGGGTTGTCATGCAAATTAGTTAAGCAGAGATGCCGACAGATTTTGATTTTAATTAAAACTTATTCGAGGCATGCCTCGTAGCAAGTGCAATAGGAATCTTTAACAATAATAAGGCATGACGAGTGCTGCATACATTTATCCAGCGCATAATGCACTCATTGTTTTCAGTGTGTGTGCGTGTGTGAGTGCATATGCGAATGTATCTGTGTATCTGAGGGATATACACACATACATACATATGTACATATATCCCAGCCCACGTATGTACATGAAAACTAACAGCTACAAAACCATATAACAAATTGCATTCTGTCGACGCGAGAGAGTGCGAGAGAGACAGACGGACGCAGTGCGAAAGGGTCGGACTGGCGGGGTGTGAAAGAGAGGGGAAGGCTTTGATTATGCGAACCTTGGCGAAATGACTCCTGCTCGCTCATCTCCATCTCGCATTTCTTTGAAGTTGCCGTCTTCAGCTCTTGGGGCGGCAATAAAAAGCACAACATAAATGTAGGAGCCTCTATCGCGAGTGCGAATGATTTTGGCAGTGATCGAAGTTCCAATACCCTACATACTGGATTTTTAACTCAACAGTGAGATTAAATTTGAGCCAATACATAAACTTACTAGTTTTAAGTGATTTTGTGGCTATAATTTTCAATTTTGTTTGTTTTTATAGCCATGTATGTTTGTTTCCTTAAATTTAACACTATATTTATTAAATTTCATACTGTAGCTCATAAAACACGAATTTTTGTTTGCATTGCATGCTGTTTATGTAGCCATTTTTCGATTCCGAAATGCCCGCGAAACGAAACAAGGATTGCGGGCGGGCAAACCGAAAGTGCAAGGATTGTGATGAACAACAATGAGCAGCAGCAGCAGCAGCAGCAGCCATATAATAATTCGTAAATTGTGGCATGTTGTAGCTTCGTGGTGCGCCCCGGATTATCCTGAAGATGCGAAAAGAGTGGAACGCGGGATATTGAAGATGGGAATATGCGAAGATTTTTCCCATTTTACACAGCGGCAGAAAACTTTTTAATTATCTGTGTGAGTGTACATATATGCATGTGTGTGTAAGAGTGAGTGTTTGCTTGTTGGCAATTAAAGACGTATAAAAACCCCAACGCGCTGCTCTGTCATCCCCAATCAACTTCATCCTCATCTCAAGCTAAAATTTAAATTACTTTGGTTTGTGTTTCCGCTCCTCGCTGAGCCGAATGCTGGGTGGAATTTAATGGGTCACAGGGTCAACTTTAAGTGACGCACGAACAAATGCCCCACACTCAATTCAATTTTCGTTCAATTCAATTAGATGCGAGGGGGTGGGGGATTTAATTGAAATGCCGCCGAGGCCGCCAGCAAAAAGGAAAAACTTGCCAATGGCTCGGCACAAAATGCTGTTTGGACAAACAATTGCCTCGTCCTTCGGCCGATGTTAATGCTATTGGTTGCCACAGTGACCAAAATTGATGTCAATTGATATTGATAATCCATGCATTATGCGCGATAAACAAAGTTAATTGAATCAAAGGCGCCGAGCCCACGACCACAACACCCTCCATGTTTTCGTTAACAGTGCGTATGAGCAATGTCCATCGAAACTGGCTTAAAATGGCCACACAGCAAAAAGAATTACGCTTTTTTTTGCTCAGCTTATTATCGAGATCCCTTTCTGCTGATTTTTTTATAAAATTTAAATTTGATAATTTTTGGATTTTTTTGTATTTTTTTGTGAAAATTAGCCAACATTTAAGATTTTCATCTGTAAATCCCACTCGATTGGAAATTTCCAATGAGATTAACAAGGTGTAACACTTTATCCAACATACAGTTTATTCTTAGACAAGGATTTCAAGGATCTGTTTACTTATAACTTGACTAAAAATGATCGCACAATGGTCATTCGCTGCAACTTTTAATATTCAACTTCAGCAATTTTAATACGAGCTTGATGAGGTATAGCGAACCACTTTTTAACCAACATGCAATCAAGGTAGTTAATCAAAGTTAAAGTTTGAAGAATGCAGGTGAATTGAAACTTTGGATTACAAAGTTCCCAGATTTATATTTAAAAGGTAGGAGAACACATAAAAAACGCCTCTCATAAATATGAAATAAAATATTTACTCCATATCCTGTTCTTTGTGAAAAGCTGCCTAGATGTTGCGATATTTCCTTCAAAACCCTGACCACGCCCACTTCTGTCAGAAAACAGAGGCGTAGGAGGTAGGAGAGGGGAGGGAGGGTGGGAGGGCAGGGACGCCTGCCAAGGCGTCAAAATTAAAAAGTTTCGACAGCGCTTCAACAACAATTTGGCAAGTTTCTTGATGCTTGAAATGAACAATAGTTTTAAAATGCCACCAACCCAGGATAACTGCCTGCCCCGAGGACGCAGGGGGGTGGTGGAGGGTGGGTGATGGTAGGGGGTGCCCCGTTTTATGAGCTTGGCAAAAAGTTAGCCAACAATTATTTTTTGTCGGGGCAAACGCAAAAATACGAAAAATCTACATGACACTGAATGAGTTTCCAAAGTTTTCCAGCCAGGATGCGAAATTTTGAGGGCAAGAGGGGGGTGGCATGAGGCTCTTGAGGGGACAGGGACAAACGCATTATCGTTAGAATGTGAGAATGTTGGAATGGAATGGCTCCATGCCTGGCAAATGTGTGTCTAATGCATTTTGAGGAGCCCATTCGTACTCCGATTCTCCGGCAGCTGAAGCCATCTCCAAAATGTTCTGTCAAAACACTCACACACATGCACTAACCCTTTTCCACTGGGAAAATAAAATTAAATACATTTGCCTCAAATGGAAAACATTCGAGTTGCCTGAAAGTGAACCAATTACACTAAGTACATGTAGGCAATCTTAATTGCCACAGATCCAGCAACTTCAGATACTCCATACCCTGCAAATGAATTGTTTATCTTGATTTTGAAAATACATATATAGTATATATATATTTCTTTCTTTCTCTGCAAATATTTCAATAAATCTGAAAGCTGTAGCAATTAAATGCATTTTTTAATGATCATGAATGATATAGAAAGCCTTCTTATGTATTTCAAATATTTCTTCAATATTTTCGAGATCGTTTTGAGAACTTTCTGTGTGTTTGAGTGTGCCTCGAAGGCTTTTCATCACCACCTCCTGCACTTGCCACCCTTCTTCTTCACACAACATGTGGTTTATCTTCAATTCGCACTGACAACGGACGCCCCCGTTGACCGATCTGCCACGCCCACCAGTTCGCCCAGGAAACGGAAAGAAATCAGGCACTTTCCACTCCACTCTATCCCCCTCCCCCCCTGGGAAAAAAGTCCCCCCACCACCACGCCCCGCATTCGCTGCTGCCTCAGTTGTCAGTTCGTTTTAAAACTTTGCGCAATTGTAATTATTTTTCGATTTGCATGCTGCAGTTTTTCAGTTGTCCAGCAACTTTACAGCACTAGCAGCACCAACAACAACAACAACAACGACAACAACTACAACAACAACAACAACAGCAACTGTAGCAAATGCAGCAGTTAGGGCAACAGTAACAACAATAAAACTGGCACTTTCAGCTGCCACTTGCAGCAGATTCCACACTCGAAAGCCACCCGAAAAAGCAGCCAAAATGCAGGAGCACCACCCCAAAAAGTGACCCCAACCCCCCATCCCCCCTCGAATGACCCACCGCCCAGACAATGGGGAAAATGCCTGAGCAAATGTTTGGCTTTGTTCGCTTAATTACAAAAATTGCAAAAGCTTCAAATAATTTTGATCAGCTCTCTACTGCAGCATTTTCGTGCGAATTTTCAATCAGTGGCGGGACTCGAGTGGTTTTTTTAAAGGGCTCAAAGCAGCGAAAAATTTTACCAAATAATAGGAATTAATATATCCAAATAATAGTAACAGTAAGAATATAGTTTTAAAGATTGGTCGTTCGTTTTGGGGCTCATAAGATATATCTCTTCTATTTTGTTATGTAGAATGCGATTCGAAAATCCTGGCTACCCCTTGAAAAACATCCTTGATGGCTGCTCTGTGAAAAGAGGTTTAACTGAATCTCAGCTCGAGACGTTTTCTTCGGACAGTCCATATGACCATATGAGACCGATTTCCAGCAGAGGGACCCGTCGTCCGATGAAAGTTGCCCGATGTGGGAAAACTTTGCACGCACTTGGCACATTGTTCGAACGGCTTTTGCCAGTGGGTGGTGGTTCAGTGGGTGGCTAAGTGGGTGGTTCAGAGGGTGGTTGGGTCAGTGGGGTAGCTGTCAAGTGTGCGGTGCTTGTGGTCATCATCAGTTCGGGCAGTCCAAACCGAAAATGGAACGAAGGGATGACGGAGGGCGGAGTAACATCATCATCAAGTGCATTGAGTGCATGTAGATATGTGGCAGGCGGGGGAGGGTGTGGCCGAAAAAGGCTGGAGTTGGGGCATTTGGAGATGGAGATGGAACACTGGTAGTAAGTCTTCTTCCTGGCCAACGAAAATCCCCCTCTTAACTATTGCAAATGTAACACGAATTTCGAAAAGCAACCGAACGAGCTTTGTAGTCAATGCTTAAATGAAAAAAAAAAAAAAAAACTGTTGCTAAAGTTGGCAACGAATAATGGAGGATTCCGGAGATGAAAGGGAAACACGAGAAGACAGACACAAATGGAAAAGCGGACACATCAGGAATAACAAAATAATAATTAGAACACAGCAGAATTTATTTCCCAGCGACCAGGCTTTAAATTATTTTGCATGCATCTTTCAAACACTTATTTTTATCATTATGGAATTTATAGCTTTTTTTTAAATTAATTTATTTAAAACATTCAATTTACTATTTTCCATGCTATATACAATATAATTAGTGGCAGAAAGACAGGTCAAGAAGTTCCCCATATAGGGATTGATCGTCTGTGGCAGATTTGGCCAGCCCAGGTGAGGCACCCACTTGGCCAGAGGCACTGCCTCCTCGGGAGTCAGCAAACCGCGCACAAACTGCTCAGTTGCACGCTTTCGACTGTGTGTGTGTGTGTGTGAGTGTGCCTGTTGGGAATATGCTACCGCAACTTTGAGCCCTTTCACCTCCGCGGTCTCCAGGGAGCAGCGAGTCCCGAAACCCAAAAACCCCACTCCTCCGGCGGATTGTAGCCCATTTGGTTGCGCTGTTGTGGCATGGCGTCTGAAATTTAATACTTTTGCACATTTTCTAAACTGTCGTTGGCCTTAACCCCACCTCCTCTCACCCCTTTCACCATTTCATCCGCCCACCTACTCCTCTCACAGGACATGTGTGTCTACGTGTGTGTGTGGGCCTCTGTGCACTTTTCTATTCCCGTTTTCATCTGTGCAACATTGCCACAGAGCGAAGAAGAAGCAGCAGCAGCAGCAACAGCCGGCAAGGCAAAAGAAGCTAAGGTTAAAAAAAATATGGCAAAGAAAAAATATTCTGCGTTTTTCTAAAATTAAAAAATTGGAAAAAAACGCTGCAAAAATATGCGCGCTCCGTCGCTGCTTCATTGCTGCGGTTGACGGCAGCAGCAACACCAATGGCCACATTACACTGCAAACAATTTGTGGGATTAGCTAAAGACTCAAATATTATATACTTTTGAAGCTACAATTCCTAATTAAAATAATAATAATATTTAACAGTGATTTATTATCTAAATTATATATGCATAAATTATGTGCTTTAGATTGCCTTGAATTTAGTTTTTAGCGCTCGATTTCTAATTACTCTTGCATTGCTGACTTAAAACTGCTTTGCTGGCCACTTTTCTCTCAGTGCTGCGATAGTGGCAGCTGCAACATTGACGTCGCTGCCCGTGCCGCTGCCGAGTTGCAATTTTTATGACATTTCATTTGCATGCCGCGCGCAAAGGCAGCGCCGCTGGAAGAAGAAGCAGAAGCGGACGGTGTGGAGCGGAGCGGTAGCGGCAAAAAGAAATTAAACACAACGGCGTCGAGGGAGTTGGATGGTGGCTTGATGGGGGGGGGGGGGGGGGGGATGGGGGCGGGGTATCCAAGGGGATGCTGCCATTTTAGTATGCACACAGAATTGTTAACAATATGGCGCCTCGCCTCCGTTTGCCATACTTTGTAGTCGAACGAATGTCCTCCCACAGCGCCTTCTGCTGCTCCTCCTCCTGCTCCTGCATCCTTTGCTTTTGGCCTTCTCCACTCGCCTTTGGCTTGATCTTCGCCCAGGAGCAAGGGGTATTTGCGGCTGGCACTCCTGTTGGCCGCCCACGATTTATGGCACACTTTTGACCGATCTGCACCTGTACACTAGGGAAAAAGTGTTCGCTGCACACTTGTTAACCGCTTTTCAAGAGATTTTAAAAGCTGGTCATTTTTCCTAGCACACCTAAGTGAGTTTAAAGTGCTAACAAATATTTAAGTTTTACCTAAACCTTTTCATTTTCTAACTTGCAAAGTTACTCATAGGACAAAGGTGCATAAAAGTAACAAAAAGAAGTTCAACATATTGTTGCCCTTTAATTTACTACATAACGTACTACATAACCAGCAATGATCAAATGCAATTAAAATTAAGTATATATATTTAATTGAAATAATATGTGTAAAGGGTATGCTCGAATCGAGTAATCCGCGTTGACAGTTTTCCATTTGTAGCTGTTGTTAGCCAAAGCTTACCTCGCGCTGCCAGTGTTTGTATTTTTTTAATTAATTCAGTTTTGAGCAATTAGTTTTGATGCGTTGCATTTAAAATTAATTGCAGTGGCGTTAATTGGCTGCAATCTGCCACGCCCAACCCACGGCCAACGCCCCCAACCGGATGTTGGGCGAAGCCAGCTTAGGCGAAGAGGAGTTGCGAATAAATCAACTAAAAAGTGCACAACCCACAAAAATGTTTCCTCTGCGGCTCATTAAAGGTTAATTTGTTGAGTGCCGCCGTGGGGATGTGCTTTAATTCCCCCCATTTCCGTTTTCCTTTTTTTGTTTTTATTTTTGGATAACTGATGAGAGCGGGTTGAGTGGCATTCAAAATTAATTATATATGATTGTGTAATTGCCATTCCCTTCGAGTTTTCAAGGACTCTAATGCGTGGCACATGTACGCACAGCTAATCAATTTAATGCGATGTGACACACCACCTAATTACCCCTCGTTTCGTTGGCCCATCGAATATTGCCGGTTGGAAAACAGAGCCTTCAAATCGTAAAATTACCAAAAAGGGATGCCGCCATCTCATTACCTGCCACACAGCTAAAACAAACGACGATTTATAAGCCAAACTGTGAAATGTAATGAATTTAGCAATGGTTTATTATTTATTATGAATTTATTGAAATATAATATTAATTTAATAGCATTGCCGATACAAGCAGCCAAATATGCCAAGTTTTTGTTGAATTTTTTCTGTGTGTATGTCCAGGTCTTTGTGCTCCTTTTATGTGCTCATTACAGTGTCTTGGTTTTTGCCAGGCGAACCATTGACAAGGTAACCGAGCCTCACCAAGCATTGCCACCGGTGCGTATGCGTAATATCAAATAGAGATGCTCCGCACGTCTAAGTGTGTGTGTGTGTGTGTGGGCCAGTGTGTGAGCGGCATGTATTTGCTAATTAGAGTACGGTTGCGGTTTTCCATTACAAAATGTCATAAATACACCAACGAACAGGCAGGCATTTTGCACACTGAACACTCCACCATGGTGGTTACATTCAGTTTTTTTTCAGTTATTTTTTTTTGGCCAGCATGCTGCTGGTTTAATTCTGGGAAATGCGGTTATGACAACCGAGGGTTCACTGTGTGTACCCGCCTCTAACCAAAACCGTGCCCCTTGGTTCCCTTGGCTTTTTGCCACCGTTGGTGTGGCTCCTGTGGTGAGGCTGGCAAAAACTATTGCCTATTTATATGGGCAACGGACTGGGATTCTGGTCAAGTTATGTAGTTTACACCAGAGAACTGCAGCCCGCCACTGGCACTCTACGTCCACCCGATAAACACTCGGTCTCTAGGCACCCCGTCTTTTTTGACACCCTACTTGCGGCAACAGAAAATATTCGGGTGTTTTACCAACGTTGTGTTTTTGTTACGAGTAAAAAAACCACCCGAGGCCTGCTGCGCAAGAGCCGTATGGGTGAGTGGACGCACAGTCAACGATCTGCCGCAGGTCATTTTTTGTACGCCTAAAATTTGTATGGGTGGAAGCGCGACGGGTATAAGAAATGAAGGGTAAAAGGGAATACCCAAGAAAAATTTCGTGCTCATGTCGGGTGCCACCCGTTTCGAATCATTGCCTTACTAATTTTTCACAAGTCGCTAGCTGAATACTCTAATGACAAATGTTCTTACATAAATTCATTTTTGAAATGAATTTTGTGACATTATGTACATAGATTCGGCTATTAGCATTATTACTATTACTATTATTTTTACTATAATTTACATTTAAATAATAAAAACGTTAATAATATATATAATATATAATAATATATATATCTATATATATAAGAATTAAATTACATATTTTTTTATATTAATAATATATAATATAATAAAATATAATATAATATATATAATTATAATAATATATAATGAAGATGAAGGGCATATTTTACAAAGTATTCGACAAAGTCTAGAGCCACGCCGAAAGAATAGTGTGTAAACGTATGGAGTGTAAAACGTATGGAGTTACGCATCTTGTCTGTGACTCGACTATCTACAAGAGTAGATAGACTGATAGAGACTATCACCCGAGTATTTTTAGAAACACCCGAGTATTTTTGGAAACACCCATGTGTTTAACGGTAAACCCACAAGTGTTTTTGTCACTCATCCCTTTTTAGGCATTTGTCTTTTTCTGACTGTTTGTCTTCTCTACCCTCCGTTATGGGTGCCGAGTATGATCGGCACCCGCGACGCAGGTCACCGTATTGATTCGAGTGCGGGCACAACGGGGTGTCTTGTCTACATGTGCAGATGTATACTGTGTGTTTGTAAGTACCCGCGATGTGCGTGGCGGGTAGCACCCGCACACAAAATTGTTGGGTGTGAGTCGAGTGGTAAAAAATGCCACCCTTGCAGTTCTCTGGTTTACACCCTCACACAAAGTGGAACAATAGAATGCATCAACTGCATCTATTGTGCGTATCTCTCATTATCCTGATTGTGGGTTTCAGTGCCCAAAGTACTTGAAGTATTTGAAAGTACTTTTCGTCCTTAATGCAAAGAAAATAGGGGGGCCTTCTATACTATATTTGTATGCAAATAACTTAACTAGATTTGTGGCTCATTCAATATTCTGCTTTATTAAATAGCCTTCATCTAATCGCATGCATTTTCTAGTTATTAATCAAAAACTTAATTTAGACATACTGAAACCATTTAACGAAAAATGTAATTAAGTCCCATTTAAGCTAATTTGACTGAAAATGAATTAATTTAATTTCTATGCTTCAATTGTTTGTCTACTGGCGTTCAGTTTCATCGAGTTGGATTAATGTAAATAAAACATTGGCGTTTTGATGAATAATAGGTGTGCTAATTAGGTGCGTTGGGCTTATTATTTTTTATTTGCCGTTAATAAATAATACTTCGTCAATTCGGATGATGCTAATTTTGAAGAAGCTGTATTTTTTAGTGCAGCCTTAAATTTTTGCTACTAAAACCTTTTTCGTGCACATTTTCCCTAGTCATTTTCAGACTTTTGCCGTTTTGTCCTGCGGCCGTTGCTTTGATTTTGCGTTGACTTTGGTTTTTTGTCTGCCGACTGCTCTTTTTTGCTGTTTGCATTTCGCATTTGGCGGCCCCACTTGCAGCTGCGACGCCTCCGATGATGAACGCCCCCATTCCTATTGGTATTCCTATTCCCGTTGCTACTCCTACATACGCATATATGTATGTATGAATATACATATATATGTCCTGGATCGCCAGAGGGTCCTGTGTGAAGGGTTATGGGGTCACGCCTTGTTTACACCCGACAACTTGTGTTTTGTTGTATATTTTTGTTTGACAACATCAAACTTCTTTGGCACAATCAACTCGTCGCTGTATATATATATGTGTGTGTGTGTGCGTGTATCTGTGTATATTTGCCACGCCCACACTTACACAATATACAGTCGAGCACACTCGGAAACTCAGAGAAAAGATTTAATCAGAGCCCAATAATTACGGTTGGACCTGCTAAAGTGGCAGCACCTAAAACAAAAATGTGAAGGCAACATTTAAAGTTGCGTAATTATTAATTATTTAATTTATTATTTTATATAATTATTTTTATAGAATAATCAAAAGTTGTTGTTATAAACTTCAGATGCTCTAAATTGAAAAATCATCTTCGTTGTAGGAGTCAATTATATGTTTTGATGTTGTTTTATTTATATAAGTGTGCTTAGGCTTTACTTTGAGCTAAAATATTTATTTGTATATATTGTTTATATATATTTTGCATTTTTTATATTATTTATTTCATATATTTTTCCAAGTGTACTCATTGTATAGTCTTAGCACGATTGCATTCAGCTCTCCAGCATTTATTATCGGCCCAGATCGGTGCTGCATGTGTGTGTGTTAGCCTCTTTCTGTGCGTGTGTGTGCGTGTGCGTGTGCGTTAATGTATGCGTGCATGAATGAGCATCAAACAATAGCCTGCGAACTGACGGAATGACTAAGTGACCAACTGACTGACTGACTAACTGGCTAACTGGCGAGTGTTATTTAATTACGCCCAAACAAAATGCAATTGAATTTCCTCTGCATCTGATTGTGTGCGTAAAGGACTGGCATGATTAGGGAGCGGGGTAGCGGAGAGGGGGGATCTGGATTGGAAGGATCTGAGCACTAACATGCACTAACACGTTCAACACCACACACACACACACATATGCAGCCGTGCAAACACATTTTGTTATACAAAATAAACAAATCAAATTAGAATTAATGTTGAATAATTAGTCGCAACATAACGCATTGGGGCCATTTGCGATTGCGATAGGACCAGAAATTCGTGGACTGCGGGGGTGCATTAATGTCCTTGTGCCTGCATGTGTGTGTGTGTGTGCCTGTGTTTATATGAGCATGTGTGTGTGTGTGTGTGCTCAATGGCATGCAAGTGGCTTGTTTGTTAAACATGTAATTTGATTTTGAACTCGCCGCCGCCAGAAATGCTCACCAAGGACTCGAAGGGAAGTTCCCAGGTGGCTGTGCCAATATTAGTCCTTTCGGCCATCGCTGGTCGCAATTACATACAAGTTCACTAAATGTCATTTCATTAGTTTTGATTCCTTACCGAAGTCCGCATTGCAGCGAGTTCAAGAGTGTGGGACACTTCATAAGTGGTCTACTATTTTTATTGACACTACTGATTAATTTATTTGAAAAAATCGGGATATACGTATATAACTTGACTAAAAAGGGTTCCACATCAAAAATAATAATGGTTTTGTGCAGCTTTTTGTGTAAGTCAATCACCTATCACTTTCATAGCGATTTTCGGAAAAATCAAATTTGGACAAATTTTTTGCATTTTTATAAAGTCAAAAATTGGTCCGCATTTAAATTTCCATCTGTGAACAACACTCAATTGGAAATCTTCTCATGAGATTAATATGGCTGGACACTCCTTACTTGGCCAACTATTTTTCTTGATTTGTCCGAAATACTGTTTATTTTTGGCGGAAAATAAGGATTAAAAATTAGGAAAGAAATTTGCCATTTTGGAGCAGCTATTTAGTCATAACTTGGTTAAGAATTATCGAACAGAAGAAATAATCACTGCTTTATGCAGCGTATTAGCCACACTTACTACTTATAACTTTTCTGTTGATTTTCAGAAATTAAAAATTCGACAAATTTTTTTGCATTTTTTTATAAGGGGTAAGTAACATCATCAAATTTTTCAAAAAATGCCAAAAAATTTAAATTTTAAAGTTGGAATCCAGAAAGATTAGAAATTAAATACCGAGCTCAACGAGGTATGACATTCTATTTTTGGATTCTTATTTCCAATTTTATGGAGAAAAAACTGAATATTTTTATACGGAAAATGAGAAAAAGACTTTTACCAAAATGTTGATTTCTTGGATGCCGTCTTTAATCACAACTTGGCTAAAAATGACCACACAGCTAAAAGAATAACATTTTTGTGCAGATAATAACCAATTCTAATGATCCATATGATTTTATGGGAGTCCAGGGTAAAATAAATTTTTTGTAATTTTTCGCATTTTTTTTATAAGGGGTAACATCATCAAATTTAGCAAAAAATGCCACAAAATTAAAATTTTAAAGTTGGAATCCAGAAAGATTCGAAATTAAATACCGAGCTCAACGAGGTATGACATTCTATTTTTGGATTCTTATTTCCAATTTTATGGAGAAAAAACTGAATATTTTTATACGGAAAATGAGAAAAAGACTTTTACCAGAATGTTGATTTCTTGGATGGCGTCTTTAATCACAACTTGGCTAAAAATGGTCATAAAGCTAAAAGAATAATATTTTTGTGAAGCTTAGTACCAATTCTAATGACCTCTATTTTTTGGGAGCCCAGGGTAAAATAATTTTTTTGTAATTTTTTGCATTTTTTATAAGGGGTAACATCATCATTTTTTGCAAGAAACGGTCGAAATTTTGAATTCTTATCTGCAGGCACCACTCGATTGGAAATTGTTCAACGATTTTAACAATGTATGACACACCATATTTGGTCCAATATTTTTTTTGATTTGGCCAAAATACGGCACTAAAAATTGACGAGAATAAATAAGGTTACAAATTGTGAAGAAAATGAACAGAGTTGAAATTTTGTCAATGATTCGAGTACAACTTGTAGTTTTCTATATTATTTAATAAGTATCTTAAAACTTAGTTGTAACTTAAGTTAAGAAATATCGAGCATTTGATCAAAAATGAGCGCTCTTCACCTTTGAATGGCATAACTCATAACTCATGTGCTTGGCTTCAGGACTCTTCGCTTTGTGAGCCTTTATTACCCACCTAATGCTAATTGATTGCGCCCGGTTGTTCCCACCCACTTAAATTTCCATTCTTCATTTCCCATTAGCCGTTTTCCTTATCGCGTATACGACGCGTGTTCCTCGTGTGTGGAAGCTTGTTTGAGTTGGGCGATGGCTTTTTCCTCGCCCACGTCATGCCAAAAAAAAGAAATCAACGCAAATTGCTAAATGCTTCAGCCTTGCCCCCTTTTCCAGTGCTGAAAAACGAAATCAGGACAAACTGAAGGTGGCGGAAAAAGAAACAAGATGGAATATCTTTTAAGCCGCAGTCGGTAACTTGCCGGCTTTAATGGCAGCGGCTTAGAGTCCTTGGCTCTCCGTCTCTTTTATTTTGTGCATAATTGAAATTTATGCTTAAATACATTCAACGAGCTGCTGAGCGGCTTATGATCCTTCCATCGTATCCTTTGCAGCCCTCGCATCCTCCGCCACTCGCGGAATGCCGTGCTCATTGCGAAAGGCGCGGGCGACGGAGGGGGCGGCGAGGTGCGTGTGTGTATTTTGCATATTTAACTTTGCATTTGAGCGCTAAGCTTTCTTAGTTTATTATTTAAACAGAAACAGGCGAACGACGCTGACAGCGATGACGACAACGCGACGAGCTGGCAAGGATTGCCGAACATGGGCGGCGGAAGGGGGTGCCAGGATATTGTCCCGGTTATTATTATGCCAAGTAGCTGCGTCTTTCTCTCTGTGTGAGTGTGTGTGTGTCTCTCTGCACACTGAACGTATTTTGCTGCTCACAAATACGCAGAAAAGTTAAAAATACCAAAAAGTTAAATTAACTTGAACTAGGAAAACTGAACTATGGTTCAGAATCATTTTACTAGATCAATCTTGTATTATTCGAATTTATTACTTATTTATCTACGATTCAATTAGTCAATTTCTAGTCAGAGAACACAAAGTAGCCCCGCTTTTTTCCGAGTGCATGTGTGTGTGGCGAGTATTTAGCGTGCGTGAAATTGAGATAAATGTCGCCAGAGTTATGACAAGCAGGCAACCCCAAAAGCCCAGACCCGCACTCCAGCCCGGCAAAAACGCGAGTTAAAACCCGGAGACACAAGTCAGACCTAAGCCCAAACCCAATTCCAGCCCACAAGTTGCGATTCGCGGGCGACACAGCCAGCGGAATATGCAAATTATTTTAGAATTGTTTGGCGTGCCGCCCTCAAATTCCCACCTGTTTTCACTCGGTCCGTCTGCCCGTGTGTCTCCCGCATTTTCCAGCGCCGCGGCTCATTGTCATTAAGATTGCGAATTAGCATTTGTAAGGCATTTTCTGCATAGGCTCAGCTGCGAAGGCCAACCTGGCTTAAAGAGCAGCTCAGTCCGCCGGATGATTGAGTGCACGCAGGTGGATAAGAATGTTGTGAGCGAGGGGGGAGAATAGAGGGTAACAGGACGCAGGACGAGTCCCGAATTCGCAGGACTCCAATTCGAGGTGGCTGAGGCACTGGCAGCACATTGAAGCTCATTGCTGAAACTGGCATTTTTGTGAATTATAGATTTAAATTGGAATTTAATTACTACTACTAGTAAAAGACCTATGTATGTTATGTAAAAGTAATATGCCAAAATGTGACGTTGTTTATTCAACTATTTAGTTTATAAGTTCACTTCTAAAGTCAGCTGATAAAAAGGGGAAATGGGGCTGCGGGAAGTTTTGTGGCATACTGGTAAATCTGTTTGCCGTCATGTGGCCACCGTTGTTGATTGTCCCTCCCGGCAGTTGCAGTCTACCTCCAAGTTGGTTCAGAATTTCTCGAGGATTGCGAATGCAACATAGCATTCGATTCCCCTTGGCCAAGTTGTGTGCTTTTATTGTTTTACGAGGCCTTGCAGCAGCTGCGTGGGCAACTTTAAACATGACTGCCTTGGTCCTTCGTCCTGGATCCTGGCCACTGACTACTGACTACTGGGTGCTGGGTACTGGGTTTTCAGTCCTGGGTCCTTGGGGCATCTTCGTGTTGCAGCTGCAACAATTTCATAAACTGCTGATGATGCACAGCGCACAAAGTTTCGCCGAGCTGCTGGAGAAAGAGCAACGGGGTCACTTGCCTTTCTTCCAGGGCTTATCAGCTGTTTTTCCGAACGCTTTTGACCCGGCCCAGATTTAAATAAGCGAGTCAGAGTTGCGAATGATGTCAGATTGAACAGGTTAATATGCAACATTTATGCGCGAGTTGCTATCAAGGTGGACAGCAGAAAGTGATCCTTAAATCAGGATAGCTATATTTCTCATTTAATATCTACATATATACTTGCCCACTTGAATCTGAAGGGTATGAAGTCCATAGAACTCACCTCTACAATCCATTAGCTGATTAATGGCATTTTGTTATTTTGCCAGCGATGAAATTAATGAACTGAATTCTTTCCTTCGGCAAATCGACACTTTATGCGATGCTTTAATTGTTTATGCTGCTTTGAGGACGTCGCATTATTCACAGCAATTAAGCGCGGCGAATTAATTAACTACCAATAATATTGATACTTAGTGTGGGGTTGGGTATTTCAATGCGATAACTCGAGTTGTCCACGAGTTTCAATCGAAGGTCCAGTGGCCTTTGTGCACAAATTATTGCTTATTGGAATGGACAAAACTTTTGATTGCAATTGTAGTGCTTGCATCTCTGTCGCGTTATTTTTTCATTCGCATTTTTTGCATAATTTGATTTTGCTGTTTTTGCATGATTTCAAAATAAACATGGAGAATTCGACGGCTTCGCATCTTGCTTGGCAGCCAAAAGGGAGCAAAAATTTCAAAATACTGCGATGGAACACGAGAAAAACAAAAAAAAAAAACACAAAAAAATGCGGAAAAGTTCCTTTTTCGTGCAGAAAACTTTTCACTAGTTGAACTTCTTTGGATGAAAAGTTTCGCCGTATTTTGTTGTGTTTTTGCTGTCGTCGTCTCCTTTTCGCATTTCCCATTTTCCGTTCTCAGTTCTCCGTTCTCCCAAAGAAAATATCGCCGGGGACTTTGAGCCGTGAGCTGTGGGGCGTGGCACAAAGGGGGCGCTCTAGCGTTGTTGTAAAATAAATATTTGCATGTGTTGTGCATATTGTTTTTTCGCATCCTTCTCCATCGAACTGAAAACTTTCCTATTTTTGCCCGCCTCCTTTTGCCGCATAGTTTATCGAACGCAGGGGTGCAGAGGGTCGGGGTTTTCGGGGGGTTGGGGTTGGGCTGAGGGGTCAAGTGTCCTCTGTAGGTGCATCTCGTGTAAAGTGCAATTGATTGCTGTTTAAGTGCGTTTTCATGTT